>NC_034174.2:58841930-59590015 GCF_002021735.2 Oncorhynchus kisutch
ATATACAGTTGAAGTCTACATACATATTAGCCAAATGCATACAACTCAGTTTTTCATAATTCCTGATATTTAATCCTAGTAAAAATTCCCTGTCTTAGGTCAGGATCACCACTTGATTTTAAGAATGTGAAATGTCAGAATAATAGTAGAGGGAATGATTTATTTCAGATTTTATTTCTTTCATCACATTCCCAGTGGGTCAGAAGTATACATACACTCAATTAGTATTTGGTAGCATTGCCTTTAAATTGTTTAACTTGGGTCAAACTTTTCGGGTAGCCTTCCACAAGTTTCCCACAATGAGGTGGGTGAATTTTGGCCCATTCCTCCTGACAGCTGGTGTAACTGAGTCAGGTTTGTAGGCCTCCTTGCTCGCACACACTTTTTCAGATCTGTCCACAAATCTTCTATGGGATTGAGGTCAGGGCGATGTGATGGCCACTCCAATACCTTCACGTTGTTGTCCTTAAGCCATTTTGCCACAACTTTGGAAGTATGCTTGGGGTCATTGTCCATTTGGAAAACCCATTTACAACCAAGCTACAACTTCCTGACTGATGTCTTGAGATGTTGCTTCAATATAGCCACGTAATTTTCCTGCCTTATGATGCCATTTTTTTTGTTAAGTGCACCAGTCCCTCCTGCAGCAAAGCACCCCCACAACATGATGCAGTCACCCCTGTGCTTCATGGGATGGTGTTCTTCGACTTGCAAGCATCCCCCTTTTTCCTCCAAACATAACAATGGTAATTATGGCCAAACAGTCCTATTTTTGTTTCATCAGACCAGAGGACATTTCTCCAAAAAGTACGATCTTTATCCCCATGTGCAGTTGCAAATCATAGTCTGCCTTTTTTATGGCGGTTTTGGAGCAGTGGCTTCTTCCTTGCTGAGCGGCCTTTCAGGTTATGTCGATATAAAACTCGTTTTACTGTGGATATAGAGACTTTTGTGCCTGTTTCCTCCAGCATCTTCACAATGTTTTTTGCTGTTGTTCTGGGATTGATTTGCACGTATAGCACCAAAGTAAGTTCATCTCTAGGAGAAAAAATGGGTCTCCTTCCTAAGCGGTATGACGGCTGCGTGGTCCCATGGTGTTTATATTTGCGTACTATTGTTTGTACAGATGAAGGTGGTACCTTCAAGCGTTTGGAAATTGCTCCCAAGGATGAACCAGACTTGTTGAGGTTTACAATATTTTTTCTGAGGTCTTGCCTGTTTTGATTTTCCCATGATGTCAGGCAAAGAGGCACTGAGTTTGAAGCTAGGCCTTGAAATACCTCCAATTGACTCAAATGATGTAAATCCATGACATCATTTTCTGGAATTTTTCAACTGTTTAAAGGCACAGTCAATTTAGCGTATGTAAACTTCTGACCCACTGGAATAATCTGTCTGCAAACAATTGTTGTAAAAAATGACCTGTGTCGTGCACAAAGTAGATGTCCTAACCGACTTGCCAAAACTATAGTTTGTTAAAACAATACATTTGTGGAGTGGTTGAAAAGGGAGTTAATGACTCCAACATAAGTGTATGTAAACTTCTGACTTCAACTGTACTATTCCTAGCCTACAATTCCTATTTCCTGCCTTGATTCTAATTGTACAATGTTTTATAGGATTTGTTATTATTATTTTTGCCTATGTAGAGCTTTGAGAACACTCACAAATTAAATGATTTTTTATTATTGATTTTGGAGTAGTCTGACTGCGGATGTCTTTTATTTAAAAAAAAATGGTAATAGATCAGCTTTATTATTGGAGATAGATTGTGGGTTCTATAAATGTAATTGTCTGCATAATTTCCAATCCCCCATATCTATTTATGATTTATCCCTAACCCTACAACCCCTCCCCTAATTGGAGGCAATTAATGAACAACAATACTTATAGTATACATTTTACGGATATTTTATTAGTTACCTTTTTTTTGTTTTTAGTCCCACCCTTCAGCTACCCACAACCCTTCCCTTCTATATCGATCTGAAAACCAACTTTCTGTCCTCATAGTTTCCACAGGTTGTAAATTAAGTATTATTATATTATTGATTGATTGACTGGCTTTTCAAGTCACCAAGCAATGCTATTTGCAGAGTTGGCTCCGGGTAAATGTTGCCATTCTTGAACCTGCGACCAAAAACAATTTCCTGCCTAGATTCTAAATGTATGATGTTACATATGGACAGTACCAAAACAAGTAAGTGATCTAATGATTCTGTCTCTTCACAGCAAAATCTGCAGAGCTGGGATGGTTGTATCCCACAAAAAAATGACTTTCAATTGGTTGCAATTTACATTGAAATGTTTTGAATCCATGTGCCATGGAATCAGCACATCAAATATCTCTTCCTAACTATTTTGCAACATGTGTGGCACAGCTGTCAATTTTTGGATCCTTAAATTAAACTGGTATACTTTTTTATTTATTAAAATGTTCTTTGTCCAATTGTGTACTTTAGCAACCATTACTTACCACCAAGGCATCGGTCAAGACTCCGACAAAAGACCAAAATTGGTTAATCCCTGTTCGAGTAGAGTTTAGTGAAGGGTCAATTGGCTATCTTCTCCTGATATATCAGTAATTTGGTTGACTAAAGATTAAATCTACATTCTGGGATCTGGAAATCTGTAAAATTACCATTTAAATTCTTGAAATAGGTCAACCAATTGATTCTTGAATTCAATAACATACCTTCACCGGACAGTTTATTAGGTACACACATCTAGTACCGGGTCGTACTCCCTTTGCTTCCAGAACAGCCTGAGTTATCCGGGGTATTCTACAAGGTGTCGGGAAACTTTCCACGGGATGTTGGTCCATGCTGACGCAGTAGTTGCAGATTGGACGGCGGTACATTCATGCTGTGAACAGCCTGCTCTATTGGTTTGAGGTCTGGGGACTGTGCTGGCCACTCAAGTAAACTGACCTCGCTGTCATGTTCCAGGCAATGTTTTTCCACTCCTCAGTTGTCCAGTGTTAGGAGTGGAACCCTGTGTGGTCGCCTGCTGCAATAGCCCATCCGTGACAAGGGTGGTGTACCTAATAAACTGGCCCTGCTTTGGTTAACCTCACTAGGGTATGTGGGACGCTAGTGTCCCACCTCGTCAACAGCCAGTGAAACTGCAGGGTGCCAAATTAAAAACAGAAATCCCATAATTAAAATTCCTCAAACATTACAAGTATTTTACAACATTTTAAAGATACACTTGTTGTAAATCCAGCCACAGTGTTCGATTTCAAAAAGGCTTTATGACGAAAGCATACCAAACAATTGTTAGGTCAGAGCCAAGTCACAGAAAAACACAGCCATTTTTCCAGCCAAAGAGAGGAGTCACAAAAAGCAGAAATAGAGAGAAAATGTATCACTAAACTTTGATGATCTTCATCAGATGACACTCATAGGACTTCATGTTACACAATACATGTATGTTTTGTTCGGTAAAGTTCATATTTATATCCAAAAATCTGAGTTTACATTGGCGCGTTATGTTCAGTAGTTCCAAAACATCCTGTGATTTTGCAGAGTCACATCAATTTACAGAAATACTCATAATAAACATTGCTAAAAGATACAACTGTTATGCATGGAATGTTAGATCCACTTCTCCTTAATGCAGATTGTCAGATTGTCAGATTATTTTTAAACTTTACGGAAAAATCACACCATGCAATAATCTGAGTACAGCTCTGACACAAAAACAAGCCATACAGATATCCGCCATGTTGTGGAGTCAACAGAAGTCAGAAATAGCAATATAGAATGCACTCCCAGGTATCCCAGTTCCACAATAAATGTTTGTTTTGTTCAATTATGTCCAAATACCGCCTTTTTGTTCACACGTTTAGCCTAGTAATCCAAAATCATGAGGCGCATTACAGTCCGTAGAAACATGTTAAACGATGGAAATAATCGATCTTTAGGATGTTTTTATCATTAATGTTCCAACCGGAGAATTCCTTCAATGGAACGCAAGCTAACACTCACGTGAACGCGGGTGGTCAGCTCATGCCACTCTGGCAGACCTCGGACTCATTCAGCTCCCATTCCCCCTCCTTCACAGTAGAAGCATCAAACAAGGTTCTAAAGACTGTTGACACCTAGTGGGCATTCTTAACACAATGCCCACTTAACCCAGAAGCCAGCCGCACCAATGTGTGGTTTGTTAGTTTCTAAGATCTCCACCCGTCTCCCCTTATCAATGCCTGCCACATGTATTCACTTCTCTGCACTCAACACATTCCAAGCTTAGTTGCACCCACTATATACCTTCCTCCTATAACCCTTAACTTCTGTTGTAGACCCTCAACCTTAGGACTCCATCAGTGACACGAATAAGTAACATTTCATATTCTCAGAACCCAACACCTGACAGTAATCAAGATGGGACAAGATCAAAATCTGAACAACTAGTACAGTTGATCTTTGTGTCAAAACACACATCTTTTTCATAAGACATACTGTACCTCTCCGCATCTCCACGACTTGACCATAATAACTGGCCCTCCAATGTTACCTTAGATAAATTAATAAGTACGTTTTGAGTCCTTACTATGTTGAACCCTGGACTTGATTCAATGCAATGACTGGCAGGCACATTTCTTTTTAAAGACATGGTAATTCTACAGAATTTGGAAACCTACTGTAACCCCCCAAACAACAAGCCTGATGTGGCAAGTAATAAACAGCCATTGTGTTTTTAAAAGTGGGACAACTCTCACCCTATTGACATAAATATCTGCACAAATTCCCATTTACCCTTAAGTTGCTTTATCGGTTTGCTTCTACCCTTGAGTATAGATAAAATTATGTAGGTCTATACCACATAGATACAGCACTCATGGATAATAGTTTTAAGAGAAACTATTTTGATTGCACAAATTGAATTAGACAAATGTTTTTAGAGTATATCGTGTTGTAGGCTCCCTTAAACGATGGATAGAGTTAACAGGTTATTTTTATTCAGTATTTTCCCTCTACATGTTAATATACATGACCTTGAACAGCAATCTTCTGTCCACTATACAGATAATGGAACACATATGCTCCCTTGTATGATGTATTTGTACATATTTGAGAGGCCTAAAACAGGACTAAAATATGGCCCCTGACAAACATTAATAGGCTATCTATCACCTTTCCTTACTGTGGTTATAAAAAATATAATTTATTTATCTGTTATTTTACCAGGTAAGTTGACTGAGAACACATTCTCATTTGCAGCAACAACCTGGGGAATAGTTACAGGGGAGAGGAGGGGGATGAATGAGCCAATTGTAAACTTGGGATTATTAGGTGACCGTGATGGTTTGATTGGGAATTTAGCCAGGACACCAGGGTTAACACCCCTACTCTTACGATAAGTGCCATGGGATCTTTAATGGCCGCAGAGAGTCAGGACACCCGTTTAACGTCCCATCCGAAAGACGGCACCCTACAACAAAGGGCAGTGGGATATTATTTAGACCAGAGGAAAGAGTGCCTCCTACTGGTCTCCCATCCAGGGACTGACCAGAAGCAAGCCAGCAGTGGTATGCAGGGTGGTATGCTGCTGGATAAATATATTTAAAGAAACACGATTAGGAAGAAATATCAAACAGTTCAGAAACAATATATTTAGCTAGATAAGCAATTTAAGCCACCAAAGACCTAGGCAGGGCTGGATTTTGAATGACATGGTGAAGAAAAAACTAATCCGGCCAGGACTCAAACCGTAGTTCCTTCGACTTTTCCAAAAAACATTTGGCTAACAAGGTTGGTAGGTAAGATTACAATCTTCTGACAGAAGATCTTTCTCCTATTTCCCATTTTCGTCCTGTTTTCTTTCTTTGTGGACGTTATTTACATGCCTCACCAGATGAGCCTTCTGAGTGAATCCTTTACCACATACTGAGCAGACATGTTGTTTCTCTCCTGTGTGGGTTCGAATATGTTCGGTTAGATCTCCCTTCTGAATGAAGCTTTTCCCACAGTCTCCACAACTAAATGTTTTTTTCTCCTGTGTGAGTCCGTACATGGTTGGTTAGGTGCTGCTTGCGTTTGAAGCTCTTCCCACAGTCACCACAGCTAAATGGTTTCTCTCTTGTCTCTCCTGTATGAGTAATCATGTGCCTGGACAGAACCCCTTTGTATTTGAAGGTCTTGCCACAAATGGGGCAGGGTTTTTCCACGTGACAGAGTCGGACATGGGCTTTCACTTTACAGGTGGAATTGTAGTGTTTTTTGCAGAATCGGCATTCCCTGGGTCTCATCTTGATGAGAGTCAAATGCCTCTGCAGGTCAGCTTTCAGAGCGAATGTTTCAGCACAGTCATTGCAGCATAGTTTTTATTTTAGATGTGGTGTGGCTGGAGTCATTGTTTTGATTATTTAGGGAGGTCGCATTGCCGAAAGGTTTGAGATCCACTGGTTTAGAGTCACTCTCCCCGTTCTCCACAGTCTGGGTTTCAAGAAGAGTCAAGGACTGAAGTGGATCCTCCTGATCACATTCACTTTTCACACAAGGAGGAGTGCATTTGAACTCTATGATATCAACCTCCATCACTTGAAGCTTCTCTTTCTCCTGACTGGTCCAGAGTTCCTCCTGTTCCTCTTTAATCTGTATGGGCTCTAGATCCTCCTGCCCCAGTCTGGTGCTCCACTCCTGCTCACAGTGCTGCTGCTCAAAGGGAACATCCTCTTCAGAGACAGCGGGTTGCAGGGAGTCTGAAGGGAAGAATGGAGCAGATATTATCTATTCAGCCTTTAGACATCAGGGTTGGGGTCAATTCAGGAAGTCAACAGAAATTCAATTTTCAATTACTTCTCAAACTTGAGAAAAAAGCTGAATTCTTTGTCACTTCTTAGTCATACACATACCCCCAAATCTACGCTCAACTCAACTTCAAAGTCCACTATCGCAAGATTCGGAAACTTCAGGACCCTTCACTTGAGCCTTATTCTAAAACGGATTAAATTTCATCAATCTATACACAATTCCCATAATGACAAAGCAAAAACAGACTTAGAAATGTTAGCAAAGTTATGAAAATATATATATATATATATACGCACCTTATTTACATAACTATTCAGAACCTCTGCTATGAGACTCGAAATTGAGCTCCGGTACATCCTGTTTCTACAACTTGATTGGAGTCCACCTGTGGTAATTTCAATTGATTGGACATGATTTGGAAAGGCACACACCTGTCTATATAAAAGGTATCACATTTGACAGTGCATGTCAGAGCAAAAACCAAGCCAAGAGGTCGAAGGAATTGTCCTTAGAGCGCCGAGACAGGATTGTGTCGAGGCACAGATCTGGGGAAGGGTACCACAAAATGTCTGCAGCATTGAAGGTACCCAAGAACACAGTGGCCTCCATCATTCTTAAATGGAAGAGGTTTGGAACCACCAAAAGTCTTCATAGAGCTGGCCGCCCAGCCAAACTGAGCATTCGGGGAAGAAGGGCCTTGGTCAGGGAGTTCCTCTGTGGACATCGGAGAACCTTCCAGAAGGACAACCATCTCTGCAGCACTCAACCAATCAGGAATTTATGGTAGAGTGGCCAGACAATAGCCACTCCTCAGTAAAAAGGCACATGACAGCCTGCTTGGAGTTTGCCAAAAGGCACCTAAAGGACTCTCAGACCATGAGAAACAAGATTCTCTGGTCTGATGAAACCAGCGAAGAGCCCGGATCTCAATCCTATTGAGCACATCTGGGCCTTGCTGGAACGGAGGGCTAGGGCCATTCCCCCCAGAAATGACCTCCCCTTTGTTCAGGGACACACTATTCCATTTCTGTTAGTCACATGTCTATGGAACGTGTTCAGTTTATGTCTGTTGTTGAATCTTGTTATGTTCATACAAATATTTACACATGTTAAGTTTGCTGAAAATAAATGCAGTTGACAGTGAGAGGACATTCCTTTTTTTGCTGAGTTTATTTCCATTGTTAGGGGTCAGTTGACCATCTTGTCAATATAATAGCTCATCTTTGGTGAAAGTGATGACCCTTCTGCTTTACCTTTATTTAACTAGACAAGTCAGTTAAGAACAAATTCTTATTTACAATGACGGCCTAGGTACAGTGGGTTAACTGCCTTGTTCAGGGGCAGAACGGCAGCTCGGGGATTCGATCTAGCAACCTTTCAGTTACTGGCACAACAATCACAACCACTAGGCTACCTGCCGCCCCATATACTTTCTCATATTGTTGTGGATGGGCTTCAAGATAACTAAATTCATGAAAATAAGCTAAAGTTATTTTAGATTAAATTATATTTTTATGGATGCATTTACTTCTACCAAATGCCTTATGAAAATGTTCAATTGTGTTTTCATATGACCAAAATCTAGACGTTAAGATATTTCAACATGTCCAGGCGATAACCCGAGCTTGGGTCCCAAGTTTCTAAGTCATACCCAACCATCTTTGGTAATAATGTGATCATAGTCATTATTTTAGCGATCCAATAGTAGACGTCCTAAAATATTCCCCAAGCCTGCAGACGAGACCTAAACAGCGCACTTGATTTAGGTTTTAGGCCAGGCTTTGACAAATATACAGTACCAGTCAAAAGTTTGGACACACCTACACATTCAATGGTTTATCTTTATTTTTACTATTTTCTGTAATCAATGCAAAGGGTGGCTACTATGAATAATCTCATATAAAATATAGTTTGATTTGTTGGTTAGTACATGATTCCATAGTTTGTCTTCACTAGTATTCTACAATGTAGAAAATAGAAAAACCTGGAAATTAGTAGGTGTGTTCAAACTTTTGACTCGTACTGTATATATAGTATTTGAGTTGAAAGTCTATCCACAAATGTTTAAAAAATGTGATCAAATCGCTCCAGAAGGTATGGCTGCCGTTTTACAGTCTGCTAACCAATTCGGCGTCTTTTCACATTGTTTGTAAATTATTTTGTACATTGTTTCTGATACCGTCTTATGACCGAAAAGAGCTTCTGGTCATAGAAAACAATGTTTAAAAACCCCCACAAAATATCACAATTGGCCAGGAGCTCGTAAAACGGCAACCATCCCCTCCGACACCATTCTCACATTTGAGATCGTGTCTCAATGTCATGAAATGATGTCATGTCATGAAATGAATGTCACGTCATGTCATGAAATGATTGTTCTTTTCAAATACAATATCTTTTTGGGCTTAGTTGGTCAATGTGCAGTGTAAAAACATGACCGACATGGCAGATATGAACGGGACATAAATTACAGATGTGGTGATTTGTGCTTGTGCACATAATTAGGCCTACATAGCGGACAGTTTAAACTCCACTCCAAGGGTGAAGGAAGTTTCAGATGACTCCACCAACAGAGGGGAGCAGAGACCAGGCTTTGTGGAATCTAACTGACTACATGATTAGCCCAAGGTCAATACTTCAAAATTTTATAATTATGAAACGCCTGCCTACCTTGTACTTATGTTTGTCCTCTGTAGTTGTGTGCCTTTCTTTGCTAAAATACATACTTTTTCAATAAAGGTTAATCAAATACAACCACTAATTGTTGATTTAATTGGCACATGCTTTAGCGCCGAGTTTCCATCTTAGAGCAACAGGAATGAGCAAACAGTCCGTGGTTGCATTTGATTAAGCTGGTATTTTGGCAGGTTAACTAGCAACAAACTCCACAACCAAAAGTATGTGCTCATCGAACATCTCGTTCCAAAATTATGGGCATTAATATGGAGTTGTCCCCACTTTGCTGCTATAACAGTCTCCACTCTTCTAGGAAGGCTTTCCACTAGATATCTGAACATTGCTGCGTGGACTTGCCTCCATTCAGCCACAAGAGCATTAGCGAGGTGAGGAACTGATGTTGGGCGATTAAGCCTGGCTCGCAGTCGGTGTTCCAATTCATCCCAAAGGTGTTCGATGGGGTTGAGGTCAGGGCTTTGTGCAGTCGAGTTCTTCTGTATGGACCTCGCCATGCTGAAACAGGAAAAGGCCTTCCCGGAACGGTTGCCACAAAGCACAGAATGCCATTGTATGCTGAAGTGTTAATATTTCCTTCCACTGGAACTAAGGGGCCTAGCCCGAACCATGAAAAACAGCCCCAGAGCATTATTCCTAATTCACCAAACTTTACAGTTGGCACTATGAGGGAGATAGTGCTGTAACTGGTATTACACTACTATTTAGAGGTGGGCTGATATCAAGTTTTCATAACAATCGGAAATTGGTATTTTTGGACACCGATTTGGCAATTTTTTTTTTTTTACACCTTTATTTAACTAGGCAAGTCAGTTAAGAACACAGTCTTATTTTATATGCCGGCCTAGGAACGGTGGGTTAACTGCCTTGTTCAGGGGCAGAAAGACACATTTTTACCTTGTCAGCTCGGGAATTCAACCTTACAGTTAACTAGTCTAAGCACCTGCCTCTCATTGCACTCCACGAGGAGCCTGCCTGTTACGTGAATGCAGTAAGCCAAGGTAAGTTGCTAGCTAGCAATAAACTTCTCTTATAAAAAACAATCAATCATAATCACTACTACACATGGTTGATGATATTACTAGTTTATCTAGTGTCCTGCGTTGCATATAATCAATGCGGTGCGTATTCGCGAAAAAGGACTGTCCTTGCTCCAATGTGTACCTAACCATAAACATCAATGCCTTTCTTAAAATCAATACACAGAAGTATATATTTTTAAACCTGCATATTTAGCTAAAAGAAATCCAAGATAGCAGGCAATATTAACCAGGTGAAATTGTGTCACTTCTCTTGCGTTCATTGCACGCAGAGTCAGGGTATATGCAACAGTTAGGGCCGCCTAATTTGCCAGACTTTACGTAATTATGACATAACATTGAAGGTTGTGCAATGTAACAGGAATATTTAGACTTATGGATTCCCACCCGTTGGATAAAATACAGAATTGGATTTCACTGAAAGAATAAACGTCTTGTTTTCGAGATGATAGTTTCAGGATTCAACCATATTAATGACCTAAGGCTCGTATTTGTGTGTTACTATGTTAAGTCTATGATTTGATAGAGCATGACTTCAAGCCTATCAACTCCCGAGATTAGGCTGGTGTAACCGATGTGAAATGGCTAGCCATGTTCGGGCGGAAGGATGAGGGAAATAGTTCCTGTAACTATATTACAGTGCTATTATAGCTCACAGCTGTGCATGGGGAGAGGGGTGGAGGTGCTAAGGAGTGCATTCACATATATCTACACATTTTCATACACACAATTTCCTTTGTATTATTTGTATTTTTTCTTCCTCTCTTCTAGGTCAGCTTCAGCATTATGGACATGGGTGTATCTGTGGTCCATTTGGCCTGTCCCACTGCTTCCTTGAGTGGCTCTGTTTATGAACTTCTGGCCGTTGATTGATGTCAGTCCAGATATGCTGTTAACGTAGCGGTTGCTGATGTATCTTGGTAGTCTGTAAGCCATTTTGCTGCCATGTTTTGGACTATCTGTAGCCGATTCATCTGCTGCGGTGAAGCTGTTATCCAGGCTGGCAGGGTGTATTCAAAGAGGGGTCGGATGTAGCTGATGTAGACTTTCAGCACTGTCTGAGGTGAGGCTCCATATTTTATTCCGCACAACGTTTTTAGGTGGTTTAGTCTTTTTCGTCCCTCTCTCTTTCTATGTTCGCTATATGGGTTGTCCAGAGCATGTTCTTCTGGAAGGTGACTCCAAGGAATTTTGCTTCTTTTTCTACTTTTATTGTTTCACCGTAGAGTTTGAGATCTATTGGTTTCCTGTTTTTTTCTGGTGCTTCTTGTGAAGAGGACACATTGAGTCTTTTGTGGGTTCAATTTTACTCGCCACATGTTAGACGACGACTCGATCATTTCAATAGACTTCTGGAGTTTTTTTGCAGCAAGTTGAGGACATTTGGAGCTGGACCAGTAGCAGAGGTCATCGGCAAACTGTGAGACTTGACCTATGGTGGGTGGAGGGTAGTAGATATGATATGTAGAGTAGAAAAAGTAGAGGGCTTAGAACTGCCTCCGGGGTGAAGGGTGAGGATATTGCTGTGGAGAAAGCTGGTGATGTTTCTGATGGAGAGCGGTAGTTTGAGATTGGAGTCTGCGAGACGGTAACACAGTCCATTGTGCCACATCTTGTCAAATGCTTTCTCTATGTCAAAGTAAACCGCCAGGAGTAAGTTATTTTTTCTTGAAGTTCCGAAGGATGTCCTCTGACAGTCTTAGAATGTTATCGGTGGTTGATCTTGCTTTCCTGAAGCCAGCTTGGTGGATTCCAAGGAGGCCCATTTCCTCGGTGTGGCCGCTCAGTCTTTGGGTGAGTATTCTCTCAAACAGCTTCCCGACATGACTGAGGAGGCTGATTGGTCTGTAACTTGTGACGTTGTATGGGTCTTTGCGACAACTGCAGATTTCCAAGGTAGGGGAAAGTAGCCTTCCGTGAGACATGCTGTGAAGAGGTTGGAAAGAAGGTGCAGGTATTCGTCAGGTGCTTGTTTGATGAGTGTGCTGTCAATGTTGTCTTCCCCTGGTGCTTTGTTTTTTTTGTTTTTTTGCGGGTGAGGGGATGGTCTGCTGGTGTCGGATTTGAGGTGTACACTGTTTTCTGCATTTCTCTGTCGACGATGGTTTTCCAGTCTTTCTCAAAGAGAGGATCATCGGGACAAGAATAAACATTTTGTAGGTGGTTTCTGAATAATGTTGCTTTTGTTTCGTTGTCTTCGATGAGTTGGTTTTGAGACTTTAGCACAGGTATGATGTTATTGGTTTTGTCTCCATTGATTGTTTTGATTTTTTGCCAGAAGGTCCGGGGGTTGGTGTCTGTATCTAGCTGGTGATAGAAGGCAGTCCACTGTTTCTGTTTGTGGAGGGTGAGTTGATGTCTGATGTGATTCTGCAACCGATTAACTTCTGTTTTCAGGTTGGGTGCTCTTGTTCTAATAAAGTCTCTCCGGATCTTTCTTTTCTGCTTGATGAGTCTGAGGATATGTGGTGGGAGTTGTTGTTGTAGTGGTCTGGTGGTGGTAAGTGAGATGTTCTCTTCCCGGGCCTGGATGAGGATACTCCCTATTCTCACCGCCAGCTGGTCCAGATCTTTGGGGTTCTGTGTTGTTACTGCAATATTTGTTTTCTTGTCTGTAATGCAATTTCTGTATTTTTCCCAGTCTGCTTTCTTGTAGTTGTATCTTTGCTTTTCGGGTGCTTGTTGGAGTTGGAGAGAGAAGGAGGCAAGGACGGGAAGGTGGTCACTTCCCTCGTCGTGGCTGACAGAGAAGCTAAGAAGCTTAGCAGCCAAGTCTGGGGAGCAGAGGACAAGATCAAGGATGTCTGCCATGGAGTTTGAAGAATGGATGTGTGTGGGCTCGTTGGTGTTGAGGATGGCCAGGTTTGTGCTGTCGAGGATATCCCTTAATACTCTTCCCGATGTGTTTGTGGTATTACAGTTCAAGTCGGTGTTTGGTTTTAAAATCTGCCATTATGATGGTGTGGCAGATGTTGTCTGCAAGGGTGGTGATCAATGTTGTTGGTGTTGTTGCGGCTGGACAGTATAGGGTGGCTACCAGAAGAGTAGTTTGTGCATTTTGGCGTATTTTCGCTGCAGTGTACTCATTGTTGTTGAGTTCTTCTTTGGTGAGGTTGAAAACGGCTTCAGAGTACTCTATTCCTTCTTTTAAACGCAGTGCCACACCCCCTCTGCATCCCTCTAGTCGATCCTTCCTTAGAATGTTAAAGCCAGGAATACGGAATCTTGCATTAGTACTTAGGAAGGTTTCGTTGATAGAGGCAATGCTGGTTTGCTTTTCTAGAAGAAGTTGCTTCAGCTCCTGCTTGTTTCTCCTTAACCCTCTGATGTTGATATGTAGAACATTTATTGGAGTAGCCATTTGGAGTGTAGTTAACTTGGAACTGCCTTCTACAGCCTTAAGAGGAGGGGCCATCTCTGTGTTTCCTTATGCTGTCCATAACTCTCTCTACCATTTCTTCATCTCCGCATATTTCTTTCAGATCCTCCTGCAGGTGAGTGGTGCTGGTGAGAGGCTGGGAGCCGGAGAAGCTTGGTGTTGTGGGATGGTGTGCCGCCACAGTTGGCACAGCTGGCATCATTTTTCTCTTTGAGGCACATCGCAGACATTTGACCTGGTTTTTGCAGTCGGTGGATACGTGGTTAAAATTCTTGACATTTGTAGCACTGTTTGATAATGGTGGTGGGTGGCCGTGCTTTTTCCACCCTGAAGTGGAAGTAGTTCATGTAGAATCCCTCTAGCAGTAGGCCAGGCGCGTCGTCCAGGTTGCCGAGGTGAATACGGATGAAAGTGGTCGGTTGCTGTGTGGCTCGGCTGACGATCCTGTATACTTTAGTGGTTGTAATGCGCTGCCTCTCCAGCTCCTGCTGGATTTCGTCGCTGGTTGTTTCCATTTGGATGCCCTTGATGATAAGCTGTTTAGTGGGTTTGTTGTCTTGGGTGGTTTGATTTCCTCTCTGTGCCAACCTACACTTTATCATTGTCCCATTAAAAGGCCCCTGTGGGCCAGGGGGAGAGGAGGGAGTTCAGGGAGTGGATATCCTTGACAAATACAAGGATTCCACCTCTTCTCATCTGGATGAGCTTTTGCAGCTGGATATTAGGTTTATTGCGTAGGATTTCTTTGTAGATGTCTTTGTTTGAAGGGGGTGGGAGGGCATCACTGTCGCTTGTGCTTTCCCTTCTGGCCTGTTTTAGTGGGTGGCTACTGTGCAGCTTCCCATATTCTGAGTGACAATATCAGAATAGGTATCTTGAGGTGGAGATTGAGGTAGAGCTTGTGGAGGGTTAGTTGCTGTGGTATCACCGTGTACAAGCGCCGTGCCCATTTCCATGAGGGTATCTTGTAGTTGGAGAGCAAAGGGGGCAAGAGGGGTTGATTGGGTATGTTTGCTGAGTTCGCTGGCAAGATATTGGAGCTGGACTAGTACTTCGTGGAGCGCTATCGGGTCCGTTTTGTCCTTGGTAGGTGGTATTTCTTCTCGGGTGGTGATGCTTGGTGGAGAAATTGAGATGGTGTCCTTGTTCGATTCAGTACACTCCTTGGGTGGCTAGGTTCTTTAGGGGTGGGTTCGGGAGAGTTAATACTCTCTTTTTGCACTATCATTTCTTGCTGTGTAGAAGTGGCATAACAGTCCAGTAACAATGTATTTTTCTTGCCTGCTTGGGACTTGACGTACTTGGATAGGCGGGGATCCTTTTTGGCTTGATGGGGTTTTTCCTCCACGGATGGTGTCCTAGTCATGCCTGATTTCCCATCAAAAGCTTTGGTCCATATCAATTTTCTCTGTTCGTTTGTGATTGGGGGTGCAGTAGCCATTGTTGGTTTTGTAGTGAGGCTTATGGTAGGTTCAGCTTTTTAATTATTATTTTGGAGTAGAAACACTTTCTAATAATGGGATAGTGCCAGTGGTTAATTATAAGATATTCCCTTGAGCTAAAATGGCGGCCAGACACAGAACAAATGGGCTCAAGCAATGTAGATTTGTTAGTTAGGATGAGGGGTGCAGTGCAACGTGATAGAAAACCAATGGTATGTTTGTTTTTACAGCTAAAATACTACTGCATGATCAGGAAACGACAACACGTGGTGTGGATGTTTAACAGGCTAAAAAATATGTGGTTTAGAAATGCGTTTCTCTGGTGCTACAACAGAGAACTACGTGACAGGACTAGGTTACCAGTGATACAATTAGTGTTAGAAAAACTGGAACGCCTTAAATCAAACACACCTTTTTACCTTGGAGAGCGCGGGGTTGTCTAGGCAGAGTTGAGACAGCCCGACACGAGTTGGCAGTCGCTCGCTCTTACAGCACGAAGGAAACCCGACGCGTGTTGATACCGGAATGAGAGAAGTCGATTTCTGCCTAAGAAAGGCAGGAATTACCCTTAAAGGTCTTGCTCTTTTAGAACGCGTAGAATTCTCCCTCTCCTCCTGTCTCAGATGGCGCATCCTTTTCCGAGTCCCTTGCCACCTTTACCTCTTCCAGACATCGTGTGTTCGCTAGCGGAGTTCAAGTGAATGAATGATGTAATTCGCAGTGCGTGGTGTTCTTATTATCTGCTCTTATTATCTGCGTTTGGTGGACCTGGAGTCATGCTGCAGTCCTTCTAATAAAGGAGAAAACGGACCTGATGGAAACCCTGTCCATTAGTCCTGTGTTTTCCCGCCTTAATTCTAGCCTTCACGTCAGCAAAGCTGCGTACAGGCTGAACCAGTTTAAAAGACATTCTCACTGTTTTCTCAGTGTAACCCGCCACACTCAATCCATAGGCAGAGCCAATGATTCGTGGGCAGACGAAAGAATATAGGCCAACTATTCTGCCTCAGCAGATAGATGATGCCCAGTCTAGACATTCCCTGTTGTATTGACAGTGTCAAACAAAGGTCATGTTACACGTGTCTCTCTCACTCTTCTGTCAAAAAAGAGCGGACCTAATGGGAACACGGCCCATTAGTCCTGCAACCTTTCTTAACTCAAGTTCTGCCCTCAACTATGCTGTCCAACAGGTAGAATAGGATAAAAGGAGATGGTGACGACCACGACGCCGCTGCACAAATATCCTCTACCCCAATTCCTCTGAAAAGTGCCGTAGACGCCGCTACTCCACGAGTGGACTCTTAGGCCTTGAGGTATTGGTCGCACTGCCGCCTCATAAGCCGTCTCAATGCCTTCGCGAAGCCAACGAGACAACCGTTGTTTTGAAAGTGATCTACCCAGTGCGTTAGCACCGTGACAGACAAACAACTGAGGTGATGACCTAATCATCGCTGTGCGCTGCACGTAGCACGCCAAGGCGCGCACTGGGCACGGGCGATGAAGTCTCTCCGATCCTCATGAGGAGGGGGAGATAAAGCCCATAGCTCAACAGTCTGTGACCTGTATGAGCTCTTAATAACCTTCGGTGTAAATGCCGGGTTAGGACGTAACACCGCTCTGCTCAAGTCGCCATTTATGGCAAGGCAGTCGGGTCTGACACGCTTGGCTGTAGTCAAGGCAAGCAACAGTGCCGTCTTCAGAGACATCTTGAGGGGAATTTGATTCAATGATTCGAACGGCGTCTCACAGAGCGCCTCGACTACCAAAGTTAAATCCCACTGTGGTAGCGTGGCTCTAGCCACTGGTCTAAGCCACCGCGTCCCCAATAGAAACCATTTCACTAAAGGGTGACTGAAAACAGTGTCTCTGCCAAACCCCTCATGACAAGCTGAAATCGCTGCCGCAAACACCTTAATGGTGGGGGGTGAGCGCTGCTTGTCAAACATGAACTGTAGGAAATAGAGCACACTCTCAACCTGACAGCACACGGGGTCCACATTCTCTGTGACGCACCATTGTGAAAACATGTTCCATCTACTGGCATAAGTCCTGTATGTGGAACTGGCAGGTGAGCCCTGTATGGTTCTGATTACCCGAATCAGATAACCCACGGCGCTCTAACCTGTCCCTCTCAGGAGCCAGACCTTCAGTGGCTGGCCGATTAGAGGCAATTGCTCTATCATGCCCGCAGCCTGAGACATCGCATCCTGTCTGTGGAATTGACCATGACGGCGCAATCAACATTTGAATCATCTCCGCGTACCACAGAGCCTTTGGCGGTCGGGGGCTATCAATATGATTGACAGCCCTCCTGTTCTCACACGGGCTAGCAGTGGGAGAATGCAGGACAGCGTTGGAAATGCGTACAGGAGAACCTCTGGCCACTGGTGCGCAAAAGCGTCTATCCCCTAGTGGCGGGGTCGTCCTGGGCTCGTAGAGAAAACCATAGGGGACATTGCGCGTTCACACGTGACGCGAACAGGTCCACCTCGGCTCTCCCGAATCGCTCCCATATTTGGAGAACAACATCGGGGTGCAGTCGCCACTCGTCGTCTCGGGGACCTCCTCGAGACATGAGGTCTGCTCCAATATTCTGACAGCCTGGAATGTGTGCTGCTGTCAATGAGCGAAGGTGCTCATGAGCCCACAGCCACAATTCCTCCGCCAGCCGGTGGAGTGCAGGAGACCAGACTCCCCCTTGGCGATTTATATAGGCTATTGTTGTTCTGTTGTCTGACCAGACCAGTACGTCGTGTCCCCGTAGGGTGGACATGAAGTGAGTCAGAACCAGTAGAACCGTTTCTAATTCCAGGAGGTTGATGTGACTTCCCGATTGGGAACACACGCCTCCGACTGCCCGAGCCTGACATGTCCCTCCCCATCCAGTCAGACAAGCATCTGTGTACACTGGAATGTAGGATGACACCCTGCCCATTGCGACCCCTTGTGCCATTACGCACGGGTCTCTCCAATAGTTCAGGTCCGCTCTGAGCGAGAGGGGAACTGTCAACAACCGACGACGCTGCCTCACTGGGTCCAGTCGTAGTTGAGCAAACCATTGCTGTGTTTTGTGCATATGCAAAAGTCCCAGCGGAACCACGGAGTGGGCAGACGACATGAGACCCAAAAGTGTCATGACGGAGTGCGCCGTCACTATGTGATTCGGATAAAATCTTCTCAGGGCTAACAACAAGGCAGCCCGTCGAGGATCCGAAATTCGCGCCCTCATAGTCACAGTGTCTATCTGTAACCCCAGATAGACAATCTGCTGACTGGGCCAAGGCACACTCTTTTTCCAATTCACAGCGAAACCCAGACGCGTGAATCACTGTCTGTCTCGTGTGTGTGATCGCCAGCTCTGCTGACTGGGCCAAAACCAGTAGGTCGTCTAGGTAAGCTAATAGCCTTATCCCTTGATGGCGCAACAGCTCAAATGCCGCCTCCACACATTTGGAAAACGTGCGAGGTGCCAGGGTGTACCCGAATGGCATTCTTACATACTCGTACGACACCCCTTCAAAGGGGAAACGCAGAAACTTCATGTGACGCGAAAGTATGTGTCCTTTAGATCTATGCTAACACAAAAGTCTCTGTTGTGAAAACATTCCAGTAGACGTTTTGTCGTGAGCATTCGGAAAAGCCGTTTGGCTACGCTCTCGTTGAGAGTGCCTGAATTAGTGCGCCATCTCCCAACAGCGATTGCTTCATTGGCCCACTATGGGGCTGTGTATGCAGGCTGCTATTCAAACCCCTATCTACTTCACTCCTCAGTGTGTGGTGTTGGGTTTTTATGAGGTATAGCATGACGGCTCATTACGAGCGTCCGTCTTGCTTTCCTCTTGTCATTCCCACTCACAACGTCCCCCTGTGTGTGCTCAGAACCGCAATGGGCCGCGCTGCACACAGTGGTGAGAGGAAGAGAGAGAAGGAATCTGAGCGGTCTCGGTTTTGTTATGGAAAAGAGGTTCTCTTGTGACAAAGTCAAATGGAACACATTCTTTATTCAACACAGACACAATGACTCCTCCATCCCTTTGCAGGGATGGGGGATGAACAGTGGGCACCCTCACATGAAGTGCAGCGCTCTCTTCCCCTCGCCCCGTCATGGCCATCGCCTCTTCTGACTGCCTCTCGGCTGCCAGGGCGACGAAATAAACGGGGTCTCTCTTGTCGGTTTCACCGCCGCCTTCTCTGGTACTGCCGGAGGGGCTGGGCCCACTCTCGGTACTCCAGGTGCAGCCGTCTGGCCGTAGACCCTGGTCTACTGGAGACGGTGGCGCAAGGGGGATCTTTCGTAGCTGTTCTAGACCCTCCTGCCAAAGGCAGGTGTCTAGCCAGCTGCTTTCTCTCCTCCTCAAGCTTCCCAAAATGTGCCGTCAGAGATGGGGGGGCTATACGCCTTCACCGGCGCTCTGGCCATCAAAGGCGTTTCCCATGCACCCTCCTGGCCGTCAAAGGCGTTTCCCATGCACCCTCCACATATTTGGCGAGGGCATGGTCGGTGCCAAAAGTACTGCTGCCTGTCCTGGTCTGGAATAGTGGCCGCCCACCATCAAATCCACTTCCGAAACGGAGGATATGAGGAGCAGTGTAATCTCCAGCCTGCTCGCAGCCCGCTCAATGAGCCCTGTACAATCAGAGCGCATCTCCTCCTCGCCTAAGGATGAGAAAATCCCCTCACTCTCCCTAGGGAGGGGGGTCTTTTCAGCGTCGGTCGGTAGACTGGATTCTTTCGGCGAAAAACCCAGACACTTCTCAACAACCTCATCCTCATATGACGCCTCAGAATCTGAGGCTATCATAGACATTCTTCACTGAAAAATGCCCATTGCTGTTTCCTCTCCTTTAAAGAAAGGAGTGAACAGCTAGCGCATTCCGGAGCATCTGTGAGGCCGCCCTTAGCGTGCTTTGAACCTAAACACACAAAACATAGTTTGTGCGGGTCCAGAGGTGCAGCGATACTGAGCTCTTAAAAGAGCTTTTGGGGGTGGAAAATATGTGCTCATTGAAGGACGACGTCAACAACAGGATATCGACGACGGGTTCGTCCTGAGATTTCTTCTCTTCTCTTCTAGGCTTCTTCAGTCCAGTCCTGTCGCTGAAGATAATGGGAGGCTGATTGAGGGGAAGCGTCCCCTTATATAGGGACACCTGTACTCCTATTGGCTGCAGGTGTGTGCATAATTTTCTCTCAGGCTATTCGCTGCCTAGGCATTGGGGTAAACCACTAGGAGCAGAGCTCCACAATGTAGAACTGAAGTTACAACTCCGGTAAATTTCATTCCAGGTACAATGTTGTCATCTAAATTAGACTGCTGTTACACCCGTCGCTAATGCAGAATGTACTAAAGTCGATTTAATCACATTAGTCTCTGAATACACCACCAATTTTTTTTTTCCACCCTGGTCATAGGCCTAAGCTATGTCAAAATACGTAGAATGGCAGGAAATTAGCTTTTAAAAAAGTTTAATATTCCCCAATCTAGGGGTTGTGCCAGGGGGCAATGAAATTCACATCGCAAATCTCACTCTAAACTTCCTTCAAAAGTTGGCAGCCCTGAAAGCAAAATGAAAAGCGGGCATCATCCGGGTATCATCCGCTCATTGTTATGGATGTGTCCAAATGAATGTGAATAGAAAGCAGCTTAAACAAACGCAAATGTAGTTACCAGCTGCAGAGGTTGTGACTGTGTTAGCCGTAGCTAGTTGGCTAGCTAGCAAGCAAGGGGCAAGAATGTTGCCAGCGATAATGGAACATAGCTATAGAACGAACAACTGCCTGGGCAGCGTCCATAAAAATAGAACTAATCGAACGATTAGGGTCGCGTCTAGTAACCAAAAGATGACAAAGCATAAATTATTTTGCAAAAATTAAAAATTAAACTAGCATTTTTTCCCCAGTAACTGTACTTTAGTATTGTTTTATTTGGCAACTGTTATATAAGCGGTATAAAGACCTGAGTTCTGTACATTACCTTGGAAATATTGTCGGTGTTTATCCCTTACATAATTACATAACCCTATCCCCGGTAAATCTCTACTAGCTACATACGAACCAATTCTACATAGTTTTATCTTAGGGGTGATCCGCAGCAATCTCCGTAGCCGATCATTCTCCTCCTGGTACTCTACCACCGTTTTCTCAACTACCACGAAAATCTCACGAAACGACTGTAGTTTAGACATTTTTCGACTGAGAGAGGTGGGTAGTCGGCCTATTCCGTTGAGTCAGTGGGTCTTCAGTCCGCAAGGAATTTTCATAACCAAAACAAACTAGACTAATTCTACTTCCTGTTACTACTACTTTGGGTTTCATGACGAACTACACACAAATGGTGCATTGTTGCCACCAACTGGACGGGGGTGAAAACATTTACAAAATAAATAATTCCATAGGGGAAGGGAGAGTTAAGATGAATCCACACAAACTGCAAAAAAAGTATTAATACAAAATATATACATTCCCACATCTGCAGTCATCGAAAACTCAAATACCCTGCTCAGGATCTGGGGCCTGAGAGGGTGGGACTGCACGAGACAGTAACACACATGCATGCATAATCCCAGATGTTGTTGGTGTACCAGCCATACAATAACCAACTATTATCAAGTTTACCATGGCAGACATCCGTTTCCCTTCACACCAATACATATAAGCTGTTCATGCTGATGTCACCATAACGCTCACTTGTTACAACACATGCTTTTACCATGTTTATTTAAAAGCTAAATTTTTTATGCAGTGCAAGTGAAATGGATAATCAAACACGTCCGCTGTTGCTGCATTGAATAATAGAATTGCCGTGCAATCTGATATCTTGTGCTTTCTGTCCCTTCCTTTGAAAGAAAGTGGATTGTCCTATGGGAAATTCTCTCTGAAGGATGAGGGAGGGATCCTGCAGGTTGTCCTAGAGGTAAATGTCCATGAAAATCTTGTGAAATTACCGGCAGGAATCTTACCTACAGGATATCCCAATGTATTTTGGTGGCAATTCCTGCAGGACTTTTTTAGTGAGGCCAGTTAAAACATTTTGCTCTTTGGCCATTCTCTTCTTCTAAACTAATTCCAGTTTTGTGTATTTCTTCTTCTTTTGTGTTTAACAGCGGCTGGCGAACCCAGAAGTATGCAACAGCGCTACCAGTTGGATGGGGTTTACAAATGTACAAAGCAGCCAGACCAGTAGTAAAGGGAATATCATAGACTGGCTAGTCAGTTGGTTTTCTAAGACAACTGAGAGGCTAGTTAACTAGCTATTTTAACAAGAACAGAAGAATTGACTTGGAAATGGCATAAGCTTGCTGAAATGGAGCGGATCTCCCGAGTGGTTACTCCAAGGTGGACTTTTCCTGTAACTGAGGTGCAGTGACCCTTTGCCGCCCTAGCTGGCATCACCCAGGTGGGTGCTAAACAATGTTTGAAAAGTACCTGCCCACAGAGCCTACAAAGAGGCTGGGGATAGCATTAATTCACATGAACTCAACTTGTGAACACACAATGTCGCAACGAGGCCAGTAAGCCGTGGTCCACCTTCCTTATCTTCCACAGTGATTAACCAACCCTTACCATCAACGCCAGTACTGGGCCCGGCTGAGATATGTAAGGTGAAGGCGAGGCCCCTAACAGAGTGCCTTCGGAAAGTATTCAGACCACGTGACTTTAAAAAAATTCTAATTCTTTACACCCTTTCTCTAAAATGTATTAAATCGTTTTTTCCCCCTCATCAATCTACACACAATATCCCATAATGACAATGCAGAAACATGTTTTTATAAAAAATATCAAATGTATATAAGTATTCAGACCCTTTACTCAGTACTTTGTTGAAAAACCTTTGGCAGCAATTACAGCATCGAGTCTTCTGGCTATGATGCTACAATGTTGGCACATCTGTATTTGAGGAGTTTCTCCATTCTTCTCCGCAGATCCTCTCAAGCTCTGTCAGGTTGAATGGGAAGCGTTGCAGCACAGCTATTTTCAGGTCGCTCCAGAGATGTTAGATGGGGTTCAAGTCTGGGTTCTGGCTGGGCCACTCAAGGACATTCAGAGACTTGTCACGAAGCCACTCCTGCGTTGTCTTGGCTGTGTGCTTAGGGTTGTTGTCCTGTTGGAAGGTGAACCTTCGCCCCAGTCTGAGGTCCTGAGTGCTCTGGAGCAGGTTTTCATCAGGGATCTCTTTGTACTTTGCTCAGTTCATCTTTGCCTCAATCCTGACTAGTCTCCCAGTCCCTGCCGCTGAAAAACATCCCAGCAGCATGATGCTTCAACGTAGGGATGGTGCCAGGTTTCCTCCTGACATGACACTTGTCATTCAGGCCAAAGAGTTCCATCATGGTTTCATCAGACCAGAGAATCTTGTTTCTCATGGCCTGAGAGTCTTTAGGTACCTTTTGGCGTGCTGTCATGTGCCTTTTACTGAGGATTGGCTTCTGTCTGGCCAGTTACATAAAGGCCTGATTGGTGGAGTTTTGTTGGACATGGATTAAATTGAGATTTTGTGTCACAGGCAATAGCCCATAATGTTAGATTGCATCATCTGGGGATCTGTTGCGGAGGTATGCGAATTGGAGTGGGTCTACAGTGTCTGGTGTTATGTAATAGTATTCCACCTTCCTCCTATATTGTCTTTTTGATATTTAATGTCTATGTAAATGTACAGACCTGATCTACAAAAAGAGCCAACAGAGACTGCACTTTCTCAAAAGCTGGGATCTTTTAATGTAGACTGTACTATACTGACTCTGTTTTACAAATCTTTCATTGAGATTATTTGAACTTTTTGTATTGTTTGTTGTTTTGGCAATGCCACTGTCAGCCAGAGAAATATGCTGAGAAGGATTATCACCACACCATGCAAGGTACTTGGAGTCAAACAGACAGGCCTGGATGAGATCTTTAAGGTCAGGGCCCTCCAAGGCTCACAAAATAATTTTAGACCCAAGCCACCCCATGTGCCTGGACTTTGAACTACTCCCCTCTGTGCACAGGTATAGGGCACCCCTCAGCAGGAAAAACAGAACTAGACAATTTGTGCCAGGTGTGATATCCCCCCTAAATAGCTCGGGCTAATGTTCCTATCGACTCAGCAAGGCCAGCAGGCTAGTCTTTTTTAAATCTGTATTTATTGGTATGTAATTTATGAAAGTTGTATTTAAACATATACATGACACTGCAACAAAATTTCCCCATGGGGACAATAAAGTCAGTAAGTCTCGTCGGAGGTCGTAGCGTGCTTTCTAGTATGCATCCATGTCCGTGTCCTGTTCCTTTTAAGAGGTAGCTCCAGCCTTTAGCCCAGCACGAATATTTCCTGTAATCCATGGTTTTTCGTTTGGATACGTTCTTGTAGTCACTATGGGGACGATATCGTTTATGCACTTATTGATGAAGCCCATGACTGTTGTGGTAAACTCCTAAATGCAATTAGACAGCCATGATAATTATGGATGAGAACTTTCTTGGTAGATAAGTGTCTGCAGCTTACCATAAGATATTCTATACTGAACAAAAATATAAATGCAACGTGGAAATTCACAGGACACTCGAAGTCAATCTTAAATGAATCACTCTGGAGCAGGTGCCATTAATACAGGTAACGAGTGGAGGACAGAGGAGCCTCTTAAAGAAGAAGTTACAGGTCTGTGAGAGCCAGAAATCTTGCTTGTTTGTAGGTGACCAAATACTTATTTTCCACCATAATTTGCAAATAAATTCATAAAAAATCCTACAATGTAATTTTCTGGATTTTTTTTCTCATTTTGTCTGTCATAGTTGAAGTGTACCTATGGCGAAAATTACAGGCCGCTCATCTTTTTAAGTGGGAGAACTTGCACAATTGGTGGCTGACTAAATACTTTTTTGCCCCACTGTATATTCATGCACGGCGTCTCGTAGGAGGTCAAGGACGAGCTTGCTGCTTGGGAGTTACCTACGGATCTCGATTTCTGAATTGATGGGTGACTACGGGAACGACGGAGGGAGACGAAATTCGATTTCGCTCGCACGCCCAGGGATCCCACCTTGCCTCCGAGTCAAGAACAGAATCTCCCAACGGTCTTGTTGATGAGAGGACCCGAGGCTTCCGGACTTGCCCCGAAGGCTGCTGAAGACGGCCGAGTCACTGTTTCCTGAGCCTATGCCACTAGGCAGAGCTGGGTTGTCGCCAGCGGAACGGCAATATAGGATCAACACAAAGAGTCCGTATTGCGGGACTCTTGGTCATTTCATGTCATCTTGTCCTCTAAAGAAGCCAGGCTCACCAGTAGGAGCAAGGACTCTGGTGGGCCATATTGAAAATGTTCCTGCTTCCCCTGGTGGCACCCCTTTTCATGCCATTCTGCTGTGCGAAGCCCAGTCCAAATCTCTCCGGGTTTTCTAGTAGGAAGAGGAGCGCTACTAAGGTACACAATAGTACATTTTGGTAGACAGAAGGTGCTCTTTGGTAAAAGGGGTGAATTGGTCATCAAAAAGAAAGGAGGATCAAGGCACTCTTCATATAATTAATTAAAATGCCTTTATTTGTATGGCATGTTCAATAGAAACAAAGTTTTAAAAATCCGATGCATTTCAGCTGCATGGCCTTCGTCAGGGAGTACAAAGAAATAATACAATGTCCTCTCTTCATCAGCTTTTCCAATTAGCCCTAATTTGAAGAGGGAGTGGTTACAAAATTGATTGGACACACCTAGTAACCAATACTGTAGCTATGTTATCATAAAAATACAACTCCAAGCTAGAAGTATCAGAACACTTAGAAAGGTAGTTCTAACCTTAATTATGACTGGGAGAAGTGTCAATAAGAAAGCAATATATTCCATAGTACACTAGAACACAGCAAAACATGAACAACAGTCTAAACATAGCTGAGGGCATTGACTCTGGGGCCGACAAGTTTTTTTGGATGCTTTCCTGGTGTCTGAGCTGAACATCCCACTCAGCCCCTCTCCATTCACATGGACGTTAGAGCGCTGGATGGGCACCTCTATAGGGCAAGTCACCCACAACACTACTCCCATCCACCTATGGGTGTCAGAGAACCACAGCGAGTCTATCCCGTTCCTGCTCATCAAGTCCCCTCTGATTCCTGTGGTATTGGGATTCTCCTAGCTCCAACGACACAATCCCCTCATTAACTGGTCTACTGGTGCCCGGTCTGCCACGCTCAGTCAGCACAACCTGCACCTGCACCATTTTGCTGAGGGCTCGGAAGGTGCCCCTCACCTCTCCGCCATTCCTGTGGAGTACCAGGATCTCCGGGAGGTGCTCAGCAAGGCCCGGGCCATGTCGCTTCCGCCACATCGACCCTATGACTGTGGGATTGACCTTCTCCCTAGCTCAACGCCACCCTGGGGACGTCTGTACTCTCTGTTGGGACCGGAGATTAAGGCTATGGATACCTACATTGGGGACTTATCCATCCCTCTTCATCTCCCGCCGGCGCAGGCTTCTTCTTCGTGGAGAAAAAAGGACAAGACCCTGCGCTCGTGCATTGACTACTGAGGACTCAACAACATTACTGTTAAGAACCATTACCCGCTACCACTCATCTCCTTGGCCTTCAAGCCACTCCAGAGGGACACTGTTTTCCAAGCTGGATCTACGGAACACTTACCACCTGGTGTGGATACGAGAGGGGGACGAGTGAAAGACCGCCTTCAACACGGCCAGTGGCCACTACGAGTATCTGGTTATGCCCTTTGGCCTCACCAACACCCCTGCTGTGTTCCAGGCTCTGGTGAATGATGTTCTCCATGTCATGTTGACCTGGTTCGTCTACATTGATGACATCCTTGTCTTCATGTGCTCCACATCCGGCAGGTCCTTCAACGCATTCTGGGTTACATTATCTCTGCTGGGAGTGTCCAGATGGATCCCGGGAAGGTGACAGAGGTGATGGATTGGGCTCAGCCTACGTCCAGGTTGCAGCTGCAATGTTTCCCGGGGTTCACCAATTTCTATTGCAGCTTTATCTGGGGTTACAGCACCCTGTCAGCACTCACCTCGCCCAAGGTTCTGTTCACATGATCCCCAGCTGCTGATTGGGCGTTCCGGGACCTCAAACATCGCTTCACCACAGCTCCAATCCTGGTTCATCCGGACCCAGCATGTCAGTTCATGGTGGAGGCCGATGCTTCGGACATCAAGCTACATACTTCTTCTCTCGTCGCCTCAATGCCACAGAAAGAAACTACGATGTGGGGAATCAGGAGCTTCTCACAGTGAAGATGGCGTTGGAGGAATGGAGGCACTGGATGGAGGGGGCGGAACATCCGTTCATCGTGTTGACTGATAGTCCAATAACCTGGAGTATCTCCGCATCGCCAAACGCCTCAACTCCAGGCAAGCCAGGAAACCCTGCTGTTCACACGGTTCAACTTCTCACTCTCTTACCGGGCCGGGATCCAAGAATGTCAAGCCGGATGCACTGTTCCGCCGCTATAGCCACACAACTACTACCCCAGAACCCAAGATCATCCTTCCCACCTTATGCCTGGTGACAGCACTCAGCTGGGGAATAGGGAAGCAGGTCCGTGAGGCACAGCATTCCCAACCAAACCCGGGGGGGCCCTAATAACCGGATGTTCGTTCCCGACATCGGCCACTCCGCGGTCCTGGATTGGACCCACTGTCACCTGGGTGCCCGTCGTACCTTGGCCTTTGTGCGACAGAGTTTTTGGTGGCCTACCATGGTCCCGGACGTTGCTGCATTCATCGCCGTTTGCACAGTTTGTGCACAGAACAAGACACCTCGGAAAGCTCTGGCTGGTCTCCTCCAACCTCTGCCTGTCCCCCACCGTCCCTGGTCTCACATCTCCCTGGACTTTGTCACGGCTCTTCCCCTGTCTGATGGTAATACCGCCATCCTGACAGTGGTGGATCAGTTCTCCAAAGCCACACACTTTATTCCTCTCACCAAACTACCCTCACGTCTTCCGGATCCATGGGCTGCCCGTGGACATGGTCTCTGACATGGTCCTCATTTGGTCCTCATTTCCTCATGGTCCTCATTTCTGGAAGGCGTTCTGCGTACTCATTGGGTCGTCGGCCAGCCTGTCCTCCGGGTTCCACTCCCAGTCCAAAGGCCAGTCAGAGCGAGCCAAACAGGACCTTGAGATCACCCTGCACTGCCTGGTCTCTGCCTACCCCACCACCTGGAGCTGGCAGCTTGTGTGGGTCGAATACACCCGCAACACCCTTCCCTGCTCTGCCTCAGGCCTATGTCCCTTTGAGTGTTCCCTGGGTTATTAGCCCCCGCTCTTCCCTGAGCAGGAAGAGCATATCTTCTACCCAGATGTTTGTCCACTGCTGTCGTTGTATCCTGGAGGAGAGCCCGGTCGGCCCTCCTCAAGACCACCTCCAGGTATCAACGACAAGCGGATTGCCATCGCAGTCCGGCTCCCCGTACCATCTCGGGCAGAAGGTATGGCTCTCCACCCGGGATCTTCCCCTCTGGGTGGAGTCTCGCAAACTGTCCCCCCGGATTATTGGCCCTTTCCCATCTCCAAGGTCATTAGTCCCTCTGCAGTTCGTCTTCTGTTGCCCAGTACCCTTCGTATACACTCCAACTCTCGTGTGTCGCACAGTCCCTTGTCTTCCATTTCCAGGCCCACCCCTCCTCCCAGTGTTGTCGATGGTCATCCGGCGTGTTAGGTTAGACACCTCCTGAGGGTTCGACCATGGGGCATGGGGTTCCTGTACCTGGTTGACTGGGAGGGTTATGGCTCGGAGGAGAGGTGCTGGGTCCCCGCTAGAGACATCCTGGACCCAGCCCCATCGCCGACTTCCACCGCCGGCACCCCGGTCAACCAGGTATGCGCCCAGGTAGGATGCCAGGTGGTGCCCCTAGAGGGGGGCGGTGGGGACTGTCACACCCTGATCTGTTTTACCTTTCTTTGTGCTCGTCTCCACCCCCCTCCAGGTGTTGCCCATCTTCCCCCGTGTTCTTATATAGTCCAAGATGGTGTAGCAGTAGGACGTGTGTGTTTCTTTGTCACATTCCGTGTCTTAGCCCGTCTTTTTCGTATATATATATCTCACTTTCTATCTATGAACTAAATATACTTTCCTGGAACCCGCCTCACCCAATGTGGTACGGATCTGCTATTTTTATTCCTTATTACTGGAACTTCCATCGGGAGCTTGCCAGCTGACAAGCTACTAGTCTTTGTTAGACACGGCTAGCGGTATTCACATTTTTTCTGTCACCAGCCAGCACGATATCAACCCAGAGCATATTGGACTGCTTCTCTCTACCACATCACCGGATCATCGCAGCTAGCTAGCTGTGGCTACTGTTGGCTAACGCCTCTATCCCGAAGCAAGCTCGGGCTAGGCCCATATATCAACTAATTATAGGGCTACAATACCTCCTTTGCCAATTGGCCTGGACCCTTTATTGTCGACACGGAGCCCCGCCGATCCATCACGACTGGACGTGATCGCCCGATGTAGACTCAACAGGCTATTCTGTTACGATTTCGCCGAAGAACCATCTACTAGCACCGGCCCGCTAGCTTTTCTGAACCCTGTGTTCCCTGCTCGTCTAGCGTAGTAGTGACTACCGAACGGCACCCTGACTCACCTATTGCTACACAGCTGATGCCCCCTGGATTATTTCAATAACACGGTACCTGACTTTGTTTACCTGTCGGCCCCAATCTCGAACTCAGGTCATGTATGTACCTAACTGACCCCTCTGCCCATTCATCGCCATTTACTTGTTGTTGTTTTAGCTCTCCTGATCAACACCTGTGATTGCTTTATGCCTCTCTCTAATGTCAATATGCCTTGTCTACTGCTGTCTTGGCTAGTTCTTATTGTTTAAATTTCACTGTGGAGCTCAACATGCCTTAGCTCTTTTGTCCCACCCCACACACATGCGGAGACCTCACCTGGCTTAACTGGTGCCTCCAGAGACAACCTCTCTCATCATCACACAACGCCTAGGTTTACCTCCACTGTACTCACATCCTACCATACCATTGTCTGTACATTATGCCCTGAAACTATTCTACCACGCTCAGAAATCTGCTCCTTTTATTCTCTGTCTCCAAATTCCTAGATGACCAGTTCTTATCCTACTCCTCCTCTGGTGATGTAGAGGTTAATTAACCCAGGCCCTGTAGCCCTCAGTTCCACTCCTATTCCCCAGGCGCTATCAATTGTTGACGTAAACGTAAAAACCTTGGTTTCATGCATGTTAACATCAAAGCCTCCTCCCTAAGTTTGTTTTATTCACTGCTTTAGCACACTCCAATCTTCAGAGTTTGTACTGTTAGGTGGGATATGCTTAACACCCCGGCAGTCCTGCAATCTAAGCTTGATGCCCTCAATCTCAAGGAACCTACCAGGTACAACCCTAAATCCGTAAACACGGGCACCCTCATAGATATCATCCTGACCAACCTGCCCTCTAAATACCCCTCTGCAATGGGTCAGTGGTCAAACGACCACCCCTCATCACTGTCAGACTCCCTAAAACACTTCAGTGAGGAGGCCTTTCTAATCGACCTGGCCCGGGTATCCTTGAAGGATATCGACCTGGATGCCTGGTTGCTTTTTAAAAAGGCTTTCCTCGCCATCTTAAATAAGCATGCCCCATTCAAAAAATGTAAAACTAAGAACAGATATAGCCCTGGGTTCACTCTAGACTTGACTGCCCTTGAACAGCACAAAAACGTACTGCATTAGCCCCCGCGAAATGCAACTTTTCAGGGAAGTTAGGAACCAATTTACACAGTCAGTTAGGAAAGCTAAGGCTAGCTTTCTCAAACAGAAATGTGCATCCTGTAGCACTAATTCCAAAAAGTTATGTGCCACTGTAAAGTCCATGGACAATAAGAGCACCTCCTCCCAGCTGCCAACTGAGACTAGCAAACACTGTCACCAGCGATAAATCCACGATAATAGAACATTTCAAAAAGCATTTTTCTACGGCTGGCCATGCTTTCCACCTAGCTACCCCTACACAGGTCAACAACTCTGCACCCCCCACAGCAACTTGCCCAAGCCTCCCCCATTTCTCCTTCACCCAAATTCAGATAGGTGATGTTCTGAAAGAGCTGCAAAATCTGGACCCCTACAAATCAGCTGGGCTAGACAATCTGGAACCTCTCTTTCTAAAATTATTCGCCGCAATTGTTGCAACCCCTATTACTAGCCTGTTCAACCTCTCTTTCATATCGTCTGAGATCCCTAAAGATTGGAAAGCTGCCGTGGTCATCCCCCTCTTCAAAGGGGGAAACACTCTAGACCCAAACTGTTACAGACCTATATCTATCCTACCCTACCTTTCTAAAGTCCTAGAGAGCCAAGTTAGCAAACTCGAATCCCACCGTACATTCTCCGCAACGCAATCTGGTTTCCGAGCTGGTCATGGGTGCACCTCAGCCATGCTCAAGGTCCTAAACAATATCATAACCGCCATCGATAAAATACAATACTGTGCAGCCATCTTCATCAACCTGGCCAAGGCTTTCGACTCTGTCAATCACCACATTCTTATCGGCAGACCCAATAGCCTTGGCTTCTCAAATGACTGCCTCGCCTGGTTCACCAACAACTTCTCAGATAGAGTTCAGTGTGTCAAATCGGAGGGCCTGTTGTCGGGAATCTCTGGCAGTCTCTATGGGGGTACCACAGGGTTGAATTCTCTGTATACATCAATGATGTCTCTCTTGCTGCTGGTGATTCTCTGATCCACCTCTACGCAAACGACACAATTCTGTATAGTTCTGTGCCTTCTTTGGACACTGTGTTAACAAACCTCCAGATGAGCTTCAATGCCAAACAACACTCCTTCCGTGGCCTCCAACTGCTTTTAAATGCAAGTAAAACTAAATGCATGCTCTTCAACCGATAGCTGCCCGCACCCATCCGCCCGTCCAGCATCACTACTCTGGACGGTTCTGACTTAGAACATGTGGACAACTACAAATACCTAGATGTCTGGTTAGACTGTAAACTCTCCTTCCAGACTCACATTAAGCTTCTCCAATCCAAAATTAAATCTAGAATCGGCTTCCTATTTCGCAACAAAGCATCCTTCACTCATGCTGCCAAACATACCCTTGTAAAACTGACTATCCGACCGATCCTTGACTTCAGCGATGTCATTTACAAATGAGCCTCCAACACTCTACACTGGATGTAGTCTATCACAGTGCCATCCGTTTTGTCACCAAAGCCCCATATACTACCCACCACTGTGACCTATAAGCTCTCGTTGGCTGGCCCTCGCTTCATATTCGTCGCCAAACCCACTGGCACCAGGTCATCTGTAAAGCCCTGCCTTATCTCAGCTCACTGGTCACCATAGCAGCACCCACCCGTAGCACTCGCTCCAGCAGGTATATTTCACTGGTCATCCCCAAAACCAACTCCTCCTTTGGCCGCCTTTCCTTCCAGTTCTCTGCGTCCAATGACTGGAACTAATTGCAAAAATCACTGAAGCTGGAGTCTTATCTCCCTCACTAACTTTAAGCATCAGCTGTCAGAGCAGCTTACCGATCATTGCACCTGTACACAGCCCATCTGAAAAAAGCCGAACCAACTAACTTATCCCCATATTGTTATTTATGTTTTTGCTCCTTTGCACCCCAGTATCTCTACTTGCACATTCATCTTCTGCACATCTATCACTCCAGCGTTAATTGCTAAATTGTAATTATTTTGCCACTATGGCCTATTTATTGCCTTACCATCCTGATCTTACTACATTTGCACACACTGTATATCGATTTTCCTATTGTGTTATTGACTGTACGTTTGGTTATCCCATGTGCAACTCTGTGTTTGTGTCGCACTGCTTTGCTTTATCTTGGCCAGGTCGCAGTTCTAAATGTGAACTTGTTTTTAACTGACCTACCTGGTTAAATAAAGGTGAAATTGAAAAACTTGACCCCAAAAAAACATCTGAGTCAGATGGATTAGACCCTTTCTTATTTAAGGTTGCTGCCCATATAATCGCCAAACATATCTCCAACCTGTCTCTCATTTCTGGGGAGGTTCCAATTGCTTGGAAGGCAGCCACGGTTCATCCTTTATTTAAAGCGGGAGACCAAGCTGATCCTAACTGTTATAGGCCTATTTCTATTTTGCCCTGTTTATCAAGTGTTGGAAAAACGTGTTAATAATCAACTGACTGGCTTTCTTGATGTCTATAGTATTCTCTGGGGTATGCAATATGGTTTCCGCTCAGGTTATGGACATGTCACCTTAAATGTCCTCAATTAAGTCACCATTGCCCTTGATTCTAAGCAATATTGTGCTGCTATGTTTATACTGTTGTCACGTTCGTTTAGAGATTAATTCAGACCAAGGTGCAGCTTTGTAGGCGTACACCTTTCTTTTATTAAATGACACAGAAAAAACAACAAAATACAAAACGAACGTAAAGCTACATGCAGTGCAGAAAGCAACTACACACAAACTGAAGGTCGAAAAAAGGCTGCCTAAGTATGATCCCCAATCAGAGACAACGATAGACAGCTGCCTCTGATTGGGAACCATACCCGGCCAACAAAGAAATAGAAAAACTAGAATGCCCACCCAAATCACACCCTGACCTAACCAAATAGAGAAATAAACAGGCTCTCTAAGGTCAGGGCGTCACAACGGTAGACCATTCCATTCTTTTGGGCCGGCTAAGGAGTATTGGTGTCTCTAAGGGGTCTTTGGGCTGGTTTGCTAACTACCTCTCTCAAAGAGTACAGTGTATAAAGTCAGAAAATCTGCTCTCTCAGCCACTGCCTGTCAAGGGAGTACCCCAAGGCTCGATCCTAGGCCCCACGCTCTTCTCAATTTACATCAACAACATAGCTCAGGCAGAAGGAAGCTCTCTCATACATTTATATGCCGATGATAGTCTTATACTGAGCTGGCCCCTCCCAAGATTTTGTGTCAAATGCTCTACAACAAAGCTTTCTTAGTGTCCAACAAGTGTTTCTCTACCCTTAACCTTGTTCTGGTAAGAAGAATGTCCCTCCTCCCACAGGTGTGATTACTACCACTGAGGGTTTAGAGCTTGAGGCAGTCACCTCATACAAGTACTTGGGAGTATGGCTAAACGGTGCACTGTCTTTCTCTCAGCACATATCAAAGCTGCAGGCTAAGGTTAAATCTATCTATTGTAATCGCTCCTAATTCACCACAGCTGCCAAACTAACCCTGATTCAGATGACCATCCTACCCATGCTATATTACGGAGACATCATTTATAGATTGGCAGGTAAGGGTGCTCCCGAGCGGCTAGATGTTCTTTACCATTCTGCCATCACATTTGCCCCCAAAGCTCCTTATAGGACACATCACTGTAAACTGGTCATCTCTGTATACCCATTGCAAGACCCACTGGTTGATGCTTATTTATAAAACCCTCTTAGGCCTCACTCCCCACTATCTGAGATATCTACTGCAGCCCTCATCCTCAACATACAACACCCATTCTGCCAGTCACATTCTGTTAAAGGTCCTCAAAACAAACACATCCCTGGGTCACTCCTCTTTTCAGTTCACTGCAGCTAGCGATTAGAAAGAGCTGCAACAAACACTCAAACTGGACAGTTTTATGTCAAAGACTCAATCATGGACACAGTTGTGGCTGCTTTGCGTGATGTATTGTTGTCTCTACCTTCTTGCCCCTTGTGCTGTGGTCTGTGCCCAATAATGTTTTATGCTGTTACCATGTTGTTGTTATGTTGTGTTGCTACCATGCTATGTTGTTGTCTTAGGTCTCTCTTTATGTAGTGTTGTCTCTTGTTGTGATGTGTGTTTTGTCATATATTTATAGGTATTGTTTTTTATTCCTAGCCCCCGTCCCTGCAGGAGGCCTTTTTGGTAGGCCGTCATTGTAAATAAGAATTTGTTCTTAACTGACTTGCCTAGTTAAAAAAATAAAAACAATTAAATAGACCTTCTCTTTGTATGACTGACGCTGAAAGATAAATTCCAGATACACATTTTAGCATTATTATACAATAGATGCGAAATGGCATTCTGCAATATCACTACACACAGTAATGTTAGCTAGCCATCTAACATCAGCTAGCTAACAGCAAGCTTTAACTTTGTCTTTTGTCTAGACATGTAGCTAACCAGCTAAACAATTAACCATCATCCCAATCCATAGAGTACTAGTAATACAAACCGATTGTCTAACTAGCTGAAGTTAACCAATTAGGTTCAATGTTTGCCAGCTAACATTAATGGCAATCTGAGAAAACATCGCTAACATTACACAGTTCATACACAATGCTAGCTAGCTAGCCAGCCATCTTACGTCAGCTAACATTAGCTAGCTAACAGGAAGCTTTAACATGGGGTCTTTTGTTGAGACATGTAACGTTAACATTAGCTAGCTAAACAATGAATTTATAATCCCAAACCATAGAGTACTAGCAATACAAACCGATTGCCATAGCTAGCTCAAGTTAACCATCGAACTACAGCTAGCTAGTTAGCTAACAGCAAGCTTTAACTTGCAATGAAAATAACTTTGACTAAATCAGAAACGTATATTAACAAACTGTAAGTAGACTCTCTTTCCCATATACATGGATGAAAGCTTCACAGCAGACTGCAACCCCTTTCATTAAATAAGACCTGTGTCGTTTCCATTTTGTATGTACAGTTTGCTTGGCCCATTGTTGTTGTATCAAGTCACTCTGGTTCACACTGACCATGTGCAATGCCACAAGATACATCTTAAGCTTTAGCCCCCACCCAAACTCTGACCCTTTTACTCGCCCTAGCAGAGCTGGTTAGGCTGTTTTCATGTTATCCAGGAAATCTTCCACATTTTGGAAATGTCACTGTAGTCATGACAGATTACTCTGATGACGAAGTAGTGGATGTCGGCTAACATCACCAGATTGCTGCTTTCAATGTCACTTACAGCAGGTCTTTGTGCTGAATATTTTTACTTAGGAGTCACTTGACCGACAACATGGTAATTACTTAATCATTTTTATTCTGAAAATATGTCTATGTACTGGTAGAAAAAATGTACACACTCCAATCCAACTCATAAAAATGTAATTTTCTGACATGTTGCCGACTGTAGTTGTAATTGTATTTTTGTCATAGTTATTTCAGAGATTGGCAGCACAACTGAAAAAAAAAGACGAACTGCAGACACTTGCAATTGGATCACAACCATTGAAACCATTGACCTGACACTACCAGGAAGATTGATACCAAAGATGATCTACATATTGACAAGATATTGGACAGTCTGCTCAAACAATGGGCATACATGTCCGCAAAGGCAGAAGGCGGAAGGGAAACTTCTAGCCAATGAGGGCATATAAGCATGTGAACAATTGGCTCAACTTATATCAGTATATTCGTAACAACCTGAACATTGCGAAACTTATATTCGATCAAATACGCCTCATTTAGCAATTACATTTTATATTGACCAAATTCGACACGCTATACAAAAAATCCTCACTTGGTCTGCTTCTCGCGCAGAAAGATTCGGGACGGAGTCAGTCCTCTCGCTTCTCCCTTTCCGCCAGTCGATACCATAGAGAATGATAGAAGGCTCAAGTGTCCAAAAGGTCGTTTTAGCATGGGCGTCCACCTTGCTTCCGCCATTTTAAAGCAGTAAAAAAGTTGTCAACTGGGTGGGAATTCCTATGGGTTGTAGGCTCAATGGCGCTGCCCATTTTTGTCAAAGGCGCTCTAATAGCACAGATATAACGATGAGTCCTCTGTCTATATGTGCTGCCAATGTTGTCAATGACACTATAATAGTACAGCTATAACAATGAGTCCTTTATCTATCTCTATGGCCAATACACTGTCGAAATGCTTGCTGGGATACCTGTCATGGCGGCGTCCTGTGAAGGGTTGAAATGGATGTTTGATATCGCTGAACGTGTAATGCAAATGGGATTGAAAACCACATTAACAATGTGGTGAAACGGGGTAGCCTAAATCACAAGGTGAGTTCCTCGGATTTGTGTTATTGCTAGTGGGTAGCTAGCCACATAAAATCATGGCATCTAGCTAGCTAACTCCCCAAAATGACTCCAGCTAACTTACTATGAAGTCCACTGCAGTGAACTGTGGTGTTTTGGACACTGTCGCCACAGAGTTTGACAACCATATTTGCAGTCTCTGTTAACTGCAGTGTAACAGAACAATTTTGTACGGGCGTGGCTGAAGTGCGTCAAGGTTTGATTTGCCCGATAACCCGGTTAAAGTTTCCCATTTCCTCCATCTTTGAAGTGGGTGCAACAACACAAGCTGTGCTAAGGTCAACCACGTCTGTTGCGTTTCAGGTTCTTTTTTTCTAGTGTCTTCAGGCGTTCTACAAATCTTTGCAGCCTGACTGTAATAAAGACAATCTGGAACTCGATTTTATAATCGAGTTTTATAGCTCTATTTTTTTCAAATGTAATTTGTTCCTTAAACTAAATGGGCAAATTAGCTTCCCAGAAGTTACTGACCCTACCGTTACACTTGTTTACACTGAGCTGCACTGGAGTCAGAACGCAATCATGGTTACATTAAGACACAGTGGAGCCAGTGTGAGATGTGTCAGAAAACATACCTCAATGCAGGGCTGGAATATGTCACTGTACTTCAAATTTGATCTTTATCCGCACTGCTCCACCGAGAAGTTTGAAATACTGCACATTTTCGTGGAAAACCGTCCCTTTCGTCCTCATGTTAGTTAATAGTAGCCACTGCTGCCATTTTGGAATGGCAGTGTTAGCCAGTATGCAAAGTTGATATTCATATAATAAGGAATTCCCTTTGACCACGCCCACAAATTGGGGGAAAACAAACATTATTTCCAAATGACCCACATTGTAAAAGAGCCAACTTTGTGTTGATTTTTATGTTATACAGAAATAACAAAACATGGTGAAAACCTACGGTTCGTGATGCTCTCACATAGGGAAATAGAAGCACGGTGGCTTCAGGTTTTTCGATGTGGGAACCCACAGGCCCCTTTTCATAATGTTGCTAGCAAACCGCATGGAAAATGGTAGTTAACCTACTGTACAGCACGACTGCAGATGCCAATGTGAAATGAAAATAACAATTCTGTTTCTTTTAGCACTGAAATGAATCGGGCGACCTCCCTGATAAGGAGGGTGAGACTGATAACCCATACCGACCCTACACTGGTTGCAAACTACCTCCCTTTCCCTATCTTTGCTCCAGCTTGGACCCCTGCACCTCCACTGACCTGCCACCATGCCAGATTCCTTGCTACTAAGCAGGTGAGACATAGGGGCAAGTTTTGAGTTGAAGAAAAACATATTCAGACCCCTTGACTTCTTCCACATTTTGTTACGTTACTGCCTTATTCTATAATGTAAATTGTTTCCTCATCAATCTACACACAATCCACAATTAAAGCGAAAAATAGGTTTTGAGGAATGTTTATAAAAACAGATACCTTATTTACATAAGTATTCAGACCCTTTGCTATGACACTCAAAATTGAGATCAGGTGCATCCTGTTTCCATAGATCATCCTTGAGATGTTTATACAACTTGATTGGAGTCCACCTGTGGTAAATACGATTGATTGGACATGATTTGGAAAGGTACACACCTGTCTATATAAGGTCCCACAGTTGACAGTGCATGTCAGAGCAAAACCAAGCCATGAGGTTGAAGGAATTGCCGTAGAGCTCCGAGACAGGATTGTGTCGAGGCACAGATCTGGGGCATTGAAGGTCCCCAAGAACACAGTGGTGTCCAATGCAAGAAGTTTGGAACCACCAAGACCAAGAAGTTTGGAACCACCAAGACTCTTCCTATAGCTGGTCGCCTGGCCAAACAGCAATCAGGGGAGAAGGGTCTTGGTCAGGGAGGTGACCAAGAACCCAATGGTCACTGACTGAGCTCCAGTTCCTCTGTGCTGTGGAGATGGTTGTCCTTATGGAAGGTTCTCCCATCTTTGCTGCACTCCACCAACCAGGCCTTTAGTAGAGTGGCCAGATGGAAGCCACTCCTCAGTAAAAGGCATATGACAGCCCGCTTGGTTTGCCAAAAGACACCTAAAGGACTCTGACCATGAGAAATAATATTATCTTGTCTGTTGAAAGCAAGATTGAACTCTTTGGCCTGAATACCAAGCGTCACTTCTGGAGGAACCCTGGCACCATCCCTACAGTGAAGCATGGTGGTGGCAGCATCGTGCTGTGGGGATGTTTATCAGCAAGGACTGGGTGACTAGTCAGGATCAATGGAAAGATGAACAGAGCAAAGTACAGAGAGGTCCTTGATGAAATCTGCTCAGGACCTCAGACTGGGGCAAAGCTTCACCTTCCAACAGGACAACAACCCTAAGCACACAGCCAAGACAATGCAGGAGTGGCTTCGGGACAAGTCTCAATGTCCAGCCAGAACCCGGACTTCAACCTAATCTAACATCTCTGGAGAGACCTGAAAGTAGCTGAGCAGCGACGCTCCCTATCCAACCTGACCGGGTTTGAGAGGATCTGCAGAGAAGAATGGGAGAAATTCGCCAAGTAAAGTTGTGCCAAGCTTGTAGCGTCATTCCCAAGAAGACTCAATGCTGTAATTGCTGCTGAAGGGTCTTCAACAAAGTACTGAGTTAAGGGTCTGAATACTTATGTTAATGTCATATTTAAGTGTGTGGATTGATGATGGAAAAAAACAATCAATTTTTGAATAAGGTAACAAAATGTGGAAAAAGTCAAGGGGTCTGAATACTTTCCTAATGCACTGTAAATGCAAATGATAAATGTAATAGGCCTTGATCTCTATTGAAAATAGAGATCATGTGGTTGTGGTCTTTCCTTATGCTTTTAGATCCATTAACATTTTTTTTCATGTCTTTTTTTTCTAGGGTAAAGGCCATAGTAAAGTTCAGAAAGTCAAACCGAAGCAGGACAAACAGGAAGTAGAAATAAAGCAGAAGATGACAGTGTCTGCACTGGCTCAAGCTATGAACAAAGACTTTGGTAAGGCTGATTAAATGTAATGTATAATCATTCAATAGTCTTTAAAGTCATTATTTATTTTACTGAATTATGGTATGAAGTATTGAGTATGTTCCAAGGTGATTAAACTTGTCCAATAAGAAATGCTTGTTTTCGTTTTCCATTCCAAAACGTTTCGCTACGGTGTACACTAATGAATACAACGCAGGTCTGATATGTAGTACTGATTTGAACAGCGTACCATTTATTCCATAGATCATGTCTTTGAGGCTCTGCTCAACACCTCAGTGGACCTGGATTCCCTAGAGCCCCACTCTGTTCTGGAGGAGCAGTGGATCAAGGAGGTTGTGAAGAGGTCTGGGATGAAGTTCAAGTGGGCCAAGCTGGTGGAGTCCAAAGAGCGTGAGAACAAAGACACTCAGAGAAGGTAGAGGACCTGTCTTGTCGTCTGATTGTTAGAAGGGTGGTTAATAGAGTATTTTGGTTGACAGATGCTGGACATTTCAAAACAAAACCTCTTGAGAATTGGTTGTTGGCCATCTGTAGGCATTAGGGTAGAAAGGGCTCAGTACCATCCAGGTACTGACATTCCCATTCAAGCTCAAACCTGGATAAAACCCAAGTTATACCACCTGAATATGAACTTTTTTTTAAACATTTTATTATATTTAGAGTTTTTTTATTTTCACATGAATGAACATACAAAATAGAAGTTGCATCTGAATGTAAATCAATGTTTATTCTAGAGATCCACCAGATCCGGCCGTCCTGGTGTCTCGTCCTCCTGTCGTCACCATAATGGGCCACGTAGATCACGGAAAGACCACTCTGTTGGACAGCCTTAGGAAGAGCCAGGTGGCTGCGGGGGAAGCAGGGGGCATCACCCAGCACATTGGGGCCTTCCTGGGTAGGGAAACACCTAGACTCCACAAGAAGTTTTTTTTTTTTGTGGAATGTTTAGTGATCATAAAACTAGCTGCTAGTAGTAGTGAATCTTACAGAATCTAGCTGAATGAATCAAGGGAATCATATTAATATTGTATGAAAATGTTGACTAACACCGGAAGCTCCCCTCAGACCTGTCCCCATATCCACTCTTTGCTTGAGGCTTGAGACCACCTGTCGATGCAGATCATTGCAAGGCTAAACTGTAAAAGTTATTTCTCAACCTGGTGTTATGATGCCTCATAGCAATACATATTTTGAATATACCAAATTTCTCGGTGAGGTTAGATTTATCTTCACAGATTTCAGAAGGTTCCATCCTGATTTCTCTCTGCAGTTCAACTTCCTTCGGGGGAAAAGATCACCTTCTTGGACACCCCAGGGCACGCAGCCTTCTCCGCCATGAGGGCCCGTGGAGCTTTGGCCACAGACATTGTCATCCTGGTTGTTGCTGCAGATGACGGAGTCATGAAGCAGACGATTGAATCCATCCTACATGCCAAAAAAGCCCAAGGTACTGTCATATTTCATATTGGTATTTCTATGCAACTATAACACATTTTGGGTGACATCTTTGAGGGACATTAATATTTTTATAGATTAAATAACCCTAACTGTAGGGATTGATGGCATTCAATCCAAACTGCACCTGGCGATAGCATCATGTACAACACATATTCCTGCTGTTCACTTTAAATCTATATACACTGAACAGAAATATAATCGCAACATGTAAAGTTTGACCCATGTGTCATGAGCTGAAATAAAATATCCCAAAAATGTTCCATTCCATTTTGTACACATGTGTTTACATCCCTGTTAGTGAGCTCCTTTGCCAAGATCTTCCATCCACCTGAAATGTGTGGCATATCAAGAAGCTGATTACACAGGTGCACCTTGTGCTGGGGACAATAAAAGACCACTCTGAAATATGCCATTTTGTCACACAACACAATGTTACAGATGTCTCAAATTGAGGGTGCGAGCAATTGGCATGTTGACTGCAGGAATGTCCACCAGAGCTGTTACCAGATAATTGAATGTGCATTTCTCTACCATGAGCCGCCCCCAATGTCGTTTTAGAGAATTTGACAGTACGTCCGACCGGCCTCACAACCACAGACCACGTGTATGGCTTCGTATGGGCGACGTCAACGTTGTGAATAGGGTGCCCCATGGTGGGGTTATGGTATGGGTAGGCAATAAGCTACAGACAATGAACACAATTGCATTTTATCGATGGCAATTTGAATGCACAGAGATACCATGGCGATGTCCTGAGGCCCACTGTCGTCCCATTCATCCGCCACCATTATCATTATGTTTCAGTATGATAATGCACAGTCTCATGTCGCAAGGATCTGTACACAATTCCTGGAAGCTGAAAATGTCCCAGTTCTTCCATGGCCTGCATACTCACCAGACATCACCCATTGAGCATGTTTGGGATGCTCTTCATCGACGTGTACGACGGCGCGTTCCACTTCCTGCCAATATCCAGCGACTTCGCACTACCATTGAAGAAGAGTGGGACAATATTCCACTGGCCACAATCAACAGCCTGATCAACTCTATGTGAAGGTGTCGTGCTGCATGAGGCAAATGGTGGTCACACAAGATACTGGCTTGTTTTCTGATCCATGCCACTATTTTTTCTTTTTTGGGGGGGTATCTGGGACCAACAGATACATGTCTGTATTCTCAGTCATGTGAAATCCATTGATTAGGACTTAATGAATTTCATTCGACTGATTTCCTTATATGAACTGTAACTCAGTAAAATCTTTGAATTTGTTGCATATTGTGTTTTTTATATTTTTGTTCAGTATAAATCATCACTGCCTTTTCATGGCTAACGAGACGTTTCAAGAGATAACATTGTTGGTCTGAACAAGGCTCCCAATGAGCTCATTTAATGATAGTTCATTATTGTATGCCTTTTAATAATAATAAGCAATAAGCATTTCTCAACGGCTGGCCATGCCTTCCGCCTGGCTACTTCAACCTCGGCCAACATCTCCGCCCCCCCCCCCCCCCCCCCCCGCAGCTCCTCGCCCAAGCCTCTCCAGGTTCTCCTTCACCCAAATCCAGATAGCAGATGTTCTGAAAGAGCTGCAAAACCTGGACCTGTACAAATCAGCTGGGCTTGACAATCTGGACCCTCTATTTCTGAAACTATCTGCCACCATTGTCGCAACCCCTATTACCAGCCTGTTCAACCTCTCTTTCATATCGTCTGAGATCCCCAAGGATTGGAAAGCTGCCGCAGTCATCCCCCTCTTCAAAGGGGGAGACACCCTGGACCCAAACTGTTACAGACCTATATCCATCCTGCCCTGCCTATCTAAGGTCTTCGAAATCTGGTTTCCGAGCCGGTCATGGGTGCACCTCAGCCACACTCAAGGTACTAAACGATATCATAACCGCCATCGATAAAAGACAGTACTGTGCAGCCGTCTTCATCGACCTTGCCAAGGCTTTCGACTCTGTCAATCACCATATTCTTATCGGCAGACTCAGGAGCCTCGGTTTTTCGGATGACTGCCTTGCCTGGTTCACCAATTACTTTGCAGACAGAGTTCAGTGTGTCAAATCGGAGGGCATGCTGTCCGGTCCTCTGGCAGTCTCTATGGGGGTGCCACAGGGTTCAATTCTCGGGCCGACTCTTTTCTCTGTGTATATCAATGATGTTGCTCTTGCTGCGGGCGATTCCCTGATCCACCTCTACGCAGACGACACCATTCTATATACTTTCGGCCCGTCTTTGGACACTGTGCTATCTAACCTCCAAACAAGCTTCAATGCCATACAACACTCCTTCCGTGGCCTCCAACTGCTCTTAAACGCTAGTAAAACCAAATGCATGCTTTTCAACCGGTCGCTGCCTGCACCCGCATGCCCGACTAGCATCACCACCCTGGATGGTTCCGACCTAGAATATGTGGACGTCTATAAGTACCTAGGTGTCTGGCTAGACTGCAAACTCTCCTTCCAGACTCATATCAAACATCATCTCCAATCGAAAATCAAATCTTTCTATTCCACAACAAAGCCTCCTTCACTCACGCCGCCAAGCTTACCCTAGTAAAACTGACTATCCTACCGATCCTCGACTTCGGCGATGTCATCTACAAAATGGCTTCCAACACTCTACTCAGCAAACTGGATGCAGTCTATCACAGTGCCATCCGTTTTGTCACTAAAGCACCTTATACCACCCACCACTGCGACTTGTATGCTCTAGTCGGCTGGCCCTCGCTACATATTCGTCGCCAGACCCACTGGCTCCAGGTCATCTACAAGTCCATGCTAGGTAAAGCTCCGCCTTATCTCAGCTCACTGGTCACGATGGCAACACCCATCCGTAGCACGCGCTCCAGCAGGTGTATCTCACTGATCATAAAGCCAACACCTCATTTGGCCGCCTTTCGTTCCAGTACTCTGCTGCCTGTGACTGGAAAGAATTGCAAAAATCGCTGAAGTTGGAGACTTATCTCCCTCACCAACTTCAAACATCAGCTATCTGAGCAGCTAACCGATCGCTGCAGCTGTACATAGTCTATTGGTAAATAGCCCACCCTTTTTCACCTACCTCATCCCCATACTGTTTTTATTTATTTACTTTTCTGCTCTTTTGCACACCAATATCTCTACCTGTACATGACCATCTGATCATTCATCACTCCAGTGTTAATCTGCAAAATTGTAATTATTTGCCTACCTCCTCATGCCTTTTGCACACATTGTATATAGACTCCCCCTTTGTTTTCTACTGTGTTATTGACTTGTTAATTGTTTACTCCATGTGTAACTCTTTGTTGTCTGCTCACACTGCTATGCTTTATCTTGGCCAGGTCGCAGTTGCAAATGAGAACTTGTTCTCAACTAGCCTACCTGGTTAAATAAAGGTGAAATAATTTTTTTTTTTTTTAAATGTACCTGAATAGTAAAATTGGTGGGTGGGGTTTTGGTGTATCTGCAGTGCCAATCATTGTGGCAGTGAACAAGTGTGACAAGCATCAAGCTGACCCAGCGCGTGTGAAGCAGGAACTACTATCCCATGATGTGGTATGCGAGGAGTATGGAGGAGAAGTTCAGGCTATCCACGTTTCTGCCCTGAAGGTGAGTTCCTCATCCATAGGAAGGAGGTTTACTTTTTTAATATATCATTGAATATATAAAATGGACTCATTTCCATTGTTCTCATTTATTACAGCAGACCAGGTGGGAAACAAAATGTCAGACATTTAGCAAGCCTAATGTGTGTGTGTGTGTGTGTGTGTGTGTGTGTATATATGCATATGTTTGTTAATTGGATTCTTTCCCTTGTCTCATCTTGGGGGTTAGGACAGTCCGCCAAACATGGTCCAGCCTTAATACAAACACTACTGCCCACTTAAGTCATTCCTGTAATGTGCTTATTATGCATTTGTCACTGTCTGTTTTTGTCACGCAATAGTTGTCTAAAGTTGGTAAATGTGGATAAAACTGTCTGGCCCCAGCCTAATTCACCTATTTGTGCAAGTCGGTGCATAATGCCAAAGCCATGAAATTAAAGAACAACAATATGATTCCATAGGGGGACAATCTGCTGGAGCTGGCAGAGGCCACGGTGACCCTGGCGGAGGTGATGGAGCTGAAGGGTGACCCGACAGGCCTAGTGGAGGGCACCATTATCGAGAGCCGCTCGGATAAGGGCAAGGGGTGCGTCTCCCCATGGCACAGCCACAGATGAGAGCATGAGCTTAGCATTTGTTTGTTGGAATGGTTGCACCAAGCCTTCTAGCTCGATTTAATCGGGTTACAAAACTGCCAACATTCACACAAAATCACAACCTAAAAGCATTATATTCTCAAATGCATATAATTCATTACAATTTGAGTGAAGTTATTGGAGTAACGGAAATTAAAAATAGCTTTGGTAAACATTTCAAATGTTTAAACTATTTTTAAATGAATGTCAGTTCAATAAGATGCTGCTTACAAATACATTTTTACAAATGATTTCCTGTTTTGCAGGCCAGTTACGACAGCAATTGTCCAGCGAGGCACGTTAAAAAAGGGCTGCACTTTGGTTGCGGGGAAGACATGGGCCAAGGTGCGCTTCTTGTTTGACGAGAACAACTGCACAGTGAAGGAAGCTGGGCCGAGCACTGCTGTGGAGATAGTGGGGTGGAAGGAGCTCCCCTCTGCCGGCGAGGAGATCCTGGAAGTAGAGTCTGAGGTAATCTCTCCTGGACAGACATAACATAAATGTAACGTCTATCCTAAGACAGTGAGATGAGGAACAATTGTTCCTGTGCACCTATTTACGGTGTACCTCTCCCCGAGAGAGACAGCGTTTCGGCAAGATTTTGATTGTGGGTTGCCGAGATTAAGTCTGAGGTGACATATATTGCATTATTAGAAGAGTAGATGAATTCTAAAGCCTGTGTGATTCAGCCAACTCCGAATGTGGTAGTCATACAACCCAGCCTCAAAGCAATATCTGGACGTTTTTATTTATTTATGAGAATGAGGAGTAGTACAGTTGGAATAGGCCTTATCTGATTCATTAATTGCCTTCAGACACGATCCAATACCATGCATTGTTGACGTGTCACGTATGCAACCGGCCAAGTCAATCCTTGTGTTGACAACTCCCACTTCAATTTGCAGTGAAGATTGTTTAATAACGCTAATGTCAGTTCTAAAACGGCTTGTTTGGATCCTGGATGTTGATTGGACAAGCAGAGTTCCATGCCGCGCTGTATTGGCCGTCACAGGTGCACCATAGATACACACGGCGAGGCATGGCTTAGTGTGACCACGCCTCAGAGCAGAGTACGGACGTAGGGTACTCCCATGTAATTAGCCTAACTTTGCCGTCAACCTAAGCAAACTACTGACACTTTTTGGTAGTTTCAATAAACATTTTCAGTAGATTCATTATTAACATAATTCGCTGTCACAACAAGTGATTTGAGTGATATTTATTCTGCCACTCTGCGTTACCCGACCTGCTAACATTGACCGTAAACCTGTCACGTTATACTTACGTCACTGTTTGTTTACCCCTAGCTTTTTCGCCGGTTAGCCCGCTGGCTAGAGAGAGAAGTTCATCTCAATCTAATTCGCTAGTTTTAGATCTGCCAAATAACTACTTCCAGTCTTTTTGCCTTAGTCAGTGCATTCAACTAAGTTTAGTTTATCACTGTGTAATGTTGATGTTCCCTCTGCACAAAGCAGCATAAAACATAAGGCTAGTCATCATACACTGATAAAATATTCAAATCAAATGTATTTATAAAGCCCTTCTTACATCAGCTGATATCTCAAAAGTGCTGTACAGAAACCCAGCCTAAAACCCCAAACAGCAAGCAATGCAGGTGTAGAAGCACGGTGGCTAGGAAAAACTCCCTAGAAAGGCCAGAACCTAGGAAGAAACCTAGAGAGGAACCAGGCTATGCCGGGTGGAGATTATAACAGAACATGGCCAAGATGTTCAAATGTTCATACATGACCAGCATGGTCAAATAATAGGTCTGGGACAGGTAGCACATGGTGAACAAGTCAGGATTCCATAGCCGCAGGCAGAACAGTTGAAACTGGAGCAGCAGCACGGCCAGGCGGACTGGGGACAGCAAGGAGTCATCAGGCCAGGTAGTCCTGAGGCATGGTCCTAGGGCCCAGGTCCTCCCAAGAGAGAGAGAGCATACTTAAATTCACACAGGACACTGGATAAGACAGGAGAAATCCTCCAGATATAACAGACTGACCCTAGCCCCCCAACACAAACTACTGCAGCATAAATATTGGAGGCTGAGACAGGAGGGGTCTGGAGACACTGGGGCCCCATCCAACGATACCCCTGGACAGGGCCAAACAGGCAGGATATAACCCCACCCACTTTGCCAAAGCACAGCCCACACACCACTAGAGGGATATCTTCAACCACCAACCTACCATCCTGAGACAAAGCCAAGTATCGCCCACAAAGATCTCCGCCACGGCCAACCCGGACAGGAATATCACGTCAGTGACTCAACCCATTCAAGTGACGCACCCCTCCTAGGGACGGCATGGAAGAGCACCAGTAAGCCAGTGACTCAGCCCCTGTAATAGGGTTAGAGGCAGAGAATCCCAGTGTAGAGAGGGGAACCGGCCAGGCGGAGACGGCAAGTGCCTTTCCGTTCACCCTCACACTCCTGGGCCAGATTACACTCAATCATAGGACCTACTGAATAGATGAGTCTTCAATAAAGATTAAAGGTTGAGACAGAGTCTGCGTCTCTCACATGGGTAGGCAGACCATTCCATAAAAATGGTGCTCTATAGGAGAAAGCCCTGCCTTCAGCTGTTTGCTTAGAAATTCTAGGGACAGTAAGGAGGCCAGAGTCTTGTGACCATAGCGTGTAGGTATGTATGGCAGGACCAAATCGGAAAAAGATAGGTAGGAGCAATCCCATGTAATGGTTTGTAGGTTAGCAGTAAAACCTTGAAATCAGCCCTTGCCCTAGCACTGGTGTAATATGATCACATTCTTTGGTTCTAGTCAAGAGTCTAGCAGCCATGTTTAACACTAACTCAAGTTTATTTAGTGCTTTATCCGGGTAGCCGGAAAGTAGAGCATTGCAGTAGTCTAACCTAGAAATGACACAAGCATGGATTAATTTTTCTGTGTCATTATGGACAAAGTTTCAGATTTTTTGCAGTTATGTAGATGGAAGAAAGCTGTCCTTGAAACAGTCTTGATATGTTCGTCAGAAGAGAGATCATGGTCCAGAGTAACGTATTGTCTTTCCTTACTTATTACTGGTAATGCCCCAATTCAGACTTACAAGCATATCTCAGACCATAGTCACTTTTGAGCTCTGAGTTATGTTTTTGTCTCGTCTGTTAATATATCTGTTGTGACACCATATTACCCCATTCTATCGATCTTTATCCACTCAACTATAGAAAAGAGCAAGGGAGGTGGTGGACTGGCGGTGCTACCAGGAGGAACAGGACAAACTGAAGGAGGACATGCAAGCCATTGAGGTAAAGCAACGGGAGCACCATGAGAGCTATAAGAAGGAGCGAGAGCCCCTGGCCCACCTCAGCTGGAGGCAAAGGAAGTCTGCTCTGTACAAGGCCAACAAAAAGCTCATGGCCATGCGGCCCAGCGAGAAGTTGGAGTCCCAAGAGCTCTCCCTACCACTCATTGTCAAAGGTGACTAGATCAATGAATTAATCTGAATGACTCAATGACATGGCTAGACAATCCAATTACAGAACAGAATAGAAATGCTCCTAACTAAAATCATATTTCAATATTTATATTAAATTCATCATGAAATAACTAAATTAATCACAAAATATAAAAAAATAATGCCATGAATAATTCTAATAAAGCATATGCCATTTCATACCGACTTGTCTTTTGCCACTGCAGGTGATGTGGATGGCTCTGTCGAGGCTATCCTGAACATCTTGGAGAGCTACGATGCGCATCACCAGTGCCAGATGGAGGTGGTCCACTTTGGCATCGGAGATGTTTCCGAGAACGATCTCAACCTGGCCGAGACCTTCTCAGGTGCATCCTCCACACATCACACCATGTCATTGAAAAGGGAGATGTTTGGTCTCCATAGAAGACTGAAATGCCGGCATCACTGCTGTAGTTAGAATGCCCCATGAGTACATTCTAACTGTCTTCAGAGTTATTATCCAATACTCAACTTAAAACACATCTGGTTTACTTTCACTTCAACAAACTTTCTTTGTAATGATTTTAACCCTTTACACTCATGGGAATTGGCCTATATGGATAGGCCTAAATGGAAGTGTTTCTTACAGAATACATTTGAATGGTATAAGCATGATAGCAATTAAAAGGGAACATTTTGGTGATTATGGGGAAATTATTAGACCAGTCTAGGACATAATAATTCACCTGACAAAAGACTGAATCCAAACATGACACTGTTGATTGTATGTGTATTTTACATTTACTGTACTTTTCACAGCATTAGCCAATAACGAAATCTGAAAATACTCTGGATACATTCAGTAACATAATAAGAATATTAATTGAAATGGTGGAGTAGGTGCAACATAAGACAATAAGGGTTAGAGTGAGAGGACTAACTGGTGTCTCTGACGTGACCACACACTTCTCCAAAGTAATTTCAATGCACTTCCATGACTCAAGAGTCTTCAACTATAAGGTCGTTTTTTTGAGCTCTCCTAGCTGTGCTGTTGAAGATCTAGCACAAGCATACTTGTTTTGTTTGGAACACAACCCTGCATCCCCGCCGTCACACAATTACTGTTTACACAATCCAAAAACTGACCATTTTATAAATCGCCGAAAGCAAACATGACTAGCTAAGGTATGAAATACGATCTTACAGTGTTAGACTTTCACAAGGCAGTTCAGAGAAACATAACCTAATTTTGGTGAGCATAGTAAGGAGTCATGAGTGCTGTCAGGTGTGTGTTCCGCAGCAAATTTTCTTCACAATAGACAAACAGGCTCATTCTGTTCAGAACAACCCAGGGTATGACGCCATGTAATCTTCTAACTACATCAAACATGGTGATCATAAATATATATGACATGAGTTTTATGATATGGAAATGTCAAGTGCACATTTGAACTCCATTGGAGGGATGGGGGCAACTTCTTGTCACGTGCAGTACTCATGTTCAGAATGGCTGTCAGTCGAAACCAATACAGCGCTGTGAAGCCTGAGCTCTGTCATTTAGAATATTTTACTGAATAGCCAATTTAGGCGCTTCTGTGCCCAAATGTGCCATTTTTCAACCCGTCTACGGGTACAAGTTTAAAGGGCTGTGTTTTAACCAGTTAAATATAATCTAAATATTATTTCCCTCACATTCCATTGTTTAATGTCCCTTCAAGCATGTGCTCTTATATCCCCTCAATCTGTCTGCTTACCTGTTATATAAGTGTTTTATTATATCCCCTATATTAACACTTTTGAAAATGAAAGATAAGTTTATTGGTAACTAATGTTTTAAGATCTTTTTTTATTTTATGTTGACAAATGTTTTGTTTATTGTTATAGTAACACTTGCTATTTCTTCCCATGACCAGGCACCATATACGGCTTCAATGTGGGTGTCAATAAGTCCATTCAGCAGATGGCCACTAAGAAAGGCATCATGCTAAAGATGCACAAAGTTATCTACAAACTCATCGACGACCTAAAGGACGAGCTGAGCAGTAAACTCCCTCCGTCTGTGAAGGAGAATGTGATCGGTGTGTGTGTGGTATTTTAATTTAATAAATCAGGGTAGTCAACACAGGCAATTGTTACCGAGTTTTCTTGGGAGTCCTGGGATACATCGAATCAATAAACGTACACATGACATAGTAATTGTCAAAAATGACATACTCTAGTGGTCAAATAAATTGGCACTTTTGCAATGGAGCAGAATATTCAGTTTTCTCTTTCAAAACATGTCATATGGCTATTTTTACTGTGTAGGCACCTGCAATTGACACAGGTGAGGTAAATTATACCCTTAACAAGAATCACTTAAGTCTCCAACCAGATTAATTTGAATTCTGAGTAATTCAGTTCAGGACATTTTTTTCTTCTTTGAATTGAAAAAATGTTCTGTAACTTTTTGGGCATTCTATGCAGTTGTAAATCAAACGCATACACGTGGGAACACAAAGTTTTCCCCATTTCAACTTATTTTAGAAGAAATAGTGAATCATGCAAGGATATGTATTCCTGTATATCGGTAGTGTTAGTTGCTTTGTTTGCTGGTTTGCATGCAGTTTAAAAACACTGGATAACTGTCTTTTCACTAAACTGGGAATAGACTGTGCTAGAAACCCTAATGTAATTGTTTGCATCTCACACAGTTTGGGTTACTGTTTTGAAACCCAGTTCTGACGGGTGAAAAAGAGAGAAAAAATCTGGTGGTAGTGATCTTAACTTAACCCCCTAAACTGCTTATTGGGCGCTGCTTGTGGCTGCCCTCTGCTCCAGCCTCTTCAACCTAATGTGTGTTTGTGTAGCGGAGGGGTTAGGTACAGCAGAAGACCGATTTCCATCTCGTATGGATTGAAAGTATTTTTCTTCGTCTTCTCTTTCTAGGGGAGGCATCTGTCCTGGCCATGTTTGACGTGACTGTTGGGAAGAAGAAAGTGCCTGTCGCCGGCTGTAGAGTTCAGAAGGGTCAGCTAGATAGAAAGATGAAGTTCCGACTGGTCCGAGACCGAGACGTCATCTGGGAGGGTAAGCAAGATCGCGTGAAGACCTACTACCATACCGAATAGCTAAAGGGAATGTCACTCATCCGGGATCCTTACTGAGGTTCAATATCTAGCTGATACTTTTAAATACATTAAAAAACAGGAGATGCCAACACCTCTGGTTCCATGGTTGCCATGGCACTGTAGCCCAGGCAGAGAGCTCTGTAAATATTGTACATGTTTATTATTATTTATTTTTTTGTGCATTTCTTAAATGTATTTTGGGGGGGATTTGGCTGCTCTAGGGTTTGATCACTATATACTGTGGACTCTCAGACTTGCAGGATTGTGATAAAGTCCATATTTGGGCTTGTTAGCTAGCTAGCTTGCTGTTTGGATCAAAATAATGTGACTTTTTGTTTAATCTGTTTGGAAGTATTACAACAAGGATTGCATGCTGTGTCCAGAGATAGCTGAGGAAGTTCAGGGACTGTTCAGGGAATGCGCCTAACCACTGCCAAGATGTGGTGGCTTTTCATGCGTTTTTCAGACCTCCATCTCCATTTCTATTTTTTGTCTTTTACTTTTTATGCGCTTTGAGATTCTTTAAAGCACTATACAAGTTCCAAAATATATGAATTATTATTAGATCTGTAACCCAAGTATGCCTAGTAGGCTAGGCTAGGTCTACTGTGTATCTTATGTTTGTACATTGTTTAAGCCATTTATTTAAGAGGACCACAATGGTAATAGTTTTTTTTGTGTCATCCCCAATTTTAAAAGCATTATCCACATGTGTGGTTGTATTGTGTTTTAAATGATCAAATATATCTAACCTTTTCCTTTATGAAATAGGATGTTATCTAAATGAGCACCTCATTCCATAGAAGCCTTTTAGGAGCGTCTGCATATCTACACTATACTTTCAAATATATATTTTTAAGTATGTGAAATTCTGTATTTACTATCAATGCTCCATACTGGTAATTAGTCAAACCGGTTGCTTAGTGTATACAGATGATATCATGTGATAAACCTGTGGCTTATTTTGTATGTACTCTGACGACGGGTCACCCTTATTCTTGAGTCGGTCACAAAAACATTTGGTGAAAGTTGGTTTCTTATTCTTGATTAGAGTGAAAACTGTGTGCGGTGTCTTGTATTACCTGCAGGCTCCTTGACAGCACTGAAGCACCACAAAGATGATGTCCAGATGGTGAAGACTGGGATGGAGTGTGGCCTCTCTGTGGATCAGGACATCGAGTTTAGACCTGGAGATGAAGTAGTGTGCTACGAAGAGACTGAGACGAGGCAAACAATTTCCTGGGATCCAGGATTTTAGGACATGCTATGGATATTGGCCTCATCAGGTGAAAAATCCATGATCTGAATTGATGGAGTATTATTTATGCTAGAGACGGTTGAGCATTCCAAGACTTCGCATTTACATGTAAAATTGTGAATGTCATGACTAATTGAATTTGAGGTGTTGTACTGACTGCTCTGCTTGATGTAATAAAATTGTTTCTAGTAAGATTTTATTTTTTTCAAGTGATATGAGCATTCAGTACTTGTATCTGTACCAGCTGTGACTTTATTTGTGTTCTACAATTGGACAGATTTTCTTTGCTTTGGGCTCACTGATTTTGAGTTAATATTCTATAAGAGGAACAGGAGCTCAAGCAGTGGAAAATTAGGTGCTGGTACTCAGCTCCAGTGAGCTCCTGCTCAAGTCAGGCACTGCATATACAGCACATAATTTTCCAAGAGACGAAGTGTAAATACGTATTACAATTTAAAAAATAATGTGCATATCGTTTAAGGTAATAAATATGCTGTTATGTTGAAAAGTTATGCACACACTACATGTAGAAGGGCCTAACTCCACTCACATCTCTCAGCTGTCTGTGCATTGCCCTGATAACTTTAGTTTCTGGCCATTTTTTTTAGCTTCTTTAAAAAATACACAACTGTAGTGTCCAAATGGGCCAGCATCCCTGTGGAACGCTCTACTTTGTAGAGTCTATGCCCTGTTGAATGCCCTGTTTCGCCCTTGTAAAAAAAATATTTAAAAAACGCAGCTCGTGAAACGCACACTAGGCACTCTGATTAGACCAGCAAGCTGTCAATCAACACAGGTCGGGTGAGCTAGCGAAGAGATTGCCGATTTGCTGTACAGCTATAGGATCGGGTGCAGCGCAAACTTCAAATTGTAGGAAGAGGGGATTGCCATAAATAAATATGCAGCTCCAGAAATTGGTCCCGGCGGGAGCGCAGGACACTGCTAGTTTAGCCAGCTAGTCCTAAGGAGGACTCCGTGTCCGTCGCTCCCGCCTGTCAGGAACGGATTTCTCCTGAACACAGCAGGCAGGAGCGACACTGTGTGCTAGCTAGTTAGTTTGCTAGCACAAAGTGTTGCCCCAGCCTCCCACCTGCTGTGCTAGCATAAGGAGGGGATGACCCATAGACTGTGTTCTTCGCCCCCCTGTCTGTTGGGCACTGTTTTCCCACATTTCTGTTAACGACGGTGAGGGCAGGTGGGAGCGAAGGACACTGTCTACCTGTATCGCTCCTGCTAGCTAGCAAGAATGACTGGTAGGTGGGGACGAAACAATTCAGATAATACTTTTATTGCCCGTTTCACCCACATTCAAAAGCGTCACACAAGCATGATCCAAAGATTAGGCAGAGACTCATTTAAAGGATAATAGTTGGGCCAAATTGAACCTCAAAATGTCATGGATGAGGAGGACAAGAGATCTCTTACCATTAAAGGCCTGGCTGGAAAACAGACAGTCCCTCAGAGATTTTTTAATAAGGACTCTTACCTTAGTTGTGGCCGGAGGGATGTCTGGGTCTTAGCCGAGTGAAAAGGGTCAAGAAGTAAGGTTGCTCTCATCTGGGTCACGGCACCAAATGTTGTTCACACTCATATTCGTCACGTGAAGGCTGAGCTTCTTCAACTTACTAAGATATTGCATAATTAGAATGCTATCTGAAAGCTGCTAATAAATTACCATTCACCATACTGTCAACACTCATTAAATGTGACCTCAACTGATAGACCCTGTCTTTGTTACTTTCACTAGTCTCCATATCTGTTTCCTTCAACTCAGATCCTTCTACTCTTTTCAATAGGAAAGCCCTCTCAATCACTACTGCTAATACACACAGATCACTTTCAAACAATGTTCTGCTTTTACCCCTATTGTACCAAGAGCTACAAACAAACAAAACATGATCATTTCTGTTCACTTGGATGCCACTGTCCCCTTTTCCTTTCTCCTTATTGGAAGTTATTATCTGTATTTTAGTCTACCCTAACAATGTTACTGTATATATTTATGACCAATTTCACTTTATTCTTCACACTCATTGAAAGTCCTGGGGTTGCTTCTCAGCCAAGGGAGTGGGCTCACTCAATTTTGCCTACTGGCAGCAATATCCTTGCCTGTGAAGCTGTTTTTGTGCAAAGCAATGATGACAGCATGTGTTTCCTTGCAGATAACCATGGTTGACAGAGGAAGAACAATGATTCCAAGCACCACCCTCCTTTTGAAGCTTCCAGTCTGTTATTTGAACTCAATCAGCATGACAGAGTGATCTCCAGCCTTGTCCTCGTCAACACTCACACCTGTGTTAATGAGAGAATCACTGACATGATGTCATCACTCTTCATAACATTCTGGAGTATATGCAAATTGCCATCATACAAACTGAGGCACCAGACTTTGTGAAAATTTATATTTGTGTCATTCTCAACTTTTGGCCACGACTGTCCACCAGGGTACATGTTTGTTAGCTATCTACTAGCCGATATTGCTACTCTGATGTACAGCAAACGTTTATGCTTGGTGTCTGCTAAATGGCTGGGACATTTTGGAGCACACTTATCTGTTAGACACATAAATGCATTATGTATTTTCTCTGTAAACTGATTTGCATTTCTGCGGTGAGGTGGGGCTAACTAAATGAGAAATGGCAATTCAGGAGAAATGGAAGTACAGCATACTTTGTGATATCAATGCCTTATTTTCGTACACTTTAAGATTGGGTATGCAACCAAGCTCACATGAAACCTGTGCAGGACCTTCAAGTTCTTCCACACCAATCTCAAAAAACAATTTCTGTATGGACCTCGCTTTGTGTACGGGGGCATTGTCATGCTGAAACAGGAAAGGGCCTTCCCCAAACTGTTGCCAGAAAGTTGGAAACACAGAATCGTCTAGGATGTGACTGTCTACTGTAGCATTAAGATTTCCCTTCACTGGAACTAAGGGGCCTAGCCCGAACCATGAAAAACAGCCCCACACCATTATTCCTCCTCCACCAAATTTTATAGTTGGCACTATTTTATAGAAGGTAGCATTCTCCTGGCATCCGCCAAACCCAGATTCGTCCGTCGGACTGACAGATGGTAAAGCATGATTCATCACTCCAGAAAACATGTTTCCACTGCTCCAGAGGCCAATGGCGGTGAGCTTTACACCACTCCAGCCGATGCTTGGCATTGCACGTGGTTAGGCTTGCGTGTGGCTGCTCTGCCATGGAAACCCATTTCATGAAGCTCACGATTAACAATTCTTGTGCTGACGTTGCTTCCAGAGGCAGTTTGGAACTTGGTAGTGAGTGTTGCAACCTGAGGACAGATGATTTTTCAGCACTCGACGGTCCCGTTCTGTGAGCTTGTGTGGCCTACCACTTCGGGGCTGAGCCGTTGTAGCTCCTTGATGTTTCCACTTCACAATAACAGCCCTTACAGTTGATCAGGGCAGCTCTAGCAGGGCAGAAATTTGACAAACTGACTTGTTGGAAAGGTGGCATCCTATGAAGGTGCCACGTTGAAAGTCAGAGCTTTTCAATAAGGCAATTCTACTGCCAATGTTTGTCAATGGAGATTGCATGGCTGTGTGCTCGGTTTTATACATCTGTCAGCAACGGTTGTGCCTGAAATAGCCAAATCCACTAATTTTAAGACGTTTCCACATACTTTTGTATAAAATAGTGTATGTAGGACGCGACCTGCAGGACTTTTTGCCACATTCAACATAAGCAAATCTATTTGTGACATCCCTTTCACAGACCCTCCTTCACAACCAGACAACCAACCATTCCACTACTGGAGTATCCCCAGCATCATTCAGGCTGGGATAACATTCCAGTTAGGTCTCTGGTATGCAAGCTGCATCTGCTGAGTGACTATACCGAACACACTTCATTTTAACGGGGAAAAGAGGGTTGCACATACAGTTGAAGTCGGAAGTTTACACAAACTTAGGTTGGAGTCACTAAAACTCGTTTTTCAACCACTCCACAAATTTCTTGTTAACAAACTATAGTTTGGGCAAGTTGTTTAGGACATCTACTTTGTGCATGACACAAGTCATTTTTCCAACAATTGTTTACAGACAGGTTATTTAACTTATAATTCACTGTATCACAATTCCAGTGGGTCAGAAGTTTACATATACACTAAGTTGACTGTGCCTTTAAAACAGATTGGAAAATTCCAGACTATTTTTTCATGGCTTTAGAAGCTTCTGATAGGCTAATTGACATCATTTGAGTCAATTGGAGGTAAACCTGTGGTTATATTTCAAGGCCTACCTTCAAACTATTTGCTTGACATCATGGGAAAATCTAAATAAATCAGCCAAGACCTCAGAAAAAGAATTTTAGACCTCCACAAGTCTGGTTCATCCTTGGGAGCAATTTCCAAACGCCTGAAGGTACCACGATCATCTGTACAAACAATAGTGCGCAAGTATAAACACTATGGGACACGCAGCTGTCATATTGCTCAGGAAGGAGACGCGTTCTGTATCCTAGAGAATAACGTACTTTGGTGTGAAAAGTGCAGATCAATCCCAGAACAACAGCAAAGGACCTTGTGAAGATGCTGGAGGAAACAGGTACAAAAGTATCTATATCCACAGTAAAACGAGTCCTATATCAACATAACCTGAAAGGCTGCTCAGCAAGGAAGAAGCCACTGCCATAAAAAAGACAGACTATGGTTTGCAACTGCACATGGGGACAAAGATTGTATTTTTTGGAGAAATGTCCTCTGGTCTGATGAAACAAAAATAGAACTGTTTGGTAATAATGACCATCGTTATGTTTGGAGGATAATGGGGGAGTCTTGCAAGCCGAAGAACACTATCCCAACCGTGAAGCATGGGGGTGGCAGCATCATGTTGTGGGGTGCTTTGCTGCAGGAAGGACTGGTGCACTTCACAAAATAGATGGCATAATTGAGGTAGGAAAATTATGTAGATATATTGAAGCAACATCTCAAGATATGAGTCAGGAAGTTGAAGCTTGGTTGCAAATGGGTCTTCCAAATGGACAATCACCCCAAGCATACTTCCAAAGTTGTGGCAAAATGGCTTAATGACAACAAAGTCAAGGTATTGGAGTGACCATCACAAAGCCCTGACCTCAATCCTATAGAAAATGTGTGGGCAGAACTGAAAAAGCTTGTGCGAGCAAGGAAGCCTACAAACCTGACTCAATTACACCAGCTCTGTCAGGAGGAATGGGCCAGAATTAACCCAATTTATTGTGAGAAGCTTGTGGAAGGCTACACGAAACATTTGACCCAAGTTAAACAATTTAAAGGCAATGCTACCAAACACTAATTGAGTGTATGTAAACTTCTGACCCAGTGGGAATGTGATGAAAGAAATAAAAGCTGAAATAAATCACTCTCTCTACTATTATTCTGACATTTCACATCCTAACTGACCTAAGACATGGAATTTTTACTAGGATTAAATGTCAGGAATTGTGAAAAAACTGAGTTGAAATGTATTTGGCTAAGGTGTATGTAAACTTCCGACTTCCACTGTATACACTACTATAGTAGCTGACTGTTGAATTATGGTTGCTTTCCTGTGACTTGGTTACGCTACTGTGTGCCTGTGTCAAGAAAGGCATGTTATTATATTTTGTGTCATTGCCCATTGTCGATATGCTGTAAGTGTGTGAATGAGATTAAAACATGAACACACATTGAAAACTAGTTGGCTTCGGCTGTTCAAACACAGAGGCATGGCAGTGCCACTCATAGTCCTACTTCCACTGAGTGTACAAAACCTTAAGACCACCCTCCTAGTATTGAGTGAAGTTTACATTCATCATAAATATTCATAGTTGATATTTCTGCATATTGTATCTTTGTGTTTACATATATCCATGCTTTAAGATGTCCTTTTTTGTGATCAAATTTTTATTGAGTTCACACAACAAATTATTTATACAAATTGAAAATAAAATCTGTGTTATACATACAATCAATGTTATACATGCAGCTCCAGCCCTTGAAAATTCACAGAAGTAAAATAAGGTCAAGCCTCCCACCCATCTCCTACCAACAGCCAAGTTTCTCAAAAAGTAGAGATGGTCAAAAACAAACAAAAGATGTAAGTAATCCTCCACCATAAGGGACCACTGGTAGGCTATCTCTGATCACTGTTAGGCTAAATTGTGCTATTATGCATTCCAAATTAACAATATTCTGCATAACATTAATCCAATAAATTGCAAGAGCCAGCCCCGAATTCCACCATAACCATATCCTATCCCAATCAGAGGTTAATCCCATCCTCTCTGACTCTGTCTCCCATACAACCTCCATGCGTCATTTCTTATATGTCTTCCCTGTATCTCTGCTACTAGCCCTCTTGAACTCCTATCTGGACCTATCCAGGCTGCCATTTGGGTGTTCTGACAAGGGCATATTCCAGGGTACACCATAAGCTTTCATTGCTGACCTTAACTGCAGATACAGAAAGTATGAGGATCTTGGCAGGGAATAGTCTTCTTTAATATCCTGAAATGTGCGCAAGCCAATCTCACTATAAATGTCCTTCAAATTATAAACATCTGTGTGAAAAGATGTCCATCTGTCAATAAATGGATATAACTGATGGAATTTTGTCTGATGACCTATGACCTTTTCCACCCTCTTCCATAAATTCAAGGAGTTCAGAACTATGCTGCCAAACCTAAGATATTTTCTATCATCCCCAGCAAATACTAACTCGTCTAGTCTATTCGGTTTAACCAGAGCAGATTCAATAGCTCTCCAAGGTAAAACTGATTGACGGTCCAGCCACACTCGTAATGCTCTTATTTGAAAAGCCCAATAATAGAAATTGAGATTCGGGAACAGCTAATCCTCCTGTGCATTTCGACGCAGCAAAGTAGTGAGTTTGATCCTAACCCGCTTTCCACCCCATATAAAGTTATGCATGTGCTTCTTTTATAAACGTTGGAGGTGGCGACAAAGGGATCATGAAGAATAAAAAGTTAACCCGGAGCAAGATATTCATTTTCACTGTGATAACTCTGCCCTGTAACGATACAGTTAGATTAGACCACCTCTGCAAATCCTCCTTCATTTTTTGCAAAATGCCACAGAAGTTCTAGGATGTAGGATGTATTTTAACCCCCAAATAAGTAAACGCTGGTGCTTATTGGTACAAAAGAAGGTGACTGAGCATTCTTAGCTGCTTCATTTATAGGAAATAACATAGATTTGGTTTAAAAAAATATATCCACCCAGCTCTTTAGACTCAAACAACTGAAGTACATGAGAGAGAGAGGACCCAACATCGGAGAGGAACAGAAGGATGTCATCTGCATAAAGTGAGATAAAGTGTGTAGACTCATAAATTGCAATTGGAGAGAGTCATATTAAAAGCAGTGGGGACATAGGACAATCCTTGTTTAGATCCGCGTTTTAATGGAAATGGGGACAATTTACAGCTGCCAGTAGGGTCGTTATATCATGTTTTTATCATAGAGATGAAATTAGGGCCGAACAAAAACTTCTACAAAACCATCCATAAATATCCCCATTCTAACCGGTCGAATGCCTTTTCAGCATCGAGTGACAAAACAGTGCAGTCATGAGGTAAACTGTCAGCAATGTCAATAACATGCATTAACCTGCGTACATTATATGCAGCCAATCTCCCTTTAACAAAGCCAGTTTGGTCATGGTGTATTTAACTTACCAAGAGATCAATACGCATGGCCAATACTTTTGCATACAACTTTGCATCCCTACAAAATCAGGGAGACAAGGTGGTAACAATAACATTCATGCAGGTCTTTTCCCTTCTTCAGTAACAGAGTAATTAAAGCAATGTTCTGGTCTCTATGGAGTGACCCAGTCTCAATAGCATAATTAACGGAGTCCAAAATCAGGGGACCAACTTTATCCCATAGAACCAGATATTGTTCAGGGGGGATCCCATCAAGCCTGGGAGATTTCCCTTTTTGTAGAGTCCTAACCACATCCCCTAGCTCTTCTAAGGTTATGGGTTGTTCCAGCAGCTCACTTTCTAATAAATCCAATTTAGGTAAAGCCAAATTTTGCATAAATAAATTGCACCTTTGCATATCAAGTGTAGCTTCTAAACAGTAAAGGGCACTATATAAACGTCATTTATTGCTTTGTGCTCCGTGACTATTTGAGGATCTTTCTGACGCTGGGTTAATCATTGCATTAAGATCTCCCCCCACCATGAGATGACCGTCATGGAACTGAAGCAAAAAGTCACCTATGGAAGCCAAGAACATGCTGTCATATTCATTTTGGCTGTAAATTGAAACTAAAAAAAGTTTTGCATGATTCACGGTCACCTATACATAAACAAATCGCCCCCACAAGAATAATTTCCTGAGAGCTCGACAGAGATCTGGAGTTTTCTATCCACCAAAATCAGTACTCCCTTTTGACTTATTTGCAGCACGTGAATGGGCAATTAGTTTATAGCGTCTGTTTTGGAATATGTGTTCATCTTTATCCAGCAAATGAGTTTCCTGAATCAATGCAATGGATACTTGCTTGCGGTGTAGATATTCGAAACATCATGTTTGATTGGTGCATTCAAACCCATTAAATTAAAGCTCACCACAATCAAATCAGTCATTGGGATATGTACATTAGATTGAAATCAGTGAGATTAGCGGGCATGGCTGTGAATGTGAAACAGTAGCTGACCAAAAAGATAAAACAAAAACAATGCATGTACTGTAATGACTAACATAGGCATGAAGTGTTGACAATAACAAATACAGTATATACAACAAAAAGTGCCCAACTTGGCTCTAAGAATGGGTAGCATAGAATCTCTGTTCAATTGAAAACAAAACAATCAATCAATCATATTGAAAACTCAAATAATTGATTCTGAATGAAAATTCAGACAATGTTGGCTAACGTTACCTTATCAATCCAGTATGACAGACTCTGTTAAATAAATGCCAGAAGGGCTAGACCATTTTTTTGTTGGGTGTGCTTGACACACAAAAATACTTTCTTAATATTTTTTTTTTGGCTCATATCATGAAAAAATATATATATATATTTGCACAATTTCTTTGTCATACTAATCTACAATGAGTTTTTGGCTGATGAGTGGGCAATGACAGAATTGCTGCAGCAAATGTCACAAAAAAAAACCCTGCAAAATCCTGGATGGACTGACATGCACAGGCAATATAGCCTAAGTTGTTACCTTGGCTTTTATAACATATAAGGCTTAAGCAGGCAGACAGACAGGCAGAAAACAAAAAAAGCACAGAATGACAGCAGAGAAGATGCTGAGACAGATAGACAGCACAGCAAGGAGGCAAAAACAATGGCTAGAGCAGAGGCAATGCCTTCAGACATTTCCAGAGTTTCTTGTGTCACAGCCTGAATTTAAAATTGATTAAAATTTAGATTTTGTGTCATTGGCCTACACACAATTATTTTTACAAATAAATTCACGCTGAAATGTCTTGAGTCAATACGTATTCAACCCCTGTTATGGCAAGCCTAAATAAGTTCAGGAGTAAACATTTGCTTAACAAGTCACATAATAAGTTGCATGGACTCACTCTGTGTGCAATAATAGTGGGATGCATGATTTTTGAAAGACTACCTCATCGCTGTACCCCACACATACAGATAATTGTAACGTCCCTCAGTCGAGCAGTGAATATCAAACAGATTTAAACTCAGTTGCCGGAGAGGAAGAAAACCACTCAGGGATTTCATGATGAGGCCAATGGTGACTTTAAAACTGTTACATAGTTTAATGGTTGTAATAGGAGAAAACTGAGGATGGATCAACAACATTGTAGTTACTCCACAATACGAACCTAAATGACAGATTGAAAAGAAGGAAGCCTGTACAGGGTAAAAAAATCTATTAAAAAACATGATTTTTTTTTGCAATAAGGCACTAAAGTGAAAACTGCAAGACATGTGGCAAAGAAATATCCTGAATACAAAGCATTATGTTTGGTGCAAACACATCACTGAGTACCAATCGTCCTATTTCCATGCATGGAGATGGCCGATGGGTATGCTTGTCATCGGCAAGGATTGCAGAGTTGTTTTAGGATAAAAAGAGACAGAATAGAACTAAGCACAGGCAAAATCCTAGAGGAAAACCTCAGTCTGCTTTCCAAGACACTGGGAGACAAATTCACCTTTCAGCAGGACAATAACCTAAAACATAAGGCCAAATATACACTGGAATTGCTTCATTGAGTTAGCGACGTGTACAGTGATGTGGGCTGGTGTGGATAAAATTCCAGGGCCGAATTCTTGTCCCAGTCTGCCCCTGGGTTAAACTTTGGAACTCATCAGGGTAAAACACTAAGGTAATACTTTTGATTGCTCAAAGTGAGTATTGTGATCTGATCAAACACCCAGATTTATTTTTGTATTTTTTTAAAACGTGCACCTAATCAGATTATTTTATTTAGTTCAATTTGGAGACTAGTGAGAGCATGAAAATCCTATACTTCATGGTCTGTGTGTTCTGTTGGTTCCAAACTAACTTTTTCCCATTAACTAATTTTGGTTGCACCAAAATTCACTCAATAGAAAAATTAGAAGCTTAATCGTATTATAGAGTGATTCAAAGTACTTCATTAAGAAGTGGTCCTTTGTACTTTAGCTGGTAGAGCATGGTGCTTGTAATGCCAAGGTAGTGGGTTCAATTCCCGGGATCACCCGTGTAAGTATGCATGACTGTAAGTCACGTTGGATAAAAGCGTCTGCTAAATGGCATATATTAAGTGTACTAGAGTACTACAATTTTATTTATTAGGATCCCCATTAGCCTACGGCCACCAATGGCGACAGCACGTCTTACACTGCATTCGGAAAGTATTCAGACCCCTTGACTTTTTCCACATTTTGTTACATTACAGCCTTATTCTAAAATCTATTCAATTGTTTTATTCAAACTACACATAATACCCCATAATGACAATGCTCCGTTCATCTTTCCCTCAATCCTGACTAGTCTCTCAGTTCCTGCCCCTGAAAAATATCCCCATAGCATGATGCTGCCACCATGCTTCACCATAGGGATGGTGCCAGGTTTCCTCTAGATGGGACGCTTGGCATTAAGGCCAAAGAGTTCAATCTTGGTTTCATCAGACCAGAGAATCTTGTTTCTCATGGTCTGAGTCATTTTGGCAAATTCCAAGCGGGTTGTCATGTGCCTTTTACTGAGGAGCGGCTTCCGTCTGGCCACTCTACCATAAAGGCCTGATTGGTGGAGTGCTGCAGAGATGGTTGACCTTCTGGAAGATTCTCCCATCTCCACTTAGGAACTCTGGACCCCATTGGGTTCTTGGTCACCTCAATCAAATGTATTTATAAAACCCTTTTTACACCAGCAGATGTCACAAACTGATATACATAAACCTAGCCTAGAACCCCAAACAGAAACCAATGCAGATGTAGAAGCATGGTGGATAAGAAAAACTCCCTAGGAAGAAACCTAGAGAGGAACCAGGCTCTGAGTGGTGGCCAATCCTCTTCTGGCTGTACCTGACCAATGCCCTTCTCCCCCGATTCCTCAGTTTGGCTGGGCGACCAACTCTAGGAAGAGTCTTGGTGGTTCCAAACAACTTCCATTTAAGAATGATGGAGGCAACTGTGTTCTTGGGGACCTTCAACACTGCAGAAATATTTTGGCACCCTTCCCCAGATCTGTACCTCAACACAATCCGGTCTCGGAGCTCTACGGACTATTCCTTTGACCTCGTGGCTTGGTTTTTGCTGACATGCAGTGTCAACTGTGGGACGGTATATAGACAGACGTGTGCCTTTCCAAATCATGTCCAATCAATTGAATTTACCACAGTTGGATTCCAATCAAGTTGTAGAAACATCAAGGATTATCAATGGAAAAAGAATGCACCTGAGATCAATTTTGATTCTCATAGCAAAGGGTCTAAATACTTAGCAAATGTATGAAAAAATAAATACCTTTATTTGCATAACATTTCTAGCAAAACTTTCTAAACTTTTTCCCTTTTCATTATGGGGTAGTGTGTGTGTAGATCAAAACAAATCTAACCCATTTTAGAATATGGCTGTAACGTAACAAAATGTGGAAAAAGACAAGGGGCCTGAATATTTTCAGTATGCACTGTATTTAAAGACATTAACATGTGGTGTGCATCTGTCAGTTACACATACATGTTAGTACATACACACAAGTAGGTCACATGGGGAGAAGCATTGTGTTGTGAGGTGTTGCTTTAAAATGGTATGGTTCAATACATTGTTTAATCTAACATGTTTTCGCAGGAATGCATGATTCAAGATACTTTGATGTGCAACATAAACCAGTGATTGTCATGCAATATTTGACTGTCAAAATAGGGTTTATTCATTTGGGGCTAATTCACCACCTGAGGACGAGGTGAGCTAAATCACTAACTCTAAATTTAGCCATGTAATTGATGTCTAACAGTACATTTTATGTGTAGGCCAATGCACTCACCGTGAATGGCCTATAGATAACTCAATGGTTCATAAATAAAATGTAGACCTACAGAAAGCTGGGACTCTTCAACCGGAACAACAGTGGTTACTTTCAAAAGTGTGTTTTCCCAGTGATTGCATTGCACAATCAGAAAGCATCTTTCTCTCCTGCTACTCAGAGCACAGAAAGTGCACTGTAAACAGCAGAAACTCTGTAGGGGCCATACTTGCTTAGACAATGGTTTAAGCAAGTATCTTTTTTCATAGGCCAAAATTAGCCATGATGCTTAGAACAGCCAGCTGAGCAGAAAATTATATCCGTTAACGAATCAACCGATCAGAGACCTTAAATGGTAGACCCACCATCCAATCGCATTTGTTACCCATGGTCTAAGTGGTATGTGCCAATATATTTTTACATGATGCTACTATGTGACACTAAAACATTACTGACGACATGCTGTTGTCAACTACAAGTAATTTAGCCTGAAGTGATGTTGACATATGGCGTCTGAGAGTTTCAATCCCCTTTGGGGAAAGATTATTTTAAAATGGAGAAAACCCTCCACTTCTGGTCCATGAGTGAAGTGGCAGATGATCAACATGCTTATAAAACCTTGTACACGTCTTAAGTCATTTCACCTATATTCAACTGAGTGACTCCAAGAAGCTCCTTTCATTATTGATTTACTACAACAGGTTGCCTGCTCTTCAATCCACAATTAGTGTAGGCTACACTAAAAGGTTATAGCAAGGAGGATACTATCTGGCGTGAAGGTGTGCAACGTTCAACCTATTTAAAGACCATCTAGTAGGCTTGCCTATATCAACACCATTTTTAGATACGATAGGCTAACGTGTCCCAAAACAGTGTTATTAGCTGTGCTGGAGTAGATCACGTCTATAACCATGAAGATAGCTCAATTTTATTAGGCTAGGCCAGTCAGTCAATAGCATGTGCTACAGAAAAGCACGATCAGTTTTACAACTTGTGATGCAAGGAGGCCAGGTTGGCCAATGAGAAAAGAGAACAGCTAGCCATTTTAGATCCTTGTTTAAACCATTGGTCTAAGCATGGTTCACAATTTGGAAGCCTTACCTATTCATTCAACCAGTAGGACAATATAGAGTTAAAAACATGTGAGGGGGTCACTAAATGACAGCAATGCTGACAAAGTAATCCAACTAAGAAAATTACATTCTGGGGGGAAATCTGGGTTGATCATTACAGTACTTTTTTACATAATGCCCGTTACATGTAATCCATTACTACCAATCCGTGGGAATGACAGTCTCCATTATGTTAGGTGGAAAAATAACTGGAAGGCAAACATGAATGATTTCTCAAAATCACACGCAGACCAGAATGCACCTCTGATGTAAAATCCTGAACTTACCCTTTAACATAGTCTATCATAAATAATTTATATAATGCATTTGTGCAATAAACAGTAACACACCCATCACCCCAAATAGATCTACAGTTTATTTGTTACAAATTCTCACATTGGTCAGCAGCCCACTACGTAAAATAAGGCATTGCATCTGCGTACCATGAAATAACCTCCCTTTCCAATGTCATACAAAAAGGACAGGCAAAAAGGAGAACAAGAAAGTGATTGCACTAGTTGCTGCACGTTTAACGCACAGGCAATTCCCCTTTTCAATAACACTGAACCGCTGCATGTTCTGGGAATGTCAGGACAAATAAACAAGTTTCTGACACAGCCAGAGACTCTTCAATTGATTGTTGGTTCCAAAATAATAATAAAAAAAGGGATACAATATTAAAACCCTTCTGAACTCCATCCCTTAACAAAATGATAATTTGACTACAAACTACAGTAAAAGAGAGGAAAAAATAAGTAAAATAATGACGGAATTTTGGAAAGTTGTGGGACGTTCATTCGGTCTTAGACGGATGTCCCTTCCTTTGATTGCTCGGGCACCTCCTGGTGGAGAGAAAGAACCAAAAACAAAAGGACTTAATCACTGTCCAGAAACATATAAAAACCATCTAATGAATAGTAACGGCCCTAACAAGTCTAAACCACTGACAAGTAGGGATGGGCAGTATACCAAAATATCGTGTTCTGACATGTTATTCAGCTTTTAACCACACCTCCAAAGCCTGTTATGCACCTTAAAAAAGGTACACCACATGAACAGTATGTGAACATCACATTACAAATTCATGGACATTAATATGGAGCTGGTCCCCCCCCCCCCCCCCCCCCGCTGCGATAACAGCCTCCACCCTTCTGTGAAGGCTTTCCACTAGATGTTGGAACATTGCTGCGTGGACTTGCTTCCATTCAGCCACAAGAGCATTAGTGAGGTCGGGAACTCGCAGTCGGCGTTCCAATTCATTCCAAAGGTGTTCGATGGAGTTGGGTGCCAGGGCTCTGTGCAGGCCAGTCAAATTCTTCCACACCGATCAAGACAAACCATTTCTGTATGGACCTCGAAATGTCATACTGAAACAAGAAAGGACCTTCCCCAAACTGTTGCCACAAAGTTGGAAGCACAGAATCTAGAATGTCATTGTGCGCTGTAGCGTTAAGATTTCCCTTCACTGGAACTAAGGGGCTTAGCTCAGTCCATGATAAACAGCCCCAGACCATTGGCACTTTACATTGGAGTCGGTTGCGTTCTCCTGGCATCCGTCAAACCCAGCTTCGTCCATCGGACTGCCAGATGGTGAAGAGTGATCATCATTCATGTTTTCACTGCCTGGCGGTGAGCTTTACACCACTCCAGCCAACGCTTGGCATTGCGCATGGTGATCTTCGGTTTAGGCTGCCGATCTTAGACTCCCCTGACGAACAGTTCTTGGGCTAACGTTGCTTCCAGAGGCAGTTTGGAACTCGGTAGTGAGTGTCGCAACCGAGGACAGACGATCCCGTTCTGTTAGTTTGTGTAGCCTATCAATTCGAGGCTGAGCCGTTGTTGCTCCTAGACGTTTCTACTTCACAATAACAGCACTTACAGTTGACCGGGGCAGTTCTAGCAGGGCAGAAATTTGACAAACTAACTTGTTGGAAAGGTGGCACCCTATGACGATGATAGGGTACCACGTTGAAAGTCACTGAGCTTTTCAGTAAGACCATTCTACTGCCAATGTTATACACCTGTCAGAAACAGGTGTGGCTGTACCCACATACATACGTGTGTGTGTGTAATATATGTCTTTATACCAACTACTGAGAAGTGTGTAGGAAAGGCATGCGTAAGAAATACGTAATTTCTTAAGTCGGAATCAGGCCTTTACAGCAAAGTGCATACTTCTTGGATCTGCAGAGCATTAACAAAGGCCCATTACACTCTGTTGAATATAGCCACATACCACAAAGAGTTGAGCCCCCTACCTACACTGGAATTCAGTGGAAACCCAAACATGGGAAAGGGGTTTTCCATAAAAGACATAAGAGTCTACACCCACACAGCGTAGGTCTAGGAGCTGTGGTGGGCCTGCTAAATAAGGTGGTGCAGTGTTGTTGGCCTACCTTCCCAACAAGTTGGCCCTGCAAGGTTTTGACGGTGTCCCGCTCTTTGACGAGCTGCTCCTGGGTGGCCTTGAGCATCTGCTGGAGCTTAGTGGCCGCCTGGCCAAGGTCCTTGGTTAGCTTCTTCTCTTTCTCCAGCCTCTCCTGGATCATTCAGACAACACGCAAAATTAAAATACTTATTTAGATATCAACGGAGAGGGGAGGTAGCCTAAAGCTTAGATAGGTAGACCAGAAGACAGAAGGTTGCATTATTAAATGGTAATTATGTGGTATTTATTGTATAATTACCAATTGGAAATTATTAGTACTTTCAATCATTGAACCAAACTGGTAACAATTGTGACCGAGAAGTAATAATTACGTTCTAAGTGATTACCAGGTAATAAGTGGGGCAATATCCCAATTTCTTCTTTTTTTTACTAAAAGCTGCCAGACTGGACTCAATGGCAATTATGAATTTGGGATTTGGCATAAAGACAGTAATTTCCCACCACACAGTGGGGAACCATCACAGCCTTCAGAGAAGGCCTAGGGATCTATAAAAATGTATATTATTTTTCATCCTTACAGTATTTGTAATAATATTCTGACTTAATCTCTTCAGTTTGTGTTAGAAAGGCTTAATAGTGAATATAATTTTTTGGGGGTGTTCTCTGGGTAGAAAAATCTAGCTCAGCCAGCCATTGGCTAGGCCTTTAGAAGCTGGACAGAAGGCCTTTGCCATTCAACTGTATTAGAGCAGAATTTTGGAGTGACAGTGGAATGAACCAATCACATGTTGACTTGCATTTATTTTTTGATAGAGAGAAGGCTTAGACATGTTACTAGTGAGAGTGCAAGAGGTAATGAATTCATAATGGTTATGGCAATACACTAATAGGTTATCGTCTGCCAGAAAAACTTAGAGAAGAGAAAATAACCAGTGTTGCAAGCATTAGTTTTCCCACGCCAACACTAGTAACGTTAGCTAGCAATGGGAAGTAATAGCTGGTTTATTCATTTAATTTGAGACCTGAAATGGTTGTGCTTTTGTGTTGGTATGATTTTATGGGGCCTACCGGAGTGAATGGGCTACTCAATCGTTAACATTATTTGATGCTGTGTGAGACTCCTGTCGCCCGTCTATATGTTTGACCAAAATTCTCTCCTTCAGCGCCATGCAGTGCACAGGCATTTACAGCCGCTGTCCTTTCAGCATCATGAGCCTGTCACCTTTGACGTGACACTTGACGCTATTGGTGATAGTGGTGTTGGCTACTATAAGTTGAGTAAACAGTGCAAATATTTGACAATGTTTGTCATGTTGTGTCCATGCCGGTTGTCGCTGTGTGTGCGGCAGCCCAAAGCACGGCCAGGCCTGTTTGAGTCATTCCTAAAGTCATCAAAAAGTATTGCTCTTCCTTCACTAGAACAAACCGATTACAGAAGATATCATGTTGGGCGCATTAAGTGATGCTATGTTTTCTGTTACTTTCTAGATTTTTGGGGTTTGATAACGTATTGGAAGATTTTTGGTCCCTCTGAAGGCCTAGGTCCTATAGTCACGGTTCACCACTGCCACCACCACACTAGCAGGTCCAGTGGTGTGCCATTACAGAACCATGTCGGAGTCTGTTGATAGCTTAGGAAAGCTGCTGCCGACTCAAATATGCTATCTAATTGGATGACCTATGAAGTCCATGTTGGTGAGAGAGGTAGAGCGTAAAGGAATAAACGAAGACAGGGGTAAGCACCTTGAGTTCTCCTGTGGAGCAGTCTCCTGCTGCCTTCATTTGGTCCATCTGTGTCTGTAGGTCAGTCACGCACTTCTGAGCCTGCAAGGGGAGAGCAAAAAGATTTGCGAACAAAGATTAAATAAACATTCTTAGATAGAAATAAAAATGCCATTGGCAATACAATGACTGATTGTCTCCAAAGACTGACAGCCAAAGGATGTGGTGGTATCTGAGGAGGTTGGGAATAACATAAGGAAGCAAAGATAATGTCCATTTCACATTGGACAATAAAGTTGTACTGTATTGTATGACCGATGGGTCACGAGAGAGCTGATTGAGTTAAAAAATATGATTTCTGTTCCATACTGTGCTCACTGGTGCCCAACTAACGATGAAAGATGCAGCAGAAATACTGTGGGAATGCATTAAGTAATAGATTGAAACATTGAATCAATTAACGTTCATACATCTTTTAAGGAGATAGGAATTCTAACCTTACATGTTTATTTTAATTTTATTTTGGACAGCACAGCTGGAAATGTAGAGATGAGACAATAGGGGCATAGACAAAAGGGTGGCCGAGTCAGGGCTTCAACCGCCGTTGACAGGGCTCCAACCCCCGTTGACAGGGCTCCAAGTGGTTGGGAGTTTAGACTTCTACACCAGTCTCCAGCACGTCTAACCTCATTCTTACCATGTCAGTTGAAGGCTCGCTATATCGCGATTCGAACTTCAGAAGAATGTCTTTATTATGACTTACCTGGTCAAAGTCAACGGCCAGCTGCTGTCTCATCTCTTCCTCCGTTTGCAACTTGTTTACAACCTGCACCAGCTGGGTTTGGACCTGATATAATACACACACAAACAGGTCAGTCAAATCACCCCCCCAGATAGATCACATTGGGGGGTGGGGGTACTGTAGGACACAACGGGGTGGCGTATATGGGCCAGCCCCGCTCCACAGTGTGCAGAGGTTCTCCCAAACGGTTAGGTCAGAACAAGTAGACTCCTGAAGGGCAGTTTCTGGTTCAGGTGAAAAAAAGCAAGCTGCGCTCGTCTTCCAAAGTGGTCCGTTACGCAATGTACTAAACAAACATCAACAAAGACAACCTCTCACTACTGAGCTCTGGCATTTTGAAAAATACATTTGAAGGGTGCTAGCGTTCTGCTGTCCCCCCCCCCCCCCGAAAGTATTACAACAGCCACTGGTGCAGCACCTCAGAGCATATCACAACTCCAATGTCAACTCAGGAAGCAAGGGACTTGCAAACACACACACAGTTTCATGCAAGACAACTAGAGTAAAAAAATAGGCATTTCATTGCTGTAAAACATTTGTTTTAGAAAGCACATACGGTGTGGTTAGTGTATAGCAAAAGCTGCTGCCTTTGAGAACTCTCAGACTGAATAGATGTGGTGTGATTCTACTGCCTCGGTTTTGAAGTCAAATGTGTCATAATTTAATATGATTTATTGTATACGGGCATAATTAGTGTGCCATCATGCCGCACATTATTATTTAAATACGGATTGGTCTCTAATATGTGAGTGAACGGTTTGCAAGTGAACACTACATCGGTAGGGTGCCCTAGCCAAATCCTTAAAGGGATATTACAGGCGAAAATTAAGATGAGCACCACAAATCTGAAAATTACACGGTGCTTATCGTTTCCATTCAGGATTGCAGATTGTAGTCAGTTCGAGGAATACATTCTGAGTCTGATAGTTCTCAGCTAGCTTGTGCAGGGTGCACCCCGTCGGTCAGGCACCCTGACCTGTGTTGACTCGGAGGCCTCCTGGCTCTGCACGTGCTCCGTCGTCTCGCTCAGCTGCTGTCTGACCTGCAACAGGAAGCAATCTGCCACTCAACACAAAGGCAATGTCGCAATGCTCCAATTATCTCTCCTTCCTCCCAAAGTGCGCACGTGTTCACTTCCCTTCAATGATTTGAAAAGAAATGACTGGTATAAGAAATATGGTGGAAACTCCCACTAGCCAATGCTTTTACATTTGAAGGATGTAGTGAACAAATGCACCCTTCAGGAGAAAGGAAATATTATTGGGACGCACCCAAAGCCCTGGGTCTCCCTCAGTAGGGTGCTTTTACTGAACATTGCAGATAGAAATACCACAAATTGAGCTGCCATTAACTCTACACATCAGAAAGCCACGTCTGTTCTACACAATGTCCTTCTATCAGAACATTCCATATCGTTGCACCCTTCTGAACTCAGACTTCTGTTCAAAGGGGCCGAAGAGCTTTGTTGATCGCCCTAAGGGCGCAATACAGTTGGTAGAAGTGACCACTAATACAAGATCAGCTATTTTTTCATAAGCATAATGGCAAATGTTAGTGTACTCTGATCCTAGAGCTGTGGTTGAGCAAAACTTCTACTTCAAGCAGAAGGTCAAATAGTAGATTGCTCATTTACGCCTCCAAACAGCCGAGTCCATCACTGCAGGAGTGGAAATGGCATAATTTTACGGCACTAAAATGGCGACTGGCGCGTCAAACCTACCACAGAAAGTTCCTTGGCCTGCTTCTGAGCTTCCAATTGGGCCGTCTCCAGCCGACTCTGGGTCTTCGTTAACAAGGCCTTCAGCTGCAAAGGCAAACAAGATGTAGACTGTAGCTACAAGCAATCCATGGACCACCCAAGTAGCAAAAAATGCATATAGGTGGATGTTAACAATGTAAAATCTGGGTTTAAACAACTATTTCCACAGTTGGAAGACTAGCCCCTGGTGGGCTAAAAGATCCTAATCCCAAATAAAATCTATGAAAATAAAAGCTTAACGTAGGTTGTGTCTTTTAGGCACAGACTACAACGTGACAATGAGAGAGTGAAAACATTTTCAACCTGAAAACATCATGACCCAGGTGTAACGGCGTGTTTTGCCTACCTGGGCGACCTCCTCGGCGTAAGTCTGGCTAAAGCTGATGGACTCCAGCTGTTTCTCCAACTGGGCCTCCAGAAGCATCACCTGCTCTTTCAGCTGCACAAAACAGGATAAGTCACTTTTTAATATCAAACTAAAACCAATCAAAAAAGGTCTCATTGGTTTACTTAAATCTGTGACTGGAAGTAAATCCGACATGTACTAAAGTTTAGATTGAGCTCTGTATACACCCATCCCCATCACAATAACGGTACTAAAGCTCTACCTGGTCTGTACTTTCATTGTTCATCTTCATATCCTCTGCAGCTTGCTGCAACACCTTCACCTGATCCAAAGCCTGCAGGACAAAATAGCTTTTAACTTCGTATCAAGCCATCTTACAGGAAACCATCTCGTCTGCTGCTATTCAGTAAGACCAGAGAGAGAGAATTTAAGAAAAAATAACTCACTGCTTGCCCTTGCTCCTCAGCCTCTACGATTTTGAGCTTCCATACGTGCTCCTCTTCCTCCACACTCTTCTGAAGGTCTTTCAGCATGCCCTCCTAAAGGAAGGGTGATAATGTGGGAATGCAGTTCTTACATCATCATACCTACGTCTAGGTGCAAAGCAGGAGTACAAGTATGTTAGTGGGGCTAGCGATTCTTGCCAGCTTACTTTAATGAAGCGTACACATTATTCATGTCACTCCACCTTCTGTATCACACATTCTATTCCATATAAAGAGCACATAGGATATAGGGTGCCATTTTGGGGACACAGTTAAGCTGTGTCCCCTTCAAACGGACTGAAGTTGGATGGAAAGTCAGGCATTCACACGCAGGACCATGGATTGACTTACCGTTTCAGCCAGGACAGTTCTGTACTGCTCACACTCCGCCTGTAGTGTTTTCTGAGACTCCTCGGCTTCTCTGAGTTTTGACAAAAGCTCCTAAAGAGAAAACAAGCACACAGTCATGACTGTCTGGGGATCATCTGAAACACCGGGGTAGGAAAAGCCAAGATGCACTTTTGTTGTCTGTTTCCAGAGACAAACATGTAAGTAATGGTCAGCAGTAGGCAACTAAATATATTGTTATAGCAACAGGTGTAGAGGAACCTCTACTGGTATTTTGAAGCTGTCCAACCTTACAATAAATGTTGGTTACTTCAAAATGCAATGCATACACTATACCAGGGTAAAACACAGGGTCCTCACCTCAGAGTCTGTGGGTTGCAAATTCTCTTGCTGGACTTCTTGGCTCTGTGGAATTTCAGTAGCCTGTGCTTTCTGGATGAGTAACTCCAACCAGTTATTCTGTAATTAGTAATTGAGGCATTTTAACTACAGAGCTAGGAAAGAAAATGTCTGCTGGTGTAATCATGTTTAAGGGGAATTCTATTTTCATTGGCAAGTTTCCAGAGTGATTGTATTTTCCAAATCCATTCCTGACCACCCTGTTGGTAACGTTTGGGTATATAAATAAGGAATGAACTCCAATTCAGACTAGCAAAGATTATCCACACTGTACAACAAACTTTCTGGCGGGAGAATAATAATTTGAAAAACAATACACCTTCCAACTCAAAGTCTCTCAGCGATTGCAAACCCATCTGACTTACCTGCTTAGCTTCTAAAGAGACGTCAGGGCAGATCTTCTGAAGAGCCTTTTGAGCTTCTGTCTGGAACGAACTCAGTGCTTCCTCGGCTACGTGCTACAGATAGACGCAAAGTCACAGCATCATGAAAGCCATCCAACACAAACCGTATTCACAACCGTGTCTGTCAATGGGAGTGTAGCCAGTGTATTTAGCTAGAGTTCAAACAACCTTAGTGCCAGACATGTTGCTGTCTTTGAGCATTTCATTCATGAAAACTTGAATTCTAGTTCCAATTTTAGCCATTCAGATAGCCTTTTTGGAAATTCAGAAGATCCCTCACCTATTGGCCAATATTGATCAGGATGTAGCAAGAAGCGGAGCGCATATATACAACTCTGGGTGTTGCATGCCACTGACCTGCGCACCCTTCGCCACAGCCAGTCTTTCCTCATTCAACTTCTCAGCAGCGGTCAAGGCTTCCATTGCAGCCCAGTTCTTTTCACGGAGATCCTGTAGGGTAGAGCAGAATTCAGCTAAGCTAACACAGTCAAGGGGCAACAAGCATACCTCTCTTTGAGCAACGCAAAAACCTCAAACTTACATTGCTTTTGTTCCTAACTTGTTCCATTTCCTCCTTTAGCCTTTGTAGCTCCTCTTCCAGAGATAGCATCTGGGAATCTTTCTCAAGGCTGAAAATATAACACTCATTAGGAGGGAAGTGGGAAAAGTCCATATCAATTCCAGTACCAGTTCAAGAATTGAAATTCATTCCTATGGGGAAATGCCATGTCCAATTCAACAGACAGAAATAGACCCCCAACCCTGCTCATTCGATTAGACAATGCATGCACTATGGGGTCAAATAATACACCTCAAGTGGTTAAAGACTTAGGAATGGACACATACCATTCAAATGGCTGTTCGGCTTCAGTCTCACTTCCGGACTCCTGTGTTAGGGAATTGAAAGAATATGCATTGTTCAAGATGCCAATGGCTACGTTTTTCATATGACAAAAGCACATACCCATTATTTTGATTTCTACTTCGCACATTCTTCCATTGCAAAACTACCATTCCAGTGTTTTACTTGCTATATTGTATTTACTTTGCCACCATGGCCTTTTTTGCCTTTACCTCCCTTCTCACCTCATTTGCTCACATCGTATATAGACTTGTTTATACTGTATTATGACTGTATGTTTATTTTACTCCATGTGTAACTCTGTCGTTGTATCTGTCGAACTACTTTGCTTTATCTTGGCCAGGTCGCAATTGTAAATGAGAACTTCTTCTCAACTTGCCTACCTGGTTAAATAAAGGTGAAATAAAAAAATAAAAATATATAAAACCTAAATTTTACAGAGTAAGACTAAACCTTAAACAGTAAGGCTTAACACCAAGCACCCACACACTTGTGCGCATACACAGGAGAGAATAGAAGACTTACAGCGTTTGCACTCTTCCCTTGCTCCTCTCTCAGCTGTTTGAGCTCTTCCTCTAACGAGGCCACCTGGCTCTCCCTCTCCTTCAGACTGCTCTGAAGCTGCTCCGTGTCTGCTGGGCTCTCCACCTGCACAACAGATTCAATACAATTCAAATAACTTGATAATAAATTTGTCCCATGAGGGACCTTCTGGTATGGAACATATAGTACATAGACAAATATAGGATTGTAAGAGAGCAATGTTGAATTTGAACTCGAAAGTTGCCAACGGGTTTCCTAATTTACAGCACCAGTGATCTTCACCTCCATCTTGGCTCTTAATGTCTGCAGCTGCTCTTCGAGGGACGTCACGATGCTGTCCTTTTCCTTAAGGCTGACATGGAAAAACTGAGTTATTAGGTTGTGATACAGTAAGACAGACTTATTTAAAGTACTACATAGTAGACAGGGCTAATCAACTATTGTCCTAGAGGGCCAAAACTAGGCAAATGTTGTGGCAAATAGAATTGTCATGAATAGAGAGGATGTGATTTCTTATCCTTTGCGTGTACATATTGTTACTATCTGAACATCACACAACATTGTGTTCTGGTTTCATTCAGACTTGGGACACCAGGTGAGTGAACTCACTGTTTAGTCAATGATAAACTGACCAATTAACAAACACAGGCAGTACTTTGTCCCTAGAGGGCCAATAATTGAATAATAGGCTTGTCATTGGAGATTTGTGCGTACCGCCTAAGTGAATAGTTCATAATAGTATTATAGCAGATTCCTCCCATACCTGTTCTGTAAGAGTTCGATCTCTGCCGTGTTGTCTATATGCACATGCTGTTCTTCAACAGGTGATTGCTCCTCTTCCTTCACACTGACCGAATGTTTTTAAACGTTTTATGGAATGATTACGACTTCAGATTCTTGACCAGATTTGATTGTTTTTAGTTTTGGGCAGGGATCCTTCCCATTTGTTCATTTATTGGTCTACATATGTCAATAAAGCACCAGTAAACTTTATTTCCCGAAGAGTGGGAATTCCAACTTTTGTAGAACAGAGACTGTAGTATAGTTAGAGACAGACAGCTAAGTGAGATGAGACAAGATGTGTAATAATAGCAGTGGGGAGCGGAATTGGAACCCACCAGGACACGGTTGTACACATGCGCTGAGGACCGCGGCGCTAACCACTTGGCTAAACCAACCCCAGGCTACATGGTGTCCCAGTAAAAGTGAACATACCCGTTGACCTGTGGATCCTCAGTCTGGGAAGATTTCACCAGCTCCAGTTCAACCTTCAGCTGTTGGAGCTCCTCTTCTAGAACAGCCACCCGACCTTCTTTGGTTATCAGACTGAAAGAGGGAGAGAAATAAATATCCCCATTCGGTAGAGAAAGTTGGATACGGAGATTCGATACATGGTATCAAACAGAAATAGGACTCAACGTACCTGTTCTTTAGCTCTTCAACTTCAGCGTAGTTGTCACCCTGTTTAGAAACAAGATGGATGGACTAAACCTCTGAGCATGATGTGTGGTGTAACACTAGAACCGCTGGGCCACGAGGAACCCCCCCCCCTTCAAGCTAACGAGCAGTCATTCTAACAATGTAATTAATACATTTCATATACAGTATATGCAACAAAAAAGTTAATGAAGGCCTTATGTAACATTACAACACATTTTTATAACAAAATACCATTTTCATTTTATGTTACTGTAGGTAAGCTGTGTGTATAATTGTTTTTAAAGTCAAATCAATTTTATTTGTGGAGTGCCAACTATGAAACGGAAAGCATGTGTTGGAACGCGTTAACAGCTTCTTTTTATAACAAAAAAATGAAATAACCCAAACACCTAGACGCACGTTCGTCAAAACTTGCTTCAAATTATAAACACATCATAGCCTAATCATTAGCGCCATGTGTGCTTGATAAAGTCAAAATCAGCAAGAAATAATGGCAAAATGAATATAATGTTTTTTGCTTGCGATGTAAGGGATATGCCCTCAGTGTTTACATTTTTGCTGATAATCGGCCCGTAGCACTGTCGCTGGCTTGTTCTATCCAACTGGGTGTGGTCCCTTAACCTCTCCCGTCTCACCGCTTGATTTGGTGGTGGCGCGGACACCTGCTCAGCGCGCACCATTCTGGATTTTTTTTACGCTTAGGCGTCTGAGGTGTAGGTTCAGGCTGAAGCTCAGAATCAGAAGAATAATCAGACACGTCATGATTCATTTCTTCCACACCATAAATATTTTCAGATTTTGTAGCACTGCTAACGCAGCATGTGCAGCCATTCTTGGTCTTCTTGCCATTGTAAATTACGAACGCACTTACTGTGTACTCCAAGAAGACCAGAGGAGACCGATAAAGGCTGCTTGGATTCGGTGGACTGATATTGGGTACATAGCATTTTGAGATTATAATTAGAATTGATCAATGCAATAGAATGGCCCGTCCTGTTCTTCATTCACAATTGGTGCATTGTTCACTTCCCCTCGCTCATCAACTCAAATCATTCTCCCACATCATACTTTACTTCATTTATATAATCTATTATATGTTCGAAGTTAGCGTTGGAGGCTGCTGAGGGGAGTACGGCTCATAATAATGGATGGAATGGAGTCAATGGCATGGTATCAAACACAAAAAAGACGTGGTTTCCATGTGGTTGATACCACTCCATTGCAGCCATAATTATGAGCTGTCCTCCCCTCTGCAGCCTCCACTGAGTTTAGGTTCAGAAGAGGCAATTATCAGGGTGATTATCAACTGGGCACGGCACCTCCAACTGTGGGGAGGAGGAGGTGGGGAGCATACCCTACTGTCGGGGGGGGGGAAGGGAGCAGCCCTACTGTCGGGGGGGGGGGGGGGGGGAAGGGAGCAGCCCTACTGTCGGGGGGGGGGGGAAGGGAGCAGCCCTACTGTCGGGGGGGGGGGGGGGGGAGCAGCCCTACTGTCGGGGGGGGGGGAGCAGCCCTACTGTCGGGGGGGGGGGGGGGGGGGGGGGGAGCAGCCCTACTGTCGGGGGGGGGGGGGGGGGGAGCAGCCCTACTGTCGGGGAGGGGGGGGAGCAGCCCTACTGTCGGGGAGGGGGGGGAGCAGCCCTACTGTCGGGGAGGGGGGGGAGCAGCCCTACTGTCGGGGAGGGGGGGGAGCAGCCCTACTGTCGGGGAGGGGGGGGAGCAGCCCTACTGTCGGGGGGGGGGGGGGGGGGGGAAGGGAGCAGCCCTACTGTCGGGGGGGGGGGGGGGGGGGGGGGGGAAGGGAGCAGCCCTACTGTCGGGGGGGGGGGGGGGGGGGAAGCAGCCCTACTGTCGGGGAGGGGGGAGGGAGCAGCCCTACTGTCGGGGGGGGGGGGGGGGGGGGAGGGAGCAGCCCTACTGTCGGGGGGGGGGGGGGGGAGGGAGCAGCCCTACTGTCGGGGGGGGGGGGGGGGGGGGGCCCTGAGCTTTGACAAAACATGTTGATCTGAAAGTATTGGAATTGTAAGCAATATGGTTCAGCTCCACCTGTACTCTGACAGGTAGAATGTCTGCCATCTTGCTTGCACCAATCTAAATAATTTCTGATCTACAAGACTGCTTAGGGGTTGATTTGGAATTTGGTCTACTGCCTAAACTATTTGCAGCTGAGAGAAAGAAAAAAAATAGGCCCTTGGAGATTACATTGGTGGCAGTGGGGGTCTCGGTAACACCTTCCGTCACAGTCTCCTGCTCCTCGGGGGGAGGTTCTATGGGAGACTCCAGTGGGGCAACCTGCTCCTTGGCGGCCTCCTCCACAGCTGACACTACTGCCTGTTGGGCCTTCAGGTCCTTCAGCTCGGCCTCCGTGATGGCCATGCGCTCCTGGAGCTCTGTGGAGATCAAAGTTTAATTCAATTCAAAGCCAGAGCCTAGTCAGACACATTTTTATAAATCCACACAAAGGACAAAAAAATAAGAAATTTGCAGACGAGTAGAGAGTATGAATCTAAAAGCAAATCTAAATAAGGTTATCATGAACATAGCTGTGTGGAAGGGACATCTCTCCCATTTAGTGCAAGGGTTTTCCTGTGATGGTTAGGGTTAAAATAGAGGTTAGAGTGACTGGATTAGCGAGACTAGCACGTTATCATGTGGTCAAGGTATGTAACCAGTGAGAGGTGGGGTCCACTGACCGGCGAAGGCTTTGGCCTCCTGTTGAGCCTGGTCTAGTTGGGCCTGCATGGTGTTGCTGGTGTCCTGGGACTTCTGGAGCTTCTGGCTCACCACCTCCAGCCTCTGCTGCCAGGCCTGCTCGCTCTCCGCCTGGCACGCCTGTGGATGAGCGCGGCAACAGCTTATTATCATGTGCAATGCATCTATTATGCATGCATATTCCTTATCTTAGATATGGGGCTGTTCCAGAAAGCTGTATCAATGAGTTAGCCATAAACGCCTTGAAATACCTTAATCATTGAGATATATAGTCTTAAAATACTTGACAGCAACAACCAATATACATATTTAGATTTCTTAATCAACCAGGAATTCAAAAGTTATTTGTGGTTGCTTAGCAAAGTTAGCTGGCTAATATACCTGGTTTCTGGAATAACCCACTGTTTGACCTGGGCCCGGTTTCCCAAAAGCATCTTAAGGCTAAGCTAATCTTAACTATTCAGGGAGTGACGTGGCCGTGGCTTGCTATACAGAGCAGGCTGTCATCGAGGCATTCAGTTACGGTTCGATTGAACGTTAGACTGGGCAAAACGAGTGACCTAATCAACTGAGCGTGGTATGATCTTCGGTGCCAGGCACGGCGGATCCAGGATCCCAGAAACGTCCGTCCTCCTGGGCTTTTCACACACACACGACAGTGTCTAGGGTTTCGCGAGAATGGTAAGACAAACAAAAAATGTCCTGTGGGCGAAAATAGCTCTAGTTGATGAGAGGTCAAATTGAAAAAAATCTTGCAAAATAACAGGCGGGCCATAAACAGACAAATAACGGCACAGTACAACAGTGGCGCCAACCTGCCTGGTGTCAACGGTACAGACTGGTGGTGGTGGTGGTGTACCGCCATCCAAACTGCAGCAACTACACGATGCCATCGCGTCAGCATGGACCAACATCCCTGTAGAACTTTTTCCGAATGTAGAATCCATGCCCCAAAGAACTCAGGTCTTTCTGGAGGTCAAATGTGGGTCCGACTCTGTACTAGATGGGTGTATCTAAAACTGTTCAATCATATTGACAACAATTTCATGTTCATTCAAAATCGCCTTCTATTTTGCAAATTGTAGGCTACCGTCTTTCTGCCACAACATATTTCATGATGTGTAACGTGCGCAATGAGCTGTGTATTATTATAGGGTAAGCATTAGAATAAGCCACCTCAATATTTGCAGACATAGGTGATAATACATCTATAGGAGCTAATCCATCGTCAGCATTGTGGAATCATTTGTAATGTTAAGGTAAGATGTCAAACGGAGAAAGCGGAACCTTTCCATCCTATCATGCGCCAACGACGCACCTAGTGAAAGTTCTAGCCTAAAAGAAATGAAATAATGTTTAGATGCTTTTTATAGTGGAGATCAAGTTTATAAATAGCCTGGGTAGGGTGATGAGACATTGGATTGTGCAGTCAGATGGAACAGAGTAAATATGCATTTAAACATAAGATTTAACCCGTAACAACTTGTGGAATAGACACCGGCTGAAATGCGGTTTTAACCAATCAGCATTAGACACACCCGTTGTATAATATGTCATAACAGCGGACATAACGTGCCATACTGTAATATGCTCATAACACATAGCCCTGATGTGACATACAGTACACTGCATTATTTTATGGCTGTTTATGACACCTACATAAGAGTGTCACAACCTACAAAACCTACCGCACAAGGCAAAACATTCCATTACACCATACATGTGTGAACAGTACGTTTGTTATATATACACATTTTAAATAAATGTACCATACTAAATTAACATTGTAACGGTGCACATATTGATGTAGAACAAGACACCCTCTTTTTGACATAAGGGCATGTAATGTAATAGGCCTATCTGGCTTACATGATTCTGACGGTCATAATGCTTCGTCAGTGTATTTTCTTCATCCAAGTAAAGTGACAGGACGGTCATAATATTTCATGACAGTGTCATACTTTATTTTTAAACAACTTGTTTAAAGTAAGAAAAAGTGTGACTAAAGAATTCATTACAACAACAAAAAGATTTAACAAACTTTCAAATGAAATGAAACTTCTTGGCAGAAACGTTGACACTTAATTAGGTGTCATAACCAGCCCTAAAATAACACAATATATGCCTCAACAGGTGTAAAAATATGGGTAATGATAGTGTTATGACCGTATTTTGACAAGTTATGCCAGCTGTTAGGGCATATTATGACAAGTGTTAATGCGGAAATTGACTCTAGGGGGTTAAGTAGTTTGTAATAGTTGTAGATTAGTTGGCAGCCTGGATGTCAGTCTGTGCATGCTCAGTCAACTCAGCTGTTTGACATTACATTGACATCGAGTTGACAAAAGCACAAACAGACTAGAATCAAAGCTATAATTTTGCAACGGAGTATAGAAACACGATAAGTGAAAAATATTTTGTCTCCATTCTAAAAGACGTATGAATAAAGTTGGTAAGGCAACACTGTAGCAAAACAGAATAAAAACAAAACTATCTGTAATTATGCAACCCATTTTAGGTATTACCTCCATATTTCATTCAAATTTTCTCCCTACTTGAACACGCCTCAGTTGTCCACATCTGTTCTAGATTTGAAAAACTGACTGACCTTAGTTCCAAATTAATTGCCACCCATGTAGTCCACTACTGGACAAGCAGTGCACAGATGCAGGTGAACTGAATTGACTAAAGTCAAGATTTTCATTTTGGGCCCAAATCATGATGCCGAGTTGATACATTGTCAACTTGTTTTGCACTCCGACTTTTAAATCGTACAATGCATACTTTTTTCCAACTTCCAACTAAACAAGCTAAAACAGGAGGAATGCAAGGCCACACCTCTTTCTCAACTGTGGTCCTCCATTGTGGTTGGATCAAATCAAAGGTTGTAGGTCACTTAGGTGCAGTGGAGATTTGGGGGGGGGGGGCAACTTCACCCTACTCCACTCACCTTGAACTGGGCAAGTTTCTCCGCAGAAGCTGACACTTTGGCCTCCAGAGCCTTCCTGTGCTCATCGTCAGCCTGCAGGGCTTCTGTCCTCTCGCCCAGGTCCCGGTTCAGACGAACACAGTCCTGCCTCAGCTTGGCCAGCTCCGCGTTCTGCCTGGAGGGGGAAAGAGAACAGAGAGGGACTTGTCAGACTTGATAAATTTGAGTATGGCTAGGACAGTTTTGCATATGCAGTAACTGTATGTCTCAGTTGCTGGTGTCCAAGAATGGACATAATTTAGGCTCTTTAGGCGTGTTTCATTTCTGCATTATGTTAATACTTCAAATGAAATGGCATGCTAAGCAAATTGTGATACATATTGAAAATGCTAGATAAATCATGCTCATTTGTGGAGTCGCTTTACCATGTCTGTACAAGCTAGAATGAATTATTTATCCATCCAGCCAGCCAATACACCCACTTATACCTCATTATATTGTGTAACTAAAAAGAAAATGTGATTTCTTATTGGGAAAAGTCCAGGTAGTTCCACCCCATTTTACTCAATTTGTTTACATTAGGTTCCCACTGAACAAGACTCAGATTTCACCACAGAATAGAGAATAGGAGTTGTATTGTTAATTTCCCCATCTACCTGCTCTCGGCCTGGCTGGTGGCCTGATTGAGGGCGTCTCTCAGGATAGAGTTCTCCTGCTGCAAGCGGGCCAGCTGAGCGACTGGGCCATTGTCCAGCTGCTCCTGCAGGCTCACTATCTGTATGGAGGTGTTGGCAAAAATAATTTACATAAATTTTTTTGCAGACAGTTCATAGTTTCTCATCTTGTCTGCCTTTTACTTTTATAAAAAAAGTCCAACAAATCTTTATCTAAGGGTACCAATATGTTATTACTGTCAAATTCAGAGGCTGCTGTCAATATCACACAAAAAGGAAATGGTGGTAGCAGCAGCTCCATATTCAGTCAAGCACAGGAACATTGTGGAACGTTCAGATGGAAACACTGTGTAGAACAGACATGCCTCTGATGTGGAGTCAGGACTCAAGTCAGCTCTATTCATTGCACTTCTGTCAGGACTGTTCAGTACGTTTTATCACTCCACCTGAACGCAACCCTGACGTTCATGGGGTCGTGAACTGACCTTGAGGTTGAGCTGCTGGGTCTCAGCCACATGGTCCTGGTAGGAGGCCTGCATGCGAGCCTGGAGGGCAGTTATCTCCTGAGTGTGAGCACTCAGCTCTGAGCTCAGACGGGTCTCGACCTTCGCCATCTTCGATTTCTCTACGCTCAGCTCCTGTGTGGGCATTGGGGATCGTTAGTGACATCAGCGAAAAACACTTGGTTAAAGTCGGTGTCCTGGTGTGCACATTTTTGTTGTACCCCTTTTTTGGAGTTTGTTCATCTGTTTCTCTTCCTGAGTGTTCCAACAGGCACATTGTGAGCCAGTGGCATAAATACTCCAGGGAGATAGTTACTGTAAGCACCAGCTACCAAATCCTGGCCTACTGCACTGAGGCCAAGACCTGTTTAAGATGCTACCTAGCCCAGCACTAACACAGTTAATTAAATTCATCAACGTATCATCATGCGGTTTCATTAGTCGAATAAGGTGTATATTGTACCCTGTGCCTGGAAGTCAGTTTAACCAATTATCTCGCCTTCCTCCCAAAGTGTGCCCTTCACTGATTTGAAATGGCATTACTGGTATAAGAAAAAAAGGTGGAAAGTACCCAGTAGCCCATCCCTCCACCAATCCAATGTTTTTAGACTTGTGTACACTTCAGGAAAAATAAGTTATTATTGAACCCGTGGTCTTGTACCTTAGTGAGCTCCCTCAGTCGATTCTTGGCGGCGGAGACGCCCTCCTGCTCGGTAGACAACTGCTTCTCCTTCTCCTCTAGCTGTTTCTTCAGGGCAGCCGTGGGATCTCCCTTCTGAGAGGCCTAACCAACAGATGCAACAAGTTGACCACCATTGATCGGCTACAGTTGAGAATGACAACACCCCAAATAGCAACCTATTTGCTATATAGTGCATTACTTTTGACCAGGGTCCATAGGGCTCTGGTCAAAAGTAGTGCACTATATAGGGACTATGGTGCCATTTGGGACACAACCAATATCATCTCTCAGTTGGGAAATATCGGAAAAAAGGTGCTTCCAAAACTACTAGGAAAATTCTACTTTAGAATATTAAAATAATTTGTTAACAAGTGTGAAAGGCTGGGGGGGAGGGGGGTGTTTTTACTTGAAATGTTGCTAAGCTTAATTAATTCAGACTTCTGCAGTTTAGAAGTGTGTGTGATGACAGTTTGACAGACAAGATATTCCATGTACAATCATGTCTGAGTCATTTTAACCGTAGCCAAGGTTTCTCAATCTGGTCTCAGAAAACGCCTGTTCCTTTCTATTTATGCATGTATACAGTGCATTCGGAAAGTATTCAGACTCCTAGACTTTTTTCACATTGTGACGTTAGCCTTAGTCTAAAAATGATTAAATTGTCCCCCCCCCCCCTCAATCTATACACAATACCCCATAATGACAAAGGAAAAACAGGTTTATAGATGAACAAATTTAAATAATACAGCAACTTTGGCAGCGATTACAGTCTTGAGTCTTCATGGCGCTACAAGTTTGGCACACCTGTATTTGGGGAGTTTCTCCCATTCCTCTCAAGCTCTGTCAGGTTGGATGGGGAGCGTCGCTGCACAGCAATTTTCAGGTCTCTCCAGAGATGTTCGATCGGGTTCAAATCTGGGCCACTCAAGGACATTTAGAAACTTGCCCCGAAGCCACTCCTGCATTGTCTTGGCTGTGTGCTTAGGGTTGTTGTCCTGTTGGAAGGTGAACCTTCACCCCAGTCAGAGGTCCTGAGCACTCTGGAGCAGGTTCATCAAGGACCTCTATGTACTGCGCTCCATTCATCTTTCCTTCAATCCTGACTAGTCTCCAAGCCCCTGCCACTGAAAAACATACCCGCAGCATGGTGCTGCCACCACGTTTCACAGTAGGGATGGTGCGAGTTTCCCTCCAGACATGACACTTGACATTCAGGCCAAAGAGTTGAATCTTGTTTCTCATGGTCTTAAGAGTCCTTTAGGTGCCTTTTGGCAAACTCCAAGCGGGTGGTCATGTGCCTTTTACTGGGGAGTGGCTTCAGTCTGGCCACTTCACCATAAAGGCCTGGTTGGTGGAGTGCTGCAGAGATAATTGTCCTTCTGGAAGTTACTTCAATCTCCTCAGAGGAACTATAGAGCTCTGTCAGAGTGATCGTCGGGTTTTTGGTCACCTACTTGCCCAAGGCCCTTCTCCTGCAATTGCTCAGTTTGGCCAGACGGCCAACTCTAGGAAGAGTCTTGGTGGTTCCAAACTTCTTCCATTTCAGAATGGAGGCCACTGTGTTCTTTGGGACCTTCAATGCTACAGAAATGTGTTGGTACCCTTCCTTCCTCAGATCTCAGCTTCAACACAATCCAGCAGACATTTTTTGGCTTAATTTTTGCTCCGACATGTACTGTCAACTGTGTGGCCTTATTAAAGGGTGGGGTGCAAAATGATTTGCTATGTGGATTTATCGAAGGAGATCCAATTCAGATGTAAAATAAGGTTAATAACACACGCGTGTGCCTTTCCAAATCATGTCCAATCAATTGAAATTACCACAGTTGGATTCCAAGTTGTAGAAACATCTCAAGGATGATCAATGGAAACAGGGTGCACCTGAGCTCAATTTCGAGTCTCAGTCTGAATACTTATGTACAGCTATGTTTTTTTTTTTTTTTTTGCAAACATTTCTAAAAAGCTATTTTCCCTTTGTCATTATGGGGTGTTGTGTGTAGATTGATGAGGGAAAACAAATGTTTTTAATACATGTTAGAATAAGGCTGTAAAATAAAATGTGAAAAAGTCAATGGGTCTGAATACTTGGGTCTGAATACTTTCCGAATGCACTGTATGCCTGCATTTCTACTAAATGGAATGACTTGGCCACGGGCCACTGTTTAATGCTTGTGTGTGTCAGTCAGTGTCATTCTGGAAGGGAATACTGTACCAGTTGCCAGGAGTCGAGGCCAGCCTTGTCACTGAGCACTTTGATGAGCCTTTGGGCCTCTCCCTCGCTGAATGTCATGCTGCTCACAGTAGACAGTAGAGTCTTATATGGCAGGAGGAGGGGAGCATCAGCAGAGTCGACGGCAGCAACCACTACAAGGAGAGAGTGAGTTGGGCGATACGTGTGCCAGGGAGTTCCCTATGTCAGGGGTTACAGGATGTACTACTTGCCTATCATTTGGATGACTTACTAGTTCATAAATTGAATAATAAACTCACTTTTCTATAACTTGCATGGTTTACTTTATTACTTGGATGAATGACCCGTTTGTAACTTCGATGAATTACTTGATTTTTTCTTACTTGTATGAGTTACTGTAGACTAGTAGTAAACAAAATATAAGTTGGGGATGGTTAGAGGGGGAGGTCTTGGGAGAATGAAGGGCCATGTGATCTTCAATTCTATACTGAACAAAATTATTAGAACGCAACATGCAACAATTTAGAAGATTTTGCAGAGTTACAGTTCATATAAGGAAATCAGTCCATTTAAATAAATGCATTAGGCCCTAATCTATGCATTTCACATGACTGGGCAAGCTACCCCATGGGTGCCCCCCCTCTGAAGATTCTGCAGGTGAAGAAGCCAGATGCGAGTGTCCTAGGTTGGCGTAGTTACAGGTGGTCTGCGGATGTACGTACTGCCAAATTCTCTAAAACGGAGTTGGAGGCGGCTTATGGTAGAGAAATTAACATTCAATTCTCTGGAAACAGATCGTGGACATTCCTGCAGTCAACATGCCAATTGCATGCTCCCTCAACTTGAGACATCTGTGGCATTGTCGTGTGAAAAAACTGCATATTTTAGAGTGGCCTTTTACTGTCCACAGCACAAGGTGCACCTGTGTAACAAGGATACAATCTTCACTGTCAGTGATGTAAACAAATTTGTGCACAAAATTTGAGAAATAAGCTTTGTGCTCATGGAACATTTGAGATATTTTATTTCTCCTCATGAAACATGGGACCAACACTTCACATGCTGCGTTTATATTTTTTGTTCAGCATAGATGACATAGGGTCTAATCAACAACCAGAACCCATTGCTTTCAATTGGCCTTCATAATACCAATGCTTCACTAGAGACACTGAGCTAACAACTTCCTCTAGGAATGCAGAGGTTGTTAGCAGGGCTGGGGTCAATTTCTAATAGAAATAACTGAATTTCTAATTCAATAATTGAAAAAAAAGTGCATTTATTTTCAATGACTTCTTGATTAACATAAAAAGGGGAATCTATTCATGTTAAGTTATTTAATTCCTAAATGTTATATTAAATTAACTTCCTGAATTGACTTAGGCAAGTATCCTAGTGGTAAAGAGTGTTGGGCCAGTAACCGAAAGGTTGCTGATTCAAATCCGAGCCAACTAGGTGAAAAATCTGTCGATGTGCCCTGAAGTAAGGCACTTAACCCTAATTAATCTTGTAAGTTTCTTTGGTTAAGAGCGTTTGCTAAATGACTAAAACAAAAAAAGTCATTCGAATTGACCCCAAACCTCATTTATAGAGTACATGAATTGCAATAGTTTTATATTAAAAGTTACCATATAAACAAAAGTAAATATGTGATCAAAGCAAATTATTTACTACCAACCTGGCTCAGCCTTTGCTTTGGATTTTTTCTTCTTAGCAGGTGCCTCAGCCTTGACCTCCTCTGCCTTGGCAACGGGTGCGGCGGGAGTGTCACTGGACACCGGAGTGGGTGCGACAGTCACCGGGGCAACCTCAATCGCCACAGGTGGCACGACCATGACGGGCACTTCCTTGGCGATGGTCTCCGGGACGACGGTAGGCTTGGCAGGGGCCGGAGCCACCTTAGCCACCTTCTTCTTCTTTTTCGGGGAAGGAGCGGCAGCCTCCACGGCCACTGGGGCAGCATAAGCGACCACGACAGGATCCGGTGTAGCAATGGGCTCTGGTTCAGGCTCAAGCTCGGGGGCAGCGAGGGGCTCAGGTTCGGGTTCGGGCTCGCTAGCGGACTCTGCGACCGGTTCTGGGAGATCCCCGTTGGGCCGCTCTTCCTTCTTCTTAGCTTTGCTTTTGTTCTCCAACGCCTTCTTCTTCTTATTCTTCATAGAGAGCTGGGTCTGGGCAGACTTGCCCAGCTCATGGCGGTGCTTGGCCAGGGCTTCCTCGTACGATGTCTCCTTCATGGAGAGCGTGGAGACCAGAGCAATGCCGATGGCGGAGACTACCATGAATCCACCAAAGACCATGAAGCCGAGGGTTTGGGGGTCGTAAACGTCCATGTCTTTAAAAAAAAAATATTGTCCCTCCGCAAAGCCTAGCACAAAAGAAAGTAGAGTTCGCGATTAGCTAGGTGTCAAAGGATGCGAGCCATATTCATCAAAAGTCACAACATAATGTTTAGTAAATTGGTTCAATGACAGCCAGTTCACAATTTAGATTTCCCCCCCACTCAATATATTTATCAACCACCAGGGTGACATTTCACAGAAGGATCAATGAGTTATCCAGTTAACTTCGGTAACCGCGAAAATATAACTCCTATTTTTCTGGTTTTCCCAAGAACGCTGATCTATGGTGATATAAATTAAGAAAACATTTGTGGTTTCAGAATATTTACAAGAGTTACACAAGCAAAATTAAGTTGATGCTGGGGTAGCAAAACTTCCAAAAATGTGCTCGCTCATGTGTAGTATTGTTTAAAAGCCTTAATTTATTTAGAAAAATGTGTTGGCTGGCTCACTGATCTAATATATTACAATGATCAGTCAAATATGAAAATCACAAGCAGGAGTAGAGATGGCACACATGAGTGTCTCGCAGAAGTTGAGAAGTTCATACCAGTAGGCTATTCATCTCCTGCACCGCAGGGGACGACTGACACACGAAAGGCACTAAATCACAATAAATATACATTTTACTGAATCTGTAATCCTTTGCATACTTTTCAAAATTAAGTAATTGATTATCAACCTAATCTAACAGTCACCTACCTATCCATGGATGAATTTATTGGGATTTTATAACAGTAACCAGATTCTTATAGTTTAGAGTTAGGCTTTCTTGTTTTAGTGGCTTTTTAGCTTCTGGTTTTCAGTTTTGGTAGGAGTCTTCGATGAAAGGTTAACATCGAGGGAATAATGTTGAGGATGGGCAAAAATAGGGATAGGGTCTATGTGTCTCACACATTCCGGTCACTACATTGGTAAATGTGAACCAAATTTTGCTGGCTAAAAACAACAATCTTTCCATAGCTATACGACCAGCTCCTGAACATCTAATAGGGTTAAAGAAAAACAGATGTCTGAGAAAAGCTTATCTCCCACCCCCTTTCCCATCTACATTCATGTAAAAAAAAAAGAAAAAGTACTTTGTCTCCAGTTTGCAGAGGATACACCTGTACGCAGTTGCACTGCACAAATTCCCTATGAGTTACTTGACCAGGAACCATTCCGAAGAAGGACTCCTTCAAGAGTGGGCTTTCAGCTACTCATAGGCATGAGAGGCAATGCTGACTCTATACAGTAGATAATGTCTGTGTACCAAATGGTACCCTATTCCTTATGTAGTTCTCTACTGTTGACCAGGGCCCTCTGTTCAACAGTAGTGCACTACAAAGGGAATAGTGTGTCATTTCAGACATAAACAAGGCCTCAGGTGAAGAAAAAAAAAAAGCTGACTAATCGAGTGAAGACTTCCATGCTTTCTCTCTTCAATAGTCAAATACTCAATCAATCGGAAAGCAATAGTAGCAATCATATGGAATACAAGCATTTGGGTATCCATTCTGAAACTGATACTTTGGGATAAAATGCTTTAGTGTTGAATTTAAAATGACAAGGTGATTCGGAGATATTCGATCAAACTGAAATAAACTCCTAAAGGAGCAAACTGTTGATTTCCATCAACATTAGCCTATAAATAAATAGTCACTGATCAATCTATCGGTTTTGCAATAGGCAAAAACTAGTCATTCTAATAATGCTATAAAACAAAACATTGGTGTGCACTGTTCAGTGTCTAGCTACAGGTTGTTACAACAGATAATGTGATTTAAACAAATATTTTTGGTATCCATTATTGGGAGTTGCACGGAGAATTTGACCATCCTTAACTTTGCAATACTATTTTCGTTCTCGATTCGGCCAAACGTGTATCTTCTAAAATGTCAGTGTCCAGTTGCAGATGGTGTGTTTGAATTTAGAAATCGCTCTGTTATTAAAACAAAAATGTTGCTCCATGAAGTAATCCAACAATATGTACGCGCCATCTTGTCCATTTCAAATCTTCTCTTCGATCAAGACAGGTGAGTCTCATCATGACACTTTGGGGTGGACCCACCGGTCTCAATCAATGGTAGAAAATTATCTGTACTACACCAAACAGTACCTAACCTGTAACTCCCAGTAATGGATACCAAAAATCATTGGATAAATCACATTATCTGGTGTAACAATCTGAAGCTAATCATTCTAATGTAAAAATGCCCAATGTATCAAAACACACTACAGACATTTACCCTAACTGAAGATAATGCGGAATTCTCGAGAGTGTAGAAGGGGCTACGTGTCTCTACAAACAATTAACCCCTTGTGATGTACCCCTCTTGTTATGTAACAAGAAGAGTACAGTTGCCTTAACGTTTCTACCTATATAGTCTACTTGACCACTTGCCAGTTTCACAAAGTTTATTGGCATCATACAACTTTACAACTTACAGTACCTCAAATATGCTACCCATTAGTTAAACAATTAATAATTTAAAAGCGTTGTAGAGAATATTATTGAGAACAGGTTTATGCAGTGTTAAAATGTTTCACCACAGGCCAGGCTACAATAGCCCACGTTATATACTGGTCCTTATTCTCATTGTGTAGTGTTTTACATTTTAAAACATCTAGCATCCCCTCCACACGAAATAATTGTAACTGAACAGTTTGTTTTCGTCGTCTCTAGCTAAGAAAACTTAACTCGTGTCCAGTGTCCATAGCTACGTGTCCTCCAGAGACGGCCTACAACCATCATTAGAGCCCGTTGATTGATCACTCATTGACCGCAGCATCTCAATGTGTTTGATGTTGAGCCCTTTAACTCAAGAATATGAGCCAGGAGATAAGGCTATCCCGATACCATCAATACAGCCATTAAAATGCATCTCAATGCCAAACTTATGATATTTGAGACGTCACTTGGTTAGACTATGTAATATAACAAAATATTAGTCTGGGTCTACAGATGCAGTTAATTAGAATAGGGCACCAAAAATGAGTAAAAAGTAGGCTTAGGCTTCCACAAACATTAATCAATACTGTCTATTCTTTCAAACCGAAAAGATCAAGCAACATTGTATCATGAAAAGTAACGATAGTTCCGAAGTCAAAGTTTCAAGAACATATTTTTTTTCTCTCAATGTGAAAAATTATCAATTCATTTTCCGACATGCATATGTCTATTCGTACGAGGCTGGGTTTACAACTCTTCCTTACACTACACTCAGTTAAGACCATTTCCTATTCTTTTTAAATGATTCATACTTTTTATATATATATATTTTAAGAATCTCTTACCCCGACCACCAATGTTCACTCTTTCTGAATAGCCGCTGAGTGTGGAGTCGTGGCACTTTCTCTGAGCTGGCGAAAAGCCATCACGTTGCCCAAAAAACTAATTTCAAAGAGCGATTTCATTGGGTAGAGGGAGATCAGTCAAAGGCATTTAAACTTACCACGTCATTTTTAGGGTTTCAATTAGTTACCACAGCCACAAAGTAAATATATCGCCCAAAAAAATCATGATTTTTTATTTATTTAAATTTGGTCTTAATTTAAGGTTAGGGTTAGACATAAGTTTAGAGTTAGGTTTAAACTCAGATTTTAAAAAGATAATGGTAGACATTGGCGGGGGTTTATGACTTTATGGCTGTGGTAAGTAGCGAGGACAGTTTTAGGCTGCACGATACAAAGGAGGCGTGACTGTCCAATAAAGCCCGACTTTTGGGATTTGTAGTCTCAAATCTAGGTCTCCGTATCTATCTCTGTTGGACTGTTCCATCAGTATCTATTTATCTCTCTCTCTCACACACACACACACACACACTTCACTCTGTTCCTTCCTATTTAAGTGAACCTGAATACCCAAGTACTATGCATATCCACATAGCCCACATGTAAAAACACCTGTAACAATATACACATTGCAACACCCATACACACACACTTAACTTTGTTCCATCACATTTAATTGAACCTGAATTCCCAAGTTCTATGCATATCCACAAAGAGGACAAGTACGACACCTGTAACAATATACACATTGCAACACACACACACACACACACACACACACACACACACACACACACACACACACACACACACACACACACACACACACACACACACCTCACCTACACCCAACTGCAGACACACACCTTCAAAGCACAGCACACATCCTTGACATGTGTTTGCTCCCAATTGTAAGGCAAACACAGTTAGGCAAGCAGGCCAGGTAGAACCGGGAAACTCTTGGCACCAGTTAATCATTATCATCGGTTTCCAAACACAACAAGGAGTACTGGCATTGGACATTTCTTGCAGGGAAGAAAGTAGAGTTGTATTAAGAAACACATGGCAACACTTTACTGGAATAGACTCTCTACTGACATAATACTATATCCACAGATTCAGAGTCAGCTAATCAAAGCAAGCCATACTCAATGCTCATTCTACCTAAGTCAGGCAAGAGAGACAACTGCAGGCCTACTAATGAAACAACACAACAACTACTTTTTGGAGTGGTAAGACATCTCTAAGATGACTGTGACATAAATTCCTGCATGTCAACAGACTTGCAGTTAGCATTTACTTTACCAATGTTGTCCCATTGCACCATAAGGAGCATAAGCGGTGGCGGATTTAGGTACAGGCGACATGGGCAGCAACCCAGGGCGGCATCTTGCCGGGGGCGGCACGGGGCGCCCGCACAAAACAGTTTGGAATGGTGACAATTGCACAATCTGTTTTCTACCTTTCATTTGCACGTCACGTCAATGATATGTCTTACTCACTTCGGCTGCGGAGAGGTTGATCACACAGTCTTCCGGAAAAGCTGGTGCTCTCATGCATGTTTCAGTGTTATTTGCCTTGAAGCGAGCATAGAAGTAGTTTAGCTCATCCGGTAGGCTCGTGTCACTGGGCAACTCTGGGCTGTGCTTCCCCTTGTAGTCTGTAATGGTTTGCAAGCCCTGCGACATCCGATGAGCGTCAGAGCCAGTGTAGTATGATTCGATCTTAGTCCTGTATTGACACTTTGCCTGTTTGATGGTTCGTCGGAGTGCATAACAGGATTTCTTAAAAGCTTACGGGTTAGAGTCTCGCTCCTTGAAAGCGGCAGCTGTAGCCTTTAGCTCAGTGGGGATGCTGCCTGTAATCCATGGCTTCTGGTTGGGGTATGTATGTACGGTCACTGTGGGGACAACGTCATCGATGCACTTATTGATGAAGCAAATTACTGATGTGGTGTACTCCTCAATGCCATCGGAGGAATCCCGGACCATATTCCAGTCTGTGCTGGCAAAACAGTCCTGTAGCTTAGCATCTACTTCATCTGACCACTTTTTTATTGATCTAGCCACTGGTGCTTCCTGCTTTAATTTGAGCTTTTAAGCAGGAATCAGGAGGATAGAATGATGGACAGATTTGCCCAATGGAAGGAGAGGGAGAGCTTTGTATGCGTCTCTGTGTGTTGAGTAAAGGTGGTCCAGAGTTCTTTTTCCTCTGGTTGCACATTTAACATGCTGATAGAAATTTAGTAAAACAGATTTAAGTTTCCATGCATTAAAGTCCCCGGCTAAAAGGAGTGCGTTTTCCTGTTTGCTTATGGCGGAACACAGCTCATTCATTGCTATCTTAGTGCCAGCATCTGACTGTGGTGGTATGTAAACAGCTACAAGGAATATAGATGAAAACTCTCTTGGTAGGTAGTGTGGTCTACAGCTTATCATGAGATACTCTACCTCAGGTGAGCAATAACTTGAGACTTCCTTAGATATCGTGCACCAGCTGTTGTTTACAAAAATACATAGGCAGCCACCTCTTGTCTTACCGGACTCCTCTGTTCTATCCTCCGGTACATCGTATAACCAGCCAGCTGTATGTTGATGTTGTCGTTGTTCAGCCACGACTCCATGAAGCATAAGATGTTAGTTTTTAATGTCCCGTTGGTAGTTTAATCTTTCGCTTTTATTGTCCAAAGATTACACTTTTGCTAGCAGAATGGAGGGAAGTGGGAGTTTATTAGATCGCCTACAAATTCTCAGAAGGCAGCCAGACTTTTGGCCCGTCTTTCTCCGCCTCTTCTTCAAGCAGATCACGGGGATTGGAGCCTGTTCCCGAGGAAGCCGCAGGGCCAGACGGATTACCAGGATGTGTACTGCTTTCATGCGCTGACCAACTGGCAAGGGTCTTCACTTCACTTTTCTGGTTTGTGTGAAGTCGTTAAGAACAATATAAAACCAGTCTGCACACCACCAAGGTGAATTGGTTAAGTCTTGACTCTTGGTTGACAATGTTGGGGGATGGGTAATGTATTGATGCTCAAGTGCCAAATCAACACAAATTTGTTTCTATTTGTCTTTGTTAATTATTTTTGATATTTATTAGTCTTATTTTTGTTTATAGTGACGTCACTTGCTCTGAGACCTTGTAGTAGTAGTAGTAGTACCACCTGTGGATGTATTTCAAGGCCTACCTTCAAACTCAGTGCCTCTTTGCTTGACATCGTGGGAAAATCAAAAGAAATCAGCCAGGACCAAGAAATGTAGACCTCTACAAGTCTGGTTCATCTTTGGGAGCAATTTCCAAATGCCTGAAGGTACCACGTTCATCTGTACAAACAATAGTACGCAAGTATAAATACCATGGGACCACGCAGCCGTCATACCGCTTAGGAAGGAGACACGTTCTGTTTCCTAGAGATGAACGTACTTTGGTGCGAAAAGTGCAAACCAATCCCAGAACAACAGCAAAGGAGCATGTGAAGATGCTGGAGGAAACAGGTACAACAGTATCTATATCCACAGTAAAAACGAGTCCTATATCGACATAACCTGAAAGGCCACTCAGCAAGGAAGAAGCCACTGCTCCAAAACCGCCATTAAAAAAAAGCCAGACTATGGTAATGTTGGAAATGACTATTGAAGCTGGAAATGACTGATTTTTAGTAGAATATCTACATAGGCGTACAGAGGCCCATTATCAGCAACCATCCCTCCTGTAATTACAATGGCATGTTGTGTTAGCTAATCCAAGTTTATAATTTTAAAACCCTTTTGCAATTATGTTAGCACAGCTGAAAACTGTTGTTCTCATTAAAGAAGCAATAACACTGGCCTTCTTTAGACTAGTTGAGCATCTGGAGCATCAGCATTTGTTGGTTCGATTACAGGCTCAAAATGACCAGAAACAAATAACTTTCGTCTGAAACTAGTCGGTTTATTCTTGTTCTGAGAAATTAAGGCAATTCCGTGCGAGAAATGCCAAGAAACTGAATATCTCGTACAACGCTGTGTACTACTCCCCTCCCTTCATAGAACAGCGTAAACTGGCTCTAACCAGAATAGAAAGAGTGGGAGGCCCCAGTGCACAACTGAGCAAGAGGACAAGTAAATTAGTGTCTAGTTTGAGAAACAGATGCATCACAAGTCCTCAACTGGCTGCTTCATTAAATAGTACCCACAAAACACCAGTCTCAACGTCAACAGTGAAGAGGCGACTCCGGAATGCAGGCCTTCTAGGCAGAGTTGCTAAGAAAAAAGCCATATCTCAGACTGGCCAATAAAAAGAAAAGATTAAGATGTATATGTTTTTATAAACACTGAGTGCACAAAACATGACAGACTGCCCAGATGAATCTAGGAGAAAACTATGATCCCTTATTGATGTCACCTGTAAAATCTACTTCAAATCCATTTGTATCGGTCACATACACATGGTTAGCAGATGTTAATGCAAGTATAGCGAAACGCTTGAGCTGTCAGGCCCTGATCTGTTTCACCTGTTCCTGTGATTGTCTCCACCACCTCCAGATCTCACTTATTTTCCCCAGTGTATTTTTCCCTGTCTCTCTGTGCCAGTTCATCTTGTATGTTAGTCAAGTCAACCATTTGTTTTTCCCCGTTCTCTATTTCGCTAGTCTTTATGGTTTTGATTCCTGCCTGTCTCTGGACTACTTTCCCGCCTGCCCTGACCTTGACTCTGCCTGCCCTTCGGTACCTTTTGGACTGGTTTTGACCCTTTTGCCTGTCCACGACCATTCTCTTGCCTTACCCTATTGGATTAATAAATATTGTAAGACCCCAACCATCTGCCTCCTGTGTCTGCAGCTGGGTCTCGCCCTGTGTCATGATAGTACGAACTGGCCATGACAGACCCAGCAGACTTGGACCAGCTCTGCCAAGCTGTCTCCCTGCAGGGAGCCACCATTGGGAGACATCAGGAGTTGCTACAGGGCCTTTTGGAAGGGCTCAGTTCTTTGACGGAACGCCACCACCGTAGGTTAAAGGCTATTATGGAGAAAATCAGGGAGTTAGCTCAGACTGTTTGCAACCCCAATCACCCAGTCATTCTTTTTCCTTATCTGTGCTGAGTTTGTACAGCCTATCCTGACTCCCTATGAACCCCACTTACCACCCCCAGAGCGATTTTCAGGGTATCCAGGTATGTGCCAGGGTTTTCTTTCTCAGTGCTTGCTTATTTTTGAGCTACAGCAATCTTCGTTTTCTTCAGACCGATCGAAGATGGCGTATATAATTACGCTAATGTCGGTAAGGGCGCTCTCCTGGGCTACGGCAGTTTGGGAACAACAATCTGCCATTTGCGGTCATTTGGAGGAATTCGTGGCAGAGGTGAGAGGTTTTTGAGTCTCCGGTATCGGGAGAAAGGCAGCCAGCAAACTGCTTGACTTACGTCAACTCCCGTAGTGTGGCAGACTACGCTGTGAAGTTTAGCATGTTGGCCGCCGAGAGTGCCTGGAATCCGGAGTCTCTTTTCGATACTTTTCTGCACAGATTATCTGAGGAGGTAAAGGATGAGCTAGCTGCTCGGGAACTGCCGAGGTACCTCGACTCTCTTATCGCCTTAACCATCCAAATAGATGGACGTCTAAGGGAACGCAAGAGTGAGAGGGGGTCTGGTCTCGGGCACACTCGTGCACCCGATATGGCGTGTTCACCTCCTTTGAAATCCGGAAGTTTCCGAAGGCAGCCCAGCTCTCTCATGAATCTACAACGGGTGAGTTGGATACTCCTGAGCCTATGCAGTTGGGAAGAACTAGGCTATCAGTTTGGGAGCGCTCACGGAGAATGAATAATAACTGTCTGTACTATGGAGGGGCAGGACATTTTATTGCTACCTGCCATATTAAGAAACCTTTGTCTCTAGTGGGTACCAGTACTATGGTGAGTCAGACTGGGAGTTCCCTAATTCCCATCACCCGCACATCCCTTTTTGCTCTTGTGCTGTGGGGAGACCAATCTAAGTCTATCCGAGTGCTCATTGACTCTGGGGCTGATGAATGTCTTATGGATGCCACGACAGCTTCGAGGCTTTCCCACTCAGTCTCTCTCTGTTCCCATGGATGCTAGGGCACTGGATGGCCGCTCTATATGGGAAGTCACCCATAGTACTGTGCCCGTTCAAATACGGGTTTCTGGTAACCACAGTGAGACAATACAGTTCCTCCTCATTGCATCTCCCCGTGTTCCAGTTGTTTTGGAATTTTCCTGTCTCCAAAAGCACAATCCTGTGATTGACTGGACCACAAGCTCCATCCTGGGTTGGAGCCCATTTTGCAATTCCCACTGCCTTCAAGCAGCACAGCCTTACCCTAGTCATCTTCCATGTGCTTCTCCTGCCGGTACAGGGTCCTTTGTGAAGAAGGACAAGACCGTGCGCCCGTGCATTGACTACTGTGGATTTAACGATATCACTGTTAAAAATCGTTACCCCCCCACCCTACCTCTCCTCGGCATTTGAACCTCTCCAGGGGCTACCATGTTTTCCAAGTTCCTACCACCTGTTTTGGATATGTGAGGGGGATGAGTGGAAGACAGTCTTCAACACAGCCAGTGGACTAGGTCATGCCATTTGGACTCACCTGTCTTCCAGGCTTTGGTTAACATGTCCCGAAGCACATCATTGTGCTAAACCGGTTTGTGTTTGTCTACTTGGACGACATCCTGTTTTTTTCCCGATCTTCCCGAGAACCTGTACTCCATGTCAGACAGGTCCTTCAGCGCCTCCTGGAAAACCAATTATTTGTGAAAACCGAGAAGTGTGAGTTCCACCACTCTTCTATCACCTTTCTGGGATGTGTCATTGCTGAGGGCAGTGTTCAGATGGATCCTGGAAAGGTGAAAGCAGTGGTGTATTGGAATCAACCAACGTCCAGGGTGCAGTTGCAACAGTTTCTTGGTTTTGCAAACTTCTACCGCCGTTCATTCGGGATTACAGCACCCTGGCGGCCCCACTCTCAGCACTCACCTCCCCCCAAGATACCGTTCAAATGGTCTCCAGCTGTCGACAAAGCCTTTGTGGTCCTGAAGCATCGGTTCACAACAGCACCCATCCTCATCCATCCGGATCCCTCGCGTCAATTTCTGGTGGAAGTGAATGCTTTGGATGTTGGAGTGGGGGCCTTCCTATCCCAGCTATCTGCCCAGGACCAGAAGCTTCATCCCTGTGCTTTCCTGTCCCATCGTCTCCATCCTGCTGAGAGGAACTACGATGTTTGCAACGGTGAAAATGGCGTAGGAGGAGTGGCAACACTGGCTGGAAGGAGCAGAGTAGCCATTCCTGGTCTGGAACCGACCATAAACTTGGAATATCTCCATTCAGTCAAGCCGTTGAATTGCAACTCCACCATGTCCCTGTACTGGCATTTCATTTGTTTGATTGATGACTACACTGTTTATATTCAGCCATATTCTCAGATCTCTTTCCATGGTTAAATGTGGTGGTTCGTGCTTTCAGTTTGGCGCAAATGCCACCATCTATCCACGCTTTCTGGTTAGGGTAGGTTTTAATAGTCACAGTGGGTACAACATCTCCAATGCACTTCTTTTTAAACTCATTCAATGCAGCAGTGTATAGGTCAATGTTGTTCTCTGAGGCTGACCAGAACATATTCCAGTCCGCATGCTCAAAACAATCTTGAAGCGTGGCTTCCGATTGGTCAGACCAGGGTTGAATGGTTCTCGTTACTGGTACATCCTGTTTGATATTCTGCCTATAAGACGGTCGGACCAAGATGGCGTCGTGGTCGTATTTGCCAAAGGGAGGGCGGGGAATGACTTTGTATGCATCGCGGAAGTTAGAGTAGCAGTGGTCGAGTGTACTACTCCTGCATGTAGTATAATCAATATGCTGACAGAATTTAGCTAGCCTTGTTCTCAAATTTGCTTTGTTAAAATCCCCTGCTTACAATAAATGCAGCCTCCGGATATATGGTTTACATAGAGTCCAGTGAAGCTCCTTGAGGGATGTCTTGGTGTCGGCTTGAGGGGGAATGTACACAGCTGTGACTATAACTGACGGGAATTCTCTTGGTAGGTAAACTGGCCGGCCTTTGATTGTTTGGAATTCTAGGTCGGGTGAGTAGAAGGACTTGAGTCCCTGTATGTTGTTAATCATGAAGCATACAACCCCGCCCTTCCTCTTCCCAGCGAGGTGTTTAACACTGTCGGCGTGATGCATGGAGAAACCCGGTGGTTGAACCGATTCCGACAACATATCCCGAGAGTGCCATGTTTCCGTGAAACAGAGAATGTTACTTTCTCTGTCTCTCTGGAAGGCAACCCTTGCTCGAATTTTGTCTACCTTGTTGTCAAGAGACTGGAGGCCGCTCCGTTTTGCCACTTCTGCGGCACAGTTGTTTTGGGTCGGCTATGGTGATTAGATCCACTGTCCTGGATGGTGATCCGAACAAGGGATCCGCTTCGGGAAAGTTGTATTCCTGGTCGTAATGTTGGTAAGTTGCCGTTGCTCTTACATCCAATAGTTCTTCCCGGCTGCATGTAGACTTAAGATTTCCTGGGGTAACAATGTAAGAAATAATACATAAACTAAATACTGCATAGTTTCCTAAGAACTCGAAGCAAGGCAACCATCTGTCGGCACCATCTTGAAGTGGAAGAGACAGGTAAAAAAATATTTTTAAGCCTTCAGACAATTAAACATGGATTGTGTATATGTGCCATTCATAGGGGTGAATGGGCAAGAGAAAAGATGTATGCACCTTTGAACGGGGTATGCCAGGCACACCGGTTTGAGTGTGTCAAGAATTACAACAATGCTGGCCTTTTCATGCTCAACAGTTCCCTGTGTTTATCAAGAATGGTCCACCACCCAAAGGACATCCAGCCAACTTGACACAACTAGGGGAAGTATTGGAGTCAACATGGGCTAGCATCCCTGTGGAACGCTTTCAACACCTTGTAGAGTCCGTGCCCCGACGAATGGAGGCTGTTCTGAGTGCAAAAGGGGGTGCTTTCTGGGCACTTGTTAAACTACATTTGGGATGGAAGAGGGATAAATAATTCAAGAACTAGCTTTTCTGTTCCCCCTTAGAAGGAAAATGCACTACAAACATAGCTATGTGTACACATTTTATAACACAGGGTTAAAGTTTACACCCAAGAATGACCGGAACAGTGAAAAGCAAATCTCTTACTGTAAAAGTAATTTGCCTTTCTCAATCACAACACTGACACAGTTGTCAGTTAAGACTCTTAAAATACATTTTCTATCAGCAAAGATACAAGAGACCATATTACCGTCCAGTGATTAAACCACTGTAATTTAGACCTAATTGAAGAAAAGGCAATGATTGACTTTGCCTCCCACACCCCCTTTGTCAAAACTCCCCAGTCATTGGGTGACCTCATTGATGGTGGCATTTCTCAGGTGTGTTTTTGCATACGTCACGGTTTAAGATAACTCCCCATATCTGACTATGATCGCAGAAGATAAATGAACAAATTTGTATAACAGGCTATGATTGTGTTATACTCAATTGGGTTAAAAAAAATGTTTGTTGTATACTTTTTACTATATACACTACATATACAAAAGTATGTGGACACGCCTTCAAATTGGTGGATTCGACTATTTCAGCCACACCCGTTGCTTACAAATGTTTAAAACCGAGCACACAGCCATGCAATCTCCATAGACAAACATCACCTTACTGAAGAGCTCAGTGACTTTCAACGTAGCACCGTCATAGGATGCCACCTTTACAGTTCGTAAAATGTCTATGCCTCGGTCAACTGTCCTGTCTCAGCCTCCAGTATTTATGCTGCAGTAGTTTGTGTCGGGGGGCTAGGGTCAGTTTGTTATATCTGGAGTACTTCTCCTGTCCTATTCGGTGTCCTGTGTGAATTTAAGTGTGCTCTCTAATTCTCTCTCTCGGAGGACCTGAGCCCTAGGACCATGCCTCAGGACTACCTGACATGATGACTCCTTGCTGTCCCCAGTCCACCTGGCCGGGCTGCTGCTCCAGTTTCAACTGTTCTGCCTTATATTATTATTATTGTTATTATTGGACCATGTTGGTCATTTATGAACATTTGAACATCTTGGCCATGTTCTGTTATAATCTCCACCCGGCACAGCCAGAAGAGGACTGGCCACCCCACATAGCCTGGTTCCTCTCTAGGTTTCTTCCTAGGGAGTTTTTCCTAGCCACCGTGCTTCTACACCTGCATTGCTTGCTGTTTGGGGTTTTAGGCTGGGTTTCTGTACAGCACTTTGAGATATCAGCTGATGTACGAAGGGCTATATAAATACATTTGATCTGATTTGAACTGTAAGTGCTGTTATTGTGAAGTGGAAACATCTATGAGCAACAACGGATGTCGATTATGGCAGCCCCCTGCACCTCTCTGATTCAGAGGGGTTGGGTTAAATAAGGAAGACACATTTCAGTTGAATGCATTCAGTTGTACAACCGACTAGGTATCCCCCTTTCCCAATGGCAGCGAGCTTTAAACCACTTGCTTATGGTGATCTTAGGCTTGTGTGCAGCTGCTCGGCCATGGAAATCCATTTCACAAAGCTCTCAATGAACAGTTCTTCTGCTGACATTGCTTCCAGAGGCAGTTTGGCGGTCCCGTTCTGTGAGCTTGTGTGGCTTACCACTTCGAGACTGATCCATGTCTTCGGCGCCCGGGGAACAGTGGGTTAACTGCCTTGCTAAGGGGAAGAATGACAGATTTTTACCTTGTCAGCTCAGGGATTTGATCCAGCAACCTTTTGGTTACTAGCCCAACGCTCTAACCATTAGGCTACCTGCCGTTGGACTCTGGAGCAGTGGAAACACGTACTCAGGAGGGATGAATCAAACTTCCCAGTGCCAACTGTAAAGTTTGGTGGAGGAGGAATAATGGTGTGGGGCTATTTTTCATGGTTCGGGCTAGGCCCCTTAGTTCCAAAAAAGGGATGCTACAGCATACAATGACACTAGATGATTCTGTGCTTCCAACTTTGTGGCAAAAGTTTGGGGAAGGCCCTTTCCTGTTTGAGCATGAAAATGCCCCTGTCCACAAGCGAGATCCACAAATAAATGGTTTGTCGAGATTGGTGTGGAAGAACTTGATTGGCCTGCACAGAGCCCCGACCTCAACCCCATCGTACAACTTTGGGATGAATTGGACCACCAACTGCGAGCCAGGCCTAATCGCCCAACATCAGTGCCCAACCTCACTAGAGCTCTTGTAACTGAATGGAAGCAAGTCCCCGCAGCAATGTTCCAACATTTAGTGGAAAGCCTTCCCAGAAGAGTGGAGGCTATTAAAGCAGCAAAGGGAGGACCAACTTAATATTAATGCCCATGATTTTGGAACGAGATGTTTGACAAGCAGGTGTCGACATACTTTTGGTCATGTTGTGTGTAAGAAGTTAACGTTTTTAAATAGTTAAATGTACTTTAGCAAAACATGTCTAGTGAGATCCATCTCTCTTCAACATCAGATTCACAACTTTTCTGTAAACAATCTAGATCTGTCTCTTTACACTACACAAGTATTTCTCCTGGAACTAGTTTGTGTCGTCATAGTAGTGTAAAGAGGCCATTACTATACATGGAACAGGCCTGGCATACAGACCTACCTTTGTGCTGAGTACATTGACACAGCCTAGCTCCCTCCCTGGGCCTCCCCGGGGCCATAGTGTGGATGACGTGCCAGTGCCCTACTGGGGTAGATGTGATGTTCAGGAGGGTGAAAAAACAAACATGTTTGTGGGACCTTTTCCTCCTCCCTTCAGAACTGGTAAACCTTTGCACCTCAGACTGTCATTCCACTTTAGAAGAGAATCTGTATTTACACTGACAAAGAGGTAGATTTTCATTGTTGTTAAAATGAACCTGAAGGAGAGGCAGATTGAGAAATACACTGTATGAGGGACTGTGGGTCATTAAAAGGTTTTCAAAAGTTGTTTTACAGTAAACATCCAGGGAAAAACTTAAGAAAAACAGTTGTGTCCTGAACAAGTGTGGTCTGCAGCTAATTGAAATGTTTATGCAATAATTATGAACTGATTCGGCACATAGACCTCACATACTCAGGAATAGACCCAACACTCCACATTTCTCTGATAGAACCTGGGAAAACAGATCATTTGGAAGATCATTTCTATTTCACATTTCTGAGGAGGACAAAGGATGTATAAATTTTTTTCCCAGAGGCTACACCATGGGACATTAAATGTTTGCTTAAAAAACATATTGGAGACTCCTACTAGTTTTGATAATTGTTGGTGGGTGCAGATGGATGCCAAAAGATACACATACCAACAAAAGAAATCACATAGAAATGGATATATTGCAGGTTAGTATTGAATGGAATCATGAGAAAAGAAGTAGGCCTATTTAAAAATATATTTGCAACAGTGGAAATTTGGAGTAGGTTTATTTGCAATCAAGTTCGCCCACTCCTAAGTGATATCCTGCCAAAATAACAGAAGTTTGCATAGTGCAAACATGTGCCAAGAACACAATGACCATATAAACTGGTGAAACGTTGATAAACCGGTGAAACGTCAGCCAGAAATCCCAAATATGAGGCAGGATTTTGATTCTGTATACAGTACACTACATGGCATGCAGACCTGGGTCATGTTCATTATGCGCCAAATGGAAGAAAACGGAAACGCTCATTTTCTGTTGCAAAACGTTTTAAAGAGCATTCCATTGCATGCCCTCATAAACATGACCCAAATCCCTGAGGCTCATGGAAAATGTGACATCTGGTAACTGCACTTTTAGGAAGTTAAATAGAAGAGAGATATAGTTGGGGGCGGTCAAATATATTTGGGAAGTCTGACTTTTTGCTTTAGATGTCACAGGCGTGGATAACGCAAGGGAAAAGTTACCCCCCCCAACACACAAAAGCAAAGGTGAGCAAACCTCTGGTACATAAATTGCCCTAACATGCCAAAGGCTTGTCAAGACAAGAGAAAGTTTAAGGTCTGGTGTCATCGTAGTAAACTGTCTACATAGTTACTGCTTCGCAATCCTTTTTGAATATTAGATCAAACTTAATCTTTTACCAACAAATGCAACAATAGCGCAGAGAACGGTTCATTTAGTTTCTGTATGAAGCACTTAACAATGAGAAGCTTTCTTATTTGTTATGAACTTAAGTAGTACACTCAGTGTGATTCTGTGATTCCATCTATCAATTGGGCTACATCCAAAATTCCAAAAACAATATTTACCAAAGTCATCCTGAAGCCAAAAAATAATGATAAAACATCAATTTCTGATAAATTATTATTAGATGCTGCAACATCAGTCTTTGCAAGCAAAAAGTATACCCTTTCTGGAAAATGCTGAGTTCCTGTAGTAGTGTGATTTGTGTACTGTGCTGAAATGTCCACTTAGGGTTTTGCTCAATACACATTGAAGGGAGGGAGAGGTATGTGGGATACATTACAGACACATTCAAGCAGAAAACTGAATTATAGGTCAAATGGGGTAAACAAAAATTGCATCTCAGACATATCCTTTCAAAATTCAGTCAGAACAGTGTTGGATATTCTGGACAGCTGAGCGCATGAATGAACATTGTTAGATAGGAGAGGGGAGCTGCTGTACATTCAACTTTTTCCCGAAAGTGAGTTGCCACTGCTGCGTTTTATGTACATTATGTAATGTTACATAATGTGCAGAAAGGGGAGCTCCTATGGTTACATGTACCACTAGAAGCTCGTGGGATAGGGGCAGTGATAGGCAAGAGCCAAATTTGAGGTCTTGTGAGCGGAAACTTGAACATTGTGAGAACTTTGTGCTTCTTTCGGGGCACGTTTACAGTGAACACAGTAGCTAATAGGTTATTGTGGTTATTAAAGCATAATGTAGGCCTACCAACAACACAAATGGAGCAAATCACATAACATTTTCACATGGAAATAGCTTTTATAAAAGTTTTTACATTATGAAGCACTTCAATTAATGATTTTTACTTGGTCTGTGACACCATGGGCCAAATAGGTGACTGTAAATTGTATTGTGTTGTATGATGTAAGAAACCACTTTACAAAAAATATATATTTTATTACCATACAGAGAATTAGACAATGTACAGTAGGCTACCCCTTATTTGCATATTCAAGCCTGTTTCAAAATACAACACTGCTCCTTTAAGACATGAGCGTTTTACCTGACTGGCTTTTCAAAGACATCTTGAAATGTAGCCTACACATTTTGTAGGAAGCAGTAACTCCCCATTGCTGACCTCTATAACTGGGCTAATAACTCGCTAACTAGCCGGCTAATTTTCAACCGCAGGTTATTAAAAAAAAATACAATATAGACAATCATTGAGCAGTGAGCACACGCAGAGCAACATAGGACAAGCAAGACGTAGCATACAGACAGAGAACAAAAAGCAGCAAGACAAAATTCATAAAAGCAACAAAGTATTTCCACACCTCACAAGCTACAGACAACATGGATCATTCATCTGAACAATATTATCAGCCCTCATATCGTTCATATGACACATCGTGGACATGCTCTCAGGTCAGGAAACAAATTCTCTGTGTTGCACTTCGTTTTTTTTTTTTTTTGCCAACGGGAGTGTTCTAGAAAACATCTGTGACGCTGAGCATATGTCCAAGGCAACGGTCTGTCGGGCTGTCAGAAATGGGACTCTTGCACTGAAACGTTTACTGTGCACCTTTGTGTTCCCAAGTCACAGACCCACAAGACTCAAAAGAATTCCAGGTATCCGTCTACTCAATTATTTTAGTATGAAGCACTAATCAGTTAATTTGATATATTTTAGGGCTTCCATGTGTGATTCGCTGCATAGATGGCACTCTTATTCCCATCACAGCTCCTTCAGTAAATGGAGATTATGAGAAGAAGTCTTTCCACAGCATTAATGTGCAGGTAGGCCTAAGTAGTAGCCTTTAGCATTCCAAATGAAAGATACTTCACAATACAGTTACTGCAACTAATTACTGTTCTGCACTGTGAAGATTATATGTGATGCAGCCCACATCAGCAGCAATGCGGAAGCAAAGTGACTTGGGTCTGTGTATGACTCGCACATTTTCTGTGAGTGTACACTGAGCGCTAGATTTGCCCATGGTGAGTTTATATATAGCTATATCCTATTATAATCATTATTTTCTTTCCACCTATTGCAACTGAAAATGTAAACCGTATACTCGTATTATCATAAGAGAGTTCAATGGTTACCTGATCGGTGACAGAGGGTACCCCTGCCAGCCCTATTTGCTGACCCCTTACCCTGATCCTGGCCCGCAGCAACATAACTTGGCTCACTGCAGGACATGAGCCATGGTAGAGATGACCATTGGGATGCTCAAGGCCCAGTTCCAGTGCCTTCGTAACCTCAGGGTCACTCCAGAAAGGGCATATGACATTAGTGTGGCATGTGTGATTCTTCACAACATTGCCACAATTAGAGAAGAAGGTCCTATTCAACCAGTGAACGATCCTGATAATGAGCCTGACCACCCCGCTGACGCACCAGATGGAAGAGACAATATGCTACCATCATTTCTGACTGACCCATCACCTCCCCAGTGTCAAACAAAGACAATGCCTTTCTTTTTATGAAGGAGTCTTTATTTCCTGCCAGTGCAAATGCAGTACAGTAGTTAATATTTATGTTGTTCAACCAAGTGAAATCATCCACCTGTGGGAACCTCACCCACCTTTAACTGATGTTCCAGCTGTTGTATTTCTATGTTCTTGCATCTGCAGCCTTGGTCAATTTCTAAATTACATTTTTTTATTTGTTTCTCTAAGTACAGCTGTTTCACAGGGAACTATAGGAACACAAAAAAATGACATTGCATTTCACAGTGCCAGGTCTACTTAGTTTCATTGTAAATCATGGGCCAATGCTGAATAACATCTTACTGAGGTAAGTTGTACTGTGGAGGTGGATGGACCCTCTTCCTCATTGTAATTTCCAGCATTGCTCTGTTAGAGAAAAAGGTGCACGTTTTATTTTGGTACAACACTATCAACTGTTAGCTGTTATTTTTTTTAAACCTCAATAGGCCTCTCTGTAGCTTCCCTCTCTGTGGCAGCTAACAAGGTGTCTTCATCATTCTCCTGTAATGAAAATTAACAATGTTGGCATTATGAAATTATGAAAAATCTGTGGAGTACTAAGAGTACTTACAACTGCATGGAGGTCTGTTATGGCAGAAGGCACGACCAGACAGATTACACCATCAGTAGCTGGTAGAAGATTAAGATTAGACAGTTAAATAATAACTTTACCCAGAAAAGTGCCCCAAATAGTTTGAATTTTGTTTTTACAACAGTGTGCAGGCCACATCCCAATTTCAAATAAATAACTCAGAGTTACCTTAAAATAGATGATGTCTGAAGGACAACTAAGAATCTGAAAAAGTAACTGCAGTCAATTACAAAGAATTGTATCGCTGCAAGAAAATCAGTGTGCCAAGTAGTGTCTAAAATGGATGGGTGGGAATCACTGAGGTAACACTGGCAAAAGGATGAATGTACATAGAGTATTCATTTGTATAAGTAACCTCTTATGTAGGTCCACCCTTGTGGTGGTTGAGTCAGATGAGGTTCCTCCAGAGCTGCCTTTAGCAATAGGTCTCCCACTGTTTTGACTGAGGGCCATCCCTTTAGCTTCCGGAGTGGTGGTGGACCCCCACCTTTTCTTCAGCCCTCAGCCTTTTTTCTATTGGCTATAATGGAGGTCAAATTTGAACATGTCCAGTAAGCACAACATTTGAGACTTGTATGCATGAAGGAATTTAGGCATTACTTTCAAATAGACAATATGAAATATTGGCAGTGTTGGGAATGACTGCAAAATCTAACTTTTTTTGCTTAGAACATTTCACTAACTACTTAAATATATCACATGTTGAATTTAGCCACTGAATGATGTTAATTAGGTAGGGTAGGGTAAACCATCACAATTGCTTGTAATGAAATTATACCTTACCCGTTTGAAGTATATTTTTTATATTTCATCTTCAGTTGATGCCAAGTACGTTTTCTGCATGTTGGGTTGCACCTGCATAAATATTTAACACGCACACACTATATATAAAATGTTGAATAAGTGGAACCGTATAAAACGTATTTTTTCAATTAATACTCACACATTGACTCGGTCAGCAATTTTCTGCCACGCCAGCTCACGTTATTTAGCTGTTGCTACTTTTTTTCTTAAATATTTTGTAATGAAACAGCAGGGAGCAGGTCACCCCCGACCATCGAGCCCGAGGTCCGGCGCGCTATCGACTGTGCCGCAAAAGCATGCTCGTGCGGCAGAGTCGATGTCCGCGTTTATAAACCCAGGGTCGTTACAATATATTCATAATCTGTATACGTATTCATTAATATTTCTAACTCCACTAGATAAGAGGTAGGAGGTTGGATAATTGTTTTCTCCTGTTGTGATGATGAATCATGTTTTCTGCGTTCCATTGATGAGGGCTTTTTATCTCCTCATGCACGTGCTTTACTCAGGGTTAATTTAACAGAGTTGATTGAACTAATTGTTATCAGCTGTTCTGAAAAGAAAACTCAAGAGTTTGACAGTTCAGAGTTCAGGTTTAAACTCAGAGTTTGTTAAACCTGCTTTCTGAAACAGGGCCCAGGAGCGACAAAACCAGGGCCTGTAGGACCTACCTTGTTGATAGTGTTGTTCAGAAGGCAGAGCAGTGCTTTATTATGGACAGACTTCTCCCCATTTTAGCTACTGTTGTATCAATATGTTTTTACTAATCCATGGTTACGCCAAGCAGTTTAGTCACCTCAACTTGCTCAATTTCATTACGACTTGTCCCAAATACAATGTTTTTAGTTTTGGAAATATTTAGGACTAACTTATTCCTTGCGACCCATTCCCGAAACTAACTGCAGCTTTTTGTTAAGTGTTGCTGTAATTTAAGTCCCTGTAGTGGCTGACGTGATGAGTTATCCGCGTAATATAGACATACTGGCCTTACTCAAAGCCAGTGTGGATCACATTTAGCCACTTGTGCAACTTATGTTGAAGACTTTAAACACATTTTTTATGATATTTTGCATGGCTTAATTCGTGTCGTATGTCCCGAATATTTGCAAATTATTATTAATTGTATAAATGTTTAGAAAGTCTAAATCGATTTGTTCGACTGTCTCCTGATTCGGTACTCCACTATACAGCCTAAACTCGTCGACCTCGACACATAACTGAGATGTCCTGTGCTAACGTTATCCAAGTCTTAGTTTAGCCATTCCCTTTGTCTTCAAACTACATGCAATACTAGATAGCTAGCTATGTCTACAACCTCTAAAGTTGTACTGGGTGTTTCTGTGATACTTACGGTGAGCACCGTTGCAGGAGTGCATCTCAAGCAAAACTGGGATCAAGAGGTAACCAATTAACGTTAGCTAGCTAGCTAGCCTAGGGACCAGCTCAATTACTGTACACTCCAATTCATAGATAACGTTAGCTAGCTAACTAGCAAGAAGTCATAGTAGGGTACAATGTGTCCCATTCAAAAGTCCGTTGCAACTTAGCTAGCTACATTGAGAGAGTTGTAAGCAGAAACATTACTTTTAGCCAATGTTAGCTAACTAGAGTTAGCATCTTCATACTTTTCTGCTAGCAGACAGCTAACGGTAGATGGCTACATGCAATGCTAGATAGTTAGCTATGTCTACAACCTCTAAAGTTGTACTGGGCATTTCTGTGATTCTTACGGTGAGCACCGTTGCAGGAGTGCATCTCAAGCAAAACTGGGACCATGAGGTAAGCAACACCTCTAGCCATAATTTTAGATAGCTTTTACAGTGGTCTTTTTGTTTGTTCTTCATCAGAGACTTCATGCGGGAGTACTTCGAGACATTGAACGTTTGGAGAGGAAGAGAGAGAACCTGCGAGTGCTCGAGCAACAAATAAGTCTGACCAAGGAGCTCAAGGCAGAGCGCGACAGGAGAGAATCGGGGCAGCAGGGCTCCGACCAACCCCAGGCATAACAACAACTTCTTTGACAGTCTTCACAATTGTTATGTAGCCACGTGTAGTATGGCTATTGTACGTGTTGAAATATTGATAAAGCAATGTAGTACAGACAGCTGGGCTGTCTTTATGCAAATTGCCTTTTACAATAGACATCTTTGTAGATTCTCTGGCCAATGATTTATCAATTAAGGGTTTGGAGGAAAAGTAAACTAGCTGACACTGCAGAAGCCGTTGCCACCCTTCTGGATAGCTATTGATTGTCACTGGTTTTGAAAAACATATAGGGCAATGTGTGGCATGCAGTTTGATCCCTAAAGGTAGGCTATACATAGTGTTTAGTTAGGTAGTAGGCAACGTTATGATTTCTCTCATAGAATAGGGAATCCCTGAATTATACTGCTTTTATTTGAAAATGTCCTTACCCAATTGTGGCTGGTAAAACTAAAACTCTTCACTCTTTCTACACAGGAGTAGACTGTCTGATTCCACCTGGTTATGATGGAAAGAGGTGTTGAGCAGGGGAGCCAAGTGGAAGATGAGGCCATGTGCACCTCTGCCTCGGAGGGGCTGGAGGAGGGTGAGGTGGAGGGCGAGACGCTGCTCATCGTGGAGTCGGAAGACCAGGCCTCGGTGGACCTCTCGCACGACCAGAGCGGTGACTCGCTCAACAGCGATCTGGGGGAGGATGCCGAGGGTGGCTGGAATGAAGACATGGCCTTCTATTGCGACAAGTGCCACAAGTGGATCCCCATCGGTGAGAGGAGGGCCAGGCAGCCCCTGGGGGGGAGATCGACCTCTCCCTGCGACGAGGCATCGTTCTTTCTCAATATCACTTAACAATCTGTCCATTCATACATATTCTAAAGGGCTGCTGGGCTGCTGTTCAATATTTGGATGTCATGTCGTGTCCTGTTGCACCGTACATGCTTTTCAAATAAAGAATGAGAATGAAATGAACAGAATGCCTTGTCTCTTAGCAGTCTTTTTTATTCTCACCCCCACCATTCAGCACAGCTGCACGGAGAGCAACCCAGCTACCTGAAAGGAGACAACTTCTTCAAGTTCACCTGCTATGACTGTACAGAAGATGTCAAGGAGACCTTTGAGAGGATGAGACTCACCTGGCAACAGGTACATGTGCCACAATGAAGCACTTTGCCACAATGAAGCACTATAATAAAGAACTGATTTGCAGTGCAGCTTACGTAAGATAATAAGAACATGAACAGGGTCAAAAGAGGAACACCTTAATACAAATATATGGGACAAGATCTTTATCTAGAGTATGAACAAGTATAAAATTGCAGAGTACAATATATTGTATATTGCTGTAGACTTTTTCATTGATTATATTTGTTCTGGACAACCGCCCTCTAGTACTGAATGAATGTCATATTTTCCTGGTTTTCACTGCAGTTCGGTGTGTTTTCTGTTTTGTTTCAGGTTGTTATGTTGGCCATGTATAATCTTTCATTGGAGGGCATGGGGCGTCAAGGCTACTTTAGATGGAAGGAGGACATCTGTGCCTTTATTGGGAGACACTGGACCTTCCTACTGGGCACCAGGTTAGAAAGAAAACAACCTTAATTTGGTTGTCAGTTGGTAAGGTTTTGATAACAGTTTGCATACAACCCTAAAAATGTAAACAGAAAACCTGATAATTGTTCAGTCAATTATCAGAATATCAAGGGCGGACATATTTGGAACTTGACCCAACCTTTGTGGAAAGAAGAGCTATGTTTGAGTTATTCTTTACAAGTCTAGTATTTTGTAAATGGATCGAGTTTTTGATGCTCCACCTGCAGAAAGAAGACTTCCACGTGGTGGAGCACGGTGGCGGGCTGTTTGTCGGTGGGGAGCCCTACGTTCTTTCGCTCAGGGGCCCAGGAGTTTGGCGAGCCAGGCTGGTGGAAGCTGGTGCAGAACCGTCCACCCACTCTGCGCCCAGATGGGGACAAGTCCTCTGTGGCCTCCCTAAAGTCTAAAGGTGAACTGCGGAACACTCATAAATAACATTAAGTTTTCACATTTTCAGACACAACCAAAGGATTATTTTGTGTGTTAAATAGACTTATTTAGGAAAAGTCAAGGGGGGACATGACTTTAAAAATGACAGGGATATTACAAATGTTAAATTATTGTTAGAGGTAGTTAACCCAAAGCAGTTTGCAGAATTGTGCAAAGTCTGTTGTGCGAATCAATTACATGTTTTTGAGGGATAACCAGCTACTGTTGAAGTGTACTCCAAATAAATTCACCCCTCCAGGCGACTGTACATGCATGTGTTTTTGATTGAGCATTTAGAGCTCTTTTTGTTTAACCATTTTTGCTTAGCTGGCGTTTGTTACTTTCTCAGCTGCCTCCAAGCCAACCCTGGAGCCCATCATCACAGTGGAAGGCTTACGGAAGCGCGCGGGCCGTAATCCGGTGGAGTGTGCCATGCAGCTGAAAGAAAAGCGCTCACGGACCCACGAGGCCAAGGACATCCGGCGGGCGCAGAAGGAGGCGGCGGGGTACATGGATCGCAGCGCCTCCTCCACGCCTGTCAAGTTCAGCGGCCGTGGCGGTGGGAGGCGACCCGACTTTGTCCTGGAGAAAGGCGAGGTGGTGGACTTCTCCTCAATGAGCTCCTCGGACCGAACGCCACTCACCAGCCCCTCGCCGTCACCCTCTCCAGACTTCTCTGCACCCGGCACCCCCGCCTCCCACTCAGCCACGCCCAGCCTGCTGTCGGAGGCTGACCTCATCCCTGACGTCATGCCACCAATGGCACTCTTTCACGGTAAGAAGTCGGGGTCCCCTTGATCTTGGAATTTTTAGTCTAGATAGAAAATGAAAGGAACCATTCAGAATACAGTTACTATTTTAGTGGTGAGCAGTCCAAATTTGGCCCACAGGGACAAGATGAGAAATGGTGTCAGATAGCATTTAATACCACAATGTAAGATTCGTGGGGGGGCCAACCAACAAAAAAAAGTCAACAATGGAGCAATATTCCAAGGTGCATTCCATGCCAATATCAATTTATTTCTAGGAAATACAGTACAACATTTCATAAATCATATTCCTCAAAAACTAAGTGGTATTTAATTAGTTTAAATAATCAGCGAATGTCTGGAAATCTCACAGAATGTATTGTTTATATTTCCCATTTCTGACTTGAAACTCCAGATGACGAGGAGATGAACGGCGAAGGCTTCATCGATCCCGGCATTGAGTATATCCCCTCATCCAGCATGTCCCTGGGCACTGGCACCCTTGTCGTTCGCAAGAAGCTGCGACCAGGGGCGCACATCAAGCAGGAAGCAGAGAGTGATGAAGAGGGCCGGGACGATGAAGACGACGAGAGAAGGGGGCACGGCAAAAGCCAATCCAACGTGGCCAGGGGGGCGTGGGGTGGCGGGGAGAGGAGGAGGGGAGTCCTAACAGAGAAGGGGGAGGGTTTGCCTCCCTCAGAGCCCCGGTTTGCCCCCCTCAGCCTTTATGAAGAGCGCTTGCTGCTGCGGCGCCTGGAGGCCTGTCCACAGGCGCTGGCAGTGACTGCGCAGGCCAAGCGGCTGCACAGGAAGCTACTGGTGAGGCAGGCCAAACGCCAGAGAGGGCTCCCCCTGTTGGACATCGATCAGGCGGTCAGTGCCACCCTCAGTCTGGTGGGAGGGGTGTACGGGGGACAGGGCCGCTACGAGGGCTCCGGCACGGGGAAGTACCGCACCACCAGCCAGGACCTCCGAATCCTCGACCGCTTCCAGGTACACCTTCACTACCATGAGCACAGATGGCAAATTCGTTCACAGGTCACACACGCACACAAATGTATGCACTCTCTGTACTCTTGGTCGCTTTCGATAAAAAGTCTGCTTTGTGGCATTTATTATTACGATTAAATTCCGATTTGTTATGAGCGGTCACGAACTAGAAGAATGAAAACGAGAGGAATGGTTGGAATATTTCCAAACACATTACATCACATGCGTGATACATCTTTTGCTTCGATCATATGTCTATGGAATGCATTTGATCCCTTTTAGACAACGGTGTCCAGCAGAAGAGGGTACCACCAGCCCACAGTTTCCTTCTGGCACCGGATCATGGGCTTGGACGCCAGCGTAGACCAGGGCATCAAAAGCCCGTACACCTCCCGCACTCTCAAACCCTTCATAAGGTATGCCACACGTCCTTACCTCCTTCATGAGGCACACCACATGCAGCCTTATACCCCTAATATGGTAAGAGACATTTGTGACCACCTGATCTATGACATTAACCCATAATTAAACCCTGATACTCAAGGTGAGGTATAACAATCACAGCATGGAAGGAATCTATATTATTGTGGCTCTATTCATGACGCTTTTCTCTGTTACGTGCAGTATGTAGCCCTCCTGAACGTGCCCCTGGATGTGCCCAATATCTTTATTACATTCAGATTGAAATGCATTGTGAAGAATAGTCATTCCTCTCTGACACACAAATAAAAAGATAATGTTGCCACTTCATGGCATTTGTTTTCTACCCAATCTCCTGGGTCATATTCACTAGACACCAAATCGAGAGAAAAAAATGGACTGAAACGGAGAGTGACAATTTGAACTTCTCCAATAAGAAACTTGTTTTTGTTGCGAAATGTTTTCCATTGCAAAACGTTTTGCTACGGTGTGCACTAATGAATCCATCACCAGGAGGGACTACGAGAATAAGCCTATGAAGCTGAAGCTGTTGGCGGAGATCCGTGCCTACCCACACAGAAAGGACCCCCTCTGGGACCCAGATCCAGAGGCCCCCATCGACTACTGTTACGTCCGGCCCAACCACATCCCCTCCATTAACTCCATGTGCCACGACATCTTCTGGCCAGGTAGGAGACTGAACAGCGCCATACTATCATGTTTTGATTTTTATTTTACTTGATAATTTTTACATTTCAGACTAGGGCTGGGCGGTATACCGTATTTTACTAGATAGCGGTATTTATGCACATACCGGTTGGGGTTTTTACTTTACCTTGTATAACGGTATTTGAATGTTTGGTTTGTTAAATGTGATACGCCGTGTGTAACGTCCATTTTTATAGTTTACTCCGCTACTTGAGTCATCCCTCTCCTCTCTCTCTCTCTCCATGCTGCTTTCCACACAGACCTAGTCCCACCAGTGATGCCAATTTAGCAATTTTGTTGCTATATTTATCAACTTTTCAGACTATTCTGTCAACATTTTTTTTTAAAGCACCTAACAACAAATGTAGCTACTTAAAAAAAAAAAATTGGAACTTTTGGCAACTTTTGAAAAGTGACTCAAATGCTAAAATGCACACAAAAACGATTTTCTCTGTCACACTCAGTCACAACACACGTGTCTGGCTGCAATAGTGCATTGTGAGTGACGGCAGCAGCAGGCAAGCAGCAATTTCAGCAAATTGCAAATCCTTGTTGGCTGACTGCAGCAGCATTAGTACGGGTTCGACGAGCCAAACCCAATGAATATAGTTGGTCACGAATGTTTGATCTTGAACAGAACTTACATCAATCAATATATCTCAATCAGCCAGAAGTACAGAAAAGAGTGGGAGTCTGTACCTGAACAAATGTCAAATCATATTTTTTGCCGAGATGGCCAGTCAATTTGAGTAACGTTATAATGTATTCTACGTAATGACGCAGCTATGGTGACCAGCGAGCAGAGAAGATGGGACTTTATCTAGCAGGGTCTTGTAGGTGACCTGGGCCAGTGGGTTTGGCGACGAGTATGAAGCGAGGGCCAGCCAACGAGAGAGTACAGGTCGCAGTGGTGGGTAGTATATGGGGCTTTGGTGACAAAACGGATGGCACTTTGATAGACTGCATCCAATTTGTTGAGTAGGGTGTTGGGGATCGGTAAGATGGTCAGTTTTACGAGGGTATGTTTGGCAGCATGAGTGAAGGATGTTTTGTTGCAAAATAGGAAGCCAATTCTAGATTTAACTTTGGAATGGAGATGTTTTATGTCAGTCTGGAAGCAGAGTTTACAGTCTAACCAGACACCTATGTATTTGTAGTTGTCCACATATTCTAAGTCAGAACCGTCCAGAGTAGTGATGCTGGACGGGCGGGCAGTTTCAGGCAGCGATCGGTTGAAGAGCATGCATTTAGTTTTACTTGTATTTAAGAACAGTTGGAGGCCACGGAAGGAGAGTTGTATGGCATTGAAGCTTGCCTGGAGGGTTGTTAACACAGTGTCCAAAGAAGGGCCAGAAGTATTCAGAATGGTGTCGTCTGCGTAGAAGTGGATCAGAGACTCACCAGCAGCAAGAGCGACATTATTGATAGATACAGAGAAGAGAGTCGGCCCAAGAATTGAACCCTGTGGCACCCCCATAGAGACTGCCAGAGGCCCGGACAACAGGCCCTCAGATTTGACATACTGAACTATGTCGGAGAAGTAGTTGGTGAACCAGGCGAGGCAATCATTTGAGAACCCAAAGCTGTTGAGTCTGCCGATGAGAATGTGGTGATTGACAGAGTCGAAAGCCTTGGCCAGGTCAACGAATACGGCTGCACAGTATTGTTTCTTATTGATGGCGGTTAAGATATCCTTTAGAACCTTGAGCGTGGCTGAGGTGCACCCGTGACCTGCTCTGAAACCAGATTGCATAGCGGAGAAGGTACGGTGAGATTCTAAATGGTCGTTGATCTGTTTGTTAACTTGGCTTTCGAAGACCTTAGAAAGGCAGGGTAGGATAGATTTTGGTCTGTAGCAGTTTGTGTCAAGAGTGTCCCCCCCTTTGAAGAGGGGGATGACCGCAGCTGCTTTCCAATCTTTGGGTATCTCAGATGACAAAAGAGAGGTTGAACAGGCTAGTAATAGGGGTTGCAACAATTTTGGCAGATAATTTTAGAAAGAAAGGGTCCAGATTGTCTAGCCCGGCTGATTTGTAGGGGTCCAGATTTTGCAGCTCTTTCAGAACATCAGCTGACTGGATTTGGGTGAAGGAGAAAAGGGGAAGGCACAGGCGAGTTGCTGTGGGGGGGTGCAGTGCTGTTGACTGGGGTAGGGGTGGCCAGGTGGAAAGCATGGCCAGCCGTGAAAAAATGCTTATTGAAATTCTCAATTATAGTGGATTTATCGGTGGTGACAGAGTTTCCTATCCTCAGTGCAGTGGTTAGGATAGGGGTAGGGTAGGATGAGGGTAGGAAATGCAGAAATTGATGGAAATGCAGTAAATTATTTTAGGTTGAAGTTGAATTGAACAGCATAAAACAATCCGAATGGAGATAGACCCATTAAAATAATTTAGAATATATGTGTTGCCACACACTACTCACTACTCAACTTTTATTAATCAAAAACATAAAATACTGTCATTTTTTTTTTAAATAACTTGATATGATATTTTGGCCATGTCTCCCTTCCCTATTTCAGACAGGGAACTTAAAAGGAACATTTACATTTTTTAAAATTAAGTCTGTCAGATGTTTACAGATTTCAAGTTGGCTAGTGTCGAGTTATGTTCCAGGCCATCGGTTGTGTAGATCCAGCTATAATATGCCTCAATGCCAAATTAATGGAAAAGATGAGCACAGTCTAATTTCCTCAGTTTAGTCAGTGCTTATCTTTTCCATTCATTTGGGGTTGAGGCATATTGCTGGATCTTCACAACCCATGTTGTGGGACATGGAGTCATCTTGACATTAGACTACTTATAAAACATCTGACAAACATTGATTTAAAGTGTAATATTCCTTTAAATATATTAATGTGAATGCTGATGGAAACATTCTCCTTGTAAAATAAATCTCATGGAAGCATGCAACAATGTGCATATTTATTCTACTTTAAACTATTTCCCTCAAAGTTTTAGATTGACGGCTGATTTTCTCTCTGGCTCTCTTATCAGGCGTGGATCTCTCCGAGTGTCTCCAGTACCCAGACTTCAGCGTCGTGGTCCTTTATAAGAAGGTGGTGATCGGCTTTGGGTTCATGGTGCCGGACGTGAAGTACAACGAGGCCTACATCTCCTTCCTGCTGGTGCATCCCGAGTGGAGGAGGGCTGGAATCGCTACGTTCATGATCTACCATCTCATTCAGGTATGGTAACAAAATCATAATAATAATTTAAAAACAACAATACTCAAGTTGCAAGCAGCAATGAAATAATTAAATTGTCTACATAAAAAGTGGTTAAGTGCAGCTTTTATAGAGACTCTAAGCCACATTGTATAGAGCCATACTGCCATCATACATGGCATTGTAATACACACTGAGTGGACAAATCATTAGGAACACCTGCTCTTTCCATGAGACTGACCAGGTGAACGCTATGATCCCTGAAGGATGTCACAGGTTAAATCTACTTCAATCTGTGATGAGGAGGATTTTATATTGCCCCCTTTTTCTCCCCAATTTCATGGTATCCAATTGTTAGTAGTTACTGTCTTGTCTCATCGCTGCAACTCCCATACGGACTCGGGAGAGGCGAAGGTTAAGAGCCATGCGTCCTCCGAAACACAACCCAACCAAGCCGCACTGCTTCTTAACACAGCGCGCATCCAACCCGGAAGCCAGCCGCACCAATGTGCACCTGGTCAACGTGCACTGCGCCCGACCACAAAGGTCGCTAGTGCGCGATGAGACAAGGATATCCCTGCCGGCCAAACCCTCCCTAACCCGGACGACGCTAGGCCAATTGTGCGCCGCCACATGGGCCTCCCGGTCGGGGCCAGCTGCAACAGAACCTGGGCTCGAACCCAGAGTCTCTGGTGGCACAGCTAGCACTGATGCAGTGCCTTAGACCACTGCGCCACCAGGGAGGCCGAAAGGAGGATTTTTAAGCCTTGAGACATGGATTGTGTATGTGTGCCATTGAGGGTGAATGGGCAAGATTTAAGTGCCTTTGAACGGGGTATAGTCGTAGGTGCCAGGTGCATCGGTTTGAGTGTGTCAAGAACTGCAACGCTGCTGGGTTTTTCATGCTCAACAGTTTCCCATGTGTATCAAAGATGGTCCACCACCTTAAGAACATTCAGCCAACTTGACACAACATTGAAGCATTGGAGTCAACATGGGCCAGCATCCCTGTGGAACACTTTTGAGACCTCGAAGAGTCCATGCCCCAACGAATTGAGGCTGTTCTGAGGCCAAAAGGGGGTGCAACTCAATATTAGGAAGATGTTTTGTACACTCGGTGTAAAGTTGCTGTACTGGCGCTTAGTGCTTTTTAGACCAGAACTAACTTGACCCTATGGCTACATTAGATTTAGTCAAGTTAGCTCAAGAAATGACTATAAATAAATAACCGTAAAATGCACTTAAATGGTTTGGATTGATCTACAACAGCACATGTTAAGTGGTTGAAAAACGGGAAGATATCTTTTCAGGCAAGGTTCTCTTTTCCCCCACAGACCTGCATGGGAAAAGATGTCACTCTACATGTCTCGGCCAGTAACCCCGCCATGCTCCTATACCAGAAGTTTGGCTTCAAGACTGAGGAGTACATCTTGGACTTTTATGACAAATACTACCCGCTGGACAGCAAGGAGTGCCGACATGCCTTCTTCCTGCGGCTACGGCGGTGAGACAGGAAACGGGACAGGCCAGTATTCGGGCCATAGAAATATAATTACTAGAATGGAAATTAACGTTCCATTCGTGAACTGGTAGCCATATTGAGTGTACTAGTCAAATTGTCGTTGTCTGTTGTAGGGTTTGTATTTCTATACAGGCAACCAGTCAGAAGGAGGAAAAAATACATCTGGAAGTGCCTGTGCTATTCAGTTTAGCCATTGTATGTTACACTGTTTCTTTGGTCATTATATTTGTGAGAACCTATGGTGAGCTATTTTTGTTGATCGACAGAAGAGACTGAAGGACGATATTTTATTGTAATTTTATACACTCGCATTTCTGAATAATTCGACAGCCCAAGTGGCAATTATATAAAGAACAAAATCACTCACATTCTGAATTCTGTCTTCATTTGCTTGCTGGAATATATATTGTACAGTGAGATCCAAAAGTATTTGGACAGTGACAAATGTTTTGGTTATGTATTCTAGAACTTTGGATTTGAAATGATACCATGACAGGTTAAAGTGTAGACTGTCAGCTTTAATTTGAGGGTATTGTCATCCATATCGGGTGAACTGTTAAGAAATTACAGTACTTTTACTCCGTAATACTAACATAATTGACAGAGTGAAAAGGATGCCTGTACAGAATTTTTTTAAATTGAACCTTTATTTAACTAGGCAAGTCAGTTAAGAACAAATTCTTATTTTCAATGACGGCCTCGGAACCGTGGGTTAACAGCCTGTTCGGGGGCAGAACGACAGATTTGTACCTTGTCAGCTCGGGGGTTTGAACTTGCAACCTTCCGGTTACTAGTCCAACGCTCTAACCACTAGCCTACCCTGCCGAATAAAAAAAAGTACACAGCAAAAAATGTGGCAAAGCAATAATTTTTTGGGCCTGAAAACAAAGTATTATGTTTGGGGCAAATACAACACATGACTGAGTACCACTCTCCATATTTTTAAGAATAGTGATGGCTGCATCATGTTATGGGTATGCTTGTTAAATAAAAAATGGAATGAAGGTATGAATAATTTCTGATTAAGTGAATTTGTCCAAATACTTTTGGTTCCTTAAACTGGGGGGGCTATTTACAAAAAGTGATGTAATTTCTATGGATGAAAATATCCTCATATTAAAGCTGACCGTCTGCACTTAAACATCAGTTATTGTTTTATTTCAAAGCGCTGGAATGGGTCACTGTCAATACTTTTGGACCTCAGTGTACATGCCTCTTAGAACTAGTGTTAGTTACTATAGCTAGTAGTATGTGTACCATTTATTATTATAATCAAGTACTACAGTGCCTTGCGAAAGTATTCGCCCCCCTTGAACTTTGCGACCTTTTGCCACATTTCAGGCTTCAAACATAAAGATATAAAACTGTATTTTTTTGAAGAATCAACAACAAGTGAGACACAATCATGAAGTGGGACGACATTTATTGGATATTTCAAACGTTTTTTAACAAATCAAAAACTGAAAAATTGGGCGTGCAAAATTATTCAGCCCCCTTAAGTTAATACTTTGTAGCGCCACCTTTTGCTGCGATTACAGCTGTAAGTCGCTTGGGGTATGTTTCTCAGTTTTGCACATCGAAGAAAAAAAAAAAAAAAAATACAGTTTTATCTTTATGTTTGAAGCCTGAAATGTGGCAAAAGGTCGCAATGTTCAAGGGGGCCGAATACTTTCGCAAGGCACTGTATATTGCGCATCTGTATTCAAATCGAATGTTTTGTTAGTATTAACAAATTAGCCATTTACAAGAAATTGGTGTTTTTCCTCAAACTGTTATAGATGTTTGTAGCACTACAGTACATAAGGTTGGGGTAAATTCCTTATCAATCCCATTTCTGGAAATTATAATTGATTAACAGATTCAAGATAATTGATGAATGGTCAATTCAGAAAATAAGGCCACCATGGAGAAAAGGTTGCATCCCAAATAGGTTGCATCCCAAATGGGAACCTGTTGCCTATTTAGTGCACTACTGTTGAGCAGGGCCCATAGCAGTGCACTATAGGGAATAGGGTGCCATTTGGGGGCCGCACACAATTCTCTCTGTCATCGGAATGCATCTAGGTTTGGGAGAGTCCTGGGTTTGACCAGTCTGTCTAGCATGCCCTGACCCATCTTAGCAGCTAGTAGAGACACCAAAGGGCTGCAATCTGAAGTGACTGCCAAGTCATAGGCCGTCAGACCTCTGTCGTTCTTCTTCCGAATGCTGGCGTTGCATCTGGAAGGATTGGGATGGGATAAATGAATTGACCCTGGTTATGTACAGCAGGGTTTCCCAAACTCGGTCCAGGGGCCCAGCCTGGGGGCACATTTTGTTTTTTGCCCTAGCACTACACAGCTGATTCAAATAACCAACTCATCATCAAGCTTAGATTATTTGAATCAGCTGTGTAGTGTTAGGGCAAAAAACTAAATGTGGCCCCAGGGAAACCCTGATGTACAGTATTTTGGAAATAGTAAATTCCTGATATGGGCTATGCAATGGCTTGGGGCTGTCCTACGTGCGTGCAATAAACCGGAGCATGCAGATATAAAGTATATAGCTGGTAGTCTCTTACCCTAATAGTGTCTCTGCACACCGTAAGCCCTTACTCCCAAGAACAGCAGCCTCATGCAGAGCGGTGTTGTTCACCCTATGAAAGAAGAAAGAGAGAAACTTAACCTTTTTAAAGTGGAAAGACACAGGAACGACAATCCCAGGTCCAACACCTCAGAGTATTTTCAGCATGAAATGTATACCGGTGCGATTAATGGTTGGATGCAGCTCATGCACATGTAAAGGCTGCTACACACTACGCAGACGGAGCTTAGTTTGCGTAGAGTTTTTGTGCCGCTGAATTTTTTAGAATGGACAATATACGGCGCTCCGTTCGCGTAGTGTGTAGCAGGCTTAAAGTAATAGCACTTCGGGAGACAACTTCCGACAAGATTCTCCGGGCGAATCTGAATAAAAATCTGAATGACTTTAATCCGTTAGCACTGTACTTACGGCCCAGACTGCCGGTTGACGTCAGCTCCCCTTTGTACCAGCACAGGCAGGACCTCGTGGTGCTCGTGCAGCACAGCAACAACCAGGGCAGGGTGCCCGGCGCACCCCTGGCATGAGGGATCTGCACCCTGGCACAACATCGCAATACAAGCAGGGAATTTTTTTTTTTTTTTACCATGCTGACCCGAAAGCTGCAGTGCTGGCTCTGATATTCCTTTCACATGGATGTAACAAGATTCCAGCAACACAGAATCTTAACTAGCATCTCAATATGAACATTCCTTTTACCAGCTTTGATTAAGTTACCTCATCAAGCAGTTGCTGGACCACAGAGATCTCCCCCCTCCCGTCTGGGCCAACTTCCCTCAGAAGCAGACTGTCTTTGGATGGCTTGGAAATAGAAATAAATTGTCATAAATTAAGGTCATTGGACAATAACACCATTCACTTACAATTAGATATGCAGTGACCTAGCACCATCGTGAATGTGTGCATTGAAACAGATCATGCCCGTGAAATAATGCAGTTGGATTCAACTGAACTGCACTGCGGAAAGTTTGCACTTTTCCAAGGGCACAAACAACTGAAAACAAAAGTATAAAGCTATGGCTCGGGCCAGAAACAACCCCAATCCCTTAAACCCTCGGTACCTGTGGAGATCTGAAAGGATTTGACAGGCAAAAGCAATATGCCTACAGTCCTACAAGCCTATTGGAGAGCCGGGTGGACCATATGTGATCCTCTCAGATCTCCACCAGGGCTTGGGGTTGTTTCTGGGCTGTTCCAATTCCGAGCCAAAGCCTCAGCTAAGAAAAGTCCAACTCACAGGCGGTTTCTGTGCAACGTCAGAGGTCCAGCTCTGACTGAGGTTTTTCACTGTTCTCCTGGAAGCTGCAGACTTTGAGGTAGCGTTCTCACTCTCTAACAGCAACATCACAGCCAGACAACATGAATACACAGTGGGGCAAAAAAGTATTTAGTCAGCCACCAATTGTGCAAGTTCTCCCACTTAAAAAGATGAGAGAGGCCTGTAATTTTCATCATAGGTACACTTCAACTATGACAGACAAAATGAGAAAAAAAATCCAGAAAATCACATTGTAGGATTTTTTATGAATTTATTTGCAAATTATGGTGGAAAATAAGTATTTGGTCAATAACAAAAGTTTATCTCAATACTTTGTTATATACTCGATGTTGGCAATGACAGAGGTCAAATGTTTTCTGTAAGTCTTCACAAGGTTTTCACACACTGTTGCTGGTATTTTGGGTCTGGCAGGAGAGGTTGAGAGAAAGATACTAGCGAAGTCTCCACCCCCCTAAACAGAAACGTAGTCTGTCCCCGAGTGATAAGTATAAGATAGACAGTAGCTTGTATTAATATCTCAATCAAGTTTAAATAAAAAGTAGGTAGGTTTACCTTTCTCACCCAGGCTGGTCTGTCTGGCTGATAGGCCGCTCATGCCTTCCGTCACACTGCTGAGGTTCTGGTTCTCTGATAGGATAAGGGGCTTCTCAGTCCCGTCTACCTGACAGGACTAAGAAAATATTTGTTGTGGGCCTTATGTTTGGCCTGAAATATGCTCCAGACAAGACAAAGAAGAATTTACTAAAGGAAGATTTTACACAGGACAAGGAATCCCACAATATTTAGCAAATGAAAAGTGATTGACGGGTGACATATTACAATGTATAACAGAAATGTCAATTTAAATGTGTCCATTTCAAAGTGTCATAGCATAGCAAAAATGAAAGACCTTCGTTTTTTCAAGTCCGGCGGAGACAAAGTTGATCCTCAAACTGACTTCATAGTTGTCCTCCTGGATCACAGCTGAAACCATCTTGAAACGAGAAAAAAAAACAAGAAGCACATGAACATACATCAAAGATCATTTTTCCCCCATTGTCCTGGGGATAAGGAATATTTTTATGAATACCTTCTGAGGGACATTTGCATGAATTGGAACCAATGCTACAGATAGTGTTTGGTTCCAGATAATGATAACACCTTACAGATATAATGTGTTGTAAGACTTGTCATAAACATCTATGACACCCCCCACACAATTTTGTCATATCCAATTGGTAGTTAGTCTTTTTATTTTTTTATTTTATTAAAAAAACATGTTTCTTAATTGAATATTCGAAACATACAATATACTTGCAGTGAAGCTGCTCAATAACTACATCATACCAGTCATCCAACAGATTCCCATTCAGAGCGATACACAGAAGCATCCAGGGTCAATGCCCTGCTCAAGGGCATGTTGACCAATCTACCACCATGCCAAAAAACGTGAACCCGAACCCTCCAAGATCCCCCCACAGTTCCCCAATAGCTGTCCCTCAATCATTCGAGACCCCTCCCACAGTCCCTCCCCAGGAAGAAAAATAAATTAAAAAGTACAATTAATTCCATTCCCCACCCCCCAATGCACCAATTACAGTCCAATTACAGTCTTGTCCCATCGCTGCAACTCCCGTACGTACTCGGGAGAGGCAAAGTTCGAGAGCCGTGTGTCCTCCGAAACACAACCCCGTCAAGTCGCGCTGCTTGACACAATGCACGCTTAACCCTGAAGCCAGCCGCACCAATGTGTCGGCGGAAACGCTGTACACTGCAGCACAGCCCTGTATCGAACCAGGATCTGCAGTAACGCAGCAAGTACTTCGAAGCAGTGCCTTAGATGGCTGCGCCACTCGGGAGGCCAATGCCCTTTTTAATGTCTTAGTGACACTATTGATCTTACGATGACCCTGTCTAACTTACAGTTATAGAAATACAGTTGATGTCGGAAGTTTACATACACTTAGGTTGGAGTCATTAAAACTTGTTTTGGAACCACTCCACAAATTTCTTGTTAACAAACTATAGTTTTGGCAAGTCGGTTAGGACATCTACTTTGTGCATGACACAAGTAATTTTTCCAACAACTGTTTACAGACAGATTATTTCACTTATAATTCACTGTGTCACAATTCCAGTGGGTCAGAAGTTTACATACACTAAGTTGACTGTGCCTTTATACAGCTTGGAAAATTCCAGGAAATTATGTCATGGCTTTAGAAGATTCTGATAGGCTAATTGACATCATTTGAGTCAATTGGAGGTGTACCTGTGGATGTATTTCAAGGCCTACCTTCAAACTCAATGCCTCTTTGCTTGACAAATTGGAAAATCAAAAGAAATCAGCCAAGACCTCAGAAAAAAATTGTAGACCTTCACAAGTCTGGTTCAGCCTTGGGAGCAATTTCCAAACACCTGAAGCTACCACGTTTATCTGTAGAAACAATAGGTCGCAAATATAAACACAATGGGACCACGCAGCCGCCATACCACTCAGGAAGGAGACGTGTTCTGTCTCCTAGAGATGAACGTACTTTGGTGCGAAAAGTGCAAATCAATCCCAGAACAACAGCAAAGGACCATGTGAAGATTCTGGAGGAAACAGGTACAAAAGTATCTATATCCACAGTAAAACGAGTCCTATATCGACATAACCTGAAAGGCCGCTCAGCAAGGAAGAAGCCACTGCTCCAAAACCGCCACAAAAAAAGCCAGACTGCGGTTTGCAACTGCACATGGCGACATTTGGAGAAATGTCCTCTGGTCTGATGAAACAAAAATAGAACTGTTTGGCCATAATGGCCATTGTTATGTTTGGAGGAAAAAGGGGGAGGCTTGCAAGCCAAAGAACACCATCCCAACCGTGAAGCACTGGGGTGGCAGCGTCATGTTGTGGGGGTGCTTTGCTGCTGGAGGGACTGGTGCACTTCACAAAATAGGAAGGAAAATGATGTGGATATATTGAAGCAACATCTCAAGACACCAGTCAGGAAGTTAAAGCTTGGTCGCAAATGGGTCAAGGACAAGGACCCCAAGCATACTTTCAAAGTTGTGGCAAAATGGCTTAAGGACAACAAAGTCAATGTATTGGAATGGCCATCATAATGCCCTGACTTCAATCCTATAGAAAATTTGTGGGCAGAACTGAAAAAGCGTGTGCGAGCAAGGAGGCCTACAAACCTGACTAAGGTACACCAGCTCTGTCAGGAGGAGTGGCCCAAATTCACCCAATTTATTGTGGGAAGATTGTGTAAGGCTACCCGAAACAATTTAGGCAATGCTACCAAATACTAATTGAGTGTATGTAAACTTCTGACCCACTGGAAATGTGATGAAAGAAATAAAAGCTGAAATAAATCCTTCTCTCTACTATAATTCTCACGTTTCACATTCTTAAAATAAAGTGGTGATCCTAACTGGCCTAAGGACAGGGAATTTTTACTAGGATTAAATGTCAGGAATTGTGAAAAACTGAGTTTAAATGTATTAGGCTAAGGTGTTATGTAAACTTCCGACTTCAACTGTACATAAAGGTTCATACAAGCTAATAAAACAGTCTGTATCTGTTTGTTTTCAGTAAAGTATTACCAAGATTATAGCCCGGATTAGTTATGAGAGAGGCTGGTCATACCCGGCCCATGCGAGGCTCCCCTATGAGAGCTCGAAACTCAGTGTTGTTCTGAGTGTAGCTGCGCAGGTGAGCACACACATGGTCCAGCTGCTTCCTCCAGTACCCTAGAGAAGAGTGAGAGAGCGATAAAAGGGAGAACAAAAGTGTCAGAGACAGTTTCTAAAAAGAAGAGTCCCTAGCATTTAATTTACTACTTCGTGGTGCAAGCAATAAAATACTCGGAGGTTCCTGCCTTTCCAGGGAGTTTTTCCTAGCCACCGTGCTTCTGCATCTGCTTTGCTTGCTCGTTGGGGTAAAAGGTTGGGTATCTGTATAGCACGTTGTGACAACTGCTGATGTGAAAATGGTTTTATAAAATAAATGTGATTGATTGAGAAAGTGGTCAGCTCTGTAGCGTTGGTTAGTGCTTGTACTGTTTAACCTCCGTCTATGCAGGTGTCTTACTAACTCTGCCGGGAGGCCTGGGCTTTTGGGGCACAAAAAAAATGCCCTCGCCCTGTGCTTTTGCCCTGTAACCACATGGTGTGGATTTTCTCCCTCTATCGCTCCATTAGGGTTAGTAGTGCTCTGGGATAACGTTCCCCCTAGGAACAGATCTAGGATCAACTTCCTCTCCCCCAATCCTAACTTTAACCAATAGTGGGGAAAATGCTAAATTGACCCAAGATCAGCATCTAGGGGCATCTTCACCCTACACCAGTTAGCAGTTATTTAGGCACTGGCAAGTGGTCACCTCTGCCTGGGCTTATAGCTGTGAGCAGTGGTCTGCGGTCCCTCATCTGCTCCTGTCTCCTGAGCTCCAGCTCCACCTGCTGGCCCTTCCTATGGACTTCAGTGCCCGACGGGTAGAACAAGCCCACCGTCTGAGTCTGCTGGTCCGCCCGTGCTGGAGCCGGGGCCAACGCCACACCGGGGGAAACGGAGGAGGGCACAGCCTGCCAGGTGGCAGTGGCACCGTCAGAGGTGTGAGTGGACATCTGTTGAGAGAGGGAGAAAGAAAGAGAGAGAGAAAGAAAGAAAGAAAGAAAGAAAGAAAGAAAGAAAGAAAGAAAGAAAGAAAGAAAGAAAGAAAGAAAGAAAGAAAGAAAGAAAGAAAGAAAGAAAGAAAGAAAGAAAGAAAGAAGGAGGAAGAGTGATAGACAGAGAGAGGAGGGTGGTGAGAAATAAGGAGAGATTGAGAAAGATAGAAATGTTTATTTATTTAATTGTGGGAAGGATGGCTCTAACAAAACACTCAGAGAATGTACCACATTTGGTGACTAAGAGTGTGTGCACACACGTGTGCCCTTTTAACGAGGGTTATTAGAATCAGGGTGGGGCTCAATATCATTTAAATTCAGGAAGTAAACTGAAATTCCAATTTTCCTCAATGATTCTCTGTGAGAAGAATTGGAATTTAAGTTTACTTCCTGAATTGACTGAATTGAAATTAAATTGACCCCCCAACCCTGTTTAGATATGAGTAAATATGGCAAGGTGAGGGACGTACTCGCTCCAACTCCAGTTTACCCCCCATGGAATAGGCAAGGCTGGCACGTGACTCCCCCCTAGGTGGCCCCTCCAGAAACACCCCACAGGAGCCACAGAATTTGGCATAAGGGTGGCTGCTCGCTCCGCACCGGGAGCAGATCAAACAGCTGACTGAATGGCCAGGCTGGCAGGGATGGGCACCAGTTTATAACAGAGAATGAAAAGGTCAGAGGATAAAAGGTACACTTTGTGCGTGCTTGCTTCAGCTTTCTAAATGTATGTTTATGGTAGTGGAAGAAGTTTAAATTGCTAGAGGCTAATGTTAACCTGGTGGAACCAGCCTCATTGCTGCTTTCAACATTCTGTTTTAGTGAAATGGATGGAAGGTTGAATGGATGGAGGAACAGATGGTTGGGGCAAGTAGTATGCTTACCTTGGAACCGCACCAGTCACAGAAGCGCGCATCCGAGTGGTTGACCCGGCTGCACTTAGAACAGGACATCATCTTGCCTGCTCCAGATGGAAGTGGCGGGGCACTCTGACCACCCAAAACAGCCTAGACAGAAAAATGTCAAAAAGCCTATGGTAGCACCTTGACTTCTCAAGAAATGAAATCTAATGTGTACAATCACAACATGTAGGGCAACATCTGATAATGCACAAGAGTCACAACGTCTCTCACAAGGTGGGTGCTGGAGAGCTAGTGGATGTGCAGGCTTTCGTTCCAGCCCATCACTAACACCACTGATACCACTAGTCCAAACTGAAACCACAACTAGATCATTATTTGAAACAGGTGTGTTAGTGATGGGATGGAACAAAAGCCTGCAGACCCAGTGGCTACGTACTAGTAATAGTAGCAGCGGAATGGGAGAAACCTGGTTGTATAAACTCCTCATGGTAGTTCACGCTCTCAATATGTTGAGAGAGATACTTCTCAGAAGGTAAGCTTGATATTCAACTATAAAATATTCGGAGTGTAGATACATTAAACTGGCTGTCTGGAGCATATTATACAATAACTAAAGTATATGTGTACAGTATATATGTTTTATTGTCACATACACCAGATAGGTGCAGTGATGTGTGATGTTTTATAGGGTCAGCCATAGTACAACAGTGACCCAGGAGCAAATTAGGGTTAAGTGCCTTGCTCAAGGGCACATCGACAGATTTTTCACCTTGTTGGCTCAGATATTTAAACCAGGCAGCAACTTTTCGGTTACTGGTCCAAGGCTCTAACCACTAGCCTATGACGAAAATCTTATGTCTGACAAACTAATGTGACCGCCCTCTTGAAACGCCCTCATGAAACGCTAGCTGCGCCCTTGAAAGGCTAGTAATTATATGCTGAGGGTGGAGGTTTTTCAACTTGAGAAGTGAGTTTACCCAATTCAACTTGGTTAAATTTTTTTGTAGTTTGCTTGCTTTCTGACTAATTTCATACTACAACAAAAACCTAGGCATTTATACAAGTCTAAACTAAGCCTAATAAGGATAATTATGCTACTATAATACAATCAATGAGCTCTTACAGTGGGTGGCTGCAGTAGTTTAGTTTCACAGGTGACACAAGTTGAGATATGCAGAGGGTTTCCGGTTCCACATGACGGACAGATCACCTTGTTCTACAGCACAGGAAAACACACACACACACACACACACACACACACACACACACACACACACACACACACACACACACACACACACACACACACACACACACACACACACACACACACACACACACACACACACACACACACACAGAGTGCAAGTGAAAAAAACAACCATTTACACTGCTTTGTATTGAAAAGGTAAATGTTAACACACCTCCAAATAAAGTATTCTATATTCAAACGTGTACATGTGCAAAGTCACAAGGTGTTTGAAAGCAGAGTGTTTGTGATAGTAAACTTGATATTTACCTGGAGTCTTAAGCTGGCCTGAGGCTGGAGCTGGGGGCTCATGGGGGCCTCACATACCACACATGTGGCGGTGTTGACAGGCACCATTGTTTTACAGTGGACACACAAGCCCATCTAAATACAAAGGAGAACCCAAACCTGGGCTGGTAAACATTGAATTGAAATGCCAGAATGAACATACAGACATTTTATCCTTGGGTGACTTAAGGGAGGAAAACTACTTAAAACACTGAATAACACTAAACTGCATTTAAATTTTGCGGCTATATACTGCAATATTCAAAAGTATATCCAAATCCTTTTTGTGATTTTCCCTGAAATCATATTATTTTGTGGTGGCATTTTTCTGCATCTTAAAACAAACACAGTAAAATTAACCTAATGTTAAATGCCACACTGTGAAATGTGCACACAATCAAAGAGTAGTCCATCAACAAAATGTTAACAATAGTAGCAGTATCAATAGTAGAAGTTGGTTTGAGGACTGGGGTGATACCTGTCCACCCTCTGTGGGTGGCAGCCTCTGGCCTGGCACAGGCAGCACAGCGGTGCCGCACTGCAGACAAAAGCGGGCAAAGGGGTCTGAGGGGCGATGGCTCAAGCACTTCGCACACCTGGGGAAAGGTAGAAGTCGCGAGAGATCATTCGCTTCTCCATTAGAAACAATCTCTCTGCATCTTTGTCTCATGCTTTTTCTCTTTCTTTCTCTCTCTCTCTCTCTCGCTTTCTGTTCACTGGGGCGGCAGCGTAGCCTAGTGGTTAGAGCGTTGGACTAGTAACCGGAAGGTTGCGAGTTCAAACCCCCGAGCTGTCGTTCTGCCCCTGAACAGGCAGTTAACCCAGGCCGTCATTGAAAATAAGAATATGTTCTTAACTGACTTGCCTGGTTAAATAAAGGTCAAATTAAAAAAATATTTTAAAAACTCACTCACCTCAGAAAGTCTGTCTCCCTTTGGATCCTTGACATTTGAGTGCTGGTTAGGTTTTTGAAAGGACTGTCTTCCAAGCTTGCATTCTGAAAGACCATTTATCACCAAATAATGAATGTTCTGTGGCGTTCTATGTAAGGAGCTGTATTTGCTCATATGATTTGATAATCTATGCATGGTATGACAATGACCATAGGCTAACTTGGAACACCAGGGTTGTGGGTTTGATTCCCGCATGGGTCACAATGTATTTGTTAACTCTTAGCAGATTCTGATAATTGACCAAAGTACAACCAGTCACCATCATCACCGTAATAATGATATAATATAATTGATAATATAAATATAATTATAAACCGGGTGGATCGAGCCCTAGGGGCTCTGCGTTGGGTCGTGCCTAAGAACAGCCCTTAGCCGTAGTATATTGGCCATATAACACACCCCCTCGGGCCTTACTGCTTAAATAATATTCACAATATATTTTTGGTGAATGTACCAGTGTTTGAGAACGATGTGAAGACATGGGCTCCAGAGCAGGGGACACAGGCCCTAGACGGCTGCTGAGGAACCGTGGACCTTTAGGGGGCCGGTAGGTCTTTGGCACTAAAGAGGGCACACACAACTATTACCAAAACTTACACGCTCTTACACTGCATAACATTCATAAACTATCGGGAATCCCCTTCATATTATAAAGGGTATTATTGATAGCTTATGAAAGTTATTTATTGTATATTTCTAACTTTTTTAACAAATAAAAAACTGAAAAATTGGGCGTGCAAAATTATTCAGCCCCTTTACTTTCAGTGCAGCAAACTCTCTCCAGAAGTTCAGTGAGGATCTCTGAATGATCCAATGTTGACCTAAATGACTAATGATGGTAAATACAATCCACCTGTGTGTAATCAAGTCTCCGTATAAATGCACCTGCCCTGTGATTGTCTCAGAGGTCCGTTAAAAGTGCAGAGAGCATCATGAAGAACAAGGAACACACCAGGCAGGTCCGAGATACTGTTGTAAAGAAATGTAATGCCGGATTTGGATACAAAAAGATTTCCCAAGCTTTAAACATCCCAAGGAGCACTGTGCAAGCGATAATATTGAAATGGAAGGAGTATCAGACCACTGCAAATCTACCAAGACCTGGCCGTCCCTCTAAACTTTCAGCTCATACAAGGAGAAGACTGATCAGAGATGCAGCCAAGAGGCCCATGATCACTCTGGATGAACTGCAGAGATCTACAGCTGAGGTGGGAGACTCTGTCCATAGGACAACAATCAGTTGTATATTGCACAAATCTGGCCTTTATGGAAGAGTGGCAAGAAGAAAGCCATTTCTTAAAGATATCCATAAAAAGTGTCGTTTAAAGTTTGCCACAAGCCACCTGGGAGACACACCAAACATGTGGAAGAAGGTGCTCTGGTCAGATGAAACCAAAATTGAACTTTTTGGCAACAATGCAAAACGTTATGTTTGGCGTAAAAGCAACACAGCTCATCACCCTGAACACACCATCCCCACTGTCAAACATGGTGGTGGCAGCATCATGGTTTGGGCCTGCTTTTCTTCAGCAGGGACAGGGAAGATGATTAAAATTGATGGGAAGATGGATGGAGCCAAATACAGGACCATTCTGGAAGAAAACCTGATGGAGTCTGCAAAAGATCTGAGACTGGGACGGAGATTTGTCTTCCAACAAGACAATGATCCAAAACATAAAGCAAAATCTACAATGGAATGGTTCAAAAATAAACATATCCAGGTGTTAGAATGGCCAAGTCAAAGTCCAGACCTGAATCCAATCGAGAATCTGTGGAAAGAACTGAAAACTGCTGTTCACAAATGCTCTCCATCCAACCTCACTGAGCTCGAGCTGTTTCGCAAGGAGGAATGGGAAAAAATGTCAGTCTCTCGATGTGCAAAACTGATAGAGACATACCCCAAGCGACTTACAGCTGTAATCGCAGCAATAGGTGGCGCTACAAAGTATTAACTTAAGGGGGCTGAATAATTTTGCACGCCCAATTTTTCAGTTTTTGATTTGTTAAAAAAGTTTGAAATATCCAATAAATGTCGTTCCACTTCATGATTGTGTCCCACTTGTTGTTGATTCTTCACAAAAAAATACAGTTTTATATCTTTATGTTTGAAGCCTGAAATGTGGCAAAAGGTCGCAAAGTTCAAGGGGGCGAATACTTTCGCAAGGCACTGTATATAGTACATGTCCGTTTGACAGTGTTCGCACCATAGAGATCCTATTCTAATTCTATGGTATGCACTGACACAGCAGCTTGCACTTATTGAGACAAGCATTTAGAAATGCTGATATTGAGTTTATAACAGTGTGTCACATTGCACATGAATATGATATTTAGTACTTACAATTACAGTATGACAGTTGTATGGTCAAGTGTACACACATTTTTTTGTGACACTAATATTTTTATAGGGGAGGGGGAAATAGCCCTTTAGGGAAATTGGTATTGAGCTATCTTTGGGATGTTGTTTGGGCAGTGTAAATTGCTCATCAGTAAAAGTTATTCAATTAGACATACCTTGAAGCTTCAGTGAGGCATCTCCAGAACCGTTCGCTGTCCCCATCTCCTGTGAGAAACAGTACAATGCAATAGACCCACAGTAACAGTATACTCAGCTTCCCCTCAGCTTGTTCAGAACAAATATTGATGCAGATGACAACACATTTGTTTGAATGCTCCTTCATTGTAATGCATACAGTTTTCATGGGAATGCCTTAGCGCTTGATGTAGCCTAACATGCAATAACAGTTGTGTCAGTTATGTCACGTCATTGCTAGGCTTCCCCAGAAAATCTGTGAAGAAGCATGACGTTTTAGTAAAGTTTTAGAGATTCATAGCAAATTTAATGCAGACTGGCAATGTGACATATCTTGTCATAAGCTGTCGTTACATGTCAAACTTCATACAACATTGAAATGAAGTGTTGGCATGCAAATATGCCTGACTATACCTGTCTAGAGAGGTCTCGTTCATACTCCTTCAGAAAGTTATCCTCCTTGTCCTCAATGGAAGGTGGCTCGTTTGAGGGCACATACTCCACCAGAAATAGCTTGGTGACAATGGCACTCTCTCGACCATCCCTAAGGCAGATAAACATAAGGTCAGTTTCAGTCATCAAATATCCATAATAGCAATTATTATAACATAACAGCACCAGACCTCAGTCAAATAAGCATTTAGTGTACCCTTGATTTTGCTTGGAGTTTTGCACTTTTGGGACTATTATGTTGATTCAATTGTACAGGGAAAACTAAATATATATTTGACCCAAGACTGAATGGCAATGAAACAATAAATGTCTTTGTGTGATATATTTTTGTAGAATCCTTTCACAATCCAACCTGGTGATAGCCAGAGCTTTGACTGACACTTTGCCCTCAGGTAAGCGTATTGGTCCGCTATACTTCAAAGTGTTGTTCTCTCCAAACCCTGGTCTCTTCGCCACCTCTGGTTTAGTACCATCCAGAGTGTAGTAGATAGTGACATCTTGGGTATCTAGGCAGCAATATATGTTGTTTGTCAAAAAACCTTGGAATCTAGGGCAGATGTTGTCTATCAGTGCATTGTGGATCTCATTTTTAACAATGAAACAATGTTCAAACATAAAAGTGGTAGATTATATATATTAATGTTTACTCTAGCAACATCCACACATTATGGATACATGCTTGTTTTCACCTGATTTGAGCTCCACAGGAGTTGTGGTGTCTATCTCATGCTTGGCTTTACCAGGAGGGGGAATTCGAATCGGTATGATGAGAGGCACCACAATGCAACCGGCTGCCATATTCGGTCCTATAATAAAAAATGCATTCGGCTATAAAAAACCTTTTCATCAGTCCATTGCAAAAGTGACATGTCTTATTATAAAATGTTTAAGCGGGATAAAGGCGTTGTTCTACCTGATATAGATGCGACGATCAGTGACCGCGGATGTTTCATTGCCTATTCGACGCAGCAACGGAGAAACATACTCCTTAGCAACCACCACAGCCAATGGCAGGATTCACAATGTTTTCATAGTTTATTCTCAACGTTCATTATATTAGTTATCATTTTGCAATTCCTGAAATACTTTGAACTTTGAATGCTCGCGCCATAGAAATGTAATTCACTGCGTTCTATGCATGTCTTGCAGGCTCTTTCATTATATTCAAGTCAACCATTATCTAAGCATCTTTGTTATTGTTACAAAATGCACCGACTGCTTTGCTATCACTCACTAAATACAAAAATATACATGACAATAGGCGGAGGAAAGAAATCGAATTATAAATTAATTTAACTACAGTGAAAAGTATTTTCTACAGGCAATTTCCGACCTTCTATATAGCCAACCAAATGCGACTTGGACCCAAAGTCGCATGTTCAAATGTTGATTAATTGCATTGCTAGCTAGCTACCTACCTAACTAAACAAACAAACAAACATACAATATTTTAAAATTCTCTACGATGGCGGATGTGAAAGTAAAGAAAGAATCTTCAGATCCTGTAGACATTGAAAACAGGTTTGTCGCTGTCAAGAAGGTCCTAGCATAGGCTAGCTCGCAACCTAGTTAGCTGTCTATTTTTCACTTGCTCAAATGGACTACATTTGACCAACTATAGTAGCTAGCAAGACGTAGACCAAGGGACTTAACATTAGCTACTTTTAAATATGCCTTATACAACTTAACAAAGTTGAAAAATAAGGCGTTTCAATTCATTCAGCCATGTTTTCAATCCTAAACTAGACCCACAAGTTTGACAATGACGGTTTGATTCATGTAGCTAGCTAGCTAACTACTGTATAATAGATGAGCTAGCTACTGTAATGCTCGTAATCTACTAGCTATCTAGCTACGTCAATCATTATTTCTGAATAATCAGTAAGACATTTATTGTTGAATTTATAGTAAATCTGATGTCCTGACTACCTAGGTTCCTAACTAACGTTAATGTTCTCTATTATAAAGGATAAAGGCACTCTGTCAACAGTTCCCTCATGGAATAACAGACCAGGTGATCCAGAATGACATGCCTCATTTGGAGGCTCAACAGAGAGCCATGGCCATCAACAGACTACTGTCATTGGTAAGTGGCACAGGTGTAGCCGTGGTGCCAGTCCGTTTCTGATCTCTTAACGACACCTTATGGAATTGTCATGCCAATAGGCTCAAGAGTTCTGGTTGATAGCGCAATGCTGAGGATAAGAATATTGTTAACAAGTTTGATTTTGTGCACACAGGGTCAGTTGGACCTTCTACGAAACAGCTCAGGACTTCTATACCGCATGAAGGATGCCCAGACAGCAAGGTAAATGTCAGCATCGTCATTTAACAATGTTTTTTTAAGGAAGCCTTTAGGAAGGACTTTTATTTTTGGATGATTGGTGACTAACTGTGTTTTTATTATGTCCCAAAGCAAAATGAAAGGGTCCGACAATCAAGAGAAGCTGGTGTATCAGGTCATTGAGGATGCAGGAAACAAAGGTAGGAATTTCAGAGGGGTCCTGTCCAGACAACCCATAGCCCCTGTCCCCTTAGGTAGCCTACTTGGGTAGATCAGACGGAATTGGATAGGTTTAAGCTAGGCTAGGTGATATTTTCCCCATATTGTTTACATCTATCCAATCCTCTCAGATCTACCCAAGTGCTATGGGGTAAGAGATGGGTGTTGTCTTTGGATGGGGCCATCAAGTCCATTCAAACCTGGCCAACTCACCCAGTTCCCACTTGACACTTCACAGTATCCACAACCACATTATTCTCCGTTAGTGTATTTCTTTGTGAAATGTTCTTTCCATTTGTATATTTATGAACTGTCTTCTTGCTTTTACACAGGGATCTGGAGCAGGGACATTAGATATAAGAGCAACCTTCCTCTGACAGAGATCAACAAGATCCTCAAGAACCTAGAGAGCAAGAAGCTGATCAAGGCTGTGAAATCAGTGGCTGTGAGTCGAGCTTCAAACACTAAAATATTCTGAAATGCACGTTTTAAAAACCAGCTAAAAATAATTGAATCAAGAAAAGCACCACTTAATAATATGAATGCATCAGCAGACATGCTATCCAAACTCTATATAATTGTTTAGTCTCCCTTATAATGAGTTATTGTTGTTGTTTGTCCAGGCGTCAAAAAAGAAGGTTTACATGCTATACAACCTGCAGCCAGACCGCTCGGTGACTGGGGGAGCCTGGTACAGTGACCAGGACTTTGAGTCTGAGTTTGTGGAGGTTCTCAATCAGCAGTGTTTCAAATTCCTTCAGAGTAAGGTGAGGGGTCCACTGAATGGGAGTGGGACAAATGTCTTACAATGGCCAAGTCACAGAAATTAAAAGGGTGTGTTCTGTACTGCAAATGTTTGAAAATAAGCTACTAATTACACTGATTTTATATGAGCACATCAACGTTGGGAACAGTGTGAAGCATGCTTCAATCTAATATATTATGCCATGAAGAAAAACTTTACGGCTTCTGGGGCATTTGTTTTGGACTGCACCCTACAATTCTTCCAATTCAAAATGCAGGGCTGGTTGACAAAGCCAGAAATGACTCTGGCTCCTAGTTATAGGCTCTCTGGGAACCAAGAGTTTACTAAGACATAATTTCTTCGGTCATGTTGGTTTGTTTGTCACCCTCTAGGCCGAGGTGGCGAGGGACAGCAAGCAGAACCCCATGGTGCAAAGAAACAGTTCCTTTGCCACCTCTCACGAAGTGTGGAAGTATATATGTGAACTCGGTATCAGCAAGGTGAGACTGCTGCTGGCTACATTCTGTTTGGTTTTGACTGCAAATTTGTCACGTTTTGACAGGTAACGGCCAAAGTTGTCAAGACCAGTGTGGAATCCTCCACTGGTTGGTCAGGACCGGGCATATTTGTCCATACTTAGTACTATTTTCACACTATTGGCCAAACAGAGCTGTACTGTCTGTACTGGACTGGTTATAGTTGCAGGAAACGGTCTGGAAAGGTCCATGCAAAAAGAAAATATCAGAGCCAACAAAGTATGGTTGGTACACTGTACAAATAATGTGAAAAGGGTACAATGTGAGGGGGTCAAATGTAACAACTGTCACTTTTTTAGCATACAGTTGCTATGTATTTCCTATGGAGGTTGTAAGTCTGAATATTGCACTTTGTGTACAGGTGGACCTGTCTATGGAAGACATTGAGACTATTCTGAACACACTCATCTACGACGGCAAGGTGGAGATGACCATCATCGCGGCCAAGGAGGGCACTGTGGGCAGTGTGGACGGCCAGATGAAGCTGTACAGAGGGGTCAACCCCATCATCCAGCCCACGGGCCTGGTCAAAGCGCCCTGTGGCCTCTGTCCGGTGAGCCCCCCTTCACAGGCAACAGCAGCCAAGTGGCTCCGTTTCAATACCCATACCAGCATATCACTTGGTATTAAACATTGCATTGGGGATATACACTGAGTGTACAAAATATTAGGAACACTTCTTTCTGTGACCGACTGACCAGGTGAAAGCTATGATACTTATTATTATTATAAATCCACTTCAATCAGTATAAATGAAGGGGTGGAGACAGGTTAATGAAGGATTTTTAAGACAATTGAGACATGGATTGTGTGTGTGCCATTCAGAAGGTGAATGGCAAGACAAAAATATTTAAGTGCCTTTGAACAGGGTATGGTAATAGGTGCCAGGCGCACCGGTTTGTGTCAAGAACTACAACGCTGCTAGGTTTTACACGCTCAACAGTTTCCTGTGTGTATCAAGAAGGGTCCACCACCCAAAAGACATCCAGCCAACTTGACACAACTGTGGGAAGCATTGTAATCAACATGGGCCTCTGTGGAATGCTCTTGATACCTTGTCGAGTCCATGCCCAGATGAATTGAGGCTGTTCTGAGGGCACAAGGGGGGTGCATTGATATTACGGTGTTCCTAATATTTTGTACACTGTGTATACCAGTGGTCGCCAACCGGTCGATCTTCACGGCATTCCTAGTTGATAGCCAAATATTTCTGTAGAAAAGCCAACGAACAATAAAGGCTTGCGCTCCTTTTTTAAAATTGTGTTGAGCTGTTGCTGGTAGGTGCACTTGATTCAAAGGTCCTGTGCACCGGGTAGCAAAGTGTTCCAATGAGACAAACTCCGTCTACCCGGCAGTCCGGCAAATCTGTGACTAAATTGAGTGCACCTACTGTGCTGCCCAAATGGATAGCTCAAATCACTGTGGCTAGAGCTTCCATGACACCGGCCACAGCCAGGTTTAATAGGCTACTAGCCTACGTAAGATTGAATCACGTTTAAAACCATGACCACAGAGAGACTGTCAATGAATTCAGCAAAGAGCTGCTGTTTTTATGAGGGAGTTCATGTTTAAGTTTATATTCAGCACTGTCACTGTTTTTATTCAACACTATTACAAAACGCGCTTCTCGGTACTTCCGCTCGGGCTGCAGCTGCAATGAATGAGAAGCCAAGTATCGACAGCCCTGCATTTTATTATTATTAACATTCTTGAGCCCAGACTTTAACCTGAAGATCACTGACGTCGTGATTTGATGTCGTTGACCATCAGGTGCAGGTACCATCAGTCCAGTAAAAAAAAAAGAAGGAAACTATTTCAATTCATGTTCCATGGTGCCTCACAAGTGCTAAACCAACTGATCTATTTTGTCATCAAAGCTTGAGTTTTTAAATATAATACAGTCTGATTAACAGTATTGGCAGGCCAATCATATAGCCAATATGCTTTGATAATGTATTAGGCCTACAGCCCAAACCTCATTCTTAGAAAACTGTGTGAGGTTAATGTAAAAATAAAACATCTGAGGGGTAGATCTCAGCTTGCTTTTTGACTGCAAAAGTGATCTTGACTCAGAAAAGGTTGGTGACCACTGGTGTATACTAACACTGAAACTACATCACTAGTGTTGCATTTTCCTTCATTAGCCTTGTTTATAGTTTGCTACACCAAAAGCAGCAAACGGAGGCACAAATCAAGAGCGCCAGACACTTTATCAGTTGAGAATGCTTCAGACACGTGTAGAAAACACGGAAACACATGCCCTGTATAGTTTGGCCGTAAGTGGTATGCTAGTGTTGACATTGGCGTGCCCAGTCACTCGTCAAACACTAGAAAGGCATGTTTTGACCTTGGGCTGGGCAGAAAGAAAGCAGACCTGCAGAGTTTTAATCCTAAATGTTTTACTATTTCTATTCAAAGTACTTCACCTGTAGCCAGATAGCCAGCAGGAAATGCTAGAAAAAGGTAAAGTAAGTATGGTGATGCAGGAGAGTACTTTTGTTTATTTAACTAGGCAAGTCAGTTAAGAACAAAATCTTATTTACAATGACTGCTTATCTGGGAACAGTGAGTGGATTAACTGCCTTGTTCAGGGGCAGAATGATAGATTTGTACCTTGTCAGCTCGGGGATTCGATCCCGCAACCTTTCGCTTACTGGCCCAACGCTCTACTAGGCTACCTGCCGCCCATAATCTCCACTAAATGTATTTCTCTCTTTCTTCTCTTAGGTGTTTGATGATTGTCATGAAGGAGGCGAGATATCCCCCTCTAACTGTGTGTATATGGCAGAGTGGCTGGACTTTTGATCAGTGACTTGGCATGTTTAGGTTTTTTTTCCCTCTGAAAAAGTTTCATGTATACTTTTTTTTTTCTAGCAACCTTTGATGCATCTGAAGATATTTTTATTTATACAGGGCTTAATAAATATTTTAAGACTGACTGAGAACGTCTACTCTCCTTGGGAATGTAACAAGCTCAATTGTGTCCTGCCGGCTACATTTTCATCTATTCTTAAAAAAAAAAAAATGTATTTAACCTTTATTTATCTAGCACTCAAGTGTTGAAGATGGACAAGTTTTGCAAAAGCATTCCTTTTGCTCTGGAAATAAACATAGAAATTGTTTAACTTCTTCAGCACACATGATATAACACAGCATTGTTATATTATAAAAAAGCCTAAAGCTTTTTGTCAGACACGTTTTTAACCCCCTTGTGCCAATGTGAATATTACCTGTAGCAATAGCAATCATACAGCTGCCTACATTGCAGTTATGTAGATATCAGATTGCTAAATCATGTTGATGATGAGCCTTAGCTTCAAAGGGGAAGTCAGTAATTTAGTAGACACTATATATAGCAACTATAGGGCATTTAATTCAAACTAAATCACAATTGCAGGTAAAAGTTGTAATTATCTGCAAAATCTTGAGTAATTGTGTCAGATGCTCGATTAGATTCTGGGGAGAGATGTAAGAGAAAAGCCACTAGCAAAGTCTCCACCCCATTAAACGGAAACTCTCAGCCAAACTAAAGCTGTCAGTGTAATGTATTTGCAATCAAAATGTGTCTGCAAGAACAGATCACTCGAGGCAACTCTTAAATACACTGAGCGTTATGACTTTGCTACAAAGCCCTTGCTTACAGTGCTTCAGACAATCCCACACTTGTAATCTTGGAAGATTGTTGGGAATATGAAGTATCTCAGAGGGGTTTTGGCTCGGTGATTGGAAAAAGGGTAGAGGGGTATGCTATCAGGGATCTAGTAAGGCTGACTGGTATGTTCATGTCTGAAGGTCTTAGGTAGATCTCAATCTGATTGAAGAAAATGAGTGGTATGATGTAGATAATTTGGGTACACTAGATCCCTGTAATCAGTTTAATTCCTGTTTGGCAATGTTGGATTGATGGGTCCCAATAGCATGTGTTTTTATACCGGAGTTCAATGTTAGCCTGTGCAGGCGATTACCCTAATGTTTGTCTGTAAATTCTGTTTGAGGGCAAGCACCAAGACCACAGTTTGTCGCAGGCTTTTTGTGCCAAAACCATCAACATAGTTAAGGGATGGAAACACATATTACTTCTGTCTTTTCTCACAGCATTTTATTTGCAAGAAGCCAGTTTGATGGAAACTCACAGCTGTCAGTAAAATGTGCATTTGTGGGTGAATCTTAATATATGCTGAACTCTTTCAACAAATTGCTGGAAACACAGGTGAACAAAACTGGCGAGTCTTCCGAAGAGCACTCAAAGTAATGGAGCAAAAGATGAGCACATTGATGACATTGTGAACTACACTTGATAAATTGGAATCTCCATCATATCGTAATCATAAGGGTCCACATGAGGATTCCCCAGAGGGACACAGAGGGAAGGGAGCAACTGAACAGATATTCGTAATTGGGCTATAGTCCTCATTGCGTGTCATATTCCAATGGCGGACAACTCTGCTGCTTTTTAAGCAGCTGCCCTCAGCTTTCGCACTGCGTCAATGAGCTCAGGGAATTGTGTGTTCTGGAAGTGTCCTCGGTCTGTGTACTTGTGCAGCACCGCGCCCAGGCCCTCGGCCACAGCTTGCTGCTCCTCCCAAGGCAGGAAGGGGTCATCCGTGGAGCCAAACTGAACGATGTGCCCAACGTTTCTTCTCATTTGCTCCCACTCCCATGGCCGGCTAAAATATCCTGAGTGAAGAGATGCACCGGGAGACATAACGGTGTGTTCCAAGCTGCCTACATTGCAGTCACATACTATCAGATCATTAAATTATATTGATGGGGTCTCTGCAATGTCAAGCACTACTTCCACATTTGCAGGGATCGGATACAGATCTGATTGGTCTCATATCTCTACAAATGAGGAAATGGAGTTGTACATTAAACCAATTACTTTACGATATGATAATCTGTACATCCAGAATGCAATATAGGCATACTGGGATGCAGCCACTGTTTCAGTGACTTGTGGGGGATGGATAAACGAGTGGTCATTTACATTAAACTGGATTTAGGGACACTTGACTGCAGCTTTTCTGTGGCGCTCTTGTATCCCAATTCAGAAATGAACACTAGGCTAGTCTAAACACCTGGGCCCAGTTTTTCAGAATCAGAATGATCTGGATTCTGTAACTCCCTATTTTGCTTTCCAGGATCAGATCAACCTGGTTGATTTGGAGCCAGAAAATGGTTGGACCTCACAGAATCTGTATTTTCAGTGCTTTGAATAGGTCTTCACCTTGCCATGTACTTGACAGGCAATGTTACTACAGATGACTAAACTACATGAATAAAGATATTCATATACATTATGGAGCTTGCTTCTCTTATCACTTGTAAGTACATGCTTGTATTTGACACTGCTCAATACAACAACTGCCCACATACCTATACTGCAGTCAATTTAACATAATGGAAATATTTAATGAAACTTTTATTATTTCTCTGAAATTCCACTATTGTAATGCCTTTCACCTTTCTAAATCTACCCTTCTAGTGAGATCAAAATTATCCAGATTTTCATCACTACACACCAAATGATCAGAATCTAAGTTTTGAAATACCCAATGCAAATATTTAATCCAACCCAAATCCAATTAGAAAAGTGGCTGTCATAGTTAATTGGAAGTGACACTGGTAAGAAATCTGTAAACTCACCACTCTCTCTCTCATTCTCATCTCCCAGGTCAGAAGTATAGGCACCCACCAGAATGAGGCCAAACACGTTGTGTGTTTCTGCATACCTGCATGGTACCACAAAGTTAGGTAGAGTAACTTTCCAACAAACAAAAAAAAAAGAGTTTGCATGAGGAATATCCTCAAATTCTTTGTCATCACTATCCTACCTCATGGCTGCAGCTGCCCCAGAGCTGTGGCCAATGATGACAGTCTCCTCATCACATTGGAGCTCCTCCTGTATGAATGGCAACCATATGCTCTCTCTGGCTGTCACTAGAAAAAGACAGAATACAGTACGAGCACCTCACAGTAATGACATTGGAGGCCCAAAATGAAGGGGTTTAAATACTGAACTTCATTCTACATACCTGGGTCAGGCATGTTGCTCAACAGGCAGGTCACATCTGGAATCTACAGGACAGCAAGTTAACTATTAATACCAAATTAAGTATCAGTAAGTAAAGGTTGAAAATGGGCGATTCCATGCTAGGATAGCCCAAAAAATGTTTGGTATTTCAGATTGTTATTGCAATTCTCACATAGAAACTTCTGTGGTTGGAAGGATGTTATGATTTTTTACATTTGCATCACACACAATTTTTGAGAAAAGCATGACCTATACCTCTCATGAGACCCTACGATCCGTGAACTGCACATGATACAGACATCTTGGTTTCATTATATTCCTTATAGTGTGCTTTAAAATATGGAGTATGTCGTAATTCTGAAACGCAATTGTTCACAATATATTCAACATTGGAAACATTAATATGAATATCTCAAAAGTACCCTTGTTGATATAGCTTATTTTTTAGTTTGAAACAATATACTCTTCAAACACGTCACATTTCCAGAGTGGGTGCTTTGCTACTTTTAAAGATATGACCCATTTTATACATAGAAATTGACATTGGTTAATGACCTATCATATTTAAGCAAATCACCAGGAAGTTCCCTTTGAATTCATTTCCCCTTCAATGTGTCATTACTTCATAAGTAGCAGAGCACCCACTGGAAATGTGATGTACTTGTAAAGTATATTGTTTTAAACAATGTCTAAAAATGTACAAAATCAAAAAGGGTACTTTTGAGACATTAACATTTTTTATGTTGAATAAATTCATTTGAAACATTTTATTTCAAAATCTAGACATACTCCATCATACTCTTCCATCATATGGTGTAACTCTGTGTTGTTATATGTGTCGAATTGCTATGCTTTATCTTGGCCAGGTCGCAGTTGCAAATGAGAACTTGTTCTCAACTAGCCTACCTGGTTAAATAAAGATGAAACAAATAAATAAATATATATATATATATATCATTCTCAGAAATGATTTGGGATACAAATGTAAAAAGCATATCAAACATTCTTCCTCCAAATGAAGTTTCTATGGAATATTTTCCAGAACAATCATAGACCATATCTCTTCCATGCATTGCACTTGTCAATTAGAACCATGCAAGGAGGATATCCTCCATCCAAAATGCAGGGCCCTGTTTGGAGCTAGCTTATAATGTGATATCTGAGGAATCTAGGCTAGTTTATAATGTGATGTGAGAAATAAAGGCATTTGTGGTAATCTGTCACTGAATATAATAATTCATTATTTGGTGTGTATTAATATGCATGTGTGAATTTCATTATTATAAATGTTTTAATCCCAACTCCCATAGACAAAGCCACCTTGCCATTTCATAATTGCTGTTGTAGCTACTGCTGGCTAGCATGAGGATGAAAAAGGCAGTTTTTCAGGAAAATATAAGTAGATCTTCTCCATGTACCATATCTCGCACTAGCACACTGCTGTCTTAATGTAACCATGATTGCGTTCCGACGCCCATGAGCCCAGTGTAAAGGTAGGGTCAGGTATCTTCTGGCAAAAGTAAAACAAGTGGTTCCTACAGTTTAAAGTTCATGAGGCATTGAAAAGTTAAATTCTTCTTGATGTATACATATCATTACTCTAAAAGTCCAAAATGTATGTAACAAGCCGAGTAACCAATACATGAAACAGTTGTCAAAATCATAGGAGCCACAGAACGCACATCCCGTATTGGGAGCATGCGGACGCAAGCTCTTAGACTTCCGCATACTTTAACAGTGCGCACCTTATTTATCTGTTTTTTGGCCCATCCATACCAATTGGACCGCTCTACATCTCCAGCTCCATTTCCTGGCACAATTATCGCTTTCGTCAGTGGCATTTTCTCTTATCCACGTTGTCTTCTGTCGATGTTGAATACACTTCCCTAAACAATGCTGACTGTGAGTAGTCATATGACTTTCATCAGTGCATGTTCGAGTGAGTCAATTTTGCGCAGCAAATGGTTGTGCTCCAGATAGGCCATAGAACTATTAGAGGACTCAACCAGTTTTAGCATGTACATGGCCATTGAGGGCTTCAACCATTGAAGGAGTTCGACTAAGTGCACCAGGCTATGGCCCGTGAACTGAACGGACAAAAGCAGTGAGGGAGGAGCACCCTTCTCAAATTGAACAGTAATCTGTGCGGTCATGTTGTCAACAAGGCAGCATGGTGCATCGTTCAGAAACATACAACATATCTTTTCCATAAAATATATGTTATCATTTTTAAACTAGTTTTCATTGGGAAGGCAGATAAAACGATTACTGTTGCATTACTCCACACGCTTAACCTTCGTCACTTTTGTTTTGGCCCGACTTCGCCGTCGGACAAAATGGGGAACCTGGCTCACGCCTGGGAGACAGCCCGGTTCCGGAACCAATGCAATCAACGGTCTGGGGATTTAATCGAACCCCTTCATTTTGAAGTAGTCAACTGGTTGGGAGCGACCGGCCATTGATCCGAGCATCGTCTTAATCTTCAAATGGTGTGCTATGGTTTGTAAATGGATGTAAACTATATCAACGCCATCTTGTGGACACAATAAATGAATGCCACACAAGACTTGGTTCAGGACTCCAGCACTGCAGGTGACCTTAAATCACCAATATTAGCTTTACACTTTTTTTCAAACACAAAATAAGAAGAAAATGGGCCAATGCAGCCGTTTTTATTTCAATATCCAATCATTTCTAGGCAACAATTAAGTACCGTACTGTGAGTGTTTTCAAATAAAATGGTCCAAAAGAAACAACTTCTTAGCAAAGAGCAATTTCTCAAGCAAATATTTTTTCTAGGACTCTCTGGGAGTGGTCTGAGTGAGGAGGGGGAAACTGAAACCCAGCTGTTATTGGCAGAGAGGTTTGGAACTCTTTCATATTGGTCTATTAACTAATCCCACCAAAACGGACATACATTTTAGGTTGTCTTTTCAAACAGCTCTCCCACTAAACGGGCATTATCCTTATTTTTACAATGTCACAGTATTATTCCAACCTCATAGTGTTGAACTGTATATAAAACATTGGAAATTCACATTTTTGTCTGCACTGGGCCTTTAAAATGGAGACTCAATGGCGCTGCCCATGCCGTCACAGACGCAATAATGGCACAGAGACAAAGATAAGACCTCTTTCCATCAAATTACAAAATAATTATATAATTCCATCACAAATGACCAAATATTTCAACCATACATTATGGTAGACATACAGTAGATCCAGAATACATTGGTATAGGTTCAAATAAACTAACAAAGTGCTGTAAGTCAGCTATTCCTATGGAAGTTTAGTTGCTAATTGTTTGTGTCACATTTGGACTTGATTTTTGGACTGTATTAGTTTTATTTAACTAGGCAAGTCAATTAATTAAGAACAAATTCTTATTTTCAATGACAGCCTAGGAACAGTGGGTTAACTGCCTTGTTCAGTGTACCATCGAATTTGCAATAATCAACACTTGCATATTTGCCTATATGTACGGAGTATGCTTCATATTGTCATATTAATCTTAGAAAAATAAGTATTTGAAAGCAATATACTTTTCTGTCTGAAAATAAAACGATTTTCCTCAACTGCGTTATGCACTCCAGTCAGCAGATGGCGATGTGTGTCTTGTAGTGGACTGCACTGTTATTTTGGCTGTTTCGAATACAACAACAGATCCCATATCTATCCGACATTGCCGAAACATTTCAGCTTTTTAGACCATTTTGGTATACTAGTCGCGGTGTGTTTTAAATACACTTTTATCATATCTAGTAATTACCTCGTGATTTCATATGTTCATATTAATCAGCAAGCTGGCAGACATAGGTTATCTTCAAATTAGATTAGCACTAGCCTAGTTGCTAATGATAGCTAGATAGTTAGCTAACATCCCCGAACATGAGCTCACTGAGCTACTTCCCCCCTGCTAAAGAAGAGGATGTCTACTGGACAGAGACAGACGCTCTCGTGAAAAAGGAGAAGGAAGAGGAGGCTGTCACAGTAAAAACATTTTTTGAAGACTTTACAATGAAAGAAGAGGAAGACGCTTTCAGAGTGAAAGAGGAGGAAGAGAATGAGGAGGATGCAGTGGTTGGCGTGAAAGAGGAGGCGGGTGAGATGACTGTCTCATTGAAAGAAGAAGAGGAGGAGGGTGACAAAGAGGAGACTGGAAATCTTAACACCAGTGAGTACAGTCTTAAAACGGGGAGAGTCTTAAACTGATGTGTGATTTTAAAGTGGCATCCCACTGAAGTTATACACTTGAATATGTTGTTCAGTACTGTAGGGATTGTTAAATCCACACGTGTGCATTTTGCTATTTGCCTCATGACTCCACATACTTTGTTGACAATGCACTTTCTTGTTTACCCTACAGTGGGACAGACTGTTTGTTCCCACACTCGGGACTCTAAATTGGTTACACAGACGTTTAGCCTCCCATCCTATTCTAACCACCACTTGCCAGCTTTGGATTCATGTTATCTGATGAAATTGCTGTATAATATTATTTTAATGCACATTCAAATGCCATAAATCAACACTGCAGAGCTCTCCCTGTCCTCTGCCATGCCTTGATTGTATTACTGTGCATGTACACCCTGGCCCATCTACTGTTGCTATCCCAATTCTGACTTGTGCTCTGATATCTGTTTCACTGATATCTGTTTCACTGATTTCTGCTCTCGTGAAAGCATGGGTTTTCTGCACATTAACACTAGAAGCTTATTACCTAAAATGTATCAATTGGAAGTGTGGGTTCACAGCTCCAAACCAGATGTGTTGGTCATTACTGAGACGTGGTTAAGAAAGAGTGTTTTGAATACTGATGTTAACCTTTCTGGCTATAACCTTTTTCTGCAAGACAGATCTTCCAAAGGTAGGAAATGGCAATCTTTACCCAGGATCACCTAGAGTGCTCGCTTGTCTCCACCAAGTCTGTCCCCAAACAATTTGATTTGCAGGTTTTAAGCATTAAACTTTCAAATAGCTCATTGTTGACTGTTGCGGGTGTTATCGTCCTCCATCAGCACCGGCCTGTACCCTACCTGCTCTAATCTCTCTTCTGGCCCCTTAAACTAAGTCTGAATTTGTCCTGCTAGGTGACCTAAACTGGGACATGCTTAAACCACCTGACAAAGTCCTAAAGCAAGTCTTCCTTCAATACCTGGCCTCTGTAAATTAGTATAGAATCAGCCTGATCCCCTCTGTCGAAGAAGCTTGGACCTTCTTTTTTGATATCTTCAGTGATCTTGTTAACAAACACATCCTCATAAAGAAAATGAGAATTAAAAACAGGATCAGCCCCTTGTTCGACCGTAGTCTTGCCGAGTTACTCCACCTCAAGAATTGCATTTGGCAAAAGGCTCTGCAAACGGAAACTCAGGCTGACTGGCTCTCGTTCAGACAAATGAGAAATACGTGCACTCAGGCTATCTGGAAGGCCAAAGTGAGTTACTTTAAGGAGCAGTTCTCTTTCTGGGTTTAACCCCAAGAAATTCTGGAAAACAGTTAGACCTGGAGAATAAACCCTCCTCACAGCTGCCCATGTCCCTGAAAGTTGATGTGGTTGTTACTGACAAGAAGCACATGGCTGAGCTCTTTAATCACCACTTCATTAAATTAGGATTCCTATTTGACTCAGCCATGCCTCCTTGCCCGTCCAACATTTCTTAATCTCCCACCCCTTCTAGTGCGACAAGCCCCGATGCTCCTCCCTTTTTTTCCCCTGCCCCGCTTCAACGTTTCTCCCTGAAGACGGTTACTGAGTCCGAGGTGCAAAAGGGGCTCCTTAAACTTGACCCTAAAAAAACATCTGGGTCATATTAAACTTTCTTCTTTAAGGTTGCTGCCACTATAATCACCAAGCCTATCTCTGACCTTTTTAACCTGTCTCTCCTCTCTGGGGAGGTTCACATTGCTTGCAAGGCAGCCATGGTTAGTCCTTTATTTAAAGCGGGAGACCAAGCTGATCCTAACTGTTATAGGCCTATTTCTATTTTGCCCTGTTTATCAAACGTGTTGGAAAAACTTGTCAATAATCAACTGACTGGCTTTCTTGATGTCTGTAGTATTCTCGCTGGTATGCCAACTGGTTTCCACTCAGGTTATGGATGTGTCACTGCAATCTTAATGGTCCTCAATGATGTCACCATTGCCCTTGATTCTAAGAAATGTTGTGCTGCTATTTTTATTGACTTGGCCAAAGCTTTTGATACGGTAGACCATTCCATTCTTGTGGGCTGGCTAAGGAGTATTGGTGTCTCTGGTATGCTAATGACCTCTCTCAAAGAGTGTATCAACCCAGAACATCTGCTGACTCAGCCACTGCCTGTCACAAGGGTGTACCCCAAGGCTCGATCCTAGGCCCCACGCTCTTCTTAATTTACATCAACAACATAGCTCAGGCAGTAGGAACCGCTCTCATCCATTTATATACAGATGATACAGCCTTATACTCAACTGGCCACCCCCGGATTTTGTGTTAAATGCTCTACAACAAAGCTTTCTTAGTATCCAACAAGCTTTCTCTGCCCTTGTTCTGAATACCTCTAAAACAAAGGTAATGGGGTTTGGTAAGAAGAATGCCCCTCTCCCCAAAGGTGTGATTACTACCACTGAAGGTTTAGAGCTTGAGGTAGTCACCTCATACAAGTACTTGGGAGTATGGCTGATGGTACACTGTCCTTCTCTCAGCACATATCAAAGCTGCAGGCTAGAAAACCTGCAGGCTTGGTTTCCTCTATCGTAATCACCCCAGCTGCCAAACTAACCCTGATTCAGATGACCATCCTACCCATGCTAGTTTACGGAGACATCATTTATAGATCGGCAGGTTAGGGTGCTCTCGAGCGGCTAGATGTTCTTTACCATTCGGCCATCAGATTTGCCACCAATGCCTCTTATAGGATATATCACTGTACTCTATACGCTTCTGTGAACTGGTCATCTCTGTATACCCGTCGCAAGACCCACTGGTTGATGCTTATTTATTAAACCCTCTTAGGCCTCACTCCCCCCTATCTGAGATATCTACTTCAGCCCTCATCCTCCACATACAACACCCGTTCTGCCAGTCACATTCTGTTAAAAGTCCCCAAAGCACACGCATCCCTTAGTCGCTTGTCTTTTTAGTTCGCTGCAGCTTGCGACCTGAACGTGCTGCAACAAACACTCAAACTTGACAGTTTTATCTCAATCTCTTCATTCAAGGACATAATCATGGACACACTTACTGACAGTTGTGGCAGCTTTGCGTGATGTATTGTTGTCTCTACCTTCTTGCCCTTTGTGCTGTTGTCTGTGCCCAACAATGTTTGTACCCCATGTTGTGCTGCTGCCGTGTTGTGTTGCTACTAGAGGTCAACCGATGAATTGGAATGGCCGATTAATTAGGGCCGATTTCAAGTTTTCGTAACAATCAGAAATTTATTTTTGGACACCGATTTTGCCTCTTTTTTTTTACACCTTTATTGAAATAGGCAAGTCAGTTAAGAACACATTCTTCTTTTCAATGACGGCCTAGGAACAGTGGGTTAACTGCCTTGTTCAGGGGCAGAACGACAGATTTTCACCTTGTCAGCTCGGGGGATTCCAATCTTGCAACCTTACAGTTAACTAGTCCAACGCAGTAACGACCTGCCTCTCTCTCGTTGCACTCCACAAGGAGACTGCCTGTTACGCGAATGCAGTAAGCCAAGGTAAGTTGCTAGCTAGTTAAACTTATCTTTATAAAAAACAATCAGTCAATCATAATCACTAGTTAACTACACATGGTTGATCGTCACTTGCTCTGAGCCTTGGAGTGGTTGTTCCCCTTGCTCTGCATAGGTAACGCTGCTTCGAGGGTGGCTGTTGTTGTTGTGTTCCTGGTTCAAGCCCAGGGAGGAGCGAGGAGAGGGTGGAAGCTATACTGTTACACTGGCAATACTAAAGTGCCTATAAGAACATCCAATAGTCAAAGGTTAATGAAATACAAATGGTATAGAGGGAAATAGTCCTATAATAACTACAACCTAAAACTTCTTACCTGGGAATATTGAAGACTCATGTTAAAAGGAACCACCAGCTTTCATATGTTCTCATATTCTGAGCAAGGAACTTAAACGTTAGCTTTCTTACATAGCACATATTGTACTTTTACTTTCTTCTCCAACACTTAGTTTTTGCATTATTTAAACCAAATTGAACATGATTCATTATTTAGTTGAGGCTAAATTGATTTTATTGATGTATTAAGTTAAAATAAGTGTTCATTCAGTATTGTTGTAATTGTCATTATTACGAATAAATAAAATTAAAAAATAGTCCGATTAATCGGTATAGTTTTTTTTGGCCCTCCAATAATCGATATCAGCGTTGAAAAATCATAATCGGTCGACCTCTAGTTGCTACTGTCATGACGTGGCCCTTTCTGGGTGTAGAACGTCCCCCCTCCTCCTCACTCTCTCTCTTACATCCAGGTTCTGTTATCTCCGGTCATAAATTCCCCCCCCCCCTCATGCAGAAATTGGGAGCACAGAGCGAGAATGATGGACTTCACTTGGAGACTCCTAAATCCACAAAATGAGAGAATAAAAAATAAAAATTCTGTTTATGAGAATGTAGGAATAGTCCGTGGACACTTAAGGGACAGTTGTGACGAGTGTGTTTCATTTGGTGATCTCATGAAGTACAGGAAACACACATAACAGTATCTCTCGAAGTGTACATTTCCCAGCTGTCAGGTTTATATCTAAATATTGTGAAAAGTATGTGCGTAAGCATGAAACTATTTGTGAAAAGATGTAATGTGATATTAACTGTCTAAATGAGAGTATGGAGTTTCATATAAAGATGAACTTGTCAGTGGCCACACCCCCGTGAGCCCAGACATCACATTTGGCGTCATGGACTGCCCTTTTCTACCGTTACATATAAAACCCACTCCTGATGAAATTCACTTAAGACGAAGCAAACCCCAGCATGAGCTGAGGTTGCAAATGGTTGAATTTCTGAGACCAAAACATGCCGGGTGATGCTGGTGTGTGAAGTGGTTGACACTACAACTCTACCAAAGGGCAAGACGAATCCACGTGGAGCATTGGCTACACGGCTGGAAATGGTTAAACTCTGAGACTATCGATCCCTACAGAATAAGAGAAAATCTTAGAAAGAAATTACGTAAACCGAGGACGAGAATACAGACAACCGCCGAAACATCTATTCTATGAGGACATTTCTGAATGGTACTCTGAAGTATTCATTCTAACCACAAAATAATTTGATCTTCGGGGAAACGCAACCAGAGAGACTCTGAACTCTCCAGCAGACTAACCGGATTCCAACAGAGAAGACAACAATGACATACGGCGTACAGTTGAAGTCGGAAGTTTACCTACACTTAGGTTGGAGTCATTAAAACTCATTTTTCAACCACTCCACAAATTTCTGGTTAATTAACAAACAATAGTTTTGGCAAGTCGGTCAGGACATCTACCTCGTGCATGACACAAGTAAATTTTCCAACAATTGTTTACAGACAGATTATTTCACTTATAATTCACTGTATCACAATTCCAGTGGGTCAGAAGTTTACATACACTAAGTTGACTGTGCCTTTAAACAGCTTGGAAAATTCCAGAAAATGATGTCATGGCTTTAGAAGCTTCTGATAGGCTAATTGATATAATTTGAGTTAATTGGAGGTGTATCTGTGGATGTATTTCAAGGCCTACCTTCAAACTCAGTGCCTCTTTGCCTGACATCATGGGGAAAATCAAAAGAAATCAACTAAGACCTCAGATAATATTTGTAGACCTCCACAAGTCTGGTTCATCCTAGTGAGCAATTTCCAAATGCATGAATGTACCACGTTTATATGTACAAATGCAAGTATAAACACCATGGGACAACGCAGCTGTCATACCCCTCAGGAAGGAGACGCGTTCTGTCTCCTAGAGATTAACGTACTTTGGTGCGAAAGTGCAAATCAATCCCAGAACAACAGCAAAGGACCTTGTGAAGATGCTGGAGGAAACAGGTACACAAGTATCTATATCCACTGTAAAACGAGGCCTACATCGACATAAGCTGAAAGGCCGCTCAGCAAGGAAGAAGCCACTCCTCCAAAACCGCCATAATAAAGCCAGACTACGGTTTGCAACTGCACATGGGGACAAACATTGTACTTTTTGGAGAAATGTTCTCTGGTCTGATGAAACAAAAATAGAACTGTTTGGCCATAATGACCATTGTTATGTTTGGAGGAAAAAGGGGGAGGCTTGCAAGCCGAAGAACACCATCCCAACCGTGAAGCACGGAGGTGGCAGCATCATGTTGTGGGGGTGCTTTGCTGCAGGAGGGACTGGTGCACTTCACAAAATAGATGGCATCATGAGGGAGGAAAATTATGTGGATATATTGAAGCAACATCTCAAGACATCAGTAGGGAAGTTAAAGCTTGGTCGCAAATGGTACTTCCAAATGGACAATGACCCCAAGCATACTTCCAAAGTTGTGGCAAAATGGCTTAAGGACAACAAAGTCAAGGTATTGGAGTGGCCATCACAAAGCCCTAACTTCAATCCTATATAAAATTTGTGGGCAGAACTGAAAAAGCGTGTGCGAGCAAGGAGGCCTACAAACCTGACTAAGTTACACCAGCTCTGTCAGGAGGAATGGTCCGAAATTCATCCACATTATTGTGGGAAGCTTGTGGAAGGCTACCTGAAACGTTTGACCCAAGTTAAACAATTTAAAGGCAATGCTACCAAATACTAATTGAGTGTATGTAAACTTCTGACCCACTGGAAATGTGATGAAAGAAATAAAAGCTGAAATAAATCATTCTCTCTATTATTATTCTGACATTTCACATTCTTAAAATCAGGATGTCAGGATTTGTGAAATACTGAGTTTTTAAATGTATTTGGCTAAGGTGTATGTAAACTTCCGACTTCAACTGTAAATATATACTTGCAATTATTCTTGAATGAGGATTAGCATTTCAATGTATATAATTACAGACTGTGTAAAGAATCCATTTGTCTTTCCCGCTCTTTGTCATTCCCACCCCTTTCTTCTTGTCCACCAAGCACTCATATCGGTTTAGCCCACTAGGTTCTCCTTCCTATCATTGTTAGTAACCAATATCTTTGTTATTTGTTTATGTATTTCTTTGATTATTTAGTTAGTTGGTAAATAATTAATTGAGCCAATTGGTGTATGGATGATTCATAGCAGTTCGTGCAGATAACCAACAATTTATGATTAGATGAGACTGACGAAGGTCATAATAATAATGAATTAATAGAAGACTAATTGATCAGATATTATAATATCTGAAGAGTTATATTTGGAAAATTATAGCTTTGTAATCTTAACATTTTCCATTGTGCCCTGACTTCCTCGTTTAAAAACATGTACATGATTAGTTTAATCAGGTAATGATAATCACATAAAATTGATTTGATAAAGTAAGTCTTCACATATAATGATACGAAAGACACGACGCTACCATGTTGTTGTCATGTTGTGTTGCTACCATGCTGTGTTGTCATGTGTTGCTGCCATGCTATGTTGTCGTCTTAGGTCTCTCTTTATGTAGTGTTGTCTCTCTTGTCATGATGCGTGCTTTGTCCTATATTTTTATTTAATTTAGTTTTGTTTTTAATCCCAGCCCCCATCCCTGCAGGAGGCCTTTTGGTAGGCCGTCATTGTAAATAAGAATTTGTTCTTAACTGACTTGCCTAGTTAAATAAAGTTTAAATAAAAACATAAAAATAAGATGTTTAGCCTATACCACCAAAGAGGGCTACCAACAAAATATTAACAATGGATCAAATGCGTCTTATGCTATTGATTTAAATATTGTAGTTATCAATATCCATTTCTGCTCAGCCTAAATACATGACATTTCATTAGAGAACGATTTAGATTTGAAGCTCTACATTTGTTTTTGAAATCTCAATGGTGTTGATGGCCACCAAGTAAAACATAAAAAAAATTAACCTAAATGTTCTGAAACGACAGGTTATTGAGGGATCTGATTTGGCTTGAACCTAATTGGAAGACGGATCTATCATGTGGAGGTTTCATTCAGGTCTCGCTGTTTAACTGAATACTCTGTTTGTTTGTCTTTGGCAGGAGAGAGACCAGACTCTCGCTCTGAGAGTGGGAAGAGTCCAACAGAAGAACCAGAAGCAGAGAAGCCCAAATCTGCTAGACCACATCAATGCTCCCACTGCGGAAATAGTTTTCCTTGTTTAGTGGACCTGAAAAGGCATAAGAGTATACACACAGGAGAAAAGTTTTACCACTGCTCTCAGTGTGGAAAGAGCTTTTCAACTTCACAGTCATTACAATTGCACCAGAGAGTACACACAGGTGCAAAACCTTACCACTGCTCTGACTGTGGGATGAAGTTTGCGCTGTCAGGTAATTTGAAAAGACACCAACTGGCACACACAGGAAAGAAGTCTTACAGATGTGATCAATGTGGGAAGAGTTTTACTACATTCAACTCCCTGATAAACCATCAGCGAATACACACTGGAGAGAAACCTTACCACTGCTCCATCTGTGGAAAGAGTTTTAATCAGCCAAGCAACCTGAAATCACATCAGCGGAGACACTCAGGGCAGAAGCTTCACCACTGCTCAGATTGTGGAATGAATTTTACTACTTCTGGGGAATTAAAAAATCACCAGCGAAAACACACAGGAGATAAACCTTACAGCTGCTCTGACTGTGGGAAGAGTTTTGCTAGATTAGATGGATTGATGGTACACCAGAGAATACACAGAGCAGAGAAACCTTTTATTTGTGATCAATGTGGAAAGACATTCACTCAGTCAGCACATCAGGTCATACACAAGAGAATACACACAGGGGAGAAGCCTTACCACTGCTCAGACTGCGGGATGAGCTTTACTAACTCAAGCCACTTGGCAGCACATCAGAGAATACATACAGGAGAGAAGCCTTATGGCTGTGATGAATGTGGGAAGAGATTTGTTCATTCAGGATCCCTGGCTAAACACAAGCAAACCCACACTGGAGAGAGGCCTTTCCATTGCTCTGAATGTGGGAATGGTTTTGTTAGGTTGGCGCATTTAAAATTGCACCAAAGAACACACACCGGAGAGAAGCCTTACCACTGCTCTGACTGTGGGATGAGTTTTACTCAGGCAAGCAACCTTAACAGGCACCAGAGAACACACACAGGAGAGAAGAATTACTACTGCTCTGACTGTGGGATGTGCTTTACTTTCTCAAAAACCCTGACCATACACCAGAGAACACACACGGGAGAGAAGCCATATCACTGTTCTGACTGTGGGAAGAGATTCACTCAGTCAGGAACCCTGGTAAAACATAAGCGAATACACACTGGAGAAAAGCCTTACCACTGCTTAGACTGTGGGATGAGCTGTACTTCTTCTAAAGATTTAATAGTTCACCAACGAATACACACCGGAGAGAAGCCTTATGGTTGTGATCATTGTGGGAAGAGATTCACTCAGTCAGGAACCCTGGTTAAGCACAAGAGAACACACACAGGAGAGAAGCCTTACCACTGCTCTGACTGCGGGAAGGGATTTGCTCAATCTCAGCAGCTGAAATCACATCAGCGAACGCACACTGGAGAAAAGCCTTATTGTTGTGATCAATGTGGGAAGAGATTCACCCAGTCAAGAAGCCTGGCTGAACACAAGAGAAAATGCAACACTTGTGGGTAACCTTCCCACTTTTGTTAGCTCAAGCAAGTTGATGGTAGACCAGCGGACACACATAGGAGAGAAGCCGTGCCTTGCTGTGACTGGTGGGAGTTTTCCTACCTTAAGCTTTCTTAAAGTGCATCATTGTGGCCTTCATCGGTGTGATCTAATGCAGGGTTAACAAGGTGCCAGCCCTCTCAAAACTTGTCAGCCTTTAAGAGTTACAATATATTGAACATTGGGTAATAAACTGTATATGTACAGTTGAAGTCGGAAGTTTACATATACCTTAGCCAAATACATTTAAACTCAGTATTTCACAATTCCTGACATTTAATCCTAAAAATTCCCTGTTTTAGGTCAGTTAGGATCACCACTTTTATTTTAAGAATGTGAAATGTCAGAATAATAATAGTGATTTTATTTCAGCTTTTATTTATTTAATCACATTCCCAGTGGGTCAGAAGTTTACATACACTCAATTAGTATTTGGTAACATTGCCTTTAAATTGTTTAACTTGGGTCAAAGATTTCGGGTAACCTTCCACAAGCTTCACACAATAATTTGGGTGAATTTTGGCCAATTCCTCCTGACAGTGCTGGTGTAACTGAGTCAGGTTTGTAGGCCTCCTTGCGCGCACACGCTTTTTCAGTTCTGCTATCTATTTTGTGAAGTGGGCCAGTCCCTCCTGCAGCAAAGCACCCCCACAACATGATGCTGCCTCCCCCGTGCTTCACGGTTGGGATGGTGTTCTTCGGCTTGCAAGCCTCCCCCTTTTCCCTCCAAACATAACGATGGTCATTATGGCCAAATAGTTCTGTTGTTGTTTCATCAGACGAGAGGACTTTTCTCCAAAAATACGATCTTTGTCCCAATGTGCAGTTGCAAACCATAGTCTGGCTTTTTTATGGCGGTTTTGGAGCAGTGGCTTCTTCCTTGCTGAGCGGCATTTCAGCGGAAATTGACTGAAATTATGTCAATTAGCCTATCAGAAGCTTCTAAAGCCATGACATCATTTTCTGGAATTTTCCAAGCGGTTTAAAGGCACAGTCAACTTATTCTATGTAAACTTCTGACCCACTGGAATTGTGATACAGTGAATTATAAGTGAAATAATCTGTCTGTAAACAATTGTTGGAAAAATTATTTGTGTCATGCACAAAGTAGTCCTAACCGAGTTGCCAAAACTATAGTTTGTAAACAATACATTTGTGGAGTGGTTGAAAAACGAGTACTGTATGTAAACTTCCGGCTTTAACTGTATGTGTGTGTGTGGCGGGATTGTTTCACTCTCAGCGGGGTCGAGGAAACCGGAAACATCCGGTTTTCAGGTGAAAAACAGAATAGGCGAAGCCCGAAAATCTGATGTTTTCTGTTTCTCTGACCCCGCTCAGGAATGTATTTTACAGCTGCTATGTTCAGTTAGTGTTGTTTAAAAGTTGTAATAGTCTGTTTTTTTCAGCGTTGCTTTTAATAGTTTTTATCAATAAATGGCCTCCGGCATTATTCAACTCTAGTGATATGGGTTGATGCTTGCTATTGTTGAGTGGAGATCAGATTCAGGATTACATGCCTGAAAGGGAATTTTAAATCCATGGGGGGGGCACAACTAGTATTGCTTTAGAGCCCTAATTAAACAAGGTAGATTGGTCCTACTGCTGTTCAAATGTGTAAAAAAGTATCTAAAATGTAGCCTTACACAATAAACCGTTGTTTTATATTTATTTAATCTTTATTTTGACAGAGAGTCAATGCTGAGACCAAGGTCTCTTTTACAGATGAGACCTGTATAGCACCACTTTACACATCGAAATACAATAAACACAAACTACACATTCATATACACAATAAAATACATGTTATTATACACAACAATAAACGAAAAGCACAAGTAAATCATAAACGGACACATTTTTCAAGAAAAGGGTCCCCTAACGACCGTCTGAAATGCCATAGATACCAATTCCTCCAATTCTAAAGTATATTGTAGATAATTCCACACGTAAGGAGCAAGGAAATTAAAGGGTGATCTACCTCTCTGAACACCAAAGGAGTCTCCAGAGTTAACCGACCAATTATTATTTTTTTATCTTGAAAGTGATGTTAGGTAAGTCAGAAGTTTGTTGATCAGGGCTTTGTGGGAGGAAAAAGAGTGTAATGATGTGATCTATGTGACTTCAAAGAGGTCCAGCCAACCTTTCGGTAAAGAATACAGTGATGAGTAATACAACTGTCTCCTGTGATTAAAAACGAAGGGCGCTATGAAAAACGGCAACAAAGGGTTTAAGAGTAGAGGCAGCTTCTCCGTTCAATAAAATAGCATTAACAACAGTATTGAAAGCATTCGACAGGTCCACAAACAAAAGCACTGACAAGATCATAAACACGTGAAGTGGTTGACGTAATGATGCTATGGCCAGGCCTAAACCCAGACTGGTTTACCTTCAAAATACATTTGTTAGATAAAAAAATATAAAAGTTGTAAATATTACCAAGGATTCAAGAATCTTAGCTAGACAAGGAAGCCTTGAAATGGGGCGATTAATTATTCAGATAACTACTATCCCCGCCCCTATGGAGTGGCAGCACGAGCTGATTTCCAAAATGTTTGAATATTTCCTGATAACAATGTTGTATAAAAATGTGGGTTATTGAGCCAACAATGATGGGCGCTGCACACTTAAGCAGACCGGGATCCAATTGGTCTGTGGCATTCTTGTTGTCTGTTGCTAGCAAAGCATCCTGGACTTTTTCTGTAAATAGCCTAAAAGAAAGGTTGTTACTCTAATTTCTCTGATCATTCAGCAAGCTTCCCCTATCAGCATCCAGCCCAATATCATTGTGAATAGGCTTAGAGGTTATTTCAAAGAGAGAGCCCGCTGAAATAAAATGGTGATACAGTAAAGAAATCAATGATGGTATTTTTGTCTGTAAGGACAATGTCTGAATTCATTTGTTATGGCAGTTCGGAGGAAGAACCATTCAGGGATATGACAGTTTTTCAGAATTTAGCCGGGCTCCCATTACAATCAGAAAGAGCGGTTACATAATAATCAGAGTTAGCCTTTCTGATTTGTCTTACACAATGATTCCTCAGTTTCTTAAAAGCTTGCCAGTCCGTGCCTAAACCTGTGTTCCTGGCCTTGACCCAAGCATCTTGTCTTTTATGAATGACCTGATAATTCCGAAGTGTAACAGGCATTCGAACTCTTAATTTTATGAAGGGAGCATGATTATCCACAATAGTAGTGAAGACATCTGCAAAAAGGCTGAAAGCTAAATCAGGTTCAGGGATAGCTGAAATACAATCAAGGTCACGAAAAGAAAGATAATGTAAAACAAAGCCTGTTCACTGAAATTTTGTGATGACAGGAGGCTTAGATTTTTGTATTCTCACATCTCTAACACAAACAACTGGGCAATGGTAACTAATATCTTGGGCGAAAACACCAGTAGAAACAGTTATAATAGCACAAAGATACACGCTTCACTACGACGTACAGGTGTATCCAAAATGCAGCAGTAGCTGCTGTAGACGTACACATAATTTGCGCCTACCAACACTCCCAGATCAGCTCGACAGAATGAGCACCACTAGGCTATCAAAGATTCTTACAGGCTTCATAGCTTAAACTTCAATAATTATAACTAATAGGCTACATTTCTGTCAAATTTGTGACACTACGCAATGAGCGTAACCTACAGTAAGCCAAACCGCCACTTCTCCAGGTGCGCAATTTTTCTGTGGGAGAGTTTCAGGAAAGCAAACGAACTCAAACAAAGTGTATATTCATAGCCGATGTGAAATGTCCTACATGACAGTAGCCAATTTGAGTAAATGCCCATTCAGAAAGCAACACACACACACACACACACACTATAGCAAGAGAACAGGGAGGAGGCGAAAAAGTTGTCTGTTGTTTTCATAGTATTCACATCACTTTTACAGTAGCCTATCACACAGTGACTGTGGAATGCAAATTAATGATAACAGAGTGAACGTTTGCCTGCTTCTTTTTGTAGGCTACACACGACGGTATTGGTCCTATACTACTATGACATACAAAATGTACAAAAATGTAGGCTTATATGGTACACAATAACGTTCTGACTATAACTACTGTTCCCTGAAGAAGGGAAACGAGGTACAACATACTATGGGGGAGTCACACACTCGCAACTTCAGATGAAAGATATACAATCACGCCTGACAAGGCCAATGAAATCTGCGCCTTGCTGGAAGTCTCGCCTTCCACAGGTGATAACCGTGAGACTCGGAATCATTCCTTCAATTTAATACAGCTCTTCGCCGAACGGGCGGTGCGGGGCCAAACAGGCATTGTACCTCGTTTCCCTTCAGGGAATAGTAGTTATAGTCATAACGTTATGTTCCTTTTCAGTCGGTCTACTTCTGTACAACATACTATGAGGAAGTATAATCACCCCCCAAGCCAACCCCAACGAGAAACAGCCCATGGCGGACAACCCACACCTGACCTCACGGCGTGCTGCCTAGTGACCTTCCCCAGTCCCATCAATAAGCATGGGCTACACTGGGAACAGTGACATCCAAGCCATAAAACCTCACAAAAGTGTGTGGTGATGCCCAACTCACCGCAGCACAAGTATCTCCTATAGTCAACCATTTAAACAATGCCCAAGACGCTGCCAGACCCCTGGTGCAGTGGGCGTGTACAACGCTATGTAACTCTTGTCCCTTGCTGTTCGATGTCTGGGAAATAGCCTCCACAATCCAGTGGGAGAGACGCTCTGCCACGAACTGAATTATCAAAACAGACCAAAAGCTGGTCACATAACTGAATATACTGGGTCCTTCAATGTACGTGCATAAAGCTCACACCGGACACAGGGCATGTAACCTCTGTTGCTCTTCAGCAAATGGAGGAGACATAGTTCAAAAGCTCTGGCTCTGGCAAACAAGCCGCGGAGGGTTCAGGACACCATCCAACCTGGAACTGAAACAGACCGGATACAACTTCAATTAGCACTGAGGTGTTGAATCCTTTGAGCCCAACAAATGGCAGGAGTCTCACAGGCTATCCACCCAAATCCAGAGGCCTTTGAAGCCCTCTCCCCCTGTTCAGAGATCATCCACTGGCATTGTTTACAAGAAATCTGCCTCCAGAAATAAAAGCTTGGTGTGACACCTACTCCTGTAGCCTGCTGCACTGCTGCTTTGATTCCACCTGGCGATCTGTTCACCGTCTGCCCTGGCTTGTCTCCCCGTCTGGTACAGGTACCCCCACCACACTCCCCCTCTCTCCCGAGCTTTCGCTCGCCTCCAGCACACAGGCACTGTTGGCGAGTGACTCTGAACTTAAAATGGCTAGCCCCAAGTCATTATATATTTTTTCTTGTGCATTTTGCTATTTGTATTTTGAAGGTAAACCAGTCTGGGTTTAGGCCTGGCCATAGCATCATTACGTCAACCACTTCACGTGTTTATGATCTTGTCAGTGCTTTTGTTTGTGGACCTGTCGAATGCTTTCAATACTGTTGTTAATGCTATTTTATTGTGACACCTACTCCTGTAGCCTGCTGCACTGCTGCTTTGATTCCACCTGGCGATCTGTTCACCGTCTGCCCTGGCTTGTCTCCCCGTCTGGTACAGGTACCCCCACCACACTCCCCCTCTCTCCCGAGCTTTCGCTCGCCTCCAGCACACAGGCACTGTTGGCGAGTGACTCTGAACTTAAAATGGCTAGCCCCAAGTCATTATATATTTTTTCTTGTGCATTTTGCTATTTGCCTCATGACTCCTGCATGCTTTGTTGTCTATGAACTTTCTTGTTTACTCAACCGGGGGACAGACTATGTTTGTTCCCACACTCGACTCTGACTCTCAATTGGTTACACAGACTAACCCCCTCTCACCGGCTTTGGATTCATGTTACCTGATGAAATTTCTGTACAATATGATCTTGTTGCCATCTAATGCACATTCAAATGTTATAAATCAGCACTGCAGAGCTCTCCCTGTCTTCTGCCATGCCTTGATTATATTACTGTTGATGATATTTGGAAATGTGCATGTACACCCTGGCCCATCTACTGTTGCTAGCCCCAATTCTGACTTGTGCTCTGATATCTGCTTTACTGATTTCTGCTCTCGTAAAATCCTGGATATTCTGCACATTAACACTAGAAGTGTATTACCTAAAATGGATTAATTGAAATTGTGGGTTTGCAGCTCTATTCCAGATGTGTTGGTCATTACTGAGACGTGGTTAAGAAAGAGTGTTTTGAATACTGATGTTAACCTTTCTGGTTATAACCTTTTTCTGCAAAACAGATCTTCCAAAGGTGGGAAGTGGCAATCTTTACCCAGGATCAACTAGAGTGGTTGTTTGTCTTCCTCATGATGCCATATATTTTGTGAAGTGCGCCAGTCCCTCCTGCAGCAAAGCACCCCTTCAACATGATGCTGCCACCCCCGTGCTTCACAGTTGTGATGGTGTTCTTCGTCTTGCAAGCCTACCCCTTTTTCCTCCAAACATAGCGATGGTCATTGTGGCCAAACAGTTCTATTTTTGTTTCATCAGACCAGAGGACATTTCTCCAAAAAGTGCGATCTTTGTCCCATGTGCAGTTACAAACCGTAGTCTGGCTTTATTGTCTGAAGGTCACAATACTCAAAAACAGGTTTTAACACACACACAGAGGTCTCCTGAAAGAGGAGACCTTACAGATTATCATAACACAATGTATTAACCCTTTAAAAGGTATGAGGCCTTGGTTTAACCCTATTCATTCCCCCCTTTGAGGCCACAAGGCCTCAACAAAAGCAAAGCAACTCAAGCATAGTAATTATAAGAATCATCCATAAAAGGTGCATTAGATTACAAGCGATCCTCAGGAGATTGAGGATAGAAATAAGGGCCTGGGGGCTGAGGAACATGAAGCATAAACATGCCTGGCATAGCCTTATGAAGTACACATTTGCCAGCTTCACAGAATGCACAAGTGCAAATCAGCAGAACAAGCACGAGGGCCAATAATGGGGACTAAAATGGAAAACAACTTAAATCCAAAATGTCCTAGTTTTATCTTTCTACAACCCAAACGGGAACCTGGAGTCTCATCCTGTGGGGGTGTAGGTGTCAGCCAACTGTGTTAATTCTTTCAACTGTGGTTAATTCTGTCAGAGGAGTCAGGGAGAAGCTTAACACATTCAGTGGGGGATATAGAATTTAGGGCCCTGCAATATCCCCCCTCCTTATCCAGGATGTAGTCTAATGCCAGGCTTGGCTGTAACAGCTTTAAGATTTTGAACATCAGTAGAAAGAAGGGCAAAACCAGCAATAGTCAGATTCATATGGGCCTACATGGAGTAGGTGATGTTGTTAATCCAATCACCTATGACAATTGTTCCAAACAACTCACTCTGACTCTGAGGCTTTTTCAAAACAACTACATACGAACCACTAGGCGTGGCTCGTCTACTCAGATTTTGGACCATGTTTACCCATTGATTACTGGTTTTCAACTGGTTCCCCTGGACCTCTATTCCTCCGAGCAGAGACTGCTGGTGCAGAATAAGAAGCACCAAAAACATTTACGTTAAAGGTTTACCTCAAGTTTTGTTTTTAACAATGTGACCATAGTGGTCATGTGTAACATCTGGGTCTATACCCCCTAATTGAGTTGCCTTTGTACAGCACAGCCCATGGGGGCTTAGGCTGCGAGATGCATCCAGGAGAGTGACTAGTACTCAGAGTTGGAAGGGTCGTATAAACAACAGCCCCATGGATACGACTTCCATCACAGAGCCATCAACCCCAGTAGGTGAAGGCACTGGCGAAAACGCACTGTGTGACCCAGCCCAAATTCTGCTAAGCAGAGCCGGAACCCGGACAGAAAAATGCGATACTTGAGTGAGTCTAGCTTGAGAGATGGAGTTACATAGCTCTTTATCTTATGAACCCTAGACTGAATACGGGACAGTAGCATGGATGTGTGTAACATTCTTTGCCCCCTCAATTCCGCCGCCACCAGCCAAACGGCTGCAACAGCCGGCGGATCATGAGCGTTCTGAGTTTGTAGACTGAGGTGCTTGCTGAGGGCACATACAGTTGAAGTTGGAAGCATTTAAACTCAGTTTTTCACAATTCCTGACATTTAATCCTAGTAAAAATTCACTGTCTTAGGTCAGTTAGGACCACCACTTTATTTTAAGAATATGAAACGTCAAAATAATAGTAGAATGATTTATTTCAGCTTTTATTGTTTCCATCCTATTCCCAGTCAATCAGAAGTTTAAGTACACTCAATTAGTATTTGGTAGCATTGCCTTTAAATTGGTTAACTTGGGTCAAATGTTTTGGGTAGCCTTCCACAAGCTTCTCACAATATGTTGGGTGAATTTTGGCCCATTCCTCCTGACAGAGCTGGTGTAACTGAGTCTGGTTTGTAGGCCTCCTTGCTCGCACACGTTTTTTTCAGTTCTCCCCACAAATTTTGAGGTCAGGGCTTTGTGATGACCACTCCAATACTTTTACTTTGAGGTCCTTAAGCCATTTTGCCACAACTTTGGAAGTATGCTTGGGGTCATTGTCCATTTGGAAGAGCAATTTGTGACCAAGCTTTAACTTCCTGACTGATGTTGCTGCAATATACCCACATTATTTTCCTCCTCATGATGCCATCTATTTTGTGAGGTGCACCAGTCCCTCCTGCAGCATAGCACCCCCACAACATGATGCTGCCACCCCCGTGCATCATGGTTGGGATGGTGTTCTTCGGCTTGCAAGCCTCCCCCTTTTTCCTCCAAACATAACGATGGTCATTATGGCCAAACAGTTCTATTTTTGTTTCATCAGACCAGAGGACATTTCTCCTAAAATTACGATCTTTGTCCCCATATGCAGTTGCAAACCGTAGTCTGGCTTTTTTATGGCGGTTTTGGAGCAGTGGCTTCTTCCTTGCTGAGTGGCCTTTCAGCTTATGTCGATGTAGGACTCGATTTACTGTGGATATAGATACTTTTGTACCCGTTTCCTCCAACATCTTCACAAGGTCCTTTGCTGTTGTTCTGGGATTGATTTGAACTTTTCGCACCAAAGTACGTTCATCTCTAGGAGACAGAACACGTCTTCTTCCTGAGCGGAATGGCGGCTGCGTGGGTCCCATGGTGTTTATACTTGCGTACTATTGTTTGTACAGATGAACGTGGTACCTTCAGGCATTTTGGAAATTGTAAAAAAAATTCTCAAGGCACAGTGAACTTAGTGTATGTAAACTTCTGACACCCGGAATTGTGATACAGTGAATTATAAGTGAATTATAAATGCTCTACAGAAACCCAGCCTAAAACTCCAAACAAACAAGCAATGCAAGTGTAGAAGCTTGGGGGCTAGGAAAAACTCCCTAGAAAGGCTGGAACCTAGGATGAAACAGAAGGAACCAGGCTATGAGGGGTGGCCAATCCTCTTCTGGCTGTGCCGGGTGGAGATTATAACAGAACATGGCCAAGATGTTCATAGATGACCAACAGGGTCAAATAATAATAATCACAGTAGTTGTAGAGGGTGCAACAGGTCAGCACCTCAGGAGTAAATGTCAGTTGGCTTTTCATAGCCGATCATTCAGAGTATCTCTACCGCTCCTGCTGTCTCTAGAGAGTTGACAACAGCAGGTCTGGGACAGGTAGCATGTCCGGTGAACAGGTGAGGGTTCCATAGCCGCAGGCAGAACAGTTGAAACTGGAGCAGCAGCACGACCAGGTGGACTGGGGACAGCAAGGAGTCATCAGGCAGGTAGTCCTGAGGCATGCATGGTCCTAGGGCTCAGGTCATCCGAGAAAGTGAGAGAGAATTAGAGAGAGCATACTTACATTCACACAGGACACCGATTAAGACAGGAGAAATACTCCAGATATAACAGACTGACCCTAGCCCCCGACACAAACTATTGGAGCATAAATACTGGAGGCTGAGACAGGGGGGGGTCGGGAGACACTGTGGCCCCGACCGACGGTACCCCCAGACAGGGCCAAACAGGCAGGATATAACCCTACCCACTTTGCTACAGCCCCCACACCACTAGAGGGATATCTCCAACCACCAACTTACCATCCTGAGATGAGGCCGTGTATCACCCCCACGGCACAACCCAAGGGGAGAATTTATAGCACGGCTTTTGATGATCCTCGGTTGGGGTCTGACCAGATTATTTGTTGTGATTGCAAACGTAATAAAATGGTTGTCCGATACTCCAGGATTATGAGGGAAAACATTCAAATCCACAACCTTTTTTCCACAGGACAAAACTAGGTCCAGAGTATGACTGTGGTACTGAGTAGGTCTGGAGATATGTTGGACAAAACCCACTGAGTCTATGAAGGCTCCGAAAGCCTTTTGGAGTGGGTCTATGGACTTTTCCATGTGAATATTATCTGCCATGACTACAAGGTCCGATATGAATTCAGGGAACTCAGTGAGGAACGCTTACAGGAGTAAGCTATAAAAAGTGATTGAGTAGGCTGCATAGATTTCATGACTAGAAGCTCAAAAGACGAAACGCAGTGTTTTTTTGTTTTTTTGCTATCGTCAATTTTAGCAACACCTCCGCCTGTGCGGGATGCGCGGGGGGATATGGTCACTAGTATAACCAGGAGGTGAGGCCTCATTTAACACAGTAAATTCATCAGGCTTAAGCCATGTTTCAGTCAGGCCAATCACATCAAGATTATGATCAGTGATTAGTTCATTGACTGTAACTGCCTTGGAAGTGAGGGATCTAACATTAAGTAGCCCTATTTTGAGATGTGAGATATCACAATCTCTTTCAACAATGGCAGGAATGTAGGAGGTCTTTATTCCAGTGAGATTGCTAAGGCAAACACCGCCATGTTCAGTTTTGCCCAACCTAGACCGAGGCACAGACACGGTCTCAATGGGGATAGCTGAGCTGACTACACTGACTGTGCTAGTGGCAGACTCCACTAAGCTTGCAGGCTGGCTAACAGCCTGCTGCCTGTCCTGCACCCTATCTCATTGTGGAGCTAGGGGAGTTAGAGCCCTGTCTTTGTTCACGGATATGAGAGCACCCCTCCAGCTAGGATGGAGTCTGTCACTCCACAACAGGCCAGGCTTGGTTCTGTTTGTGTGTGAGTCCCAGAAAGAGGGCCTATCTACAAATGCTATCTTTTGGGAGGGGCAGAAAACAGATGCTGCAGAAGCATGGGGGATGCACAAGAAATGGTAGCCTGCACCCTGAGTTCACTGATTGCATGATCCAGGGTGACACTGCATGCATGCCATTGGTCGAAGCAGGCGGCAAAACTCCCGTGAAGTGCCATCTGAAGGGGCAGGACACCACCTTGTGTATTGGGAGAGATTCTTTGTCCACTTCCACCACTCTTGACAATCCTGTGTCTGAATGTGAAGAAGGAAACACTTTTCATCGAACTCACATGTGGGAGACGCAACACATTTGACAGCCGTGAACACTGTGGAACTCGGTTGAAAGGGTTATAATGGCCTACAATCCTGCCCACTCTGGGTACATGGGGCTACAGCAATCAGTGACGTACCCCGATTGGCAGTGCCACTTTTGGGTACTGTTGTCACAACACGCCTCACTCGTTTAAGGCTGTAAGATGCCATCTGGGTAACCATCTGGCACCCAACACAGTACCACATGCTTTAGAAATGTTTTGTGGAGGTTTCCCTACCAACCAGTCATAGGTACTGGCGACAAAGCGCCTTGTAACCTAGCTGAGAATGGGACAGACAACTCTGGAAAAACGGACCCCTTCTGTGGTCACAGATAGGTGTGATTTGTGATTGAATCTAATTCCCAGGAATTAAATGTGTTGAGCTGGAGACATTTCGGGGCTCATATGAAACAGAGACTGTGGGATAATAGCGTGGTCAAGTCCAACCCTGCTCATTCCCTTGACTCCGCTACCAACAACTAATACGTTTATAGAGCCCATAACCTGTATCCCTAGACATCTTATAGGGACTAGTGAGCTACAGGCAGGAAGTCAGCAATGAATCCCAGTAATGAGCCACCTATGGTGGAGGGGCTTCCCCTTGTGGACAGAGACCCAACTTTTTACTCTCACCCTGGGGAGATTGATATACCCCTTGAACCATGTGAATACCGTGGAACGCAGGATAACTGGGGGAGGGCAGCTTTCGTGCTTCCATGAGAGTGTATAGCCTGCATGAAGCCCGGTCCCTTTACAGGCATAGGGGGCTCTGGCAATGGCTGACATAGTATCCCTTTTAGACCGTAACCAAACGTGGGGGCACTGTTGTCACTCAGACCCGTGCCAAGACCACTCGCTCAGGGGGTACGCCAGCCAAGTGGTCGGGGGCTGCTTCCTCATTGGAGGTGCCCGCAAATCCTGCTTCCTCCACCTCCAGGAATTGAAAAAAATAGGAATGGGGTTGCCATAACGCCGGGGGGAAAGCTAATAAGTTTCACTAGCCGCAAGTTAGGCATGCTAGCCAGTATTTTAGTCGAAGCTAAGTTAGCTAGCCTCTTTGACCGCTGCACGGCCCCATTTTAGAATAACCAAGCGACTTAACGCTACGTATAATAATCAAGAGAGCTACCTCAGCAACTACATTGTGGGGAGGAAGGAATAGCTAGTAATAGCGATAACGCCTCGTTGAGTAGCCAACCTGGCTAGCACTCTACACAGTGCTTATTTTAGTTAGCCCGGTTTCAAAAACCACATAGGAACAGATCACTGAGGTGGGGCCCTTCATCAACAAGTCTGGGAAGAGAGTCAAGCAGTGCTTGACCGTGGCAGACACCGGCGGCGGGGGCTACCCACCAAACCTAGCCGCTCTCTCTCTCTCTCTTTCCTGTAGCCTACCATAATCGGTGACAGAATGCACAAGAGCAGGGTTGGGCGTGGGCAGCCACCGCATACCCCACACCCAAGACATTTGCTTCGACCACCCTATCCATCTCCGCTTCCTGCTCTTCGGCCCAGCCGAGGTACCGGCATCCTGGAAAGGAAAGTCGCCATCAGTAATTCCAAGCTTCCTTAAGAATTCTACACGTCCTTCCAGGGAGTTTGTACGCAGTACGTGACAATGCACACATCTTTCAGAGAAGTACTATAACCGCATGACTTGGGGTTGATCTCCACCCCGAACCCAGCTTGACCGTCATCATCTTTGTCGTTTTCTTAGCCATTTTACTCATTGCACCAGAAAATTGAAGAATAACTAATTGTTTGTGACTAGAAGGATTATGAGAACAAGTACAAAATTCAGCTCACAACGTCCAGGGGGTGAGCACACTCTACCACTACAGGAAAGTTTAGGTTGGCGCAATGTGAAACACTTGCTTTCCAATTATTTGTTTTAGTGGCCTAAATAGTTCCTTTTCACACCGAGATGAATAATTGATGGAATGAATCCGAGCCTCACGCGTATCACCTGTTGAAGGCGGGACTTCCAGCGGGATTGTATATCCTTCAACCGAAGTTGCGAGAGTGCGTCTCCCCCATAGTACACAACATGACCAAAAGTATGTGGACACCCGCTCGTCGAACATCTCATTGGCCTGCTCTGTGCAGACCAGTCAAGTTGTGCAGGTCAGGCTCAACAAACCATTTCTGTATGGACCTCGCTTTGTGCACGGGGGCATTGTCATGCTGAAACAGGAAAGGGCCTCCCCCAAACTCTTGCCACAAAGTTGATAGCACAGAATCGTCTAGAATGTCATCGTATGCTGTAAGGTTAAGAATAGTTTATCTATCAACAGCAATTAGAGCTGCAAAAGCAAGCAATGACATTAAAAATCACAGATAAATCTAACATGCATTGAAGTAAAAAGCAAAAGCAAACTATACATTGCATATTAAAATATGCCAAACAATCAGGCTTCCATCAGGGAAAACCAATGATTTATTCATTTCTGGCATGGCGGCCAGGGCCATAAAGGTTGTAACGTACCATTTAGAATTGCTGCAGCCTCCTCGATGAAGTGCTGAACATCATGAGAAGTTTCTGATTACATTCTCCTTCCTGACAATTTTGTTGTCAGTTCCCTCTCGAATGCCAGCTGAACAAGCTGTGTCTGTGTTCACTGAATATGTTCTTAATGATGAAGGAATTTTTACACATTGCTGTAAATGCCCCCAAATGTTAATCCATGTTGCAGTACCAATAGCGCAGTCTGCATTACTGACAAAGGCCCGCAATATCTCTGAAGAACACTGAGCGTGGTACATTTGTTTTGTTGCTGGCTGTGGTTGCAATTTCACTTTACAAGAATGTGCAAGCCACAATAAACTCCTTTCGCTATATCGTGATGCCATTTCCCCCAGCACGGCATCTAAAGTGCTCAAGAACAGTCATTTACACTCCCTCTCTTCTCTATCAACAGGCTGACCCAGTGTTCTTTCAACTACATACTCTTGCAGAGTTTTACTCGTGAGGCTCTGTCGTTTGCTTGGAGCCGGTGTGCTTGTGCCTCCTGGCGTGCCTCCCAAGGATTTTTCAGCGCACTCGTCCGCAGTATGTATAAGTTTGACACCAGTGTGCAGATCAATAGCTTCATACTGCAGTAACTTTTTAGGAAGGTCGAGGAGCCCCAGGATTTTGTGAGTCAACTTTAAAAAAAACATGTCTCTGTCACTGCTTTCAATAAGCCTGTGGCCTCAAGTCTCACATCTGTGCCATATGCACAAATAGATTTGATTTCACCCAGCATCTCTGTGATATTGTCACTTGATTTCAAAATGACTGACACCGTGGCCAGTCTATCTCTGACCAAGAAGTCATTTCAAAATTTTCCCAGTATACTGTGCAGCCATCGTGGGTTTCCTAAAGAAATTGTACTGGGAGTTACACACACTGAAAAAGTATCGAGTAAGTGTCAAGACAAACCTGTACTGGCTCCTCATCACCAAGGTAGTGAGGTGCTAGTGGCTGGGGTAACAGAGGTGCAGGTGCTTGTTGTGATCATACTCTCGTGCTGCTGGTGCTAGGCCATGGGACTTCTTGATCTTGTTGGTCAGCAGGCAGCACGGGGGGAAGGGTGGGTATTGCATTGGCTGCTAGGCTCCTCGACCTCTGTGGTCGGGCTAGCAAGCTGCTAGGTGAGCTCAGCATCGGTCTCGACATGGTGGTCCTCCAGTTTTTTTTGCTCTTGGCAGTGCCCAGCTATTTTCGGATACCCATGCTGATCAAAGCTTAGCCAACTAGCTATAATTAATCATTGCAGTCACGCCCTGACCTAAGAGATCCTGTTAATTCTCTATGTTGGTTAGGTCAGGGTGTGACTAAGGTGGGTAATCTAGTTTTCCTACTTCTTTGTTTGGCCTGGTATGGTTCCCAATCAGAGGCAGCTGTCTATCGTTGTCTCTGATTGGGGATAATACTTAGGCAGCCTTTTTCCCACCTTAGTTTGTGGGATCTTGTTTTTGTGTAGCTGCCTGTGAGCAACCCAGAACTTTATGTTTAATTTGTATCTGTTGGTTTTTCGGTGTTCATTTAATAAATTAAGATGTACGCCTACCACGCTGCACCATGGTCCACTCATTCCATCAACGAGCGTAACAATTGTGCCACTACCAAAACGTGTAATTGTTTTTAATAACCTGCCCAGGGACTGTGGTTGAAAAATTAGCCGGCTGGCTAAAACCGGCACTTTTACTGAAATGTTGATTACTGTGCACTGTCCCTGTAAAAATAAAATAAACTCAAACTCAATGTAGCTGTCTGTGAGAAGAAAATAATAATAATTTGACTAATTCTATGTGGGGGGTCCATTCCCAACTTTGCCATCCCATAAAGGCGGTCCTAGTGGAGATGAAGAATCAGTGAAACTTATTCTTAGTGACATAACATCACTGAGACTTTTGTTCACAAACATCTTGTAATATTCTAGTTATCTTCTTATCTACACACACACACTCACTCTCCCACACAAACACACATGCACACACTCACTCAGGACCTCCTCCCAAGCTTACTCAACCATCAAATCTTCAGAAAACTTTGTAAAAGCAAAGGAACTAGGGCTTTACAATGATGGTGAAAATAAATTGCCAACATTTTTAGTTTAAGTGGATTAAAATCTTACTATAAGTTGGAAAAACATGAGGAGGGACATGTCAAAATGCAGATTTTCTGAGTTTTCCATGTGGGCTTTTAAAAGTTACATATTGGTGCAGAATTTCTACTTCAATTATCTAAGTGGACCGACCCTTCAAGTAAGTGGTATCCACAGGGAATGGTCACTGGATCCTTCAGTATTTTTTTATTGTTTAATTTAACCTTTATTTAGCTAGGCAAGTCAGTTAAGAACAAATTCTTATTTACAATGACGACCTACTGGCGACCTGTGGGTTAACTGCCTTGTTCAGGGGCAGAACGACTCATTTTTACCTTGTCAGCTCGGGATTTGATCCAGCAACCTTTTGGTTACTGGCCCAACGCTCTTGAGCTCTAACCTGCCACCCCAGTAGATCCAGATTGAAAAACGGATCAAGTCTATGGCCTCTGCCATGTTGATACACAAACTAACAGTCTGAGCAGCGGAGTGTCAGTATAAGTTACAACTGTTTGTTCTGAGGAGTAGGAGTGGCTTCCACTGAGCTCAGCTGTATACTGTCAAAGGTCACTTCCTGGTTTTGTGAAACCTAACCCTGAGGACAGAAAGTAATTGCGTTGGGTTATACAGTAAATAAAGGACTCCTGAGGCATCATCCAGCAAGAAATGTGTTGTTCTGCTTTCTCTCTCGATGCCAACTGGTCAAGGGAAGCTGTCAAGGGAAGTTGCAGTCTGCTGCAGCAGTAGCGGTGAATCACCTCTGTGGAAATGATTAATCATTGGAATTCAGGGCCAGCTGAACACAATAGATGTGAAAGTGGAAGAGAGTCACTGATGCTATGATTCGCTTGAGCAAAGAGGGGGACGGCATATTCTCACCAGGGTAAAGTAGAATAGCTGCTAGAAGATGACTCAGCATTCAGGCAGCTTGCAGGTGAGCATGTTTTTCCTGTTTAGATGTACAGTAGCATATGGTAGTACAGTAGCATATGGTTTCTGTTAAGACATTTTAAACAATGTTATTATTTGACACAGAAAATATTTTACAGAGCAAATATTGGATATTTCATGCCAGTTTCTAAATGCCAGCTTGTTTGTATAATGCCTAGGTCTGCTTTTGACTGGCATTATATCCAACAACCTAACCACCTGCAATCATGTGTCTCATAATTCAGGGATGTCTTATCCGGGCTGAGTATTTTGTTGATTTCTAAGTGCTCAACGTACTGCGCACATTTTTACAATGTAATTTTATCATAAAATATGCTGAACTCTCTCTCAGACGATATTCCTATATTGAAGATAAACCTGTTCTCAACCTGCTCCATTGTTCAATAAGTGCTGTTTCAAAACCTGAAAAGGTAGCTAGTCCTGATGCCTCATATACACTTACTTGGCCTGTCTTAAAGAATGAAAAATAGAACAAATCTCTAAAGGCAAAGTGTCTCAAAGATATGCTCTCTTTCTTCCACAGACTTGAATGGTACAGAGATGACTGCTTTGTGCACAATTCTTGCGGCACTCACCGTGATCTCTTGTGTGTTGGGGGACAAGTCCGGACAGTACGCCTACGGCTCTGGTGTCACAGAGGCAGCCAACTTTGCCATTGACTTTCATAATCGCATGAACAAATATGCTTTTGCGTACAAGGTTGTCGACATTCTATCTGCCACACCACAGGTCTGTAGACTGCACACTTGCACACCACTTGCAATAAAATCTTATTTGTTTTATAATAGTTTTAAATTCTTCAGAACTAACTGAACTGAGAAAATACTAAATCACTAATTGAACTAAAATTGTAATTAAGTCCTCGGATTTGTTAAGTCCTCGGATTTGGCACTAGACTTGAATGAGAATATTTAAAGTACAAATGTAGATTAAAGTATTCACCTTACGTAAATATTTCTGTTGACTTTTAGATTTACCCTCCTGCTCGGGTGAAGCACACCATGACTGTCAAAGTGGGAGAGACTGTGTGTAAGAACGAAGCCAATGTAAACTTGGCTGATTGCAGACTGCAGAACTCTCCGAATCTCAAGGTAATGTATACTTTACCTGCTAAATCACCATTCACCTTGAAGTAAATAGTTAGCCTACAGTATATATTAATATGATTACCTGAGCTTTTATGATATACACAGTATTCGCCAGTTTCCCAGACCAAGATTAAACCTAGTCCTGAACTAAAAAGATTCTACTTTTTGGTCAAGGAATAAGCTCATCAGGGCCAAGGAAACTGGCCCTAAAATATTCAAGTATCTGATGATGTCTGTCTCTCTCTTTTCAGACTATGATCTGCCATTTTGTTGTGCTTGATGTCCCACATTCTGCCTTTCCGACTCCAAGCTACCTTCTGATGGACCAGTGTAATTGACATGGACTTGGAATTTAAGTTTGTCAAAGCATTCTGGAATGAACTAACCGTGCTGCTGCATCACCACCATACATCTACAATTCTTTAAAAGCATCGTATTGTCAACACAAACACAATATTTGAAGCTTGACATTTAAACTTTGATTCACAGTCTTTGAACTCCTTTAGTACATCTTCAATAATCCTTTGGCCACCACAGTCAAGATCTACTGATTAATTAAGAGGTTAATAAATGATGTTGAAAAGGGAGTTTTGGTGTTGTTTTTTACTTGATTTAATTTACTTTTAATTTGTCATATTTCTTAGTAGTAGGAACACATTGGTATACTTTATTTCCCCTTTGGTTTTAAAAAGTGCCTTTGATGTAGGCCTATAAATGTTTACATTTAGAATGGCAGACAAACTATTACACATCCTACATGATTACACAATACACATAGCTTGCATGCCCTATATACAGAAAAGCCATTCTTCATTACTATGTAAGTCTACCTTTATGAGCACTGGAAGCAACACTTGTCAATGTGTTTGAAAGTTGTCTTGCTTCCCTTTGTTTACTTTGGATGACTAAGCCATAAAGGCTGCCAGCCTGCCACACAGGTCAGAACAGGAAGGGGAGAGACCAAACACAGGTCCACTTCTTCCACCGCTGTAAGGAACATCAGATATAAGAGATATGAGGTCATCTTCGGCAATGTTCTCTCAGAGTGTTCTTTCTGTCACAGATGTGTTAAATTCTCATGCAGTCGATACCCAAGCTGTGTATGTATAAGAAAGGGCACTGAGCCCTAGACTACATCATTTCAGTAGAGGTGTTATTTTAGAATGAGGGGTGCTGTAGCTCTGCTGGTGTTGCTGTTCTGTCTGTCTGGGACATGGGCTCAGGGAGACACTCGTACATAAATGACAAATGAAGCATTTGTGTTTAGTGAGTCTGCCAGATCAGAAGCAGTAGAGATGACCAGGAATATTCCCTTGAAAAGTGTGTGAATTGGAACATTTTCCTGTCCTGCTAAGCATTCAAAATGTAACAAGTACTTGTGGGTGTCAGGGAAAAAGTATGGAGTAAAAAGTACATTATTTTCATTAGGAATGTAGTGAAGTAAAATTAAAAGTTGTCAAACATATTAATAGTCAAGTACAGATACCCACCAAAACGACTTATGTAGTACTTTGAAGTATTTTTATTTAAGTATTTCACACCACTGGATAGGTGCAGTGAAATGTGTTGTTTTAAGGGGTCAAATAAAAAAATTGAATCAAACTTTGTCACATGCGCCGAATACAACAAGTGTAGACCTTAACCAACAGTGCAGTTCAAGAAGCGTTAAGAAAATATTTACCAAATAAACTAAAGTAAAAAATAATAAAAAGTAACACAATAACAGCGAGTAGCAGCAGTGTACAAAACAAATGGGGGGGGTCAATGTAATAGTCCAGTGGCCATTTGATTGTTCAGCAGTCTTATGGCTTGGGGTAGAAACTGTTAAGGAGCCTTTTGGTCCTAGACTTGGCGCTCCGGTACCGCTTGTCGTGCGGTAGCATAGAAAACAGTCTATGACTTGGGTGACTGGAGTCTGAAAATGTTATGGACTTTCCTCTGACACTGCCTATTATATAGGTCCTGGATTGCAGGAAGCTTGGCCCCAGTGATGTACTGGGCCGTACTGTTGCGCCTTATGGTCAGATGCCGAGCAGTTGCCATACCAGGCGGTGATGCAACCGGTCAGGATGCTCTCGATGGTGCAGCTGTAAAAAAATGTTTTGGGTCTGGGCACCCATGCCAAATCTTTTCAGTCTCCTAAGGGGGAAAAGGTTTTGTCATGCCCTCTTCACGACTGTCTTGGTGTGTTTGGACCATGATAGATCATTGGTGATGTGGACACCAAGGAACATGAAACTCTTGACCCGCTCCACTACAGCCTCATGATTGATGTTAATGGGGGCCTGTTCGGCCCGCCTTTTCCTGTATTCCAAGATCAGCTCCTTTGTCTTGCTCACATTGAGGGAGAGGTTTTTGTCCTGGCACCACACTGCCAGTTCTCTGACTTCGATATATGCTGTCTCATCGTTGTCGGTGATCAGGCCTACCACTGTTGTGTCGTCAGCAAACTTAATGATGGTGTTGGAGTCGTGTTTGGCCACGCAGTCGTGGGTGAACAGGGAGTACAGGAGGGGACTAAGTACACACCCCTGAGGGGCCCCGGTGTTAAGGATCAGCCTGGCAGATGTGTTGTTTTCTACCCTTACTACCTGGGGGTGGCCCGTCAGAAAGTCCAGGATCCAGTTGCAGAGGGAGGTGTTTAGTCCCCGTGTCCTTAGCTTATTGCTGAGCTTTGTGGGCACTATGGTGTTGAACACTAAGCTTTAGTCCATGAATAGCATTCTCACATAGGTGCTCCTTTTGCCCAGGTGGGAAAGGGCAGTGTGGAGTGCGATTGAGATTGCGTCATCTGTGGATCTTTTGGGGCAGTAAATTGGAGTGGGCCAAGGTTATCTCGGAGGAGGCTGTTGATGTGAGCCATGACCAGCCTTTCAAAGCACTTCATAGCTACCAACGTGAGTGCTACTGGGTGGTAATCATTTAGGCAGGTTACCTTCACTTCGTTGGGCACAGGGACAATGGGGGCCTGCTTGAGAGATGTAGGTATTACAGACTCAGTCAGGGAGAGGTTGAAAATGTCAGTGAAGACACTTGCCAGTTTGTCCATGCATGCTTTGAGTACACGTCCTGGTAATCCATCTGGCCCGCGGCTTTGTAAATGTTGACCTTTTTAAAGGTCTTGCTCACATAAACTACAGAGAGCTACAGTTATCACACAGTTAAGCTACAGTTAAACTACAGTTATTACACAGTCATCCAGAACAGCTGGTGATCTCGTGCATGCTTCAGTGTTGCTTGCCTCGAAGCGAGCATAAAAGGCATTTAGCTCGTCTGGTAGGCTCGTGTCACTGGTCAGCCATAGCTTTGAGTTTGCTGATGACCTCCCTCAAGGATTCTCGCTCTTTCTTCGGAGCGAATTTATCCCACATTTCAGCGAATTCGCCGTGGGGTGCCAGGCTTTCCAATATATCATGACCATGGTGCCTGCGGACAAAGATTTTGTATTATAACTTGCACATAACCAACTATTTCCGTTTTATGATAAAAAATCTTACACCATTGATTTAACTGTTATCTAGAAATAATCTCAACTATATAACAGCTGGGCATTAACTCTTGATTATTAGGAAAACAAATGAATGAATTTGTGCAGAGTGCCTGGCTCATGTGGCCATTGTTATCAAGGAAGGTTGTGGTAATTTAGCACCAAATAGAAGAAAAGGGACTGACTGACACAGGGAGGGGAACTACCTGGACTTGTCCAATAAGAAACACTTATTTGAATTTTCCGTTGCAAATTTGTATAAATGTTTTCCATTGTGTACCATCATGCACATGATTCAGTTCAATTAGCTGGAGGCTCTTCCCACACACTGAGGTATAAAGAACTGGAGACTGCATCCAAGATGCCTGACAGTTGTTGGTGATCTACTCACGTTAGTATAAGCAGATTCATGTAACATTCGGTTGACACAGACAAACATCCACGGCCGATCCTTGCCATTCTGCCACCATAGGCGAGATCCCCGGATGTTCAATTTTGGTTCTGAATGAAAGTTGAAAATAAGTCATCCTTGGCCCAAATCAAAGCCAGTCTGGACACGCACCAAATCTGAACCAATTATAGTCATCTATGATTGGTTCAGATTTGGTCTAGACCAAACCAAAAACCAATCTCTGTGAATGTGGAAATCAAGGCCAGTCCTGAACTGCACTTAAAAAAGAAGTCCAAAAGGCGTCAGCGTCGGTCAGTCCATACTGAGGTGTACCCTACAGTGTTGTCTGAAATTTTATTTGATGAATGTCCATCAATGTGGAAAACCTACCATTTGTAAAACACCGAAACAAGACAGAAGTCAGCTCATGCTTACTGGGGTGTAGCCTAACACGGCCCACCCTTTGTAAAAACAGGCCATTGCATTGAATTTATTAGTCCTGATTCCTGTGACTAATCAATTTGGCTATTTAAGCTCTGAATATCAGCTACCCAACTTTATCAGAAGTTATCGTCAGCCTATTTACTCAGCAGGAAATGCAGAAGTATTTTCTTTTTTGCTATGATCAGTTTGTGGAAAATGTATGGATACAAATTTGAACCCTCTGATCATGACAATGTGGTGAAACTCCTGGACAATAGTTGTGATCGTCCATTCAATATTGTCCATTTTACATTGACCTGTCCTGTCTTTAGGATATGTTGTTTGTTAATATTGTCCCTCTCATTACATTGTCATACATTTAATCTCCAGCCTGTAGGCTACAGAAAAGGCCACATACTCTCTCTACCATATCCTATATGTGCTACATGATTTAAGTCAGATAAAAAAAAATGTTTGACGGAACGTTGGTGTAGCGCTGCAGAGATGCGTTTCTTCAACACCGCCCTGGAGAGGCGCGCTGGGAATGGACAAGCAAAATATTTTGTCCCTTGCCTTTGACAAAGTGGGCACTGTTTATCAAAGGGTGGAGTCAGGAGCGTCTTGGTCAGTTTAGCTCAGAAAATGGCGCCCTGGTCAATCTGCTCTATGGCGGCTGCCTAACGAGCGGGCTGGCAGTGCAAACATCACATACATGCGCACTAGCACCCAGTGCGCACAGGGAGCAATGCAACATGGCAGGCATTGGATGAAAATAAAATGTTCATATCTTCGGCAGTGAGTGATGGAAAAATATTTTGCCTCAGCGACAATTATTTGAATAATTCAATTGATGTTTTGTGCACAAAGGCGGTGACTGAAATGTCTTATTAGGAAATTTCAAATCGGACTCTGGCAGTCAAAAGAAATAGTATTTTTGGACCGGACGTCAGTCAAACTGCAGTACAGAAGCAAAACTGTAGGTGCAAACACCCCACCCAACAGACTGTCGACCAATCGCGTTCACGTTATCATGTTGCGTCACGCGGTTGCTAAACTAATCGTCATGCAATCCCTTCTCCAGGGTATGAGTCGAGAAACGTGCCTATCTTGACAGTAAAATAAGCAAAGAGTTGTACTGAACACTTATGAGAATGGTGGACTGAATTTTCTGGACTTTACTACTTTAAATAATAATTTTAAGATCAATTGGATAAAACAATTCCCAAGAAGACCCACTTCTATCTGGAATTGTATTCCTCATAATGTCTTCTCTACTTTTGGTGGCCTTAACTTCATGTTGTTTTGCAATTATAATATTGACAAAGTTTCAGTGAAACATTCTGCTTTTCATCGGCAGGTTTCTTATCATGGTCCTTAATTTATCAACACAATTTTTCTCCACACAGATATTATATATGGAATAATCGGGATATATTGTATAAAAATAGTTATTTGTTTTTAGAATATTGGTTCTGAAATAATATCTTATTGGTGAGCCAACTGGTAAATGCAGAGGGTCTTTTACTCAGTTATAAGGAATTCTTATCGCTTTACAAGGTCCCTGTAACACCTGAAGATTTTGCAATTGTTTTAGATGCCATTCCCTCAGGTGTTGCTATGTTATTCAGGAACGTGTCAAGACCTGACCCTCAGAGCCTACCTTCTATTGACCCTGTTGACTCATCAGTAGGAAAGATTTGTTTCTCTTTTGGTCCATTCAACAACAGAGAGATACAACATCCTGCTGAAACAAGGTTTGTATCTATACCTTATGTCATGCCTTATTGGAATGGATTTATTGATAATATCTGTTGGAAAAAAGTTTGGATGTTGCCACACACATACCTACTTGTTAACAAAATTAAGGAAGTTTCCTTTAAAATGATTCATAAATAGTATTCTGCCAACCACTATATGAAGAAGTTTAAGGAAAACATCAACTCAAATTGCTCCTTTTGTAATGACCACCCAGAAACAGTTTTGCATCTTTTTTGGCATTGTATGCATGTAAGAAAACTGTGGCAAGACATCAGTAGGTTTATAATTGAACACATTTATGAAGATTTTACACTATTGTGGAGAGATGTACTGTTTGGATTCTTAACATAAGATAGAAATAAGCTGAAACATTTTTATGTAATTAATTTCATTATTCTTTTGGCCAAATTTCATATACACAAATGTAAATTTACAAACAGAAAACCACATTTTCTTACCCTACAAAAATAAATTGAACTTTATTTTAAGACGGTTAAATGCTCTACTAACAAAAAAGCTGTTAGAATTGTAAGTATATGCATGTCCCTTAAGGTCCTTGTGTAATTGTAATGTGATATTGTACGCCCTAGCTCGATTGTCCATTGTTTGTAACCTATGTATGCTTGTGTTCCCTCATGTGCTTTATGTATTGATTTGTTGTTAATAAAAATAAAAATAAATGTTGTTTAAAAATATAATAATAATAAATAAGAGTCGAGAAACGTGCCTATTTTCCTCGAAAGTACCTAATGTCACGATTCCAAAGCTATACAATATTACAGATAGTAAGTTAATTATCCTATATCTTGGAAAATATTTCCAATGTTGTACTTCTTGTTGACGAAATTCATGCTAATGTTGGGGTTTTGAGCTCCCATTCCCTCCTTGAGGGAGAGCTTTTCTTACCCCTTGAATCGCCCAGAATGCACCTTGCGACCCATTGACCCATTGATTTAGCATGGGAAACGTACACAATGTGGGTTAATTCGATTTCAATGGAGTTTCCCATCTCCTCAAAGGTATCTCTGACCTGACCCGTTGGTCAGGAAGCGATCCGGGAGGTCCTTCCTTCCGGTCGTCACTAGTTACCACAGCCACAAAGCCCCCCGCCTATTTCTACAATTTATCTCTTAAAATTGCATTTTAAACCTAACCTTAACGACACTGCTAACCTTATGCCTAATCTTAAATTAAGACCGAAAACCACATAAATTATTATATATATATTTTTTTACCATATAGCCAATTTGAACATTGTGATTCTGGTAACTTTTGCAAACCCTAAAGGAAAACCCCAGATCACACGGATACTAGTGGTGGAGGCTCGTTTGAGGCAGGAGCGTCAACCTATTTTTACAGTCCGCAGGGATCATCTGCAAGATTTAGCAGCGGGACGATTTTTTGGTTGATGGTTGGTGACCAGAACATAATTTGTAGACTGCAAATTGACTGCAAGAAGCCCAAGCAGATATCATATTTGACAACAAAAAAATAGAATCATTTCAAACCTTGCTTACATTTATTTGAGATCAAGTCTCTCTTTATTATGTGTGGTAATTTGGGAACAGAATTCCAAAATTAAAATCACTTGAAGCTGATTTCCTGGTGTTTATAATATTGTATGTCCAACAATTAGAACAAATAATATTAGTATAACATTTGTAACAGAAATAATATAATATAAATCGGGCCGCGGGCCGCTATTTGGGGAACCTTGACTAGTAGAAGGCAAGTGATGGAGAGAAGGCCAGCCTCAGTTGGACCGATTGCGTTAGCTACCCACTCTGAGCCCATATGTATGTGTATTGATTCATTTGCAGACGTAAAACTTTAAGTCCGTTATATTCTTACTGACAGAAACAGTGTGGGTTCGCGTTAGCTAATTCATTATCGTGATGGATGCGCGAATATCAGGCGGGACTGGCGTTGGTACAGTCGCTAACGTTAGATCAAATTTGCCTAACGTTAGATCTAATTTGCAAGGACCCAGTTCAGGTAATGGGAGAAGGATGACGTCCAAAAAAACGCGTTCAAAAAAAGGGAAGAGAAGAAAGAGACGGAGGAATAAAAAGACAAAGACCAACAAAACCCCACCGTATTTACCACCGGAGGTAAGTTGGCTAGCTACTACTGTAGCAGATGTACAGCTACTGTTAGCTGGAGCTTGCTATCAAGTTCATGTTAGTTAGCTAGCTAGCGATGTTATCCAATGCTAGACTAGCCAGAACCTAGCTATTTCCAAATTCGGACATTATTTTAGCTAGCATCTGGCAGATGGTGTCGCCTGAGCTTTTCCATGGTAAGAAACTTTTTGGCTATATGTAACGTTGTTATAAGCAGGGAATGGACATTTGTTTGTTTGTTGACATCAACAGCTGGCGTTCGCACATAACAATGGTGTGACTAGCTGCAAGAGAGCAGCTTGGCAGCTCCATGATGTTGCAAGATACATTGTTCCCCTGGTGGTGCATAGATGTAAAATACTGTAGTGATAGCTTGCTGTGGTAGAAGTACATTAGTCAGGGGTGTGTGCTTGTCTGTCAAAATACAGTACAGGCACACATTTTCAAAACATGTCCATCCCTCTGTTTCTCTCAGGCTGAAGAGGGAAACATTGAATATAAGGTACTAGTATACATTCCTTTCTTTTTGCATGTCATCTTCCCTTTCACCTGTAGCTAGTAATCAAAAGTCAAAACACATCCATGTATATGCTCTCAAACACGAGGTTCACTTGTTGGTGGTGAAGTGCTGTCCCGTGCTCTACCTTCACTGCAGCTGAAGCTGGTGAACCCCACACAATACCGCTTTGAGCACCTGGCCACCCAGTTAAAATGGCGTCTTCAAGAGGGACGGGGCGAGGCGGTGTATCAGATTGGGGTGGAAGACAATGGCCTGCTTGTCGGACTGTCAGAGGGAGACATGAGAGCCTCGCTGAAGACCCTACGGAGGATGGCAGAGAAGTATGTCACTACCTGGTTTGCAAACAACACCAAAGGCACAATCTGGGATACTTTCTTCAGCTCCATGGTCATTTCAATTATACCCATTGAATCTTGAAGAAACTAGTTTATAAATGTCTAATTTGACAGTTTTCCATTGTTACTGTATTTAACAGTTGCCCCTCAGTTTGGTGGGTGTTGGTTAGAAATGTGCTATCTCTGCCTCACCAGGGTTGGTGCTGACATCACACTTCTACGAGAAAGAGAGGTGGATTACGACTCGGACAGAAACTGCCGGAAAATCGCAGAGGTTCTTGTCCGAAAAGTTCCAGACGACCAACAGGTGAGATTAAACAGCACCTTGTCTTATTTAAGAGACAGTTCACCCAAATTACAAATCTCAAAAGTAAAGCTAGCCTATGGACTACAGAGTGAATAGAGTAGAAGGGCTGACTGTGTGCTGAGACGTGATCCAGTTGTAACACTCCTGGCTCCTTGCACATATGCAACTCCCCACTGGAGTCTGTGGTTCCATTCACTTCTCACTGTCTCCTCCTCATCTATCTCCCATTGTTTATTTTCTGTCAGTCAATTAAGCATTAAAATGCAAAAATCCCTTGTTTTGCACTCAATCAATGGTCAATGGTAAGCTGTACATACAATGAAGGATTTCTGCCACGTCAATCTGCTGTAATTTCACTGCAGTGTCTCTTGTGTGTGTATGAGAGCAGTTCTTGGACCTGCGTGTGGCGGTACTGGGAAACGTGGACTCAGGGAAGTCCACACTGTTGGGCGTGCTGACGCAAGGCGAGCTGGACAACGGGCGAGGCCGGGCACGCCTCAACCTCTTCAGGCACCTTCATGAGATCCAAACGGGCAGGACATCAAGCATCAGCTTTGAGATTTTGGGCTTCAATAGCAAAGGGGAGGTGGGTAACAGCGTCTTATAGGTGACAAGATAAAGAAGGAAGGATAAACACGCATGAGTTTTCCCTTCCTTTGAGCAGAGACTATTAAAAAAAACAACGTATTCCTCAAAAACTACACTGATATAACAAAAAAGTGTAATAACACAAAAAACTGTGTAACAGCACACAAATGTTTTGAACACCTTCCATTTGTTACTAACCCATAAAAACAGTGTAACAACACACAAGTTAATTGAACTTCCTCTCATGTGGCTTTTGAAGGTGGTGAACTATAGTGACTCCCGTACAGCCGAGGAGATTTGTGAGAGCTCTTCTAAGATGATCACCTTCATTGACCTGGCCGGCCACCACAAGTACCTGAAAACCACCATCTTTGGCCTCACCAGCTACTGCCCAGACTTCGCCATGCTGGTGGTCAGCGCCAACACAGGCATAGGTAAGCCTCGTCACATAGCTATAATAACAGTGTAGATTGTGCCGGGCTTTTTAACTTCTACAGGATTTGTTTGGCCCAGAAAGCTATGAAAAGTGATGTGCGTTTGACTACTTACAGTATGTGACCACTGACTAGTGTTACAAAGAGGGTGTTAATTGCAAATGAGGTCCTTGTTGATTAGATGTTTTTCCATAAATCTTCTCCTGAACCATATGGTCTATTTACTAGAAACTCATGGACAACATTGACACCATTTTTTTCTACTCAAGTATAAATGACCAAAGTTACCAACATTTCTGAAGTCTGGTAACTTTGAGAAATTACTGGGAGTTTTGCGACCCTACCACTGACCCAACCAGATACGATTTTCTCCCCCTTAGCTGGCACCACCCGGGAGCACCTGGGCCTGGCCATGGCACTAAAGGTACCCATCTTTATCGTGGTCAGCAAGGTGGACCTGTGCGCCAAGGGCACAGTGGAGCGCACAGTACGCCAGCTGGAGCATGTCCTCAAGCTGCCTGGCTGTAACAAAGTGCCGATGGTGGTGGCCAGCCCGGATGACGCCGTCACAGCCGCCCAGCAGTTCGCTCAATCCTCCAGGTAGCTGCTGAAAAGGAGAAAAGACCTATAAGGAAACTAGAATTGTACGGCAACGTTGTTTGTATTGGTGGGTGGGAAATCAATACAGTTACATATTGGGATATTATTTTTGACGATATATCATATTGTTTTGACAATATCTCAATATTATTGTTTGCGATAGCTGCACCAAAACTCCAGTATTTTTCCTTTTTTGTTCTCCATCTTTTTAAATAGGGAGCCAATTTGTTTTAGCACTTTTATTTCCATGATTGATCAAAACTTGTTTTCTCATGGCTGTCGCTTGTCCCTCTGCAGGAGACATATGGTGAGAAATATGTTTGGAACATCGAATCACAATAAAATTGCTGCATCACATCGCAATACATATAGAATTGTGAGAATCGCAAAACATATCGTATCGGCACCAAAGTATCATGATAATATCATATTGTGAGGTCCCTGGCAATTCCCAGGCCTAGTTGGGTGTATACACCCATTTAAGCATCAAGGGACTAACTATCTTAGTGGGCAGAATTTGGCATGGGACATCATAATGATGCAATTTTCCCAGGTGTAAACACATTTTATGGAAGTCAGATAATCAGGTGAGAAGTTTTTTAGACATCTTTTGAGCAACCATTAACATATGTCTATCTGGTTGTTATTTGGTTATCTGACCAGATAAAATCCAAAATATGACATTTTTATGACTTGATGTAGCCATGAAAAACATGTCTTTACCTGGTTGTAATCTGGTTATCAGATGTCTCCTCAACCAGATAACCAGTTGACACCCAGAGAATGACGTTACAATTACCCAAGCCAATTTCTTTACACTGAATGACACCATTATGACGCCTTTTCTGACGTTATGCTTAGGTTATATACTGGTTGTAAAAGTCATGTCCACTCTTTATGCCGTAGCATCACACCCATCTTCACCCTGTCCAGCGTGTCTGGAGAGAGTCTGGACCTGCTTAAGGTCTTCTTCAACATCCTGCCTCCTCTCAGCAACAGCAAGGAGCAAGAGGAGCTCATGCAGCAACTCACTGAGTTCCAGGTACTACACCCAGACACATTAACGGATACAATTATTGTGTGAATGATGTGTGTGCATGGACATTGTGTGTGTCCACGCACACTCACAACTAACACAATATTACACATGCACACGCGTTTGTGCACAAACAACTAATATATTACCCACATACACACACTCTTTACAAACCCATCCGAACGCATACATGCATTCATGCACACGCATAACAGAACATACACCCACACATACATTGCATACATACGAGATGTGAACATGCACTTTCACACATTCAGATTCACACCCTTATTCTGCATCAACGCTTGCAAAATAGACGTCCTAATTCCTCTGCTTGTGAATATAGGTAGATGAGATATATACCGTGCCAGATGTGGGGACAGTGGTGGGAGGAACTCTCTACAGGTCAGTTGGCCATAAGTCATATTGATACTCATGAATGAATGATAATGGATTGATTTAGCACTGTTCTAGGGATTGTTCACCCAAATTACAAAATGACATATTGGTCTCCTTACCCTGTAAGCTGTCTATGGACAAGGTCTGACAGCAATCCTGCTTTGGGTTAGTTTCCCTGGCACTGTTTCCAAGTGCTAACGTTTTAGCATTTGTAGCACAAATCCCATTCATGTCATGTTACCGATTATTATTCATTTTTCGTGCATCATGTTCACATCTATAGGTGACTTTGTTGGGCTTTTTTAAAAAGATACTTTTAGAGGATTTGCTCAATTAAGCTTTTAGCTAATCAAAAACCAATAGAAGTCGATGTACTGCAAATGGTATAACCCTGAAGCGCTGTTAAAAATGATTTGCCCTGGAGAGTTCCACTTTGACATATAATGTTTTTCCTCCCGTTGTCCCGCTGACAGTGGGGTGTGTCGCGAGGGGGAGAGGCTGGTGGTTGGCCCGACGGACGAGGGCCGTTTCCTGAGGCTGAAGGTGGGCAGCATCCATAGGAACCGCTCGGCCTGCAGGGTGCTGAGAGCCGGCCAAGCCGCCACACTGGCCCTCGGCAACTTTGACCGCTCGCTGCTCCGCAAGGTCAGAGGGTTCAGCCACAACACACCCGCACCATATGTGCCCAGTTGTGAATTTTCACGACTTTTATCAATAAGATACTAGAGTTTCCCCTCCCATTTTCTATTTTCTGCCAATCTCATCCCTTAATCTGACTGAACATTGCAGGGTCACATTTGGAAACAAGACGACTGCACAAACTGCTCATGGTTATGATACTGTCATATGTCCTCTGTTTTGTGTGTTACATGTGAAATCTCAAGTATAGGTAGGAGGTCTGTGTAGCCTACTATATTTTTGTTCTATCTCTCTTCTATAAATAAAGTTATTATTTTAAATTGATAGCTGTCAGTGAAAAACACATTTTGGTCCTTGAAACAATCTGACACAATGTCCATGCACACTCATAATACAATATAATACACACGTACACTCACAAACAACTCACAAATCATATGTAGTCTAAATGCAGTGTACTGTTTTCTAAAATCACTTCCACAATGGTTGTTCCTTTCCCATCTCCCAAAGTACTTATTGGTGAGTGTGTGTGTGTGTGTGTGTTGAATAGGGTATGGTGATGGTCAGCCCGAAGATGAACCCCACCATCTGCTGGCAGTTTGAGGCGGCCATCGTCCTTCTCTTCCACGCCAAAACATTCCGTCGGGGCTTCCAAGTGACCGTGCACGTGGGGAACGTAAGACAGACGGCCACCGTGGAGTGCCTGCATGGAAAGGTTAGTTTAGTAATAATAATTATAAACTGGGTAGTTAGAGTCCTGAATGCTGATTGACTGATTGGCTGACAGCCATGGTATATCAGACTGTATACCACGGGTATGACAAAACATTTATTTAAACTGCTCTAATTACATTGGTAACCAATATATAATAGCAATAAGGCACCTCAGGGGTTTGTGGTATATGGCCAATATACCAACGGCTACGGCCTGTATCCAGGCACTACGCATTGCGTCATGCGTAAGAACTGGCCTTAGCCGTGGTATATTGGCCCTATACCACACCCCCTCGGGCCTTACTGTTTAAATATACCACTGGTATGATGCAAAACTAGTGGTTTACTGTTCTAATTACCTCAGTAACCTATTTATAATAACAGTAAGGCACCTCAGGGGTTTGTGGTATATGGCCAATATACCACGGTTAAGGGCTATATCCAGGCACTCTGCCTTGCGTTGTACATAAGAACAGCTCTTAGCCGTGATATAAGAACAGCCCTTAGCCGTGATATACTGGCCATATACCACACCCCCTCGGGCCTTATTGCTTAAGTATACGCTCCTTTTTCTTTTATACAGCATCCTTCATACATTGTAGTATTTAGACATTTGTACAAGGTCAATATTTTTTTATACCAGAAATGAAACCTTGTGCAATGTTCAGATAGAGATTTTATTATATAGTACAAACATGCCACTCTGCCATGTAGAGGAAGAGGAATCAGGTCAGCGCTATCAGCAACGTCTACCTACTGATTGTGGCCCTGCTGCTTTATGAGTCAACACAAACCGTTTGGTGTGCCCTTCCCTGTTTTCACCACCAGGAGGAGCTGCGCACAGGAGAGAGGGCCGTGGTCTGCTTCCGCTTCATCAAACACCCAGAGTACCTCCGCATGGGCGCCAAGCTGCTCTTCAGGGAGGGCGTGACCAAGGGCATCGGCCACGTCACCAGCCTCCTGCCCGACTCGCATGACCAAAACCAGATCCACGACCAGAACCAGAGGGAGATAGAGAAATAGAGGAGGAGGAGAAAGGAGGGAAGGAGAGGAAATTACTAACTCTCCTGAACATGCGCCCCCCCCCCCCCCCCCTGGACGATGTGGAACATACTCAGCATACCCATCCTTTGGAGGTTTAAAGGGATAGTCGACTTACCTAAGGCAGGGTTTCCCAAACTCGGTCCTGCCCCCCCGCCCGGGTGCACGCAAAGGTTTTTGCCCTAGCAATACACAGCTGATTCAATTAAACAACTCATCATCAAGCTTTGGTTATTTGAATCAGCTGTGTGGTGTTAGAGCAAAAAACAAAGCGTACACCGGTGGGGGGAGTTTGGGAAACCCTGACCTAAGGTGTTGTCGTTTTTAAGTTTGTTATTTAGCAATGTGCAGAATGGCTAGCATTTTTGGAGCATGTAGCGATGCTAGTGTAAATAGGTTGTATCAGTTAGCATTGCTTTCAAAAGCATGTGGAAAGCAGGGAAGTCGACCAGTGGTGATCCTGTCTGCAAAAGGAAGAGCTCTTCTACCATGCTTTTGAATGCAAGTTTCCTTCCATACTTTTTCTAAAATATTGTGGTTTACTCTCTGCACTTCATTCGTCTTGATTAGTATTAAGGAAAAGTAGACTACGTGCTGCCCATTTTGGCGACGCAAATAAGTGGCGACCGTAAATGCTGCCATGCTAATTTTCTAAATGTTAAATTCAACTAAGTCTGTGTAGGGCAGCAATAATGTGTGAGGGTTGAGAATGAGCAGAGTCGAGATGCTTGGCGTAGTCAAGTGAATGTTGCATTGCAAACCCGTTCTGAAAGAAATGTAGGGGCAAGTATCAAGTGATGTTTTCCATAGTAGAGACGCCGCTTTTGTTACCCTGTTATGTCAACCCATTGAACCCAATGCTGTCTATGTCATAGCTTCAGGCTTGTCTGTGTACAAGGCAGCTTTGTGCAGCTAGATACCCATGTGGAGTCTGCATGCTTAATAGGGACTTGTGAAAATCTAAATATCAGACTAAATGGACTCCTAAATGACAAATATTTATTGAACTCTAGACTTTATCTCTCACCCTTTACGAGGTTGTGTGCAATTATAACTAAAGCATTGAATGTAATGTACATCCACTTCTAAATACCATTTTGAAGCACAAACATTTTTGTGAGAGTTGTCGATTTTGCACTTTGTATTTTTGGAATAGCTTCTGCATGTTTGAGTCCGCCAGAGGTTCCCGGACTACGTCCCGTAGAGCTGTAAGGTGCTCTGTAGTGAAACACGGGATTCAATTTATCATGGTGTTGATGCATAGAGGTCTCGGTGACCACTGCTATATGCTGCTTATTCAAGTATCAGCTGATCTTTACATGTTTGCGGTCATAAGAAATATACAGAAAGCATGCAGAGCGCTTTTCTTTTAGATGATATAATAAATATAATATTACAGGTATTAGCTTCTTTGGTTGAGACACGTGGCAAGTTTGCAGTATGTGTATGCATTGCATCAAGGTTGTGTAAATACTATTAAAACATGTTTTATCGTGACACCTTCCCCCATAAAAAACATCAAAAGACAAGTATTTTTTGCATATTTTTATTGACTTTAAAAGCTGAACTTATTTGGCTTGATGGTCAACACAGGTTGTTCACAGAACACATTTAATGTGCATTTTGCAGCTTAGCTAAAAGCAACGTTTTGAAATGTCACTGGTTTAAATGACTCAATTCCATTCATAAAATGTGTTTACACTTTTATAAATGACTTTCATGAATAAGCTAAAGATGTATAAATAGTTAAAGGGTCTACATACTATTAATATGACTATTTACATGAATTATTAGGCATTTATAAAGGATTATAATGGCTTAATCATGAAAGTTATAACGTGTAACCCAAAAAAATGCTGGTCATATTCTGTCTGGTCCACGTGCAGGGCGGCACAACCGTTCCTGGAGAGCTACGCTCATGTATGTTTGTTTTCGCTCCAACCGCAGTTGTAACTAACCAGCTTCAGCTTATCAACCACCTAATTGTTATGAATAGGATGGGCTAGATTATGGTTGGATCAAAAACACACAGGACAGTACCTCTCCGGGAATAACATTGAGCAGCCCTTTAAGATATGAAGGATTGGATAAGGAGATGATGTTGAGCAAAGGCCCTTGAAGCTTGTGCTTTTTAACATTCATTACTAGCACAGCATGCCAGGCTACATACAGTACTCACACACACAAAATGTTTGACAAAAATATTGAAAAATAGACATTCATAGGAAAACAAAGTAACTCCACCACAACATTAGAGAGCTTCAAATCCAGGTGGGACTACGGTACCTTTAGAAAGTGATCACACCCCTTGACTTTTTCCACATTGTTGTGTTACAACTTGAATTTAAAATGGATTAAACAGATTGTGTCGCACACACGTCAAAGTGGATATTATTTTAATGACAAATGAAATACAAATGAAAAGCTTTTCAGCTTTTGAGTCAATAAGTATTCAACCCCTTTGTTTGGGCAAGCCTAAATAAGCAGATTTTTTTTTGTGGCAAAGAAATTAACTTTATGTACTGAATACAAATCGTTAGGTTTGGCAAAAATCCAGCACCTCACTGAATGCCACTTCATATTTTCAAGCATGGTGGTGGCTGCATCATGTTATAGGTATGCTTGTCATCGGCAAAGACTAGGGAGTTTTTTGGGATAAAAATAAACAGAATAGAGCTAAGCACAGACAAAATCCTAGAGGAAACCCTGGTTGAGTCTGCTTTCCAACAGACATTGGGAGACAAATTCACCTTTTAACATGACAAAAAAACTCAAATACAAGGCCAAATATACACTGGAGTTGGTTACGAAGACATCAAATGTTCCTGAGTGGCCTAGTTACAGTTTTGACATAAATCGGATTCAAAATATGTGGCAAGAATTGATAATGGCGATCTACAAATGATCAACCAACGTGACAGTGCTTGAAGAATTTTTAAAATAATAAATGTGCAAATATTGTACAACCCAGGTGTGCAAAGCTCTTAGAGAGAGACTTACCCAGAAAAACTCAGATGTAATCGCTGCCAAAAGGTGATTCTTTCATGTATTGACTCAGTGGTGTGAATACTTATGTTAATTTGATATTTCTGTATTTCATTTTCAATACAAAACATTTTCTCACTATGGGGTATTGTGTGTAGATGGGGTGAGAAATAAACAAATGTAATCAATTTTGAATTCAGGCTGTAACACAATGTGGAATAAGTCAAGGGGTATGAATACTTTCTGAAGGCACTGTATACCCACAGCAAGATTGTTTGTGATAACCTGATAGTAAGATTATGGAAAATGCCATGACGTAGAAAAAGCTTTACATTTCCAACTGCCACAGTTACAAACCCTAACAAATTGATTCTGCTCAGAAAATCACACGTCTACAAAAAAACACTGTCCAGAAGTGTCCATTACAAATGTTGCACGGTGTATACATTCCTGCAGTGAAAAGGAAACAGCATGACCATGTGTATATTATCCATACATGGGTTGAAAACCATTTAGCATGATATGGTCCTTCACAGACAGGTCCAAAAGATTGAAGTGTAATGCTTGACTTTGACATCCAAATGACCAGAAGCGTGAAATGTAGTGCTGGACTATTGAAGTTCTTCATTCTCCTTTCTAAAGTAACTTCTTGTTCTTCAACTTCTTCAAGTTGGAGTTGTTGTCAGCGAGTAGGGTGGAACGTGAGCCGATATAATTTAAGCCAAGCTCCTCTGCCGTGGCTTGATCCTCAGATACAGCTAAGAAGAAGAAAATACCATTTTTAAAGATCATACAACTATGGTAAGCAGGGGGCTGAGATTCTCATTTAGATGGTCTCAATTTAGATTCAGCATTATTACATAATATTCTTAAGTGACAGTATTTCCCCCACTAGTTAAAGAAATCTATTAATTCTTGCCAGATAAAGGATTATCTCCGTTATGTGAAATGGCAGAAAAGGTTTTGTCAAGGGGGTTACGCAAGGAGCTGGAAGGTCTTCACAAAGCATGCGGGACTAAGAAATGTTAGGTCTTCACCAGTCTTCTAATCAGAGAAGTTGACCCTGAAGGGTAATTTCATCCCCAAATAGATTGAAAGTTATACTTTTCCCCAGGGGCACAACTTCAGTTTTAGAAGTGGGGGTGACATAATTATTATTATAAATATTTTTTCGTATTGGATAAACACACCAAATAGCCTACTGGACCGCTCAGTGAAAGTTGCATCCCTGCTTTTCACTGAACATATTCTTTGACCCCCCCAGCACCGGGGCCAGGATTCACAACATCTCAGAGTAGGACTTTTGATATTTAATTTGCCATAATGGAAAACTTTAAGCGCCCAGGTGTTTATTTGCTTACAAACGCAGAGCTCACACTGTTATAATCAGGTTTCCAGGTCTACAAGTTGATAAAAAAAAGCTACTGTCATTAATAAGTTCACCGGCAGTCCTGTTTGCTAATTAAAACACATACATTTAGAACACACTGCAAATGTTAGGCTACAAAAGCAGCAAAGTGGATTGTGGTACAGTTAGAGGTTGGAAGTTGGATATACAGTACCAGTCAAAAGTTTAGACACACCTACTCATTCCAGGGTTTTTCTTTATTTTTTACTATTTTCTACATTGTAGAATAATAGTGAAGAAATCAAAACTATGAAATAACACATATGGAATCATGTAGTAACCAACAGAGTGTTTGAGATTCTTCAAAGTAGCCACTCTTTGCCTTGATGACAGCTTTGCACACTCTTGGCATTCTCTCAACCAGCTTCAAGAGTTAGTCACCTGGAATGCATTTCAATTAACAGGTGTGCCTTGTTAAAAGTGAATTTGAGGAATTTATTTTCTTCTTAATGCATTTGAGCCAATCAGCTGTGTTGTGACAAGGGTGTGGTGGTATACAGAAGACAGCCCTATTTGGTAAAAGACAAGGCCATATTATGGCAAGAACAGCTCAAATAAGCAAACAGAAAAGACAGTCCATCATTACTTTAAATTTCAAGAATTTTGAAAGTTTCTTCAAGTGCAGTCGCAAAACCCATCAAGCACTATGATGAAACTGACTCATGAGGACCGCCACAGGAAAGGAAGACCCAGAGTTACCTCCGCTGCAGAGGATAAGTTCAGAGTTACCCACCTCCGAAATTGCAGCCCAAATAAATGCTTCAGAGTTCAAGTAACAGACACAGCTCAACATCAACTGTTCAGAGGAATCTGTGTGAGTCAGGCCTTTATGGTCAAATTGCTGCAAATAAACCATTACTAAAGGACAGCAATAATAAGAGACTTGCTTGGGCCAAGAAACATAAGCAATGGACATTAGACCGGTGGAAAACTGTCCTTTGGTTTGATGAGTCCAAATGTGAGATTTTTGGTTCCAACTGCCCTGTCTTTGTGAGATGCAGAGTAGGTGAACGGGTAGTCTCCACATGTGTGGTTCCCACTGTGAAGCATGAGGGAGGAGGTGTGATGGTGACACTGTCTGATTTATTTAGAATTCAAGGCACACTTTACCAGCATGGCTATCACAGCATTCTGCATCGATACTCCATCCCATCTGGTTTGCGCTTAGTGGGACTATTATTTGTTTTACAACAGGACAATGACCCAACGCACCTACAGGCTGTGTAAGGGCTATTTGACCAAGAAGGAGCATTATGGAGGGCTGGGAACTCCTTCAAGACCGTTGGGAAAACATTCCAGGTGAAGCTGGTTGAGAGAATGCCAAGACTGTGCAAAGCTGTCATTAATTCAAATGGTGGCTACTTTGAAGAATCTCTAATATACAATAAACTTTTTGGGTTACTACACGATTCCATATATGTTATTTCATAGTTTTGATGTCTTCACTCTTATTCAACAATGTAGGAAATAGTACAAATAAAGAAAAACCCTTGAATGAGTAGGTGTGTCCAAACTTTTGACTGGTACTGTATCTGTCTAACTAGCCCCATAGAGCCGAATGTCTCTTGAATATCCAACCTCTATCTAGGTCGTCATTCTAAATAAGAATTTGTTCTTAACTGACTTGCCTAGTTAAATAAAGGTTCAACTAAAAACAACCCGGTGGTCAGTTTTTTTCGCTGGCTAACAGACAGAATTATTGCACTTTGACAGGTTGGGATCAATCATCCAGCACAAGGTAGAGAGAGAGGTTTGAAAAACAATTCTGAACTCTTTGGTAGAGATGCTGTGAAAACCCAGTGGAGCAGTGCGAGAGAATGCGTGCATGCATAACCTACTGGTAAATTACCCTGTTTTGACCCTACATTTAATAGAGACTGGCATTTATTTTGCGATGCCCGGCCATTAGAAGAGACAGGCGTTTGTTGGAGACCCTGAGTTTAATGGAAGTTTTACGGTATATGGACAGATCCTAGATCAGCATTCCTCCTTTTAGACGCTTTGTGGAAATGGCCCCTGGTCAAAACCAATGGATATGTGTATGTCCACTTTTCCTAAACTAAACCACTGCTCTGAATACAATATGGAGCTGCAGCCTCCAGACAGACACTACTGCTGAATTCCAAAATTGACTACTCTTCACCCTGCCATATTTCTACACCGATCCCATCATTTCAGATCTACAGGAGTGCCTAGGACTTAGGAACTAGGGATGGAGCACATGTGTGGCCAGGCTAGTGTCCCCCCTCTCTCCTGCTCACCCCTAGCAGGTTCCTTGGAATGTAGCCCTCTCTGTCTCCGCAGCGGGCCCACCACCACTCCATCTCGTCCTTGTCCTCGCGCCGCAGAACAGTCATGCAGTCGCCTTCCTGGAAGGCCAGCTCGTCGTCGTCCTCGGCCTCGTAGTCCCACAGGGCGTACACCACCCCACGGTTCATGATGCCTATCTTCTCCTGTACACCTGCATCAACACAAAATCCCACCCACCTTGTCAGGAACAAGCTGTTCAAATTCAATATCCGCTAAAGCATGTTATGGAAGGACGAACGTCAGTTAGAGTAGGTGAGGGTAGCTACATTTTGTAAACAAGCAGAGGGGTCGAGTGCAAAACGGAAAAAGAATAAATAGGCGCACAGTGTTTTGAGCAAATAATGTTTGTGCTTTGCCTCCAGTCAGAGTACACCAGCGGTCTCACCGTAGAGGAACTGGGAGCACTGTGCGTAGCCCTCCTCCATCTCCTCGCACTTGTCTGCCGCTGTCTGCATGTCACTGTAGGTGGTGGCGAACACAGCAGCCCCGGACTCCACCAGGAACTTACACACCTGCACGTTGTTACAGGAGGCCGCGCAGTGCAGCGGAGTCCTGGGAGAGAGACACGGAGAGGAGAGGTGGGGACAGAGGGAGGGAGGTAGAGAGGAGGGTAGAGGGAGAAAGAGATAAGAGGGAACAAGGTGGGAGAGTTGGAGGATATGAGAGCAAGATGATGGGTGAGGGAGAGTGGGGGAGTGAAGGAGGGGAGAAATGAAAAGAGAATAACCGGGGGTGACAACAGCTTTGATAAAGCTACTGTAAAGTCACATTGGCTACTGTAAAGTGACAACAACCACTGTAAAGTTACTGTAAAGAGACAACAGCAACTGTAACGTGACAATGGCCACTGTAAAGTGACAATGACTCACCAGCCATCGCTGTCGGCGGCGTTGGCGTTCACGCCAAACTGCACCAGGAACTTGACGATCTCGGTGTGGCCGGCGCAGACTGCGTTGTGCAGGGCTGTGATGCCCTCGTCATTGGGCAGGCTGGGGTCATCCACCTATAAGGCACAAAGTTAATATGCTTCAAGACATTTCCTAGACAAGGTCAGTTATCTGTCTTTACCCCTTACGGTTGATGTTAGGATTTGGGGAGGGATTAGCTAATCTTAAATATGTGCCTAAGTGCAACATGGTTGAGGTTAGGATTTGGGTATGTTTTAGCAGGTCCTATAAATGTGCTTAAGGGCAACTTCTAAGCTAAGCGTTTTGATGGACGTAGACCAGCGTTTGTAGTTGCATAAGCCTTCGCTTATGGGACGTCTGCTTGGAAGAGTCGTCTGAGGTATTGACATTGAAATTAGGAGGGCTAATGATGTAAAACTCACATCACCGAGTTCGAATCCGGCCAACAATCCTTTGACTCCCCACCCTACTTTTCTTCTCAACACTATACTATCTCTTCAATTAAAAGGAGTGGGACTACTCACGTCATAGATGACCCTCTGCACCAGATCATACTCGCCCTCCAGTGATGAGTCCAGCAGCAGGGCCAGGGGGTTGAACTTCACCCGCATGCCGTGGTCGATGCGCTCCGAGTCGACCTTCCGCAGGTTGGTCCTCTTGCCCTGCAGGAGGAGAGGAGCGAGGGCTGTCGGTGTTTCACAATATGATGCGGTGACATCTGTTAGCTATGGTCATCGAAATTGCTAAAAGGTTTTAAAATGAATTATAATAAAATGTAACACTTGGACGAAGATCCTCTAAACTTTGTTGAATTTGTATTATCCATCAGATATTGACTGAATTAAAACACATAAATCATTTTACTGGCTCGGACAAATAATGAAGGCAGTTCAGTTATTCAATTTGTCCAATATACATTTTGTATCAGGTATTTATTTTTGGATGTGTTAAGAAAATTAATGATATGTGCATAATTTGAATAAATACACTGGGTGTACTTGCATATATGCAACATTAACATAAAGGGGTGGAACAGGGCTGAAACCACCAAACACTTGCTCAGTCTAGCCTACCTGCACTGTCTAGACTGCTTCATTAATTACTGTGGTCACGTACTCTTGCATAGTTCAACAAGTCTGTCAATAGCAGGATACCCTCGTATAAAAAAAAAAATCAACATGCTTGGCTTTAGAATGCACCCATCTAAACATACTTTACATTGCTTGCGAGATCGGACATAATATCACTACAATCCAAATATTCATTTTCGGAAGTTGCTTTCGTTTCAGTGCATCTTATTTGTTATCATTTTAACTTTCTTTTTGACCTCCCAACTGCATTAAATGATTACTTTTCAATTCCACAAAAAATGAACACCCATCCAAATAAAGTCATATTTATTTACTCTTTATTGTGATGTAAGTGTTGAGACGGTGTGTAAATCCCAGATGAAGCTTTAGTGTTCTTATAGAGTCAACAGAAAGACAGTGTATTCCACTGAGCCCATTTCAGCCATTACCGGGGTGTGTTTGACAGGTCATTACAAACATTTCCACGGTCGTAATGCTAAGAGAAAAAAAAACTACAGGCACAAGCATGAGTATGAAAGAGTTGCAGGAGTAAAATGAAAACAATAAATCCAACGGGATTTAAGTGACAAGTAGGGCTGTGGCGGTCACGAAATGTTGACAGTTATTGTCATGCAAATGTCTGCAGGTCTCACGGTAATTGATAGTTAATTAACAAGTTTAGCATCTCCAGGCCTCCAAGTATACAAGCCGCTGATGTGGCTTATGAAGAAAATGTATTTCAGAAGAACAGAATGAGTTGGTCTATGCATGTTATCTGGCTATGCGACATAGGCTGTCATTTAGAAAACAAGATATGCTTATAATTCCCATGCTATTATTTTACACAGTATTACATGATTTTATAGTAAGAAGAATAACATTTACAGTGCCGTCAGAAAGTATTCAGACCCCTTGACTTTTTCCACATTCTGTGGAATATATATGTATTTTTTAATAAATTAGCAAGAATGTCTAAAAAAACGTTTTTTGCATTGTCATTTTGGGGTAGTGTGTGTAGATTGAAAAAAAATCTATTTTAGAATAAGGCTGAAACTTAAAATAAATAAAATAGAAATTATATTTTTCATTTTCCGCGCATATGAAGTGGCTATGTTGAGCGTAGAAGTGAATATGCACTAGATTTAGAGTTATTTGATAACTTTAGTTGTGAATGATACAAACCTTAATGTCTTAGAAATCAAAACATAGATGGGCTGCATGATAGGCATATGATGATTTGAAAAAGTTGCAAATAAAGCTTACGCTCTGTTCTTTGCCTCAGACTGCACATGCTGTTCTCTCATCAAATGATCATATTTTCACCCACCAGACTATTCTCAATTTAATCTCGTCTTTACTAATACAGTACCAGTCAAGAAAGTTGACACACCTACTCATTCCAGAGTTCCTTTATATTATTACTATTTTCTACATTTTAGATTAATAGTGAATACATCAAAACTATGTAGTACGTAGTAACCAAAAAAGTGTTTGAGATTCTTCAAAGTAGTCACCCTTTGCCTTGACAGCTTTGCACTCATTCTCTCAACCAGCTTCATGAGATAGTCACCTGGAATGCATTTCAATTAACAAGTGTGCCTTATTAAAAGTTAATTTGTGGTATCTATTTCCTCCTTAAAGCGTATGAGCTGTTAGAATCTGGGTTAAACTTGGAACATTGTTATACTAGAGACATGATACATCAGGAGTAATACTATAGTATCTGAGGAGTGATATAGACTGTTTTTTTACATCAGATGTTAATGGTTATCTGTAGGAGGCAGATGGCTTTGGAATGTGCTGGGTAGAGGGGAGGCAGTCACGGGAGTGCTATAGGTGATACGGGTGGAGAGCTTTGGATTAGGCATCAAGGGGGTTGAAGTCAGGTCACCATAAGTGAGGAGGAGCGGTTTATTACCCCCATCACTTTGTCTTCCTGTCGAACCATAACAGATGTAAGGGTTGGAGAGAAAGAGTGCATCTAAATTTAAATATATATATATACATACACACACACACACACACACACACACACACACACACAGTCCATATTTATGCAAGAACAAATAAGCAAAGAGAAATCATTACTTTAAATGTCAATAACTTTGAAAGTTCATGAAGGTAGAATAATAGTGAAGACATGAAGGTCAGTCAATGAGGAACATTTCTATTTGTTTAACACTTTTTTGGTCACTGCATGATTTCATAGTTATGATGTCTTCCCTATTATTCTACAATGTAGAAAATAGTTTAAAAGGCTTCTCTGGATTTATGGTGGAGCATGTGCTTAATATGAGCAGCTGAAAATAAATATAGTAGCAGCTGGGAACCTCCTATTTTTAGTGGCAACCATCAAAACTCTGCTTTCACACAGGACTGCATATAGAAAAGTCTGGGCTTATAACACTTATTTCAGTCCACGCATCAAACACTATTTGAGGAGCATGCAGCCTCTCGCTGCGCAACAGGTAATATTCCACCCAAACTCCGTATGCCATGACCTCTCCAACCCTGTTCCTTCATTTGGGAAACCAATTGGAAACCGATTAAAAGATCGTAACACGTTTTCACACTAAACACATTTCTGTTGACAGCCCTCTGCACGCTTGAGAAAGGAATGAGGTGGGGGGTGGGGGGTGGCTTGGGTTCAAGTCATTAAAACTCGTTTTTCAACCACTCCACAAATATCTTGTCAACAAACTATAGTTTTGGCAAGTCAGTTAGGACATCTACTTTGTGCATGACAAGTCATTTTTTCAACAATTGTTTACAGACAGATTATTTCACTTATAATTCACTGTATTCACTTCCGACTTCAACTGTACATAAGCTCTAATAAGCGTACGGGGGATTTGAATTCATCATCACCTCAGAAAGAGCTGTCGATTTTGTTGTGTTAGGCTTTGAAACAATATCCAGAATGACCATGTTTTCCAGTCAATTTGACCGGTTGTTGAACTCCTTCAAATTGATCATCACAGTGAGGTGAATTTTAAAAGCATGATACTGTTTTGATGATAAGTGTTTGATGTGATTTTCCATTGATGTCAGAGTGGTTAGAGGAACATAGCGCTGAGTACCAGGCCATTATGACTTGATGGTCGTTAGGGAGTTGGGTACTACCAACGCATGTCCAGAGTGCATTACCATGACTCAACGGTCACATGGAATTTTACTGCCATCATGACTGCCGGTGTGGAGGTAATATGGTCACCGCAACAGCCCTAGTGACAAGTGGATATTACACCCTTCAAACACAGATGGCTGAAAAAGACAGATCCTCAGGTGGGTGTATACAGTTGAAGTCGGACGTTTACATACACCTTAGGCAAATACATTTAAACTCAGTATTTCACAATTCCTGACATGTAATCCTTGTAAAAAATTACCCGTCTTAGGTCAGTTAGGATCACCACTTTATTTTAAGAATGTGAAATGTCTTAATAATAGCAGAGAGAATGATTTATTTCAGCTTTTATTTCTTTCATCACATTCCCAGTGGGTCAGAAGTTTATATACAGTCAATTAGTATTTGGTAGCAGTGCCTTTAAATTGTTTAACTTGGGTCAAACATTTTGGGTAGCCTTCCACAAGCTTCCCACAATAAGTTGGGTGAATTTTGGCCCATTCCTCCTGACAGAGCTGGTGTAACTGAGTCAGGTTTGTAGGCCTCCTTGCTCGCACACGCTTTTTCAGTTCTGCCCACAAATTCTCTATAGGATTGAGGTCAGGGCTTTGTGATGACAACTTCAATACCTTGACCTTGTTGTCCTTAAGCCATTTTGCCACAACTTTGGAAGTATGCTTGGGGTCATTGTACATTTGGAAGACCCATTTGCGAATCTTTAACTTCCCTACTGATGTCTTGAGATGTTGTTTCAATATATCCACATAATTTTCCTCCCCTCATGATGCCATCTATTTTGTGAAGTGCACCAGTCCCTCCTGCAGCAAAGCACTCCCAGAACATGATGCTGCCACCCCCGTGTGCTTCACGGTTGGGATGGTGTTCTTTGGCTTGCAAGCCTCCCCCTTTTCCTCCAAACATAACAATGGCCATTATGGCCAAACAGTTCTATTTTTCTTTCATCAGACCAGAGGACATTTCTCCAAATCTTTGTCCCCATGTGCAGTTGCAAACCGTAGTCTGGCAGTTTTATGCGGTTTTGGAGCAGTGGCTTCTTCCTTGCTGAGCGGCCATTCAGGTTGTGTCGATATAGAACTTGTTTTACTGTGGATATAGATACTTTTGTACCTGTTTCCTCCGGCATTTTCACCAGGTACTTTGCTGTTGTTCTGGCATAGATTTGCACCAAAGTACATTCATCTCTAGTAGACAGAACACGTCTCCTTCCTGAGCGGTATGACGGCTGCGCGGTCCCATGTTGTTTATACTTGCATACTATTGTTTGTACAGATGAACGTGGTACCTTCAGGTGTTTGGAAATTTCTCCCAAGGATGAACCAGACTTGTGCAGGTCTACAATTTTGTCAAGCGAAGAGGCACCGAGTTTGAAGGTAGGCCTTGAAATACATCCACAGGTACACCTCCAATTGACTCAAATTATGTCAATTAACCTATCAGAAGCTTCTAAAGCCATGACATAATTGTCTGGAATTTTCCAAGCTGTTTAAAGGCACAGTCAACCTAGTGTATGTAAACTTCTGACCCACTGGACTTGTGATACAGTGAATTATAAGTGAAATAATCTGTCTGTAAACAATTGTTGGCAAAATGACTTGTGTCATGCACAAAGTAGATGTCCTAACCGACTTGCCAAAACTATAGTTTGTTAACAAGAAATTTGTGGAGTGGTTGAAAAACAAGTTTTAATGACTAATCTAAGTGTATGTAAACTTCCGACTTCAACTGTTTGTTATACATGTCACACAAACAATACATCAATTGAAATGGTTTCCCCAATACCAAATATCTCACCATCCATGTACCCGAAATATCTACACCAGCACATCTTTTAGTATGTTTGGCTAAAATATGAATTCATACTATGTAGTATGCTAGTATGGGGCATTTGGACACAGTGTGTGGGTGTGGCTACATACCGGTGGCAGAGTGACTTGTCCCGTGACCTCCGGAGCCTGCATGCTGAGGGTGTCCTCCCCCAGGTCCTGCTCCCCTGCGCTGGGGTATGGAGGGGGTGGGTAGGGTGGGTACTCCTCCAGGTAGGCTTCTGTCTGATGGGGGGGCGGGGGGCAGGGCTCTGGCTCTTCCTCCTCCAGCGACTGGGGCAGTGTGTGGCTGGAGGAGGAAGAGGGCTCTGGGATGGGCGAGCGGGGCGGCTGAGGTGGAGGCACTTGTGCGTCTTTCTCTGTCTCGGCGAGGGACGCTGCGGCGGCAAAAACTTGGGACATAACCGTGCGATCTCGGGATCCAACGGCACTGGCGCCCTCCTTCCATGTTCCTCCACCTTCACCCTCGTAGGGAGACGCCACAACAGTCTCCATGGCTGCCAGTGTGGTCTTCTGGTAGAGCAGCTTCTGGATGTTGGGCCCCGCGGGGCCCTCAGGCTCTGTAATGGAGCTGCGCTTCTTGAGGGGCCGCGGGGCATGGTGCAGCCGGCGGCGCAGGGCCTCCAGGTCGGCGTCGCTAGGGTGCCGGTGGGGGTGCGAGATGAAGGGGAGGAGCTTGGTGGGGCTGAGGGGACGAGGGGCCCGCTCTGTCTCCTGGCCCCCCTGGCTCTCAGGGGCCGGAGGCGCCAGACCGGGACCCCCCTGGTCCACTTCGAAATCGCCGGCCCCCGAATAGATGGAGTCCTGAAGGAGCAACTGCTGCCCCCCACTGCCTGGGATGACTGGCTTTCCATACACTATCAGAGAAAGAGTGAATGGTCAATGCGTGTGAATGGGATCAAGCAAGCTGCTTCATAGCAATAAAACAATCGAGCACGCTAACACAATCCCCATTACATCTTTTAAAAGAGTAAGGCTGTAAGTAGGGACATTTAAGGCAGGTATTTTGCAAAACAGAAAATGCAGAATGATTTTAACAAATTACTCAGTTTAGTAACCGAGTAAAGATCCAGGAGTCACAGGAGTAGCCAAGACACTACAGTAGCCCATGGCTCCTTCTCTCACCTCTGGGCTGCGTGCGTGTCAGAGTGCCCCCGCCTGTCCTGGGCTGTTGGGTGTACATGGAGTAGATGGAGGAGGCCGCCACCGTCTGTGGCTTCTGGAGGACAGGCACGGCCACTGTGGACTCTGGAGGATCGGGGGTGAAGGGGCGCACCGTGGCCGCCGGAGGAGCCTCCTGCTTGGGGGGCAGAGGCAGGGTGTGGCTGTGGATGGGGATGGGAGGAGGTGCACACAGATGGAGGGAGGCGGATGGTTTTGCCTTGCCCGGGAAGGTGCCCGTGCTGTAGGGCGGTTTGCCAAAGGTCGGGGGCTTGGTAGGGATAGGAGGTGGCACCTTGCCCAGAGCCTTACCACCAGCCTATTGAGTCAAGAAGACCGTAACATACATAGTATGATGAAAATGAAATGCATAGTAATATCACTGCAACAAATGTCAGTTAACAGCAGTTTTTATCCAATGCAACTGCCAGTTCATACACATATCCGGTATTACATATGTGGGCCATAAAGGAATCAAATCTCCAACTAAAAAACAATTCAACCCTGTATATCAAAATACATTGAAGCTGCTTCATTGACTAATCAGGCATTTTTGGAAAAAGCTAAACAATGGAGAGTGGAATAATCTATATCTCTCTGACCACATTCTCTGTGGGTCTGTGATCATTTCTAGCAAGAAAGGAAGTCCGGTAGGGAGAAACATAGCAAGGGAGCATCTTTTAAGTATAGTGTATGACCCTTGAGCCTCTGTGGATACTGTATGGGCTCCCGAGTGGCGCAGCGATCTAAGGCACTGCATCTCAGTGCAAGAGGTGTCACTACAGTCCCTGGTTCCAGGCTGTATCACATCCGGCCATGATTGGGAGTCCAATAGGGTGGCGCACAACTGACCCAACGTTGTCTGGGGTTTGGCCGGGGTAGGCCATCATTGTAAATAAGAATCTTGTTCTTAACGGACTTGCCTAGTTATATATAAAATAAAATAAATGTTCCTAAAAATGCTTCTGAAAATCAGTGCAGTACCTGGGCATCCCTCAAGAGGTCCTCGCTGCTCTGATTGTTCCGTGAGGGGACGGGAGGCGGGGCGTCAAACATAGAAATGTGACGCCCCTTTTGGTCCTTGAGGGTCTCGGCATCTCCTGCAACCACAGAGGAAACCACATCCGAACATTATCTGAACCATATGACATTTACATGATCAAAACCATATAACATCCATTCCATATTAGAACATTATACAAACCATATGACATCCACATAAGAACGTTAACCGAACATTATCAAGATGCTAAGAATCAAATACACATCACAATCACTGTAACCAGTCTTTATTTTGAATATATTCCCAGCATCAGTTTAATAAAACACTATGCTACATCTCAGGGGGTGACCTGACATTCATTTCGAAATAATATGGCCTTTGAAAGAATTCCCTTCTTTAATTCAATATTGCCCATTCTTTTCTATTCGGATTTGTTCATTCATGCAGTGGAACTGACCCCAACCCTGGTTCCTAGCCAAGTCTAAGGAAGATACCTGAGCCCTGTGAGGAGAGGCTGGACATGCGAGGCAGAGTAGAGGACATGCCATGATGACTGCCGCTGGACTCCGCACTGGAGCTGGACCAGTCGGACAGCTTGGACATCTTGGATGACTGGAAACCTGTCAGAGCGTGGAGAAGTGTTAACACTTGAATTGCAAAAGGCAAATAGATGTACACAATCTACTACTGCACAGTTACACACACTAACACACAGCCAACGCATTCACTTGCACAAACACACAAAATCGCAATTGAACACACAAAGTAAAATCATCCATAACGAAACAACGTTTTTACCTGAGTAGGGTTTAAGCGGTCTAGGAGGGGCCTTCATGGAGGAGTCTGGCATTGGTAAGGTGGTGGTGCCGTCGGGGTAGGCAGGCTTGATCAGGAGCTCCTGTCGGCTGGGCACCGGAGGCCCTGGGGCCGCGGTGGAGGACAGGATGTAAGGGCCCACGGCCGCCACCCTGGAGGGGCCACACGGCTGCAGGGCCTGGCTCTTTGTGGGGACCTGGAGAATGTTTGGGTAACACTTTATCTAAAGTTAGCAGGTATGATGCTTTATTAGTATGAGCCTTAATAATATCCTATTATGAGTCTTATAATATGTAATGTTACCCTATGTAGGCCAGGGATGGGTGGCCCACGGTTTTGTAGGCCCGCGGATCATTTTCCATTAAAAAAAGATATATATTATAATAATAACAATAATAATAACAAAAACAACGTTTTTAGGAACTCAGTCGGGGTCTCATCTTACTGCTGAGAGTTAAGGGGGCTGCTAAAACGTTTTACTTGCATGGCGAGAGGGGGCAACAAAATTTCACTTAAGTGCCCCCAAAAGTATGGATTTGGGTACTCGACACTTGAGCCACTGTGGACCCTCGTGATAAGTTTGGATTTTCTGTGGCCCCCACCCCCATAAAAGTTGCCCATCCCTGATGTAGGGACGCAGGAGTAAAAGATTCCTCCTGCACACATCACATTGATCTCGTGGACTGCTCGGTCTATGTATTGGTGATACATTTCCCTGGCCCCACTCCTCAGCTTAGTTCCAATAAACGTGGAGCTGATGTGGTCTGTTGAACACAGCATTAAGGGAACAATAAAGCTTTTGAACTTTTAACCTCGTCTTGACTCACGGGCAGGTTCTCCTTCTGCTGTAGCGCTGCCTTCTTCTTCCACAGGCGTTCGCGGAGTTCGGCCACTCGCTTGTCCATGGTGGCCACCTCCAGGTTGCGCTTGCTCAGGCTCTCACGCTGCTGTTGCAGCTTGGCACTCTGGTCCTGGTTCAGTTTATTCCTCAGCTTAAATCGAGAGGAGAAGAGAGAAAGAGCTAGATTCAGCTTTGTGTGTGTATAGAGCTTTTCCCACTACTGAGCCGAACTAAGCCGAGGAAAACCAAGCTCTACTGAGTTCTGAGAAAATCTCTAAGAAAACTTCAGAGACAGCAGTTTTATTCTGGGGTATACACTATATATACAAAAGTATGTGGACACCCGTTCAAATTAGCGGTTCAGGCAATTTCAGCCACACCCGTTGCTGACAGGTCTATAAAAGCGAGCACACATGCCATGCAATCTCCATAGACAAACATTGGCAGTGGAATGGCCTTATTGAAGAGCTCAGTGACTTTCAACGTGAAACCATAATAGGATGCCACCTTTCCAAAAAGTGATTGTCAAATTTCTGCACTGCTAGAGCTTCCCTGGTCAACTGTAAGTGATGTTATTGCAAAGTGGTAATGTCTAGGAGCAACAACGGCTCAGCTTCGAAGTGGTAGGCCACACAAGCTCACAGAACGGGACCACCGAGTGCTGAAGCACGTAGTGCGTAAAAATCAATTGTCCTTGGTTCCAACACTCACTACCAAGTTCCAAACTGCCTCTGGAAGCAACGTCAGCACAATAACTGCTCGTTGGGAGCTTCATGAAATGGGTTTCCATGGCCAAGCAGTCACACACAAGCTTAAGATCACCATGCGCAATGCCAAGCATCGGCTGGAGTAGTATAAAGCTCCCTGCCATTGGTATCTGGAGCTGTGTAAACGCATTCTCTGGAGTGATGAATCACGCTTCACCATCTGGCAGTCCGATCAATGAATCTTGGTTTGGCAGATGCCAGGAGAACGCTACCTGCCCGAATGCATAGTGCCAACTGTAAAGTTTGGTGGAGGAGGAATAATGGTCTGGGGCTCTTTTTCATGGTTCGGGCTAGACCCCTTATTTCCAGTGAAGGGAAATCTTAACACTACAGCATACAATGACATTCTAGACGATTCTGTACTTCCAACTTTGCGGCAACAGTTTGGGGAAGGCCCTTTCCTGTTTCAGCATGACAACGCCCCCATGAACAATGCAAGGACCATACAGAAATGGTTGGTCGAGATTGGTGTGGAAGAACTTGACTGGCCTGCACAGAGCCCTGACCTCAACTCCATCGAACACCTATGGGAATTGGAATGCCAACTGCGAGCCAGGCCTAATCGCCCAACATCAGTGCCTGACCTCACTAATGCTGAAATCAGTGCCTGAACTCGTGGCTAAATGGAAGCAAGTCCCCACAGCAATCTAACATCTAGTTGAAAGCCTTCACAGAAGAATGGAGGCTGTTATAGCAGCAAAGGGGGGACCCAACCCCATATTAATGACCATGATTTTGGAATTAGATGTTCGACAAGCAGGTGTCCGCATTCTTTTGGTCATATAGTGTATGTTTCTCGTCCCGCTGTGTTCATGATGTATTTTTGCAGAGTCTACCTGTAAATGCCGCAAAAAGAAACTTGTGTGGAAGCAGGCTAATATGATCTTTTCTTACCTGCAGCTCCTTGTAAAGACGCTCCAGCTCGCCGGCGGAGCTCGGCCCGTCATGAGAAGACTCCACCTTGACGCTTTTCACGGTCTCCAGCTGCCTGCTCAGCTCCTCCACTCTGGAGACGGCCACCAGGAGCTCACGCTGCTTACTCTGAAACAGCCCGTTCATCTGCTCTATCTCCTCCACTATATGGCCAGGCACACACACACACACACACACACGCAAATCAACAAACACACGCAAGCATGCACATACACAGACAGAAGGACACGCATGTTAGTCAAACTTGAAAAGTAACATTTAGAGAATGCTAATGATGTGTTAGTTCAAACCAAAATCGAAATGTTCCGTTAACTTCAAGATTTTATCTTAAACATGTTCTGCGAACGTCTGGTATGGCACATTTTCTTTTAAATGATTGAGAAATGTTTTAGCTAACATTTCCCCCCAAAATTGCACCTTCAGGTTCAATAGTTTTTTGATGTCCAAATAAATAACCTTAATACACAACGTTCCCATAACTGTCTGGTGTACATTCTCGGAATACACAGAAAACTGGACAAAAAAAATATTCTGGAAACTAAAACCTGGAATCTTCTTTTGACCCAAAAGTAGTTAGCTGGGTGTACGCTGTAGGCCAAAGCCAACCATCTAAAACAGTGGCATTTCGTGTGAAGCAATGTCGAGTGTGTCAAGTTGGGGGAAAAAAACCTCTTCATCGAGTGTCCTCGACTCCTCCCCCCTTGGCACTAACCCAGTTTGCTGTTGCTTTGCCGTTTCTGCTCCACTTGACCCTTGAGGGCCCGCACCCGCCGCAGCTTGGTCTCCTGGTTCTCAGCGTTCTCACGGAGCTGACGTAGTCTCTCCTGCTCTGACGCCTGCTGCTGCCGCTGCTCTTGCAGCCTCAGGTAGCGCAGACGCTGCTCCTAGCCGACCAAACAAGAAAACACTTACAAGTTCAGATTCAAGTTTTTAATAATACCCACGGTGTATTAAAGTAGTCAAAGTAGTAGTATTTGGTCCCATATCCCTGGCACACAATGACCACATCAAGTTTGTGACTATATACAAACTCAGCATTTGCAGTTTGTTTTTGGGTGACTTTTGTATCATGTCTTGCCCAATAGTAACTAAATACGGAATATTGTATTGTCATTCTGGAGTCACTTTTAGTGCATGCGAGAATAGAAGATGTTTCTGAACACCTATACAGTCACATGGAGAAGCACAAAGATGATAGCCCCCTCGCTCTGGATAAGAGCGTTAGCTTAATGACTTAAATGCTAACCTTCGCTGTTACCGGTAATGGCGAGAGGTTAGCATTCTCTATTGTAGCCTTTGTAAACTTCTAACTCAGTGTAAGAGGTCACACAGACGTTCCAATGTCTTTAAAGAAAAATACTTGCCTTTATTATTAGAGCTTAATAAAGAGAAGGCGGAGGGGACCGTGTGAAGAACTGTCTAGGAGGAAACCTCGAGAGGAACCAGACGCTAGAGCAAGGCTATTCAAGTGGAAGCCTATGTCAAGCTAATAAGCATTGGTAAGAAAGGGAAAGAAACAACTTATTTTTTTATTTTTTTATTGGACATTGTCTCATCTAGAGCCCTGCCATACAGGCCTATCTGCCTCACGCTGGTCTCGGCATGAGACGAGGTAAAGAATGACATGTCTTGACCTTATTTAGTGGCGGTGCTTCTCTGCCAAACGAGTCAATGGGCTTGTTTGACATCGACTGCACGGATCTACAAATCCCCTTACATCATAAATAATTACTGATGATTATTTATAGCCAAGTCGGTCAGTCAAAATTTACCCACAACGTATCATGCTCTCCAACATGGCCAATGTCTTGCCCTACCTTTGAGGCCAGGAGCTGCTGCTGCGAATTGATCTGCTGCTGTTGCCGTGACGCCATCTCCTGCAGCTCCGAGAGGGTGATGTCCATGCGAGGTGGTGCCACCTGGGGGGGGGGGTAAATAATGACAAAGAACCTGTCACACCACACCATTAAACCACCAGCTTCCACCTTCCTTCATTGTAATGTTGTACAATTGTTTCACTCACCCCATTTTCCATGCATCGGTCCACAGGGACCATGACCATGTTCCTTTTGGCTGAGTGATCGGAAACCCTTGATCCACCTATACAAGACAAAATACAGCTGTCTTGGGAGTGTGTGTGTGTGTGTTTCTATCTAACTGTTGGAGAGGGACATGCATTTGCTTCACAACTGATCATGGGAAGTGTAGAAAGAGGTGAGAAGCTAATTGCTATTTTGGGAAAATTCCACATCCGGGGGGGGAGATCTCTGTTAAAAAGGGGACTCCAATTTGTTTGTGTACTACAGTCTGTTTATGACCAAAGACGGAACAAACATGACCCGGAAAACCGACACAAGACCCCCGAGCACTGCGCCATGAATACGGGTCATACTCTGAAGATACAGGATGAAAAGGACAAGTATGAGTTGTAGAACTGCTCATTATGTAATAACTGGTGGAGCAGCCAAAAGAACCAGGCCTCGTCCACACAGTTGCTCTTCCCGTGCCAGTGTCTGACGGTTATGCAATGCTGTTTTGCGAACAGCTTATATGGGTAACCAAAAAAAGTCAGAACAACAAGGCCGATCCCTTTAATAAGCTCTTTGGGGGTCCACAACTCAGGCTTATTAGTTATACAACCCAAATCCTACACCTTATACGGTAATAACAGCACAAGCAAAACAGGGAGCCGAGCCAGACTGGTTGTAATTGACTACAATCGTGTCCCGAGAACAAATAATAAAGCCTTTGTGCTGTGATATCCCTTGCACTGCTCTGTTGCGTAATACGGCTTAGTCCTGCGTAGGGGGCCCGTCATTCCAAGCAACTAGAAACCCAAACACATGGACCTACACAAGGTTCTCAAATGAACAGAGAGCCTTGGGTTAAGAAAGAAAGGGCTTTCTGTTGTTTTCAAGTGACATAAAGGACTAAGTTATGAAGGGGCATCACATAGTGGTACCATTGAAAAGAACATGACCTTGGCTAATCGTCTCATGAAAACGCAACGCAGATATTTGAGGAGAAATAACAAGCACAAAACCTAGATCACAGCAATGAAAGTAAAGTGTATTGTTCCCTTTGGGCTCACTTTAACCATGAGGATGGACGTATTCATGACACCAATTCTGTTGCAAAGCGGTTCTTAAATGGAAGCAAACGGAGAGGGACCTACCTGAATTTGGCCAATAAAAACATGTTTTACTCTGTTTGCTTCCGTTTGGTTCTTAAAATGGTAAATGGTTTCCATAATGAATACACACCAGCTGAGAGGGCGGTTAATGGTTAGCATGCTCTCTCAGACTACAAGGTGCAGTTGTTTAAAAAGGTGCTTACACATGTGGAATCTAGGTGAATTGCAACAGCACTAGGCTGCATTCAAAACAAATGTCCCCCCTCACCCGTAACATGGCGGAGACTCACGCTTGAGCCGTTTACTTTCGGCCGTGGTCCACCAGCATCAAACAGCTATAAAAACTATAATTTTTTTGTTATGAAATATATTTCACAGCGATGTAGATGGTACAATGATTCCCTACACTATTCAGTGCTTGTTTTCTCACAAACTGAAATTGAGTGAACAGTGTCGAATTTTGGCACCCAGGAATTGACAGAGCAATTCCCTACATTGGCCGCTTGACCTGATTTCCGCTAAACACAGCCACAAAATCAAAACAGCTTTCCCATTTTGACAACAGATCCCTGTCCCTGTCAGGAGAAATCAATAAGCGAATATCACAGCTAGGGTTGTAAAGGGTCGGAAACATTCCGGTAAATTTAGCCAATTTTGCTTAAATTCATCAAAAAGCTTATAACAGTGAACCTTTTTTGTGGGATACACATAAGGCAATACTAGGTATTGTGGCATAATTGGGTTAGACTTTCCCCAAGTCAATGGAATTTCAACCCTCTGCATGCACAGTGTATTCTTCAACCATATGTACAGCTGATTCTCAAGATCTTGCACACCAATTAGATGCTATTGATCCCACACTACTATACTGTCTGAGCCAAAGACTACTTGCTTTCTGGTAAGTTTTGATTACAATACTGGGTGGGGTGAATATATTTTATGACATACATGAATTTTTGTAAACTAGTAAATAGTTGCCTACAGCAAAGTGTGTAACAAATTGTCTAACATGTTAACAATTTCTGCTAGTTAGTTTCTGCTACCATGTGGGTTTTAGCTTGCTTGAGCCTGCTAACTGAGGAGTATTAATTCACCAGTATCTTACAAAGGAGTTGTTTAATCTAAGTGCTTCATTATTTATCTGTACCTGGAATTCTGTGTTTTTTTTAACTTGTTTTTATTCTCATCTTTACAGGAAAATGCCACAGGCACTATCTGATGTGTGGAGACATTTCACTGCAGCTAATGTAGAAGGAAAAGCTGTGTATTGTGCCAAATCATATGTGAAGAATGCAACACAGATGCAGAATCATCTGGCCAAGTGCATAAAGTTACCTCAGTGCTCACAACAAGCAACCTCTGACAAAAGTCCCTCTACTTCTATTCGAGGTGAAAATTATGAAATCAGACACCTTCTCGATAGCAACAGTTCACGGTCATCTTGGAATCAGAAGTTTTTAAGACTCAATGGAGGAACGTAGTCAGAGAAATGCTGTTTATGCAACTGGTTCATCTCTGATGCTCACAGGCAATGTGTATTGAAAGAGATTTCTGAATGTTCTTCGCCCAGCATACACCCCTCCAACCAGACATGCTTTATATACTCATTTGCTGGATACAGAGTTCAAGTGAAGGTCAAGCAAATCATGGAGAAAGAAGACTATTGCAATCATCTCTGATGGGTGGTCGAATGTTCGTGGGCAAGGAATAATTAACTACATAATCTCCACCCCTCAACCAGTATTCTACAAGAGCACAGACACAAGGGACAACAGACACACCGGTCTCTACATTGCAGATGAGCTGAGGGAAGTCATCAATGACCTTGGACCACAGAAAGTATTTGCACTGGTGACAGACAATGCTGCGAACATGAAGGCTACTTGGTCTAAAGTGGAGGAGTCCTACCCTCACATTACACCCATTGGCTGTGCTGCTCACGCATTGAATCTGCTCCTCAAGGACATCATGGCACTGAAAACAATGGATATACTCTACAAGAGAGCCAAGGAAATGGTTAGGTATGTGAAGGGTCATCAAGTTATAGCAGAAATCTACCTCACCAAGCAAAGTGAGAAGAATAAGAGCACCACATTGAAGGTGCCCAGCAACAGCCGTTGGGGTGGTGTTGTCATCATGTTTGACAGTCTCCTGGAGGGGAAGGAGTCTCTCCAAGAAATGGCCATATCACAGTCTGCCGATATGGACAGCCCCATCAAGAGGATCCTCCTGGATGATGTATTTTGGGAGAGAGTGGTAAGCAGCTTGAAACTCCTGGAACGTGTAGCAATAGCTATTGCATGGATTGAGAGTCAATGCCATCCTGTCTGATGTTTAAACTCTGCTTGCAGATGTAAGAGAAGAAATCCGTACTACCCTGCCCACTTCACTGTTGCTCCAAGCAGAGGAAACTGCAGTTCTGAAATACATCAAAAAGCGTGAAGACTTCTGCCTGAAGCCCATACACACTCCAGTGTACATGTTAGACCCAAGTATGCTGACAAGAGCATCCTGTCTGGTGCAGAGATCAACAAGGCCTATGGTGTCATCACTACTGTGTCTCGCCACTTTGGCCTGGATGAGGGCAAGGTTCTTGGCAGTCTGGCGAAGTAACACTTCCAAGCAAGGGCTTTGGGATGGAGATGGAATATGGTAGTTGTGACAACATCTCATCAGCCACCTGGTGGAACGGACATTGTGGATCTGATGCTGTTTCCCCTGTTGCCTCCATCATCCTCCAAATCCCACCAACAACAGCTGCCTCCGAGCACAACTGGTCCTTGTTTGGGAACACACACTCCAAAGCACGCAACAGGCAGACCAATACAAGGGTTGAAAAATTGGTGGCCATCCGGGCAAATTTGTAGCTTTTTGAGCCTGACAACGAGCCATCCTCAACAAGGTTAGAAAGTGACAGTGAAGATGAGGCCTCAGTGTCTGATGTTCATTGAGGAGGTCCAAAACATACAGATGTATGTTGAAAACTTTATGGGATCATTGGAGATCATTCAATGTTCCCTTTCTTTTGTTGTTCAGTGAAATCATGTGAAGACTCTATTCATTTAATTAACGTTCAATTCGTAACTAAATATTTTTTTTTTTATTTCTATTGGAAGGATGGAATAATTTGCAATTATTATAATATTTTTTTATTTTAATTTTACCCCTTTTTCTCCCCAATTTCATGGTATCCAATTGTTTTTAGTAGCTACAACTCCCGTACGGGCTCGGGAGAGACGAAGGTTGAAAGTCATGCGTCCTCCGATACACAACCCAACCAAGCCGCACGGCTTCTTAACACAGAGTGCATCCAACCCGGAAGCCAGCCGCAAAAATGTGTCGGAGGAAACACTGTGCACCTGGCAACCTTGGTTAGCGCGCACTGCGCCCGGCCCGCCACGGGAGTCACTGGTGCGTGTTGAGACAAGGATATCCCTACCGGCCAAGCCCTCCCTAACCCGGACGATGCTAGGCCAATTGTGCGTCACCCCACGGACCTCCCGGTCGGTTACGACAGAGCCTGGGCGCGAACCCAGAGTCTCCGATGGCACAGCTGGCGCTGCAGTACAGCGCCTTTAACCACTGTGCCACCCTGGAGGCCTGTAATTTGCAATTATGTCTACTTATGATGAGGTAAAAGGTTTATGTTTCTGTCTCCATATGATATGGTAAATATATCCCAATGCAAAAAAACATCTACATTTATATGGAATTAGTATTAAATTGCATATATTCCCGTTAATTCCCAAAGTTTCCACCTCTGAATATTCCCCAAAATATGCAACCCTAATCACAACACTGGCAGGTCAGTATACTGCGAAACTGTCATTTCACTATTACTGCAGATATATTATGTACATTTTCTGAAATTACAATGCAAAAATAAAATACAAATCCTATGTGTAGCACCTTTAAAGTGTGTTAAAGTGTTCCATATTCTACATCATATGGGGGGGGATTGTGTTATTACAACCAACAACCACAACAGACGCTGTGACAATAGTGCCACTGGGTTATGGTAAGTTCCTTTAAAATATACAAAATAGAGAAGAGAACGCAAAAGTAGCAAAAGAAGGATTAAGGACAGCTGAAGAATCTTTCTGCCAGGCATTTACATATGTCTTGGTATGTGTGGGCCATGTGGCACACAGGGTGGCATGGCATTGCTTAGGTTAGTCACAGACAGTGCCCGTGGCATATCATCATCACCACACACAGGCTGCATCATGAACTGCATCCTATTCCTTATAGTGCACAACATTGGCCAGGGCCCATAGGCCATGTGGGACGCAGTCAGTCAGAAAAATCCTGGGTGACCTTTGGGCCTGAGAGAATGCAGGCAAGACATAAAATGAGAGTGTACCCTGTTAAATAACGATGTCCCCAGCAGCCGCAAGAGATCAGAGATTTTAATTATCTCAGCAACGTTTAGAATGCTTGGCATTGTGCCATGGTCAAAACCACATGCGTCACCAAATAACAGGAATATATACAATCTTATCACATATTTTCTCTTTGTTATTTTGAGTTTTTACTTCACATGTGACATAGTTCAAATCCAATTGTGGCCATGTAGCAACTCTAATATGGTAACAATTGTATTGAAATTCATCATCCCAACAATGGGGACAACGAAATGTGTCTGCCAGTTAGAATAGTAGCCGGCTGTATTAACTTTGGCTCAAATGTAACGGAATATAGGACGAATAGAACATTGTGTACACCACACACATAACAGTCAGTAAACACACCTGACTACCCAGGCTTCCCTATTTTTCAGGCCACACTTGACACATTCAGTTACCACACTATTTAACATCCAGGGTACTGGTGGGGGATGGGCATTGATAAATGTGTGTTTGTGGCTCTCACCCGACTCTCTGCAGGGTGCCCGTTCGTGGCGCAGGAGGAAGCGAACCTCCCCCCTCTGCTGTCCCCAATGCTGGAGCACGTCCAGCATTCGCTCTCCGTCACTAATGGCGCGTTCTGGTGTGACAAAGAAAGATGCCTGAGTAAGCGGTTCTTGAGTCCAAGGCACGGTTCCATTTTGGTCCCTTGCCTCTTACCCTTCAGGTGTTCACATCTGACGGGATAGTGGTACTGCTTTCACCTATTACATCACTTTTAAGATTAGTGAACATCGAAGCTGTAGGGGCTAGAGAGTGAAATGGAACAGTTTTTGTTGGGGGGGGGGGGGGGGGGGGGGGTTACTCCTACCCACCACTGAAAACTTTGCCCTACGATTGGTTTCTTTCAGTTCAACACTGATGAGTGCAGCCCTCCTTAACATAAACCTAGAGTTAACACTGCCGTTAAAAGTTAGCCAGGATATGTCCTGGCTGGTCTAGCAGTAATACCACAGTCTCACACATGACTACGGTGAAGGGCCCATGCCCTTCTAGCACTCCTCTCCTACTTACTTCAATGTCTCATTTTTACTGCAGCAGACGGAGTAAGAACAGTTCTGAAACTCACCTGAACCTCGCCACATTTCAGCTAGGTAGCATTCTCCCTCCCCGGGCTCCTTGCACAGCTCCACCACATCACGACACAGGGTTTCCGGGGTAACGGGCACCTCTGTGAAATGCTGGTCGTTATTGCTGAGGTACACGGTGAGGAACATCTAAGACACAGTGAAAAATAGACCATTAGAACAGTGTTACTTGACATTGGTGCTATGTACAATATGATAGAATGAGAAACCCTGTTAAAAAGAACATCTGGGTCCAACCCCAGACAAATCTGGGTCCAACCCCAGACAAAGACTGAGCCAATTCAGAAAACCCATCGCAGTGGGGGACTCGCAAAAATAGTGAGAACAGAGTAAGTAGCACATTAGGTACCTGTTCTATTCGAAAACAAACAGATGGTCAATGTCTATTTTGGATCCAAAAATCTTACAGGGAGTCATTTGTCAGTGTGGTCTTTTTTCCTAATAGGGGCAATTCCACAGTAACGGAATTGGGCTGAGACTCATATTTTTTACTTAAAATGTACGCCAAACAAAAACCATTGATTTAAAAGTTTACAAACCATACAACTCTACGCACAATGACTACTTTTAAGAAATTACAATGAACATAAAAAATAAAACATTTACTGGAAGTTTGGTAACAGAATTTCAGTTAAATCTCCCTCAGTTTATGTGACCACATTTCCAAACACTTAAAAATCTGCTCCGAATTAAGATTCAGAGATAGCTGACATCCCATTCTTTCTGCAGACATGACATGACACCCTGAATTTGAAAAAAAATCTATTTTGGTTATTGAACGTGAAGTGGATTTACACCCGGTAACAGAATTGAGGCAACAGAATTTCATCATTGGTCCTTGATCTATACTACACAGAAATGCATAATTTTGGATATGAAGGTCATTCACCCTAAATACGTATACAAAGGTGCAATATCCTCGTTTGCATATGGAGGTATTATTCTACACACTGGCTATTATTTTATTGAGCTCCACCACCAAACAAGACCAAATGTGGTTGGTCTAGAACAAATCTGAACCAATCAAAGACGTCCATTTTTCACACGTTTGGACATCAAAGTACAGCACAGTAGAGATATGTAGAGTACAGTACACAGTAAATATAGTAGAGTATAGTACATTATAGGGTAATGTACTGTACCTTACTCTACTGAACTATATTCTACTTTTATTTACTGTGCTGAATTATTCTCTACTTTTGTTTACTGTACTGTGGTGTCCAAACGTATGAAACATGGGTGTCCGTGACCAAATAAAGAATTTAAAGAGATGGGGCTCATGGGGAGGTGTCAATAAGAGCCGGGAGAGGTTACGTTAGAGATAGAGAGTAGAGAGGTTGTCCTGACTTTTCTTTTTCTTTTTCTTTCTCTTTCTCTGACAACAGAAGGAGAAAGGAAAACATTTATCAGCTGAACATAGTACGCCAGCAAAATGGAGAACAGTAGCAACTGTTTGTGACTATTATGATTTCCCATTGTACCATTTCAAATGCAGACATTCCGTTACCAATCGTTCTGACATTCTGTTACCGATTTGGTAACAGATTTGAGTTTCAATCCCTTAATAATTCATGAAACAAATTCGATATCAGTAAAAACACTAATTAACTGGTGGGGCCTATTTAAAAAACAAAGCGTATGATTTCTTAATCTATCCCTGCTCATGAAGGAGAGAAATCAGAAAATATCTTAAAGATATGTGGGTTTTTGGAAACAGAATTTTAAGGCACATGGCAATGTTTCTTAAACTTACAGAAGACAGAAAAAGGTTATCCTAAACTATACTGAACAAAAATAAATGCAACATGTAAAGTGTTAGTCCCATGTTTCATGAGCAGAAATAAAAGATCCCAGAAATGTTCCATATGCACAAAAATATGTTCTCAAATTGTGTGTACAAATTTGTTTACATCCCTGTTAGTGAGCATTTCTCATTTGCCAATATAACCCATCCACCTGACAGGTATGACATATCAACAGGCTGATTAAACAGCATAATCATTACACAGGTGCACCTTGTGCTGGAGACAAAAGGCCACTAAAATGTACAGGTTAAACAACAGGTATTTCTGTCTGTAATAAAGCCTGTGCCCTCCCAGGCCCACCCATGGCTGTGCCCCTGCCCAGTCATGTGAAATCCATAGATTAGGTTCTAAGAAATGTATTTCAATTGACTGATTTCCTTTTATGAACTGTAACTAAGAAAATAGTTAAAATTGTCACCTGTTGCATTTTTTTTTGTGTTGATATCAGTTGGCAGGGGTCTAATTCAACATGATTGTGTTTTGATGTATTTCTAATACCTTTTAAGACTTTCTGGTAGATGTTTTCTAAGACCCCTTTTCCATCTGTCTGACAATTTGTTTATTCCTAATTTTGAGGATGGAAAATGGTTGAAACGCATATATGCCTTAATTTCTCAAAAATATAGACTTGTGGCTTTCATTTGTCAACCAATTTGACATGGTCCTATGAACTTCACATGTTGTGCTTATGGGTCCTTTTACATAGAAGTTACCACAGGGAATTCCACAAATAATAATGGCGTTGCTTCAACATCTGGAGTGAGCCAGCCCAAAGACAGAATGGGGACAGTCTGGGAACTACTCCAGAACCCCCTCTGGAATTATAAAGGAGCAAATGCAGTTCTGAAAATTTTTTCAAAGAGAAAACTGGGTCTCAAATTCCAATAGAGCCAAGCTCCAGTCTCTGAAAAGGAAAACATGATGAAGAGGCAACACTGTCAAGGACACTGGTCCTCAAGAAACGGGGGCAGGCTCTGTGAATTTGACCTTTCACAAGATTCTACATAGGTCAATGGTTTCATTTCAAATGCGCAAACGCTGCAGCCAGCCACTGTGACAACTGTATATGGGGGACATAAGGGTTATAGAGCCAAGTGCAAGTCAGCAATTTCTTCGCACCATAAATAGCAGGCCAAGCCAAACACGCTCCGCTGCCCAAAGGTATAGAGGATGCAAGAAGCGATCATTGACTTGTTGCTTCGTAGTGGTGGTCTGGCATGGGGCCTGAAAGGTCTATATCACTGAGGTAACAGATGGGCTTTAGACTGAAGATGCATCCCAAAATGGCACCCTTTTCCCTAGTGCATTACTTTTGACCAGGTCCATGAGGTGCCATGTGGGACACATCCTGAGAGTAACATGGAAGCTGTCCTGTAGACTCTGCCATTGCTGCAGCACTACGTTCCCACTAACAACCTACAGCACCTACCATTCCGGAAACCTCTGCCTAAAACCAGTTATAATTTGGAGAGAATCCATATAAAATCAGGAGATTTAGAACTTACTAAACTATCAATCTGATTGGTTTTCAAATTATTTGTCAAACTGAGCTGTCCACCAATTTCCTGAAATTTGTCAAAGGTGTTCAAGCCTGAACCCATTCATGATAAATCTATGATGTCAAGCACAGTTGGATTATGGAGAGAAACATAATTATGCCGAGGCAACAGTATAAAATAACAAAGCCTTCCACATCCGCCACAAACATCTGGCATTTAACAGAAGTGGCTGAGAGACACGTAACAATGCTAAACCATAATAATGCCGACTGATCCTACATTTGTGAAACCGTGGCACAAGCTTGCCAGCTGACACTCCACGCACCAATTCAAGTATCCGGTTTGAAGCAGCTGTGCACTAAAGGTTTAAAAAGAGGCTTTTTTTTTGTTCTCTTTTAAAATATGCTCTCAATCTGGGCACTGGATCAGACTACAGCTGGGGATATGACTGACTGCCTTTCTGTCCTAGTCACGCTAGGAGTACAAGAAATCCACAGACTGGCAATTAGAGTTAGGATAACATCATGGCCATGTGCCCTCTTAAAGGTAGACTCTGCCATATGACATCATCATGCAAAGCCAGAGGACTTCCTGTTTGCAGAAAACAAGATAATTCATGTCCGCAAAAAGACCACTTCCCAACTTCCCGGCCTCCCTTCAGACATGCACACATTGGGGAGTGGCAAATACCCATTGTGACGCACAGATGTTCCAAACTCAGTTTTAGACGAGACTGACTTTATGACCAAAATGTGCGTATTTACATTTTGTAGTCAATTTTGACACTAGAATAACTGTTTCTGACTCCTATCAATGCCACATAGGGGATTTGCAAGGGGATTCATTGCTTTTTAAAAGGCAGTCGCTCTTTAACAGTATATAGCTGAGTTGAATCCTATTTGTGTCTTTGTAAAGCTGCATAAAGAAACATTTGGATCCCAGCTTGTTCCTCTGTATACCACACTTCTCAACAGCAAATATATTTAAACTAACGCTGTTCATCAACCAAACCACACGTACACTAATGTACTAATTTATTGAGTGGTAATATGAAAACGTTGGACTAAATATACATCTTAAGGAAACCCATGCTTCAACCAGTACAGAAGTGGGGCATGGTGTCAGAGGTTGATAAAGTGAAGAGAAGTAGGCTGTCATTTTCTGTTTCACTGCACTGGGCCGTCATTTTATCACATAGGGCAAGGGCTATGGGAAGCAGTAGGCACATTGGGAGATCTGAGTGAGCCTTGAGGCCATCTAGGACAATCAGAGATGAAGTGCACCCTACTTGGTAAGGCTCATTAAAAAAAGTTGATGTCTAAAAAGGCCTAAAAATGCTGTGAAAATGCCCAAATATCATTAAATAATGAGCAAAAGATAATTATACTTTATTTACAACTACAATTCTGAAAAAAGGGGCCGTGAACATTGGGGGCTTATGCTAATTCCTTGGCATGTCCCTGTTTGCTTGGCACCACTCACTGAATGCATGGCTTTTGTAAGACTTGTCGAAAACAATTCGGCCGAATATCAAATTACATGCAAAGTAGCACACTTGTATTTCCATACACAAATGTATAGGGGAGCTATCATTGCTGGCTCTTGGCCTGCATCCGAAATTGCACCATATTCCCTATGTAGGGCAATACTTTTGACCAGGAACCATAGGGATCTGGTAAAAAGTAGTGCACTATGTAGGGAAAAGGTTACCATTTTGGATGCATCCTTGCAGTGGATGATCAAGCCTTTAACAGAACAGGGGAATGTTCTTTTCCCCTCAGAAATCTTTTCCCCTTTGCGAAATTATATAATTGTATACATTTGCTTAAAGAAAGAGATTTTGTATAACAAGTCTCAAAAAGGTAGGGGTTAAAATGATTGACACCCCTAAAGATTCTTAGAAATAAAGTAGTCAGAAGTGTAGTAGTACTTGGTCCCATATACCTAGCAAGTTATGACTACATAGAGCTTGTGACTCTTCAAAGTTTGTTTTGGTTTTGTTTCAGATTATTTTGTGGCCAATAGAAATGAATGGTGGGGCCTCCCAAGTGGCACAGCGGTCTAAGGTACTGCATCGCAGTGCTTGAGGCGTCACTACAGACCCGGCTTCGATCCCAGGCTGTGTCACAACCAGCTGTGACTGGGAGTCCCATATGGCATCGCACAATTGGCCCAGCGTCGTCTGGGTTAGGGGAGGGTTTGGCCGGGGGCGGCATTACTTGGCTCATCGCGCTCTAGCGACTCCTTGTGGCAGGCCGGGCGCCTGCAGGCTGACTTTGATCGTCAGCAGAGCTGTGTTTCCTCCGACACATTGGTGGAGCTGGCTTCCGGGTTAAGCGGGCGTGTGTTAAGGAGCGTGGTTTGGCAGACGCCTGACTTGACCTTCACCTCTACTGAGCCCGTTGGGTAGTTTCAGCAATGAGACAAGATCGTAATGAAATTGGGAGAAAAAAAGCTAAACAAAACATAGTCATTAATGTATTGTGTCATTTTAGAGTCACTTTTATTGTAAATAACAATATAATATGTTTCTAAACACTTTTACATTAGCGTGGATGCTACCATGATTCTGAATAATCAAATAAAATGTAAATCTTATTGGTCACACACACATGGTTAGCAGATGTTAACGCGAGCGTAGTGAAATGCTTGTGCTTCTAGTTCCAACGGTGCAGTAATATCTAACAAATAATCAAACAATTCCCAACTACCTACAGCTGAAGTCGGAAGTTTATATACCCCTTAGCCAAATACATTTAAACTTGGTTTCTCACAATTCCTGACATTTAATCCTAGTAAAAATTCCCTGTCTTAGGATCACCACTTTATTTAAAAATGTGGAACATCAGAATAATAGTACAGAGTGTGATTTATTTCGGCTTTAATTTCATTCATCACATTCCCAGTGGGTCAGAAGTTTACATACACTCAATTAGTATGTGGTAGCATTGCCTTTAAGTTGTTTAACTTGGGTCAAACATTCTGTGTAGCCTTCCACAAGCTTCCCACAATAAGTTGGGTGAATTTTGGCCCATTCCTCCTGACAGAGCTGGTGTAACTGAGTCAGGTTTGTAGGCCTCCTTGCTCACACATGATTTTTCAGTTCTGCCCACAAATTCTCTATAGGATTGAGGTCAGGGCTTTGTGATGACCACTCCAATACCTTGACCTTGTTGTTCTTAAGCCATTTTGCCACAACTTTGGAAGTATGCTTGGGGTCATTGTACATTTGAAAGACCCATTTGGGAAGCTAAAACTTCCTGACTGATGTCTTGAGATGTTGCTTCAATATATCCACATAATTTTCCTCCCCTCATGATGCCATCTATTTTGTGAAGTGCACCAGTCCCTCCTGCAGCAAAGCACCCCCACAACATGACGCTGCCACCCCCGTGCCTCGCGGTTGGGATGGTGTTATTTGGCTTGCAAGCCACCCCCTTTTTCCTCCAAACATAACAATGGCCATTATGGCCAAACAGTTCTATTTTTCTTTCATCAGACCAGAGGACATTTCTCCGAAAAGTACAATCTTTGTCCCCATGTGCAGTTGCAAACTGTAGTCTGGCTGTTTTATGGCGGTTTTGGAGCAGTGGCTTCTTCCTTGCTGAGCGGCCTTTCGGGTTATGTCGATATAGGATTTGTTTTACTGTGGATATAGATACTTTTGTACCTGTTTCCTCCAGCATCTTCACAAGGACATTTGCACTTTTCTCACCAAAGTACGTTCATCTCTAGGAGACAGAACCCGTCTCCTTCCTGAGCGGTATGACGGTTGCATGGTCCCATGGTGTTTATACTTGCGTGCTATTATTTGTACAGATGAACGTGGTACCTTCAGGCATTTGGAAATTGCTCCCAAGGGTGAACCAGACTTGTGGAGGTCCACAATTTTTTCTGGGGTCTTGGCTGATTTCTTTTGATTTTCCCACCATGGGAGGTGCAGTTGCCATACCAGGCTGTGATACAGCCCGACAGGATGCTCTCGATTGTGCATCTGTAAAAGTTTGTCAGGGTTTTGGATGACAAGCCAAATTTCTTCAGCCTCTTGAGGTTGAAGAGGCACTGTTGCACCTTCTTCACCACACTGTCTGTCTGTCTGTGATATATACGCCCAGGACCATAAAACTTTCCACCTTCTCCACTACTGACCCTTCGATGTGGATAGGGGGGAGCTCCCTCTGCTGTTTCCTGAAGTCCACGATCAACTCCTTTGTTTTGTTGACATTGAGTGAGAGGTTGTTTTGCTGAAACCACACTCCGAATGCCCTCACGTCATCCCTGTAGGCTGTCTCGTCATTGTTAGTGATCAAGCCCACTACTGTTGTGTCGTCAGCAAACTTGATGATTGAGTTAGAGGCGTGCATGGGCACGCAGTCGTGGGAGAACAGCGAGTACAGGAGAGGGTTGAGCACACACCCTTGCGGGGCCCCAGTGTTGAGGGTCAGTAAAGTGGAGATGTTGCTTCCTACCTTCACCACCTGGGGGCAGCCCATCAGACAGTCCACTGAAGTGGGTCTAGGGTAGCTGGTAAGGTGGAGGTGATACGATCATTGACTAGCCTCTCAAAGCACTTCATGATGACAGAAGTGAGGGCTTCGGGGCAGTAGTCATTTAGTTCAGTTAGCTTTGCCTTCTTGGGTACAGGAACAATGCTAGCCATCTTGAAACATATGGAGACAACAGACTGGGATAGGGAGCAATTAAATATGTCCGTAAACACACCAGCCAGCTGGTCTGCGCATGCTCTGAGGATGCGGATAGGAATACCGTCTGGGCCAGCAGCCCTGCGAGGGTTAACACATTTAAATCTATTTCTCATGTCAGCCACTGAGAAAAAGGGGGAGGGGGACACACGCAGTCTTTGTTAGCAAGCCACATCGGTGGCACTGTATTATCCTCAGAGCGGGCAAAGAAGGTGTTTAGTTTGTCTGGAAACGTGACGTCGGTATCCATGACGTGGCTGTTTTTGTAGTCTGTGATTTCGTGTAGACCCTGCCACATACGTCTCGTAACTGAGCCGTTGAATTGCGAAGGGATGCCTGTACCGGCATTTCGTTTGTTTGATTGCCTTGCGAAGGGAATAACTACACTGTTTATATTTAACCATATCCTCAGACCTCTTTCCATGGTTATACGTGATGGATCGCGCTTTCAGTTTTTCGTAAATGCCGCCATCCATCCACAGTTTCTGGTTAGGGTAGGTTTTAACGGTCACAGTGTGTACGACATCTCCAATGCAATTATTTATAGTGTATAAATCAATGTTGTTCTCCGAGGCCGACATATTCCAGTCCGCGTGATCAAAACAATCTTGGAGTGTGGCTTCCGATTGGTCAGACCAGCGTTGAATGGTTCTCATCACTGGTACATCCTGTTTGAGTTTCTACCTATAGGTAACATTGATCTCTAATTTGCTTTGGTAAAATTCCCAACTACAATAAATGCAGCCTCCAGCCCCTCTAATATTCTCACTCATCATTCATGATTTATTCAGGATTATGCATAATCATGGTAGCATCCACATTAATGCAGAAGTGTTTAGAAACATATTCTATTCTTATTTATAATAAGTGACAATACATTATTTTCCATTAATTCCTATTGGGCACAAACTAATCTGAAACACAACCAAAACAAACTGCAAATGCATCCAACATGTTTATAGTCACAAGCTTGATGTAGCCATTGCATGCTAGGAATATGGGACCAAATACTAAACTTTTGACTATTTGTATTTATAAGAATCTTTAGGGGTGTCAATAAACTTCACCCCTACCTAAAAAATAACGTATGACTTGTTAAACAAAATCACTTTCTCTAAGCAATTATATTAGTACAAATTATTTTATACAGTTATTATTGCTAAACTTTATCAAGGGTGTCAATAATTTTAGACCCCACTGTATATCTTGGAGAACCAGAAGTAGAATAGAATACTTTACTTCCTGTTAGAGAATTTGTCCTATAGGCTACACTGTATTCCAGGTAGCCCCCACATACTGATATTTCCAGTTTTCAGAATAAGACGTGTGCATAGGCAGTAGTTGTATTAATAAAGTCACGATGGAATTGAAAACAATCCATTCTAATTCTATGGATAGATTCTATATAAACACTTCTGGCAGGCGGCTTGATTGAATACAATTCCCCTGATTCACACAGGGGAAAGGCAGAGCACTTTGACTTTGCATGTGGGAGCAGCCCTAATAACACAACATCGCCCTTCTATTCAGACAGATCAGACAGCTTGGGGGTGAAGTTTCCCCTAAGTACATATGTAGGATCAGCATCCCCTCCCCCAATCCTAAAAATGCAAAACTGACCCATGATGAGTGTCTGGGGCAACTTAACACTATTCTGATCAGACATTGGCCTGCGAGGTCTAGTCTGTGGTAAAAAATAAAATAAAAATGTTTCACAGTGTGGGGCATCTAATGAGATCGGTGAGGCTAAGCTTCTCATTAATTGCGCATCAGTGTGACTGAGAACAAACGTCATTAGCAAAAGGGATTCTAATTGGTAGAGAATAAGGTGATGAGCTAAGTGCTATGAGATCTTTGGAAAGATTAGCTGTAATTGCAAATTGTTCCTCTGTTATTAGGCGACATAAACATAGGTGTCAGGCATTTGACCACGATGACTCGGACTAGAGAATCTATAATCTCTTAACAAAATTTAAACTAAAAGGTTGTGTATTTTATCATGTAATCATGAATAAATCACTGTTGATAGGGATAGACTAAATGAATCGTGGATGGTGGTCTTAATCCGAAATCTAATTACTGACAAAGCCCTTCTTGCGCCTGTAAATTTCTTCCCAAAAAACAACTTTGCCTTGAGGAAATCAAAATAACCTTTTTTTGTGACTTATTGTGCTGTGGTGCTATAAATGCTGAAGTGCTCAAAAGTAGGCATGGGAAGAGAACAAGTTGAAATGACACACGCAAGTTGTTATCGGACCAACTGACCATTTCATTTGGTTAAACAGGTTGAGTGAATTGTCGATATAGCATGACGGACACAAATTGAAAGCTAATTAATTGGAAATAGAGAGTTAAGTTTGCTGTGACGGCAGTTACAAGCTACAGGAGTAATCCAACCCACTGGAGTCATTCATTATTCATGCCAATAACAGCATACAACAAATGAGCATCTGTCAATACATGCATCATCGGGGCAAAGCCATCCTACGGAGTCCAACTTCAAAGAACTGTTGTGTTCCCTCTTGAAACAGGGACCTTTTCAGTTAAAGCGGTATCCTTTTCTCCATTCCATGTTTTAAAAAAGATATTAGCACTAACCCTTGACTTGTGGTTGTGTGGATCTTTAATAAAATGTTGGCAGATTGGGATAGGCTTGCGAGCCGCCACCGCCGGTCAGCTCCCACTGTTTTTAAGCTGCGGCCTGGACCCAGGCCATATGGCCAGGCTCACGTGACTTGACTATTGAATCAGCGTAGCAGTAGCAACCCTCCCCCTGTTCCCAACCCCCACTGTGCTGAGCTTTACTCTGGGAGCAGAAAAACAGTACTGGGTGAAAGCAAACACAACCCAGTCGCTGAAATGTTTACATTTTGACATAGGCATTTGGGACAATGGGAAATGTCATTGTATATCTCCACCACAGCCATGGAGCAGTACTTTTGAATAATCTCCTAATGAATTTAGAAATAGCCTAAATGTAGCAGCAGAAAGAGTGTGTGTCTGTGTGTGTCTGTCTGTCTGGTTGCTACTGGTCACAGTGGTAACAGTTGCAAAGGCACTCTGTAACCTCAGGTGTGAGATGAGTTTAACAATAGTAATCAATGATATTTGGAACAAGAAAACAAAGTTAGGTCTAGCCTATAAACTAATCTATTATTTACCCCTATTTGTACCACCCCTGACCATGCTAAATAATCACTTGAAGATAGGAGGTCCTTGCAAGTTGAGTAAAAATCTATTCTCCGTTCACATAACCACATGATGGAACAGCCTGAAATAGATTTAGCCTAAGCACCACATTTATGAGTTCCACCAGGGCTAACACTAAGTTTCCAGGATCTCAACCTATATAAAGAAACACAAGATGTTGGGCCAACACTATAGGGCTCCCAAGAGGAACAAACAGACATGCTGAGTTATATTTCGCTCACCGTCATTACAGTTTAACAATGCAGGGTCATTGTTCTTCAAATAGCTGTACTTCTTGTTTTGTGTCTACTTTCCAACCCATGTTTAACTAGCAAAATTACACAACTGATAAGGCAACTGTATTCGTCTTCACTAGGTTCAACTGTTGTCAAGATATGCCATCCACTCATTAGTCAAGATTGCTTTTAAAGATCAGTGTCTGGTTGAACAAGAAAGGGGAAAACGTTTAGATGTTGTTGAGGATGACATGTTGGCTCTAATTTACACATCACTCGGGTATATTGTTACACAGTAATAATCATGTACTCTACCATGTCCAAGGACTAGAAGGACAGTAAATCCTCACTTGGAAACACCGGACCTCAAGGGAGCCAAACAAGTGACACACTCAAGAGCTTAGATAATATCTGGATTTACCATTCTGCAGACCAGCTAATAATAGAATACCATTGTGCCCATTGTGTGTGGAACGCTGCACCCACCTCACGGAACATCTAAACATAGAAACCTATCCAGGTTACGACTGACAAAGATTAGAGCAATGCAGGAAAGCCTGTTCAAATTTGTACGAATGTTAGTTTGTATTTTGTTTCACATAGTACAGTTTTATAAACAAATTCAGTCACACTTTCTTGCAGCACACAAAGAGGATCTTGTAAGTCTCAAACCCAAGAGTGGTTTTTATTTTTATTTATTTAACTAGGAAAGTCGGTTAAAACACATTCTTATTTACTGGTTACAGCAGTCGTGCTCTGGGTGTGGGGTAAGATTTGAGGCTCACACTACCTCTCATATGACTATGCATTGTATACATTCTACTCTCGATGTAAGGGCCTGAGACTGCTATGAATGGGTGCACTCAACCAAAGTATGCATCATCTGCACCTAAACAGTTTGCACTCCAATGTGCATTTACCTGGAGTCAATGGCAAGTTTATAAATTGCCTGACTGGGCAGATGAGACAGTGGATTGCGCAGTCAGATGGAACCACCCGTTGTATAAAGAAAATCCCAATAAAGGTTACATTTTGTAAACTGGGATGTTCTATATGAATTCAATCACTTTTTGACAGCACCCCTTATGATTTGAACGAAACCTTCCATTCACATTTTCCCACGGTAGAAGTGGTCAAAAAGTGACTTTTTGGACATGAATGACAAAACATTCAGGCGATAGAGGCGCTCGAAATTGACCCATGTTGCATAATTTACCATGAGACATCCATATCTTTATCACTGAAAAATATCAACAATTGAGTTTGATATTATTTCAAAGCTTACCGATTTGTCAAACTATTGTTACATTTATTTTCATACATTTTTCAAAAAAATTGTCTTATTTGCTTTTTTACCTTTAAAACTAGAATCTGTAGTTGAAACGATAACAAAGCGGACACCCTGTCTCTGTTTTGGTGAAAAGCTAACAGATGGGCATGGAGAAATGATAGACAGAGATATGGATTCAAGGACTGACTATCCATGATATTGTGGCCTCCCGGGTGGCGCAGTGGTTAAGGGTGCTGTACTGCCAGTTGTACCACCAGGCTCTGTCGTAACCAGCCGCGACCGGGAGGTCCGTGGGGCGACGCACAACTGGCCTAGCACCGTCCGGGTTAGGGAGGGCTTGGCAGGTAGGGATATCCTTGACTCATCGCGCACCAGGGACCACGCATGCAGTGCACGCTAAGGGTTGAATGCACTCTGTGTTAAGAAGCATTGTGGCTTTGTTGGGTTGTGTATCGGAGGATGCATGACTTTCAACCTTTTGTCTCTCCCGAGCCCGTACGGGAGTTGTAGCGATGAGACAAGATAGTAGCTACTAACAATTCGATACCACGAAATTGGGGAGAAAAAAGGGGTCAAATTCAACAACAATAAATCCATAATAAAATGATAGTTTGATCACGACACGCAGGTTGTAGTATCAAAAGCTCTGAACCAATTATATTAATTTGGGGAAAGGTCGAAAAGCATTAAACATTGATGGCAATTTAGCTAGCTTGATTGGTGTTGCTAGCCAATTTGTTCTAGGATATAGACATTGAGTTGTTATTTTACCTGAAATGCACTCCGACAATTAATCCATAAAACGGTCAGCCGAATCGTTTCTAGTCATCTCTCCTATTTCCAGGATTTTTCTTCTTTGGACTTTATATGGCGATTGGCATCTAACTTCCATAGTATTACCACGACGACGACCGACCTCAGTTTGTCTTTCAATCACCCACGTGGGTATAACCAATGAGGAGATGGCACGTGGGTATATAAACCAACAAGGAGATGGGAGAGACAGGACTTGCACCACGTTCAGCGTCACAAATAGAACTGACTTCTATTTTAGCGCTTGGCAACGCAGACGCTCGTTGGCGCCCGCGAGCAGTGTGGGTGCATTGATTGAATAACATGTATGTGTACATTTATTATGCGACGCGAGCGGTGTGGTCAGCATGTAATGATGAATTATGACTTTCCATAAGTGAAATAGGCTATTCTCAATGGGCACAAACAGTTTAAATTTTTAGGTGCTTTTTTTCTCCCCAATTGGTAGTTACACTCTTGTCCCGTCGCTGCAACTCCCCTACAGACTCGGGAGAGGCTATGATCGAGAGCCATACTTCCTCCAAAACATGACCCTGCCAAGGCGCACTGCTAACTTAACCGGAAACCAGCCGCACCAGTGTCTTGGAGGAAACACCATCCAACAGCAGACCGAAGTCAGCTTGCAGGCACCGGCCCACCACAAGGTGTCACTAGAGAGCGATGGGACAAGGAAATCCTGCCCAGCCAAATCCTCCCCTAACCTGGGCCATTTGTGCACCACCCTATGGGACTCCCAGTCACGGCCGGTTGTGTGACAGCCTGGGATCAAACCTGGGGCTGTAGTGACCCCTCAAGCACTGTCTTAGACCACGGTGCCACTCGGGAGGCAGGTTTTTTATTTTGTCCATACACAAAAAGGCAATGGTCAAAAACATTATCACCATGTTATCAACAATGTTGTGTATGGACAGAATACACTTAGTTTTTGTCAGACAACCACAAACCTTTAAATTGGGATTTTACTTGTGTGTGGTCCATTGAAGTTTTTCTGGCTAAATAAGGTGTAGTAGCCTAACTGGCAGTTAACCTCATATGCATACTGCATAATTTTAAACCATTCTTTAATTTCTGAAATGTCATGAGGTATGATAAGGAAAGCAGAACCTGATAGCTAGACATTCAGAGAACACATGGAATTTCTGAACTACATTAGCATGAGCAACAATAGTGGTATCGGTGGTTCACCTTCAAAATAAAAGTCTGCCATTGAAACTGATGCAAACAGATGAAACTAGAGAAAATAAAGTCCCACAATAAGCGCTACGACACTAATATTTGTGCATACTCTTTAGAATTGTAATCTGTGGGTGTCACAGAGTAGGCTGGAACCCCATTTCATGAACCCAGGATCCATAGGTAAGGCTGTACATGTTCAATAAACAGATAGTAGGTTGACTGGTGAGATTGGAGTGGATTTTTCCTTCCAAACCACTCATTCCTTTAAATTTACAGTTTTCAAAAAACAAATCTGTGAAAACAATATTTTTGTGAACAAATGTCTAACTTTGGCATTATAGTAAGGTTGGTAGCAATAATGAAAATCATTAGTGGAAATCTGTGGCATCTCAAGTCGTTTATAAAATCCATAATGCAATGCTCTCTATGGGCTGACTGTCTGGCTAGATAGCTAACTAGCAAACGTAGCTACACACAATTAATACCAAAGAAATATCAGCATGTAAAGAAGCTAGTTCGCTGTAAAATTGCCTAAACAAACTGCACTATCAATTTAGGAGTCTACAATCTTAACCTGCAGATCGATGTGCCTCACAGAGTGGAGTTTGACATTCGCAACGGCAGATATACTTTGAGATGGGAAACGTTGCCCATGCTACGTCAATGGGCCGTGAGGTGCATTCTGGGCGATTCTGGGACAAGAAGCGCTCTCAGTCAAGGAATGAATGAGTCTATAGGCGGTAAAAACTCAAAAACTTAACATTAGCACGAATTTCATCAACAAGAAGTACAACACTACACATCTTTTCCGAGATATGAGATAATTAACTTGCTATCTGTAGTATCGTATAGCTTTGGAATCCAAACATTACAGCAGGTAGCCTAGTGATTAGAGCATTGGACCAGTAACTGAAAGGTTGCAAGATCGAATCCCTGAGCTGACAAGGTAAAAAAAAATCTGTATTTCTTCCCCTGAACAAGGCGGTTAACCCACTCTCGTCATTGTAAATAAGAATTTGTTCTTAACCAACTTGCCTGGTTAAATATTTAAAAAAATATGTATGCCCCCAGTGCAATTCTGAAGTCTAAACATCCGCAGTGCAATTTCAACTGATTTTTACTTTTGTGTCAAATGAACTAGTTATTGTATTTTGTTGAATTTATATAACACTCCATCTTTGTTTAGCAGTATCTAGTACAATGATTCCACAATGTTTATCGGTTTTCATCAGTTTCAATTGTGGTCTTTTATTTTGAAGGCAAACCTACGATTCCACTATTGTTAATCACCCTAATGTTGCATACAACACTCTGGTCAAGGAAGCCCATAATTGGCCAAGATGTGGGGTATTCAAACAATCCTGTCCTGTATTATTACCCTGGATTGGAAGACTGGGTTTACTGAAAGTCATTAATGCAGCCAGGGATTAATTGAAAAGTGAAGGCTACAAGCGCGGCAGGTAGTTTAGCGGTTAAGCGCGTTGGGACAGTAACCGAAACGTTGCTGGTTCGAATCCTGACATGACTAGGTCTAAAATCTGTCGACATTGCCTTGGTACTTAACCCTAATTGCTCCCATAAATCTGCTAAATGACAAAAATATACAGTATTTACAGAACCTGCTATTGTTTACACTGTATGCCACTGTTGCCAGCAACATGTTGATTGTCAGTGTGCTAAAAACCTACTCAGATTTTGTGTGGAGATCCTGCCTTTGTCTCAATATAATAGAGAACTAGATGCTATAGGCTGAGGAACTAGATAAAACATAGCCTAAGGAGAGAGGGCACATTCTAAACAATTCTGTCTTGTCTAATCAAAATATTAATCATAACATCAAAGGAACATGTAGTCTGTTAAAATAACTCACCGGCATCATATTGGCTCCGTATCGCATGCAACGTCGGCTATTGCTATCTTCGATTCGAGGATATCAAATCCCTCACGTATTCGATAACCCAACAGATCAGTGACATAAGATCAAGTTTATTCCTTTTTTCTGTCGCCCCCGTGTATTATACGCACGAGTGCCTCTCTAATTTACATTCTCCTGTTACACAATTATTGATGTCTTCTTTACTGGAGACCTGTTGCAGGGGTATTGTAACAATGCCCTTCTCAATGACAACGATCTATCTATCCCTTGAAATAATTTCTCAGGATTAGTCCGGTGGCCACCTGATCGAAATGGCCATTTGGCCCAACAAAGGTTTTGTACAAATGTGCAGCCGTGAATAATAGAACGGCAGAAATAGTCCACTGTTAAATCCAATTTTCAATCCATATTTAATCTATCTATTAAAGACTAACATTTTTAGACGAATGTGTATCTTTACGGGCATTTGCCCACTAGGAAAGCTATCAATTGAATTAACAAACGACTGCAACCCAACCCAAACTCGAGTGACGCGATCTGCGAATATAATAGTGCTGCGTTCATAACCAAGAGGGAAGGTGGTAATCATCAGTTGTGAAGCGGTAAATAGGAGTTGTGTGCGTTCACATGCGTTCAACTCGTTGAGAAATTAAAACTAGAGCTATCATGCACATTGGACTACAAAAAATATATGAACAGATTCGTTTTTATGAATACTAATTTGTTGTTGCATGTAACTGCCGAACATGCTATTATAGTGGCCCGGTCTTATTAAACTATCCGTAACATTGTAAACTTACAGTCAAATGAGTATGAAATGTTACGTTTGGTATATATGGTTATGTAAGACTTTTTGGGCGACCAAATTCCGATTTTTCACGTGGCAAATACTGTGAAATGTTTACTTACAAGCCCTTAACTCTTATTTTTCTTAAAACTGCATTGTTGGTTAAGAAAATATTCACTAAATATATATATATATTTTAAAGTAACACAATAAAATAACAATAACGAGGCGATATATACAGCGTCAATGTGCGGGGGTGACTATGCATAGATAATAAACAGCGAGTAGCAGCAGCGTAAAAAGAAAAAGGGGTGTCAATACAAATAGTCTCGGTAGCATTTGATTAGCTGTTAAGGAGTCTTATGGCTTGGGAGTAGAAGCTTCCAAAGAGCCTTTTGGACCTAGACTTGGCGCTCCGGTACCGCTAGCCGTGCGGTAGCAGAGAGAACAGTCTATGACTAGGGGGGCTGGAGTCATTGGCAATTATTAGGGCCTTCTTCTGACACCGCCTGGTATAAAGGTCCTGGATGGCAGGAAGCTTGGCCCCAGTGATGTACTGGTTTTGTACGCACTACCCTCTGTAGCACCTAGCGGTCTGATGCCAAGCAGTTGGCATAACAAACTGTGATGCAACCATGTTCTTGATGGTGCAGATGTCAAACTTTTTGAGAATCTGAGGACCCATGCCAGATCTTTTCAGTCTCCTGAGGGGGAATAGGCATTGTCGTGCCCTCTTCATGACTGTCTTGGTGTGTTTGGACCATGATAGTTTGTTGGTGATGTGGACTCCAAGTAACTTGAAGCTCTCGACCTTGCTCCACTACAGCCCAATCGATGAGAATGGGGGCGTGCTCGGCCTTCCTTTTCCTGTAATCCACAGTCGTCTCCTTTGTCTTGATAACGTTGAAGAGATTGTTGTCCTGGCACCATACTGCCAGGTCTCTGACCTCCTCCTTATAGGCTATCTAATAGTTGTCGGTGATCAGGCCTACCACCGTTGTGTTGTCAGAAAACGTAATGATGGTGCTCGTGTCGTGCTTGGCTACGCAGTCGTGGGTGAACAGGGAGTACAGGAGGGGACTAAGCACGCACTCCTGAGGGGCCCCTGTGTTGAGGATCAGCATGGCAGATGTGTTGTTGCCTACCCGTACCACCAGGGATGTCCCGTCAGAAAGTCCAGGATCCAATTGCAGTGGGAGGTGTTTAGTCTCAGGGTCCTTAGCTTAGTGATGAACTTTGAGGGCACTATGGTGTTGAATGCTGAGCTGTAGTCAATGAACAGAATTTTCACATAGGTGTTCCTTTTTTTCAAGTGGGAAAGGGCAGTGTGGAGTGCAGTAGAGATTGCGTCATCTGTGGATCTGTTGGATTTCTGAAAACTTTTGGTATTGTGCAAGTTTGAAACTGGGAATTTTTTTTTACCAAAAAAGGAACATAATGGCAAGGATAAAGGAGAACAAAAATAGGGAAACAGAGAGGAAAATAGGGGAGACTAGACCCACTCCAAATTGGAGTGGGTCTAGGGTTTCTGTGATGATGGCATTGATGTGAGCCATGACCAGCCTTTCAAAGTGCAACAGGTTGGTAGTCATTTGGGCAGGTTACCTTGGTGTTCTTGGGCACAGGGACTATGGTGGTCTGCTTGAAACATGTAGGTGTTACAGACTGGGTCAGGGACAGGTTGAAAATGTCAGTGATTGCATTTTTGGTCAACACATGCTCTGAGTACACATCCACGTAATATGAGTTATAGATCTGTCATTCTCATTGAAAGCAAGTCTAAGAAGAGGTAGATGGGTTTTAAGTGCGCTATTTCGATGCTTCCCGTTCATAATTTTTTTGTATCATTTACTTTCAGTTTTTATACACCAGCTTCAAAAAGCTGAAAATACTATATTTGGGGTTTTTGAAAATATATTTCAGTGGTTTAGATGTCAAAATGATTCTCTACATTGCTTGTTTTGTCACAAACTGAAATTAGAAGAACTATTAGAATTTTAGCATCCAGGTAAAGGCGGAGCGATTTCTGCATATTGCACCTTTAAGGCAAAAACTAAAGTAGGGTGGATGGGTAGGCGTATACCGAGAAAGTCTCGCAACCGTTCAAATATCATCACGGAAAACTTTAACATTTGAACTAATTAGCAACTTTGCAACAACTTTTTAGCTACTTAGCATGTTAGCTAACCCTTTAACCTAACTCGTAACCTTTTAACCTCTAGCCTAGCTAACGTTAGCCACCTAGCTAATGTTAGCATTAGCCACATCGGCCACCTAGCTAAGGTTATCAACAACAAATCAGAATTCCTAACATATATGTTTTGTGAAACGTAACATATCATATGAATTGTAATTTGTAATATATCATACGAAATTGATGATGGACATCCACAAATGAATAGATTACATACTAAACGTAACATATAATAATTGGAATGTTCCGGATTTACATGTACTACCCCTGAGTGCAGGTTGGTTATAGAGGTCCTTTTCCTTTGTCAACAACATCAGAGTTGAGCATGTTAATTTTTTATTTTATTTAACTAGGCATGTGATAGAAGTGGGTGCTTATGCCGCGTTCACATGCTAGTCGGAACTAGAAAACACGGACATTTCCGAGTTGCTAATTCGATGAAAGCAGCATATGTATAACTACAACCAGTTAGCAAATCGTAAATTTCAGCGTTTCCTAGTTCCGACTAGAATATGAGAGGCATAAGCATCCACCCACCCATTGGCGATGATAAACGAGTTTCCCAGTAATTACCAGTTGGAGGGCAGTTCAAATGGATTCATCCAATCATATGTTAAATACCAATTTCCCACAAAGTTGTGACCGCAGCTTAATCCCACCTGGCAACAATAAACTCCTCCTTGTTTCACCGTGCTGGGATGTGGCTTCTACCACCCCCCTGACAGCATGTTGAAAAGAGGGATGTCCACAGTAGCATCGAAATCCAGGTACAATGTAATGTAGTTTAGGGAGGTTCAATCAAAAAGGCTGGTCTGAATGCTTGCTTTAACTTAATACAGTTAGCACAATATAATTTACTTAGTTTCCTATTATACATGCACAGTGGGAATGTATATGCTAGAGGTTACAAACGTTATCAGCATAGAGCCCCAGTGGTGTCATAATACCCACAAAAGCTAGAGGTGAAACAGGGAAATGGTTCAACCATTGATTTTTTCCATAGGGGATTTTAGAGAAACTTAAAATAAGTGCTGTGTTTCGTGTAGGCTTACCCTGGCGTGTCGTTTTGATAACCATGGAAATGTCTCTCAGACAAGGTGATTTTTATGGATATGACTCACGCTGTGGTACTCTATAGTGTCATATCTCTCCCCTCGCTTAATGTCACGCGGCATTCGTGTGCTAGTTGGAACTAGGAAACTCTGAAATGGTTGGACTGGTTGGGCACGGCACGTATATACAGTACCAGTCAAAAGCACGTATATACAGTATATACAGTACCAGTCAAAAGCACGTATATACAGTACCAGTCAAAAGCACGTATATACAGTACCAGTCAAAAGTTTGGACACCTACTCATTCCATGGGTTCTCTTTATTTTTACTATTTTCTACATTGTAGAATAAGTGAACATCAAAACTATGAAATAACACATATGGAATCATGTAGTAAACAAAACAAAAAGTAAAAAATCAACATATTTTATATTTGAGATTATTCAAAGTAGCCACCCTTTGCCTTGATAACAAGCTTACCCATGTTCTCTTACTTGATGTCATCCACATCGTCTCGTTCATTTACAGTACACTGAACAGAAATATAAAACGCAACAACTTCAAAGATTTGAGTTCAAATCAAATTTTATTTGTCACATGCACAGAATGCAATAGGTGTAGGTAGACCTTACAGTGAAAAGCATTTGTAATGTAGTGAAGCCGTCTCTATAGCAAAGCAAAGGTCTCTCATAATCATGTGAAACGTCAATTGCTATGGAAATGCTGTGTAATGATGCAACTATGCTGGTGATACGATATAGATTACAATTATTATCCTGAATATTAAGGCAATACTCACTTCATGTTACACACATACACTCAGCCACAGAAATTGGCCCGGGTTATTATTTATTCAGACATCACACATTATATATTCTTACTCTTATCCAGAATTCATACACACTCTCACATCCAATATCACAACTACTACACACATAATATCTTGACTTAATTTTCTAACATCTGTGGCATTGGCTCACAGGCAAGGGAATAAAAATATATATATAGCTAGAACCTGTTTCTTGAATTCTAAACATCTGACATTTGAAATATCATACCTCTAATGGCAGTAACTTTACAAGCACTAATTATGGTAAATGTAGACTGAGAATAGTATCTAGTTATGGTAAGGTGTGAAATAAGTATAGCCAGTTATAATTGTAAGGGCTTAGCACATAAGAAAAAAGATCAGTCTTTACATAGCTAAAAGAAAAGGAATATAACATACTGTTTACATGAAACTCACTCTACATACTTAGATGAAGTTGCGTGGAAAAAGGAACAGGGTGGTGAACATTTTCTGTCATGGACAAAGGAGCTCAAAAGGTGTGATATTAATTAACAGAAATGTTGATCCGAATGTGCAAATAGTCAGGAATGATTCGCAAGGAAGGTGGATCCTTTTGAAAATTAAAGTGGATGAAAAATAGATTTGGCTCATTAATCTATATGGTCCAAATCAGGATGATCTATAATTCTTTGAAAATATTTACACCAAATCATTACGGTGGGAGACTCAATGGACCGTAAAGGAAATCACTGTACTAACTATCATCACCGTGCCCTCAAGGATATCACAAATATTATGGACACATTAGAAAGAGGGGATATTTGGAAACTAAGAAACCCTTACTTACCTAATGAGATACACATGGAGGAGACTTAATCAAGCTAGTCATCTTGACTACGTTCTTGTCTCTTTCGATTTTGCATCAATCAAACATTAAATTAGTATTGATAGGAGAGAGAATCGGATCATCATCTAATTGGCCTACACATAACTCTTACAATTTCCACGTGGATGGGGATATTGGAAATTTAATCAAAGTCTACTGGAGGACAATATGTTCTTAACTAAGACAAAATAATTTCTAACTGAATTTTTCCCAGTACAGTAGAGATTCAGCAAATCCACTTATTGTTTGGGATACCTTTAAAATTTACCTTCAGGAGGTCATTCCATTCAATATTCATCAATAATAAAAAAGCAGTTTCTGTCTAAAGAGACGAGACTAACAAGGGAAATACATTAACTAATAGTACAGGTACTGTAGATAGCAATAGAAATGATACTACAGCCAATTTAACAGGTGGAAATATTTGTATGACCATAACAAGATTCAACAACTGAGACAAACTGGACAAATTCCACAGACATGTGACTAACAGAAATTGAATAATATGTCCCGGCTCAGTCCGATGATGCTGTGACCCTCCACCTCCAAAATCGATTCCACTCCAGAGTACAGGCCTCGGTGTAGCACTAATTTCTTCGACGAAAAACTGCGACTCGTCAGTGAAGAGCACTTTTTGCCAGTCCTGTCTGTTCCTGCGACGGCGGGTTTGTGCCCATACGCGACGTTGTTGCCGGTTATGTCTGGTGAGCACCTGCCTACAACAGGCCTACAATCCCTCAGCCCAGCCTCTCTCAGCCTATTGCGGACAGTCTGAGCACTGATGGAGTGATTGTGTGTTCCTGGTGTAACTCGGACAGTTGTTGTTGCCATCCTGTACCTGTCCCGCAGGTGTGATATTCGGATGTACCGATCCTGTGCAGGTGGTGTTATACTTAGTCTGCCACTGCGAGGACAATCAGCTGTCCGTCCTGTCTCCCTGTAGCGCCGTCTCACAGTACGGACATTGCAATTTATTGTCCTGGCCACATCTGCAGTACTCATGCCTCCTTGCAGCATGCCTAAGGCACGTTCACGTAGATGAGTAGGGACCCTGGGCATCTTTCCTTTGGTGTTTTTTAGAGTCAGTAGAAAGGCCTCTTTTAATATTCTAAGTGTTCATAACTGTTACCTTAATTGCCTACCATCTGTAAGCTGTTAGTGTCTTAACGACCGTTCCACAGGTGCATGTTGTTTATGGTTCATTGAACAAGCATGGGAAAGTGTTTAAACCTTTTACAATGAAGATCTGTGAAGTTATTTGGATTTTTACAAATTATCTTTGAAAGACAGTGTCCTGAAAAACGAACTTCTCTTTTTTTGTTGAGTTATATACACATACAGTGGGGCAACAAAGTATTTAGTCAGCCACCAATTGTGCAAGTTCTCCCACTTAAAAATATGAGAGGCCTGTACCTGTATTAATGGCACCTGTTTGAACTGTCCACAACCTCAAACAGTCACACTCCAAACTCCACTAGGGCCAAGACCAAAGAGCCGTCAAAGGACACCAGAAACAAAATTGTAGACCTGCACCAGGCTGGGAAGACTGAATCTGCAATAGGTAAGCAGCTTGGTTTGAAGAAATCAACTGTGGGAGCAATTATTAGGAAATGGAAGACATACAAGACCACTGATAATCTCCCTCGATCTGGGGCTCCACGCAAGTTCTCACCCCATGGGGTCAAAATGATCACAAGAACGGTGAGCAAAAATCCCAGAACCACACGGGGGGACCTAGTGAATGACCTGCAGAGAGCTGGAACCAAAGTAACAAAGCCTACCATCAGAAACACACACCGCCAGGGACTCAAATCCTGCAGTGCCAGACGTGTCCCCCTGCTTAAGCCCGTACATGTCCAGGCCCATCTGAAGTTTGCTAGAGAGCATTTGGATGATCCAGAAGAAGATTGGGAGAATGTCATATGGTCAGATGAAACCAAAATATAACGTTTTGGTAAAAACTCAACTCGTCGTGTTTGGAGGACAAAGAATGCTGAGTTGCATCTAAAGAACACCATACCCACTGTGAAGCATGGGGGTGGAAACATCATGCTTTGGGGGTGTTTTTCTGCAAAGGGACCAGGACGTGATCCGTGTAAATGGAAGAATGAATGGGGCCATGTATCGTGAGATTTTGAGTGAAAACCTCCTTCCATCAGCAAGGGCATTGAAGATTAAACGTTGCTGGGTCTTTCAGCATGACAATGATCCCAAACACACCACCCGGGCAACGAAGGAGTGGCTTCGTAAGAAGCATTTCAAGGTCCTGGAGTGGCCTAGCCAGTCTCCAGATCTCAACCCCATAGAAAATCTTGGGAGGGAGTTGAAAGTCCGTGTTGCCCAGCAACAACCCCAAAACATCACTGCTCTAGAGGAGATCTGCATGGAGGAATGGGCCAAAATACCAGCAACAGTGTGTGAAAACCTTGTGAAGACTTACAGAAAACGTTTGACCTCTGTCATTGCCAACAAAGGGTATTTAACAAAGTATTGAGAAACTTTTGTTATTGACCAAATACTTATTTTCCACCATCAATTGCAAATAAATTCATAAAAAATCCTACAATGTGATTTTCTGGATTTTTTTTCTCATCGTGTCTGTCATAGTTGAAGTGTACCTATGATGAAAATTACAGGCCTCGCTCATCTTTTTGACTAAATACTTTTTTGCCCCACTGTATATACAAACACACACAAAGCTCTTATTAGCTTGTTTTAACTATTCCTATAGAAATGGTAGTCTGTCAGGTACTCAGCAGGAAGGTCTGATTTCACTATTATTAAAACAAGACCCAGGTGGCAAAAATAAAGATCCAGTCCATCTATAGAAACTGGAGGCCTCTTACACATCAATGTTGTGATGCAAAAATACTAGCGAAATGTATAGCACTCAGAATTGAAAAAGATTTTTACCAGGTATTGTTCATTGCTGATCAGGCAGTTTTTTTTTTACATTGACAATACATTGGAGATAATATACAACAACTACTAGAAATAATAGAACATGAAACATCTAAGAAGCCAGGCAAGGTATTTATAGCAGATTTTGAAAAGGCCTTTGATAAAGTAAGACTGGATTGTATTTATAAATGCCTGGATTTTTAAAATTCAGATGAGTCTCTTGTAAGATGGGTAAAAGTAGTGTATAGCAGCTACTTCTCAAAGTTTTGAATTGTCAAGAGGAGTTAAACTAGGGTGTCCGCTGTCACCATATGTATTCGTTATGGCCATTTAAAATGCAAGCTATTAAAATCAGATCAAATAACAGAGGATTAGAAATAAGAATGAAAAACAAAAGAGTCCATGTATGCCGATGACTCAAGTTTTATATTAAGTCCGCAAGCTAGATCCCTGCAATGACTCATTGAAGATCTAGATAAGTTTTAGTCCAGATAAGTTAAGTGTACAATAAATTCAAATCATTTGAGCAAAAAAAAATATTTTGCTTTATCTGAGATGCTAAACCAGGCAAGATAAAGCGTGCCTATCTATATAATAAATATGAACTGGGTGGGTAGAGATGATTAAATATAAAAGCACTAAACCACAATCTAAAAGCTTCACTTACAAGTTTTACTTGAACCCTAAATAGTTCAAGTAGATTACTATGAAAAGCTTATCCATAGTTTAAAAAATGCCTTTTGTGCAGATTGCCATTTCTCATTTTTGATTAATTGAAAATGTCATCCTTTCAAAGTGTCTCTTTTTCAAACAAGCATTGCAAAGCTGGTTACAATTTCAATTTCATCCCCCTGAAAAGATAGTTCTCACATCAAATATTATGGCTGAACTCAATTGTTTTGGTTGATAAAATACCTGTATTTATGGAAAAGGTTATTTTATTTTTAAATTATATTGTAAATTGGAATAGTAGAGTAATGTCTTTCATGGAGTTTTCAGAACTGTATGGGAAGGTCTGCTCAATCCAAGATTACAACCAATTGATTACAGCATTTCCCCCAAAAATTGAGGTGGCAGGGGGGAGGAGGTAGGGAAATGGTCTGTCTGCTCAATATAAATCATCAAAACTGTCAGAGGAATAAAAATATCATAAATAGGAAAGTATACCAGTTTCATTTGGGGACCAGGATTTTGACAGCTGTGCCATACAGACAGCAAAATAGCTGGGAAGAGATTTTTGATGTACCGACTTCATGGTACAGGGTGTATGAGTTGATACATAAAACTACAAGATTAGACACGTCATGCTTTTCAGTTACAATTATTATATAAATTCTTGCCAACAACAAAATGTTGAATATTTGGGGCATACAATCAATCGCAGCACCGCAGAGGATACAGAATCAATAGACCATTTGTTTTGGTATTATCCTCAAGTAGCCCGTTTCTGGTCTCAGGAATGGCCGAAAAAGCATAGCAATCTAAAATTGGCCCTAGAAATATCATTGTTGGGAGATCTGGAGAGACCTGGTCAGTCAATTACTAATACTCTTAGTAAAAGTATTTATCTTCAACGCGCAATCTGTAGATTTTATTCTATTACATAGATTCAAATTGTATGTTAAACATCACAGCATAGTTGAAATACATATGACGCGTAGAAATCAGAAGAGGTTGGCCAGCACAGATAGGTGGGATGGACTGAGGGAAGCCGAGGGTTGGGATGTGAATTTGGAGACAAGTGGTAGAGTTGCTGGGTGGGGGATAGAATGATGGCTAATTTAAATTTAAAAAATGGATGTTTGAATGACAGTGAGGGGCAACGTTGTTACACGTAAATGCCTGGTTGCCTGAGGCTGATGCCACGCAGGTTTTGTACGCGCGTACACATGCATATACACACACTTGGATTCAAACCCACACACACATGTAAATAAGGGGGGTTCAGGGTTTAGGAGCTCTCGGGGGAACTGTGGGGGATCTTGGAGGGCTGGTGGCCTGGCAGTTGGGAGCTTGGGCCAGTGGCTGATCGGTCGCTGGTTCGGGTCCCAGTTTTTGAACTTGAGCAGTTCCTTGGCCCAGGCTGCTTCTGTGGGTCGCTCTAGATGGCTGAATGTAATGTCAAATGTTGAGTGGCTTCACTGCTAGTAGATTATATGTTTTAATGTTCAATTATGTTTTTGGTTTTAATTATATAATAAAAAGTAAAACAAAATGTTGTCTAGTGTCAACCTTTCTTTTGCAGGAAGTGCACAGAGATACATCCAAATCTTTAGGTAATTAATTAATGCTTATATCGATCTGACAACATTCATTGTTACTCATCGTCACATTCTTTAACAGTCTGCATGCAAAGCATAGGCCTAGTGATTATATTATAGCTCATCGTAATATAACACTGCCGGTGTGTTACATGAATAAATTCTTCAATACAACAATTATATTTCCATGTTGAGTGCAAAAGCCTAAAGCTAACCAGATGGATAATTACACTTGAACTTGGATCTTCCGTTTCTACATTTCCTGACACTCCATTGCCGGCAAGCATGGATAGGTATTGTATAGCAATCAGTAAAACATGTATCCTGAAGTCTGCAGGCATAGCCTGAGTTTAAAAACTCTGATAAAGCCTTGCGTTCCTATTTATTTTATTTGTTTTGCGCCGTTAGCGGTAGGTGCACTTGATTCAGCAGCCCTAGTGCCGGGAAGGAAAAGTGGGCTACATTTATGCATGTAGGCCAACATTATAATGTAATCAAGTTCACTATGCCTACAGACTTTAGGATACATGTACTTGTTATTACTCATATTTGACCACAAAATGCTCTCAGCCCTCAGATGAAGTTGTTTCACCCCGTATGTTCTCTCGGTGCGGTCTTACTCCTGGTTCCCTATGGTTTACAACGTCTCTTGGGCCTTTTGTCCCTTCCCGCAACATATGTTTGGCTCATCTGGCTTTCCACACTTCTTGTTACTACCTTAACTCTCAAGCATCCTTAACAGGTTCTGCTGCACTATCATTATAGCTTGCAAAATTGTTTTGCAAGTTCCATTTCTTTCTGAGAAAGAGGCATACATAGTTCAAAATCTTGAATTTAAGGGGATACAGGTCATTTTAGATAGTTGGTACATAACCTTTAAATAATAGATCTAGTAAATAAGGGAAATATCACTTCTATGTGAAGGGTACAATTACATTTGTTAAAACAGCTGTATGACCATTTGCCACAACAGATGGTCTACAAAGTGGTGTAGACATAGTGTGGTAGAAAAAAATGTCTACACATGTAAAAACAGATCTAGGAAGTATCACATCAAATTGCTTCCAGTCACCCAAAAAAATTATATTTCATACATACAAAAATCTATCCACCCTATTATCCTGCGATTGTTGCAATTCCCCCCCTAAACTTTAGATTTCCTAAATGGATGATTATGGTTAAACAGTTTCCAGTAGAGTAAAACTTGTTGGTGAAAAGAAAGCTTAAAAGGCTATACAATTCTGAAAAGTGAAGTCTCAGCGCAAAACAAAATCTATACCTTAAAACATAATCTGAAAGTTAAAGTTAAATCTTCAAAAAGTTAAATTCTGGACTGTTGCCTCATTCATCTTAAATACAAAATGCTGGAATATAGAGCAAAAAAAAATGTCAATCTTAGCCTCAGTGTCAAAAAACATAGTCCATATAGATATGGTGAGGACTGTATATCTTGGCAAGCTCTCCGTTTGTGTATAAGACCAAAACAATGTCGCTGGTAGGAAGTAAAACTGAAGTGTGTCACTGCCTTGACTCAGTGAGCCTATTTGACATCTCTTTCTGTCCATTGAAGGTTTTCAATAACTTTTCAAGGAACTATCAGTGTGCTGACAGACATGATCTCGCGCAAAGATCGTAAGCTGTTGTTTGTGTACTTTTCCAATGTACCAGCCTCCTAGAGAGAGAGAAAAAGAGAGCGAGTGATAGAGAAAAGTAAGCCAAGTATCAACAACAGGTTGAGTTATGAGTACAACTTAGCTATTTAGCAAATATTAAAATGTTACGTAATTATGTTACGGGGGGAAAAAAAGCAAACCTGGCACAGTCGGGGCAGCATTGATGAAAGGTAATTGAACCCCATTGGCTCCTGGCTATACCATATTCTCTCACTGGTGAGGACCAACTTCTTAGGATGGAGGTAGAGGGAGGTGGCATCTGATGGGATCTTGCTCAGATACTTCTCCAAGGAGGCGATTGGACAGAGGTCACTACCAGGGTTCTGAAACATGATTCCACAGCGATTCTGCCAGTTCTGCTCTTCTGCATCTTTATGATTCTGTCTTTCCTCGCTGGAAGTCATCGTTGCATATTTTGCTCCGTTTTCATCGTACTTTATTACAAACGACTGTGGCGTTAGCCGCCTATTGCCCTCCTTTCCTCTGGGGCCAAAGTGTAACTGGATATCAAACCACACTTTGTTGACTAGCCCTCTTGGTGTGTAGGGGCTTAGCACAGGAGAGTTTTGAAGAATCTCAAGGTCTTGTGCTTTAATCACCTTAGGATGGGTAGTTTTGTCCCTGCCCTCTCGTCTGATTTTCTTTAGTACCCCAATAAATACATTATTAGAGGAGGTAAACTCACTGTCCTTCATCAAGCACCAGGCTCTGCTAAGGGGAGGGAGGTTAATGAATCTGTTCACGCCAGCCCGGATTCCGATATAGCTCGGGATACAATACTCCCCACCTTTACCCCTTCGAACAGAACAGTAAAAATCTCGCAAGAGCACATTCATTTCAGATTTCTCAATGGTTGAAAAATCCACTATCATCTGTTTCTCTGCCAGCCAGTCTTTGAAGCAGTTTATAGCCCACAAAGTTTGCTTGTTGGTTGCTTGTACAATGCTGCTCTTTTCTAGTTGATCTAATACTTCAGTGTCTACCTCTGCATGTCTTGACACCGTGGGCCTATCCGTATCCATGTTCAGACACTCTTCTATGAACAGATCAAATTAATCAAATGTTATGTTCGCAAATTCATCCATGAGATAACTCTGACAATGTTTTGTTAAGGCATCAGCATGCTTCAGTTCGGCTGGTGGCTAGGCGAACTAGAGTGCTCGCATACTCCCTTAAAATGACCTTTGCTTGAAAACCGAGAAAACACGGCAAAAGTACTGTTTGGCGACAGTACAGTTTGTCCATTTTGAGATGCCATAGCCAGTATACGCTTCCTCAAAACAGTCAGAGTGAATCTAAAATAACTCAAGAAATCTCATTCATTTTGATGTTTTTGCAGCGATCTTAGTCTCACAATTTGACATCTAACTAAGACGTTTGGTGCAGTATTTCTTAATGAAAAGTTTTGCATCAAAACGAGTCGTCTCTCGGTGAATGACTAAAGAAATACTTTATTGAAGAATCCCTATTGTTGACCAATCACCGAAGGGGCGTAGACTTCAGCTACAAACTTCGGCTTGCCTTAATTAAAAAAAATTAAAAAAGTGTGCCCCCGAACAGCTGAAAAAACCCTCACCGAAGTTCAAATCAAACAAAAATGTCAAACTCTTCTGAACTGTTTTGACTGGGAAGCATGCGGACGCCTTTACAATGTTGCAGAACGTAGAAAATGCACACAGTGATACCCTTTAGAGTGAAATCAATTACCTTTGTGTTTTTCTAGCTGATCTAATACTTCAGTGTCTACCTCTGCATGTCTTGACACCGTGGGCCTCTCCGTATCTATGTTCAGCCACTCTTCTATGAACAGATCAAATTAATCAAATGTTATGTTCACAAATTCATCCATGAAATAACTCTGACAATGTTTTGTTAAGGCATCAGCATGCTTCAGTTCGGCTGGTGGCTAGGCGAACTAGAGTGCTCGCATACTCCCTTAAAATGACCTTTGCTTGAAAACCGAGAAAACACGGCAAAAGTACTGTTTGGCGACAGTACAGTTTGTCCATTTTGAGATGCCATAGCCAGTATACGCTTCCTCAAAACAGTCAGAGTGAATCTAAAATAACTAAAGAAATCTCATTCATTTTGATGTTTTTGCAGAGATCTTAGTTAGATGTAAAATTGTGAGACTAAGACGTTTGGTGCAGTATTTCTTAATGAAAAGTTTTGCATCAAAACGAGTCGTCTCTCGGTGAATGACTAAAAAAATACTTTATTGAAGAATACCTATTATTGACCAATCACCGAAGGGGCGTAGACTTCAGCTACAAACTTCGGCTTGCCTTAATTAAATAAAAATAAAAAAGTGTGCCCCCGAACAGCTGAAAAAACCCTCACCGAAGTTGAAATCAAACAAAAATGTCAAACTCTTCCGAACTGTTTTGACTGGGAAGCATGCGGACGCCTTTACAATGTTGCAGAACGTAGAAAATGCACACAGTGATACCTTTTAGAGTGAAATCAATTACCTTTGTGTTTTTCTAGCTGATCTAATACTTCAGTGTCTACCTCTGCATGTCTTGACACCGTGGGCCTCTCCGTATCCATGTTCAGCACCTCTTCTACAAACAGATCAAATAAATAAAATGTTATGTTTGCATATTCATCTATTGGGTAGCCGTTACAATGTTAGTTGCGATGTTACAGAATGTAAATAATGCACAGTGATACCAAATATACTTTTAACTAACACAAGACTCTTCATCTGCGTTAGTTACAATGAGAGTAAATGAAGCACAGTGGGCAGAACAAGCAAGGAGATGGGCAGAGCTAAGCACGAGCTAGCAAGATACTATTAGCACAGTTTGTCATGTATTTGCATATTTCTGTTAGGGAAGTGTGTGTGTGTGTGCGCAAGAACTCAATTCGCCCTTGGACTCCTTCTAAACAACGTTTTTTGAAACTTTAGGAAAACCATCAAGTCTACAACATTTAGTGCAGGGGAGAGTGGGGTAAGTAGAGCCAAATCGATACTATGAGCCACCCTTGTTTCTAGGAAACCATACCAAAAAAACTAAATTGTCATCCTGTCATGGAGTCTGTCAGACAGCATCCCCTGAAAAAATCTGAATAAAGCAAATATTTTCAATCGAAATGAAAGGTTTTTAAAAAAGTGTGCACGGCCCTTTAATAGTCATGTATTAGCAGAGTGATATAGCAGTCTGCAGCGAGTGCAAAACAAATTCTGCGCTCAAGATACTGCATATTCTTCAACATATTGGTGGTGAGTGGAAGTTCTAAACGGATGCTTCAGATTTATACCACCAGTGACGTATCTGATATATTTTGTCTGTGGTGATACTTTTGAGAGTGAAAGTGATGAAGTAGCCTTGAGGTTATTCCATATGAACTTAATCACCTTTTTGTATTGAAATCAAACTTTATATGCACATGCTCATAGTAGAAATGATGAGGATGTGAATATTGGACCTGAATGACCAACCACAGTGGATAGAGGTGCTCAGTTTTCCCATTTTGGACACCCTAGTCTATCATGAAATACCCCTATCTCTGTCACTAATAAAGCTAATACGTTTGTTTTCAATATCATTTGAAAGCTTAAAAACACAGGACCGTAAAACTATTTAATATTGTTGTAAATGAAAATGTCAATTTTATAATCTACATGTCAAAGCTATATGATAGCAAATTATTGATACAATCCTTATTTTATGTTTCAGCTCCAGTTATAGTATTAATTGAATAATCCACTCAAAAAAAATTTGTTGCTTTTTTTCTTCTTCATTGGTGCACTGTTGATACAGTTCCAAATTGTTTTGCATGTCAGCAATCAAGTTGTCAAAATATAGCAAAGTGTGTTGTGCCACATCATCATGATGCATTTTACATCACCACAATACAAAACTGTACAAAACTGTAGATTTTGATTGTACAGAACCTTAAGCCTAAATCAATTTAAATATATTAGTTATACCTGTGGTTTTTATTCTCTTTTGTGCTTGAGTGGTTGCAGCTTCAGCTTCGATTAGATCTCCATCTGTGTGATAAATGGCACATGGGTGAGAACTGCAAATATACAATGTGACACTTCCCCCCCAAAAAAAAAAAAATAAATCGAGCCCCTTTCCTTATCCGGGACTAAAAAGCACTTTCATTAGAGATTCCCAAGGGAGCATGCTTTTTAGGCCCAGATTACTCTGTCAGGGTAACCGGCTCCTAATGCTTACCTCTCCACATTTTTCTTTTTGGCCTTTGCATTTCTTGGTCCTGGGGCTCAGAGGAGTCAGAGGTTTCATCCATTGGTGTAGGGGTTCCCACTGGATTGTTTTGTGTGGAGGGTTTGCCTGGCTGTATTGGTGAGGGGATTTTGGGCTGTATTGGTCTGGGGATTTTGGGCTGTATTGGTCTGGGGATTTTGGGCTGCATTGGTGTGGGGATTTTGGGCTGCATTGGTGTGGGGGTTACGTTCATGCAGATGGATGTGGGGATTCCGTTCAGGCAGATGTATGTGGGGATTCCATCTAGCTTGGTTGGTGTGGAGGGTTTGCCTGGGTCTGTTGGTGTGGGCAGTCCGTCTAGCTCGGCTGGTGCAGGGGTTCCCACTGAATTTATTGGTGAAGGGGTTCCAAATGTTTTGGTTGATGTGGAGTGTTTACCTGGCTTAGTTAGTGTGGTGATTTTGTTCAGGCTGATGGATGTGGGAATTCCGTCTGGCATAGTTGGTGCAGGGGTTCCTGATGGATTAATTGCTGTAGGAGTTCCCACTAGATTGGTTGGTGTAGGGATTCCCACTGGAATGGCTGGTGTGCAGGATTTGCCTGGCTCTGTTGGTGTGGGGATTAGGTTCAGTTGTAAAGATATGGGGATTCCGTCTAGATTGGTTGGTGCAGGGAATCCCACTGGATTGATAGTTGTAGGGGTTCCCACGGGATTGATAGTTGTAGGGGTTCCCACGGGATTGATAGTTGTAGGGGTTCCCACGGGATTGATTGTGTTGGGTATGCCCGTTTCTGTTGGTATTACGTTCAATTGGATGGAGATGGGTATTCTGTGTAGCTCTGTCGATGCCGAGGTTCCCACTGGATCGACAGTTGTAGGTGTTCCCTCTACCTCGGCTGGTGCGGGGGTCCCATCTGGCTCTGGAGACACTGGGGAGCACTGACATTGGGACTCGGTGCCGAGTGTGACTGCATTATAAAGAATGATAGTTATTCAAATAATCACTACAATGAGCATCAGAAGCTTTTATTTCCATGTCAAATAAAGAAACATGAGGTACACTACCGAGAAACCCAAAGCTCATCTTCAAGCTTAACTACAGTGAGATGGTTACAAAGACTAAACAAAACAGAGATCTGGAAAATACTGACTATACATGGGGTTCATTAATGCCATAAAAATGGTTTCTCTTCCCAGGTTCCTTTAATCTTTTCTTACCTCTTAATTTTTTACATTTTAAAAACATTGGACTCCACAATCATGTAATTTGCCTGGTGTAATAAATCCCATCGTATTTGTAAAGCTCACTTACAAAAGCCCAAGGAAAATGTCGGCCTAGGACTACCAATCTTTAAAACATTAATACTGGGCTGATACATTTCCCCGATAAATTGGACACTAGTGCCCCCCTGTGGCAAAATATTGATGTCAAGACCGCAACAAAATCCTCTCTTCCAAGCCATGCATTTTTTTTTTTTTAAACTAGGCAAGTCAGTTAAGAACAAATTCTTATTTAAAATGCCGGCCTACCCCAGCCAGACACCTCCCTTAACCCGGACGACGCTGGGCCAATTGTGCGCCGCCCTATGGGACTCCCAATCACGGCCAGTTGTGATACAGCCCGAGATTGAACCAAGAATCGAACCAGGGTCTGTAGTGATGCCTCTAGCACTAAGATGAAGTGCCTTAGACCGCTGCGCCACTCGGGAGCAAAGCAGAGTGCCTAAACAAACTGACAGGCAATACCTTTCGTTTGAGAAACGTATTAGGCACCATAAACACCTCTGTATACACATCAATATGTTTTTATTATTATTTTGTTCCATCCAGGTCTGATAAGGTATTTGTTGAGTGGGGGGAGAAGGGACTGGCCACATTATAACATATAGATAAACAATTTGCATCATTCAACCATTTACAGAACACATTTGAACTCTGCCATTTCTTATGCTATTTACACGTAAGACACTAAGGGAAGAATAAACATTTTGAAACTCTCCCCTCCCTGTACAACATTTATTTTATTACCCGCTAAAGTTCCCTCTCAACTCAAAACACCTCGTCTCACAGTCCGTCTCCTTTTTCTCGAACTATACGGAGGCCTCTACTAGTCACCCCAAGGAGACCTAGGGTAGCTAAAGAGTTAAATATTGAGATCTGTGGATCTGGGGAGAAGCCCTGTCTAGAATTTCACTCTTGTTCCATCAATGGCAGATATAAATTGATACAAAGTAGCGCATACTTTGCAAAACCAAAATACATAGAATTTATCCCCAGGTCTTCCCACTGTGTGACAGATGTAAAGCCTCAGAGGGTTCATGACTTTTGTGATATTCAGAAGGTATAGAAGAGGGCCATTGAACCGAACCTAACCCAGAACTTGCTCTCGTCGGCGGCTCAGAGACTGTTTTAAAATCATCCTACGGAGAAACAACAGGCTCTGATGTTTGGTATGGTGGCTGCCCCCCCCCCCCCCCCCCCAAAAAAAATCACAAAACGCAAGTCACCCACCCCCCCTTGCTTCCAAAGATGGCTATCAAAAATTATTAACACCAAAACATGGAAAATATTTGTTTTTACAAAGACTATTCCCCCAACAGATCTCTCAATAAACGTATGTAAATTGTAAAGTATTTTGTCTGTAATGTCTTTTTTGTTATGTGTTGGATCCCAGTAAGAACAGTTGTCCCCATTGGCGTCGGCTAATGGGGGGATCCTAATAAATCAAATCAAGATATAGTTTCTGTTTCTGGATAGATAATGGTTATTGTTGTTGTAACTGTCATAGTTGTCACTTAAAGAAAATATTCACAGATTTCTAACGTTATATCATCATATTGCATAGCTCAGATACACATGAAAACATGAAATGACCCCGGGAATTGATAAAACAGCATTCAGATGCACAAATACAAAATAACATTCAACATGGGTGAATCTTTCCTTGATGCAATATTCTACTTTATGTCTGGCAGCGGAGTTTGAGTAATAAATTGTCAAAGAAAATCCTTCTAAAATTACATATTTAAAAAATAAAAATAAACATGGAACATGAGGTACACTTACCATTCAGAAGACCTAAATAAATGTTTCTCAATGTTTCAATAGAGCCCGTTTCTTTTATGACTTGGGGGTGAGGGCAAAAGGAATCCATATCGATATGTTTTGTTCCCTGTCTCCTTTTTCCAAGCAGGAGAAGGGGAACAAATCCTAGAGTGTGTAATTTGTAGAGCTGAAACACAGAATCAGACATTCAGATTTAAAGTAATAGCTAGCCTAGAATTGAAAAAATATTATTATTATTGTTTAACATTTTTATATGGGGAGGGGGAACACTTACCAATACTTTTGTGGAAGTCAATATCTGAGAGCTATTATTATAGTGGGCGCAATCATTGTGTCCCCATTCGTAATCATACTTCTTCATTGCTTGTAACAACTTCTTCTCTTTTGGGTGGTTAAAGAAACAACTGTTGCAGGTCTTACTAAACACAGTGGTTTGTGTCTGACACTGTATACACAGTGATCCTGACATTTCATCCCTTTTAAAATCTGAAGAGAGAAATGATAAGCAGTTTAGTCATGCCCACTACCACAATTAGCTAGATAGAGTGACATCTAGCTAACAAGCCATGTAAATACTGTAAAAGGCAACACAGTAACTGGGCAGGGGGTTCTAACTTCAGTCCAGGGGAACGTCAGCTAATTAGCAAATATAAAACTACAAATTAGATAGCTGGGCAGAGCACTGTCATCCAATTGAACCAGGCAAAGGTACACATCACATAGGATAGGATATCCTAATAAATGGCAATGGAAAAAATGTCAAACAAACGAAAAAAAATGAAGAAGACTGCTAGCAGCCAGCAACATTTGGAGTCTATTCAGCAGTCATAACTGAAAAAAACCATTTTGCAACGGGAAACGTTTTGCAACAAAAACTAGAGTTTCTATTGGACGAATTCAGGTAGGCCCCTCCCGTTTGGTTCCTAGTGAAAACATTCCATGCTTTTGTAGCATAGCAACAAGGTCTTTGTTTTGAACAGTTCTAGGTCTAGCAAACGCGCTCTCCAGTGGGCAGATTAATAAAATAAAAAAGAATCTTCGTTTTTTTAAATTGTTATCTTTAAGGTAGATGTTGTTCACATTTCATAGTAGTACACATATGACCGTGCAATATGATGAATATAGTCACAGGTAAATGGATGGCCCGACGCCATTTTCCTGTGACTATATTATTGATATAGCACGGCCTGTCTTAACGTTACTGTTCTTCTAAAACCCTTTAGAACATGTATAAAACGCAACATAATCAATATTTCTTACCGTCTCGAAATGAAAATATAGTTAGTTACTAGCTCAGAGATCTAGGAGTTGACTTTGCCCCTCTACTGTTCTTGCTGAAATGATTCGAATTTTCTAAACGTTTACTGCCTGCTGCTGGTAGTAATAAAACAATGACTTCCGGTTTTGTGCCTTCAAAATAAAAGCGCTGCTTTGAATAAAAGTTTAAATTATATTTTAATTAGTACCGCTGTCTGAAATTGTTCAAATTCAATACGTTTTCCTCATTGGCCATTTTAACAAGCTACTGCTACAGGGCTACACAGTAAGTGAGCACGGTTACATGCACACCATAATATGTGCATGTGACTGTGGATAGTCAGATTAATATAGGGTAATATAGAGTAACATGGGGTAACTCCCCCGAGAAATTACCAATTGCTGACACACAAAAAAGCACATTTTGGTAAAAAAAAAAAATTGGTATGTGGATGATAGTTTGTTTGCCTAAACATTACCATGAAGGGAAATAAGTAGCTACAGCCCCCCCCCCCCCCCCCCCCCCCCCATAGATTAGTGTGTTCAAATCTATTTTATATATTTTTTGTAATTAACTCTTAAAAGCGAAAGTATAGGTCTCTTATTTTCATTAAAATAATTAAACAAAATGGAATAGCACATCTCACTAATACAGTGGTGATTTTAGCATGTAAATGTCGGTGGGGCAAAATCCCCTTTTTTTGATGCATGGCAGCAAAGCCACTAAACAACACAATATAGGAATTGCACTATAACAGTGACAAACGGTGCCCAGGGCCTACATAAAACTGTCCCAACAGCAGAGCTTTCTTTTCAGCACCATGGAATGAATCCTTATCATTGCTTGGTATAGCTGATATGGCTGACTTGTTTAAACAAATGTGGTTTCTACTGACAATTTAGATGTACCAACTATGGGCATAACGGGACAACGAGTGGATAAGAGGCAATCTGTAATTTCGATTAAAACATTAATGAGTGAGCTAGGATGGGCTTAGTCAATATAACTATTTTTTCAGCACTTTTGAAATGTACAGTGACAGAATTCAGAACATGGACCGTTCTTACAGTGTTCTCCCAGTACACCAAGTCAGAACCGTAGGATTAATAAAGGGGCCATACAAGCAGACAATGAAAGCTCTTACAATATTTGATGATTACATTTCTCTAAAACAGGCTAGAGGCTACATATGTTCCACCAAATCAGAACAATAGGCTAAGGTATGAGGGGGAAAGTGACCAACTTATTAGGTTGAGGCACATGGGCTACTAACAGCTTACTACACAAGATACACTTAGTATTACTTTTTTTCCAGCTACAGTATACACTACCAGTCAAAAGTTTTGGACCACTTACTCATTCAAGGGTTTTTCTTTATTTTTACTATTTTCTACATTGTAGAATAATAGTGAAGACATCAAAACTATGAAATAACACATATGGAATCACGTTGGCACCAAAAAAAGTGTTAAACAAATCAAAATATATTTTATATTTGAGATTCTTCAAATAGCTACCCTTTGCCTTGATGACAGCTTTGCACACTCTTGGCATTCCCTCAACCAGATTCACCTGGAATGCTTTTCCAAAAGTCTTAAAGGAGTTCCCACATATGCTGAGCACTTGCTGGCTGCTTTTCCTTCACTGGATTGACAGCATGGCCAATGTATTCAACCTTCTCTGGCACATGGTGTTGAGTGTTTATCCTTTTAAGCTTGGAAAAGAGACCCTTAAACCCAGACTTCGATCACACACCCACCCCACTGAATAGCATGCTAGTGATTGCTTTGCAACTCTTGCAGTTAGCCAATGATTCCTTCCAAACCACTCATTGTTGAATTTGCAATTTCCAACTTGTTGTGTAATGTTTATGTCCAATGGCAGATGAGCACTGATACGTTTTAGCTATAATTTATCTTCATATGACAAGGATTGAAAAGGATTTGCCAGTAGATTGTCGACGTGATTCGTGATGATGACTGCTTGTCTAGCTTGCTAGCTGAGATTTTGAAAGTATGATGTTGACATGATCAGTCCAATCAAGCTACGGTAGATAACGTGATTTGACGTAATTTTATCTGTGGCCAATGACCTTGAGCCTTCTTGGATGGGTCCTTCTAATGTAACACTATAGCAGCACTCAAGGCGCTTGAATTTTCGAGCTCTCCCCGTAGATTTTGCGGTGAAGTAGTGTCCCCATGAGTGACAGAACACTGAGCCAATCACAAAATAACTTTACCAACCCCTATGCTCTGTATTTTCCGCTGGCTACGCCACCACCACAGAAAGCACAGAGCTAGGCTGAAACACCTGCCTTTTGGAGCTGCCTTACTCAATCAAGAAAGCAAAAAAGAGACCATGTTTGTATGCAGCTTTAGTGACATTTTTTATTTTTTTACAATGTATATGTGACACGCATTAATGCCAGAATGACATGCAAAACAGGTAAGCCCCCCCTCCACCAAACAAAGGTCTGTTCTTATACCACAGCTAAGGGCTGTTCTTTGTGGTATCTGGCCAACATACCACAGCTAAGGGCTGTCTTGTTGGCCAGATACCACAAAGAACAGCCCTTAGCCGTGGTATATTGGCCACAGTGTTGTCCCGTCATTCAGGGCAGGTGGGGCAAAGCTGTCATAGAGGCAAAGGGTGGCTATTTGCAGAATCTCAAATATAAAATATGTTTTAATTTGTTTACCATTTTTTTAGTTACTACGTGATTCCATATGTGTTATTTCAGAGTTTTGATGTCTTCACTATTATTCTACATTGTAGAAAATAGTAAAAACAGGTGTTCTAAAACTTTTGACCGGTAGTGTATATATGAGTGAATTACATAACGTGTAAAACTTTAAAACTGCAACATTTTCTCTCTGCCTCATGCCAAAATGTATAGAATTGCATGAAATTAACTCTAAAACGTAAATTGTTTTCTTCTGAAAAACACAATACTGAGAAACACTTAGGCCCCCCAAAAACCTCTGACTGCATGTGTGGTTATAGAGCTCGTCAGCTTGTAGTCCTAAAAAAACAGAAATGAGTTATCAGGGTGTGACAAGCTCTCTTTCACCTTTCTTTGTGCTTGTCTCCACCCCCCTCCAGGTGTCGCCCATCTTCCTCATTATCCCCAGTGTATTTATACCTGTATTCTCTGTTTGTCTGTTGCCAGTTCGTTTTGTTTCATCAAGCCTGCCAGCAGTTTTCCCGTGCGCCTGTCGTGCTCTAGTTCTGTTCCCTAGTTTCTGACCATTCTGCCTGCCCTGATCCCGAGCCTGCCTGCCATTCTGTACCTGTCTGACTCTGACCCGTTTACGAACCTCTGCCTGTCCTGACCCCGAGCCTGCCTGCTGTTCTGTACCTTATTGACTCTGCCCTGGATTACGGACCTCTGCCTGCCTTGACCTGTCTTTTCCTGCCTCCTGTTTGGGGCAATAAACATCTGTGACTCTAGCTGTCTGCATCTAGGTCTTATCCTGAGTTCAGATATACCTCTGGTTCGTTCAGCTATTCATATGGGGAAAATTAATGGGGGAAAAAATAGGATTTTGGGATAAATGCCAAAAATAGGGTCTGTGGTTAACACAGGCTTAGGAGATCTGTGAGATGACATCAGTCAGTTAACATCACCTTTATGAATTATAATTATTAAGCCTTTAGGTGCTTTTTAAAATTTCATAAATGCTTCAAAATTAATAAAAAGTGACATTAGCTAATGAAGATTCTCATAAGACAAAACGTATAAGATCTCCTACGCCTGTATTTTCCACAGACCTTATTTTCAACGTTTATCAAAAAACCCTACAATAATAACATTAATTTCCCAATAGGCTTGTCCAACTAACCATGGAAGAGATAGTGCCTACAAAAAGACACCATTACTATTTCTCTCTATAGTTGTGGACATGCAGACCTGTGAGCCACTGCGGCCCCTCATGATAAATTCAGATTTTTTTGGGGCCCTCACCCCCATCAAAGTTTTCCATCCCTAAACTGTCCAGCAGAGGGCAGTGTATTGCTGCTTGCCTGTTTCCGGCCTCACTGAAAAATATTGCAAAACATATTTACTTGAACTGTGCAGATGCAAAGAAGGCAAGTGTCAAATGTCCCTACAGACACAGTTGGGGGCAGAATATTTTTTCACCCAAATAATAATACTAATAATTTATTCAACTTCTATAGCACTTTTCATTGCAAAAATTCTCAAAAGCGCTTGAAAAAGTGAAAAACAAACAAGAATCGAATAAAACTCCATGATAACAGTGACACTGAGACTCAGATTTTTCTCTTTAAAATGTATACAAAAAACAATGATTGCAAAGTTGAACAAACCATACAACTCTATGCACAATGACTACTTTTAACAATTTCCACTGAAAAGTGAAAATATTTACTGAAAATATTGCAAGACATATTTACTTGAAGAACTGTGCAGGTGCAAAGTTTGGTAACAGAAAGACAGCACAAACCGTCATTATGTTACCAATCTTTGCATCGGCACTGTTCTTCAAGTAAACATGTTGTGCAATATTTTCAGTAGGAATTGTTAAAAGTAGTCCTTGTGCATAGAGTTATATGGATTGTTTAACTTTGCAGTTATTTGTTTTGTTTAACATATACACTACCGTTCAAAAGTTTGGGGTCACTTAGAAATGTCCTTGTTTTTGAAAGAAAAACACTTTTTTCTCATCAAATTGATCAGAAATACAGTGTAGACATTGTTAATGTTGTAAACTACTTTTGTTGCTGGAAACGGCTGATCTTAATAGGCGTACAGAGGCCCATTATCAGCAACCATCACTCCTGTGTTCCAATGGCACGTTGTGTTAGCTAATCCAAGTTTATCATTTTAAGAAGGCTAATTGATCATTAGAAAACACTTTTGCAATTATGTTAGCACAGCTGAAAACTGGCCTTCTTTAGACTAGTTGAGTATCTGGAGCATCAGCATTTGTGGGTTCGATTGCAGGCTCAAAATGGCCAGAAACAAAGGACTGTCTTCCAAAACTCTGTTCTTGTTCTGAGAAATGAAGGATATTCCATGCGAGAAATTGCAAAGAAACTGGAGATCTCGTACAATGCTGTGTACTACTCCCTTCACAGAACAGTGCAAACTGGCTCTAACCAGAATATAAAGAGGAGTGGGAGGCCTCGGAGCAAGAAGACAAGTAAATTAGGGTGTCTAGTTTGAGAAACAGATGCCTCACAAGTCCTCAACTGGCAGCTTCATTAAATAGTACCCGCAAAACACCAGTCTCAACGTCAACAGTGAAGAGGAGACTCCGGGATGCTGGCCTTCTAGGCAGAGTTGCAAAGAAAAATCTATATCTCAGACTGGCCAATAAAAAGAAAATGTAGAAAATAACAGAAATTGGACAGAGGAGTGGCCAACACGGTCAGCAGATCTCAACCCTATTAAGCTGTTGTGGGAGCAGCTTGACCGTATGGTACGTAAGATGTGCCCATCAAGCCAGTCCAACTTGTCGCAAGTGCTTCAGGAAGCATGGGGTGAATGTCTTCAGATTATCTCAACAAATTGACAACTAGAATGCCAATGGTCTGTTAGGCTCTTAATTGCTGCAAATGGAGGATTCTTTGACAAATGCTAAGTTTGAAGGACACAATTAATATTTCTATTTTTTTTTAATCATTATTTATAACCTTGTCAACGTCTTGGCCATATTTCCTATTCATTTTGCAACTAAAAACTATAAACAAGGACATTTCTAAGTGACCCCAAACTTTTGAACGGTAGTGTATATTTAAGCAATAAGGCCCGAGGAGGTGTGGTATATGGCCAATATACCACGGGCTGTTCTTATGAACGACGTATCGCAGAGTGCCTGGACACAGCCCTTAGCCGTGGTATATTGGCCGTATGTCACTCCCTGACCATAGAGAGCTTTTATTCTCTATGTTGGTTAGGTCGGGGTGTGATTTAGGGTGGGTCATCTAGGCGTTTATATGTCGATGTTGGCCTGTTATGGTTCCCAATCAGAGGCAGCTGTTTATCGTTGTCTCTGATTGGGGATCATATTTAGGCAGCCATTTCCCCTTTGTGCTTTGTGGGATCTTGTGTTTGTGTAGCTGCCTGTGAGTAGTCCAGAATGTCACGTTTTGTTTGTGCTTGTTTAGTTTTGTTTGGTGAGTTTCTATTTATTAAAATATGTGGAACTCTACGCACACTGCGCCTTGGTCCATTCCTTATGACGCACGGGACACCGTATATCAAAACCCCCCGATGTGCCTCATTGCTATTATAAACTGGTTTCCTTCATAATTAGAGCAGTAAAAATAAACCTTTACAACATCAGTCGTAAAATGTCTATGCCCCAGTCAACTGTAAGTGCTGTTATTGTGAAGTGGAAATGACTAGGAGTAACAATTGCTGAGCCAAGTTCACAGAACGGGACTGCCGAGTGCTGAATCGCAACACTCACTACAGAGTTCCAAACTGCCTCTGGAAGCAAAGTCAGCACAACAACTGTTCGTCGGGAGTTTCATGAAATGGGTTTCCATGGCCGAGCAGCTGCACGAGCCTAAGATCACCTTGTGCAATGCCAAGCGTCAGCTGGAGTGGTGTAAAGCCATTGGACTCTGGAGCAGTGGAAATGCGTTTTCTGGAGTGATGAATCACACTTCACCATCTGGCAGTCCGACGGACGAATCTGAGAACGCTACATGTCTCTATGCATAGTTACAACTGTACAGTTTGGTGGGAGGATGAATAATGGTCTGGGGCTGTTTTTTATGGTTTGGGCTAGGCCCCTTAGTTTCAGTGAAGAGAAATCTTAAATATATATCGTACAATGACATTCTAGACGATTCTCCATTCAGAAATCGTTTGTTGAGATCGGTGTGGAAGAACTTGACTGGCCTGCACAGAGCTCTGACCTCAACCCCATCTAACACCTTTGGGAGGGATTGGAACGCCGACTGTGAGCCAGGCCTAATCGCCCAACATCAGTGCCCGACCACATTCCTTTTCTTGTGGAAGCAAGTCCCTGCAGCAATGTTCCAACATCTAGTGGAAAGCCTTCCCAGAAGAGTGGAGGCTGTTATAGCAGCAAAGGGGGACCAACTCCATATTAATGCCCATGATTTTGGAATGAGATGTTTGACGAGCAGGTGAGCACATACTTTTGGTCATGTAGTGTATTTTCCAACACATTTTGATGTTAAATTTTTCTTTGCATTCATAAACATTAGAAATGTTTTTTTACATAGTAAAATAGTAATTTCATTTTAATTATTAAAACATTTTTTGTTTCTGTGGGGTGTATAGGAACAAATACCACAACCGTCTGGCACCGAGCCAGTGATGGTAAAAAAGGTTGTTTATTTTAGACTGTCTTGCCTCAATTGTTTCTCCTAAATCAGAAGAGCCGAATCCCACCCTTGCGTGACAGGGCCGCTGGGGGCTCAAAAACATACACTCCCAAGAGAATACGCTCTTCCCCATGGCTGAGGGTCATCATGCTGTGACTCAGAGCCCCTGACCCTAAGTCCATTGTGTGTGTGTGTGTGTGTGTGTGTGTGTGTGTGTGTGTGTGTGTGTGTGTGTGTGTGTGTGTGTGTGTGTGTGTGTGTGTGTGTGTGTGTGTGTGTGTGTGTGTTGAGTGTAACAATAATGGTGAGGTCACCGCTGCTGTGGAGAGACTGTCCATTACAGTAGAGAACTTCATGGCCATGCGAGAAAGCCCACATAAAAAAATACTAGTTTACTATAGAATACTATAGTACTTACTATAGAATTAAACTGTAGAATCCTATACTCTACACTGTAGTATCCCTCGATCATGTAATGCTTACTATAGACTTTTGTAGTAAACTATAGAATACTACACTACACACTGTACTATTCCTTGATCATGTGTAGTACTTACTTTATAATTTTATAGAATACTAAACACTGTAGTATCCCTCAATTGTGTAGTGCTTACTATAATAAGTTGTAGCATACTATAGAATACTATATACTACACACTGTAACATTCCTTGATCACATAGTGCTTACTTTAGATTTTTTTAAATCGATTTACTACTGTCTTTGTTGATGCCGTTTTGATTTCAATGTGCTGTCCTTGGGGAGCTCATGTTGGGGATTTCCTCTGAGGTTCCCCCTCGTGTACTATAGAATTTTGTAGTATACTATACTTAACTTCACACTGTAGTATCCCTTGATTGATTGATTGATTTCATTTGACCATTTAAAAAATAATACATCCACATCTGGATAATACATTTAGAATATTTGTTGGGAATAACAATTTATTTCCATTGTGGTCCTAGTTTAAAACATGTTACACATTTACAGCTAACCCACATGTAAAAATAAATACTATAGTATACTATGGTCCAAATACCACAACCGTCTGGCAACCGTCTATTACTATATTTTTTATTATAGTATTCACTGTAGTGTTTTTGCAGACTTCACTGTAGTATTCACTGTAGTGTTTTTACTGACATGACTAGTATACTGTAGTATTTACTGTAGTGTTTTTGCGGCCATGACTGTAGTATATTGTACACCTACAGACCAGGGTTAGCTCAAATGACACAACTACCTGACTATGCCAGTTACTGTTAGATCAGTGGGAACACCTCAACTAGAACAGGTTGTGCCAGTGAATACTATAGTATAATACAGTAAATTCTGCAAAAAGTCTCCAGTGAATACCATAGTATAATACAGTCATGTCTGCAGAAACACTGCAATGAACACTATAGTATATTACAGTGAATACTGCAGTAAAGTCTGCAAAAACACTACAGTAAATACTACCAAGGTTATCGTTTTGTAATTTTCTATTCGTTTTTATTTCTCTTCATTTTTAGATTTTTGTTTGAAAATCAGTTTAGTTTCAGCTCGATTTCTGGTCTGCTTATTGCCCTCGCACCGACCAGAAAAGAATAGCCAGTGAGATGTTTTGCACTGGGGCACCCCATCCTCGGGGCGGGGGCAATAAGCAAACCATTGTGGGCCCGTTCAAAAAGATTTTTGCGGGTGTCTCGCTTTCTCTACTATCTCTGCCTCGGATTTCTTCCCTGTTGTTAGCTGGTGATCGCAAAGATGATCTACTATATTGACGATCGAACAATGAAAATGCTGTACATGTCTTCAAGGCAGGCGGGAGGAGACATGATCAGGTGGGACCATTCTAGCCAATGAGAGGGCAGATATGTGTGAACAATAGGCGCAATTAAGTTGTTTTTCTCAAAGTTGCAGAATACCACGTGTGTCCACTTATTTACATTTTAGTCATTTAGCAAACGCTCTTCTCCAGAGCGACAGTTGGGGCATTCATCTTAAGATAGCTAGGTGAGACAACCACATATCAGTAATAGTAAGTACATTTTACCTCAATAAAGTAGCTATCAGAAAAGTCAGAGCTAGTAAGGGGGGGGGGGGGGGGGGGGGGGGGGTGAGTGTTCGTTAATGAAAGACTTAAAAATATATATATTATATAGAATTTTTTATTTCGGGCCAAGAGACCATAGGTGGCAGAACGGAGTGCTCGGGTTGGGGTGTCGGGTTTGAGCATAGCCTAACGGTAGGGAGGGGCAGTTCTTCTTGCTGCTCAGTTATGGTGTCAAATCCGATCCAGAAGTTGAACGTGCACTAGATGGCGCGCGCCAGCAAGATGAAACATTGCGCGAGCAAACACTCAGTCGAGAGAGAGAGAAGAAACCCTACAAAAAGAAATTGAACTGTATTTTAATACGGTTAAATGCTATACTAACTGCTCGAGCTGGTCCCGCCTCAGTCAAGAGCGCAAATTACATTTGGGAGCTTGCAAGTGTGGCTTTGATTGAGCAGAAGATCATTGTCACAGAAAATGTCTTAAACAGTACATATAGAACTGTAAGCAATATGATTCAAACTTGTCCCCAAAAATTGGAACACATTACATTGTCCACCAGCTATAGTCACTTGTCATTGTCAAGCTCTCAATTTCTCAAATTGCTCTCTCTCAAGTCTTAGAACCTTTGGGTTTGGATTTCAGGCAGATGGTGGGAATACAGGCGTTTGCGTGTCTAGAAACCTACGATTAGTCACTTTTACTGGAGTGATGGACGAACAAAAAAAATCCTGCCATTGACCAGTCCAGTGTTGCGATTGGCTATTAATAAGAGCCTTCTGTGTTTCATGTTTATCTAGCTAGCCGGGTTGAGCAGTAAGCGCAGAACGACTTGTGAAACCCAGCAGCTTGATACTATACCTTGTGTTGAGTGGAATGTACTTGCTAAACTTAGCTAGCTTATTTGACTTGTTAGCCAGCAAAACGAAAAGTAGACAGTCAGCTCTAGAAAACACCATAAAACGAGTCCACTAATTGCAGGCAGGAGCCAATATTTAGGGGATGAAACCCACACGCAGTAAACTGGAGATTTTGAATTATATGAAGACACAAAAGGGAGAATCTGCTATCTGCTACCGTTAATCCAGTACATAACCAGTCCAAAATAAAAATATAAACTGACATATGATAAACGAGCTAAACACAGGTTGTCAGAATCATCTTCATTCACCTAATAAATTTGCATGTACAGGAATTTCACTGTGAAATGGTGCTGCCACAATAAACAGAATATACAGACGATAAACACAATATATATAGACAAAAAGTATATATAGATGCAGAATTTCCACAGAACCACATATGGTATGTGTATACACTATGAGCGGCAGGTAGCCTAGTGATTAAGAGTGTTGGTTAAGTAACCGAAAGGGCGTTGGGCCAGTAACCAAGCCAAATGTGAAACATCTGTCAAGCCCTTGAGCAAGGCACTTTACCCTAATTGCCCCTGTAAGTTGCTCTGGATAAGAGTGTCTGCTAAATTACAAAAAATGTAAACAAATAAGCTAAATTATGCATATAAGAGATGTGCAAAGAGCAATGTGCAGTTTTGGGATGATAGTGCAGGGTGCATAGTCTGTTGAAAATGCAGAGTGCAAATGTAACCGATTTGAAATGGCTAGCTAGTTAGCGGTGGTGCGCGCTAATAGTGTTTCAATCGGTGACGTCACTCGCTTTGAGACCTTGAAGTAGTGGTTACCCTTGCTTAGCAAGGGCCGTGGCTTTTGTGGAGCGATGTGTAACGATGCTTCGTGAGTGTCAGTTGTTGATGTGTGCAGAGGGTGCTTGGTTCGAGTCCGGCGAGGGGACGGACTAAATTTATACTGTTACATTGGTGCCATGACCCGGATCACTGGTTGCTGCGGAAAAGGTGGAGGTCAAAAGGGGGGTGAGTGTAACCGATATGAAATGGCTAGCTATTTATGATGACCCAGGATGCTCTCGATGGTGCAGCTGTAAAACTTTTTGAGGATCTGGGGACCCATCTTTTCAGTCTTCTGAGGGGGAAAAGATTTTGTCATGCCCTCTTCACGACTGTCTTGGTGTGTTTGGACCATGATAGTTTGTTAGTGATGTAGACACCTAGGAACTTGAAACTCTCTACCCGCTCCACTACAGCCCTGTCAATGTTAATGGGGGTCTGTTCGGCCCGCCTTTTCCTGTAGTCCACGATCAGCTCCTTTGTCTTGCTCACATTGAGGGACAGGTTGTTGTCCTGGCACCACACTGCCAGGTCTCTGACCTCCTCCCTATCTCATTGCTGTTGCTGATCAGGCCTACCACTGTTGTGTCATCAACAAACTTAATGATGGTGTTGGAGTCATGTTTGGCCATGCAGTCGTGGGTGAACAGGGTGTACAGGAGGCAACTAAGCACACACTCCCTGAGGAGCCCCAGTGTTGAGGATCAGCGTGACAGATGTGTTGTTGCCTACCCTTACCACCTTGGAGCGGCCTGTCAGGTAGTCCAGGATCCAGTTGCAGAGGGAGGTGTTTAGTCCCATGGTCCTTAGCTTAATGATGAGCTTTGTGGGCACTATGGTGTTGAATGCTGAGCTGAGGTCAATGAACAGCATTCTCACATAAGTGTTCCTTTTGTCCAGGTGGGAAAGGACAATGTGGAGTGCGATTGAGATTGTGTCATCTGTGGATCTGTTGGGGTGGTATGCGAATTGCAGTGGGTCTAGGGACATTATCATTATCTCGGCTCATCTTCATCCAGTTCGAAGTGAGTAATAACTGTTCTGATGTCCAGAAACTCTTTTCGGTCATAGGAGACGGTAGCAGCAACATTAGGTACAAAATAAGTTACGAACAATGCAAAAAAAATAAGACAAAAAATAGCACAGTTGGTTAGGAGCCTGTAGAACGGCAGCCATCCCCTCCATCGCCATTATCATTATCTCTGCTCAACTCCTCACTTCCTGTCGCATCCTTCACAAAATCCATCGGAGGGGGTCTTAGGCGAGGAACCTTGGGTCGTCTCCTACAATTGGGTTTTAGGAGGAGGCTTGATGGTCAGTCCTTGTATCCATAGCTCCGTCTATGAATTTGAGAGTGGTTACATTTCTCCAGACCTGTCCCCAGCTTTTTACGAAACAGGGGTGAGGAGAACGCTTTATTATTGTTTCAACTGCTGATTGTCACTTTAAGAAACACATCAATTAGCATACAAGTACGTTTAAGCATACATGACTGTTGGGCGTGCGGTGCCATACCTTTGGCTCCCAGGTGCAGCAGAGCTGACACACGAAAGATGAAGTTGCGGCAGATGTCTTGACCACCCTCTGGCTGTTCTATATACAGTGGTAGAGCTGGAATGTGTCCCAGGTACTGTTTGTGGCCACATCACCTCCCTCAGAACCAGTGAAGATCTCCAAGTTTTTACAGTCGGGCATTAGCATAATCTATAGAGAGGGCAGAACAATACAGGAGATGCAATTAGATTTAGTATGAGTAAAAGTCCAATATTACCATCCTTGTACAATCCATAGACATAGTTGAAAAGGTAAACTAAAGTATGGTACCTGAGTTTGAGGAAGGTGGAGCGATACGTACAGTATCAGTCAAAAGTTTGGACACCTACTCATTCCAGGGTTTTTCTTTATTTATACATTGTAGAATAATAGTGAAGACATCAACACTATAAATTAACACATATGGAATCATGTAGTAAACAAAAAAAGGTTAAACAAATCAAAATATATTTAGCCACCCTTTGTCTTGATGACAGAGCAAGATGGCGTCGACAGAGAGGGTCACCTCGCTTTTAGTCCTTAGGAAACTATGCAGTATTTCGTTTTTTTATGTATTATTTTCTTACATTGTTAGCCCAGAATATCTTAAGTGTTATTACATACAGCCGGGAAGAACTATTGGATATCAGAGCGACGTCAACTTACCAGCTCTACGATCAGGAATACGACTTTCCCGAAATGTATCCTTTGCTCAAACCAACCAAGGCATTCAAACTGATTCTAGAGGCTGACCCAAAACATTGTCACCGCAGAAGAGGTAGACGGAGCAGCCTTCTGGTCAGACTTCGGAGGTGCTCACACCACCCACTGCTTACGAGTATATTACCCGCTAATGTCCAGTCTCTAGATAACAAGATAGACGAAATTCGGGCAAGGGATGCTCTCCAGAAAGACATCCGGGATTGTAACATACTCGGTTTCACACAAACATGGCTCTCTGGAGATATGCTGTCCGGGAAGAAGAAGGGCGGGAGTGTATGTTTCATGATTAACGACTCATGGTCTAATTGTAACAACATACAGGAACTGAAGTCCTTCTGTTCACCTGACCTAAAATTCCTCACAATCAAATGCTAACCCTATAATCTCCTAAGAGAATTCTCATCGATTATTGTCACAGCCGTGTATATCCCCCCTCAAGCCAATACCACGACAGCCCTCAAGGAACTCCCCTGGACTCTATGCAAACTGGAAACCATATATCCTGAGGCTGCATTTATTGTTGCTGGGGATTTTAACAACGCATATTTGAGAACAAGGCTACCTAACTTCTATAAGCATATTGATTGTAGTACCCGGGCTGGCAAAACACTGGATCATTGCTACTCTTAACTTCCGCGATGCATACAAAGCCCTCCCCCGCCCTCCGTTCAGCAAATCTGACCACGACTCCATTTTTCTTCTCCCCTCCTATAGGCAGAAACTCAAACAGGATGTACCCGTGACAAGGACCATTCAATGCTGGTCTGACCAATCGGAATCCACACTTCAAGATTGTTTTGATCATGCAGACTGGGACACGTTCTGCGTAGCCTCAGAGAATAATATACATTTATACACTGATCCGGTGAGTGAGTTTATAAGGAAGTGCACAGGAGATGTTGTACCCACTGTGACTATTAAAACCTACCCTAACCAGAAACTGTGGCTAGATGGCTGCATTCACGCAAAACTTAAAGCGCGAACCACCTCATTTAACCATGGAAAGATGACAGGTAATATGGCCGAATACAAACAGTGTAGTTATTCCCTCCGCAAGGCAATCAAACAAGTGAAATGTCAGTATAGGGACAAAGTGGAGTCACAATTCAACGGCTCAGATTCAAGACGTATGTGACAGGGTATACAGACAATCACAGACTACAAAAAGAAAATCAGTAACATCACAGACACCGACATCTTGCTTCCAGACAAACTAAACACCTTCTTTGCCCGCTTTGAGGATAACACAGTGCCATCGCGTGTCCGCTACCAAGGACTGTGGGCTCTCCTTCTCCGTGGCCGATGTGAGTAAGACATTTAAACGTGTTAACCCTCGCAAGGCTGCTGGCCCAGACTAGCAGACTAGCTGGCTGGCGTGTTTATGGACATATTCAATCTCTCCCTATCCCAGTCTGCTGTCCCCACCCCAGTCTGCTGTCCTCACATGCTTCGCCCCCGTAGCACTCACTTCTGTCATCATGAAGTGCTTTTAGAGACTAGTCAAGGATCATATCACCTCCACCTTACCTGTCACCCTAGACCCACTGCAATTTGCATACCGCCCCAAAAGGTTCACAGACGATGCAATCGCCATCACAGTGCACACTGCCCTATCACATTTGGACAAGAGCAATACATATGTAAGAATGCTGTACATTGACTACAGCTCAGCATTCAGCACCATAGTACCCTCCAAGCTAATCATTAAGCTTGAGGTCCTGGGTCTCTACCCCGCCCGGTGCGATTGGGTCCTGGTCTTCCTGGCGGGCCTCCCCCAGGTGGTGAAGGTAGGAAACAAAATCTCCACTTCGCTGATCCTCAACACTGTGGCCCCACAAGGGTGTGTGCTCAGACCCCTCATGTACTCCCTGTTCACCAATGACTGCGTGGCCATGCACACATCCAACTCGATGATCAAGTTTACAGATGAAAAAAAACAGTAGTAAGCTTAATCACCAACAACGACAAGACAACCTTTTGGGAGGAGGTGAGGGCACTCGTAGTGTGGTCCACCGAAATGGTCCACTCACAAATAAAGTGTGGTGAAGAAGGCGCAACAGCGCCTCTTCAACCTCAGGAGGATGAAGAAATTTTACTTGTCACATAAAATCCTCAAACTTTTAAAGATGCACAATTGAGAGCATCCTGTCGGGCTATATCACAGCCTGGTACAGCAACTGCACCGCCCACAACCGCAGGGCTCTCCAGAGGATAGTGCAGGCTGCACAACGCATCACCGGGGGCAAACTACCTGCCCTCCAGGACACCTACAGCAGTCACAGGAAGGCCAAAAAGATCATCAAGGACAACAACCAACCGAGCCACTGCCTGTTCATCCCGCTACCCTCCAGAAGGCGAGTTCAGTACAGGTGCATCAAAGCTGGGACCGAGAGACTATCTCAAGGCCATCAGACTGTTATTAAACAGGCATCACTAACACAGAGAGGATGCTGCCTACATACAGACTTGAAATCATTGTCCACTCTAACGAATGGATCACTGGTCACTTTATTAATGCCACTTTAATAATGATGTTAACATATCTTGCATTACTCATTCCATATGTATATTTTGTATTTTATACCATCTATTGCATCTTGACTATGCCGCTCGGTCATTGCTCATCCATATATTTATATGTGCATATTCTTATTTCCATCCCTTTACTTCGATTTGTGTGTATTAGGTAGTTGTTGTGGAATTATTAGATTACTTATTGATATTGCTGCACTGTCGGAACTAGAAGCACAAGCTACACTCGCAAAAACATTTGCTAACCATGTGTATGTGACCAATACATTTCTGCACACTCTTGGCATTCTCTCAACCAGCTTCATGAGGTAGTCACCTGGAATGCATTTCAATTAACAGGTGTGCCTTGTTAAGTTAATTTGTGGAATTCCTTTCCTTCTTAATGTGTTTGAGCCAATCAATTGTGTTGTGACAAGGTAGGGGTGGTATACAGAAGATGGTCTTTTGCCAAATAGGGCTAACTCCATATTATGGCAAGAATAGCTCAAATAAGCAAATAGATTAATCAAATACCCCCCCCCCCCCCCATTTGTTTTGTACACTGCTGCTACTCGCTGTTTATTATCTATGCATAGTCGCTTCACGCCTACCTACATGTACAAATGACCTCAACTAACCTGTATATAGCCTCGTTATTGTTATGTGTTAATTTGTATTACTTTTTACTTTAGTTTATTTGGTAAATATTTTCTTAAATCTTCTTCAACTGCACTATTGGTTAAGGGCTTATAAGTAAGCATTTCATGGTAAGGTCTACACTTATCGTATTTGGCGCATGTGGCAAAGTTTGATTTGATTTGAGAAACGACAGTCATCATGACTTTTAAACATGAAGGTCAGTCAATCTGGAACATTTCAAGGTAGGATGTATACGAAGGGTATGGGGCAACAGAAGACGAACAGCAGAAAGGCTAATGACTTTGGAGATGGGAAACGGGCCGATAAACTGTCCGGAGAGTTTGCGAGATTCCACCCGGAGGGGCAGATCCCGGGTGGACAGCCATACCTTCTGCCGTAGCCGATACAGGGGATCCAGGGTCTGGTGGCGATCTGCTTGTTATCGATACCTGCAGGTGTTCTTGAGGAGGGCTGACCGGGCTCTCCTCCATGTACGACGACAATGGCAGAAAACATCTGGGCAGAAGGTATGCCAACCTTTTCTTCCTACTCGGGGAAGAGCGGGGGCTTATATCCCAGGAAACACTCAAAAGGTGATAGGCCCGTGGCAGAGCAGGGAAGGGTGTTGCGGGCGTATTCAACCCATACAAGCTGCTGGCTCCAGGTGGTGGGGTGGGCGGAGACCAGTCAGCACCGAGTAGTCTCTAGGTCCTGGTTGGCTCGCTTCGACTGGCCATTGGACTGGCGGTGGAATCCGGAGGACAGGCTGGCCAACGAACAAATGAGGGTGCAGAACACCTTCCAGAATTGGAACCAGAACTGAGGACCCCGGTCGGAGACCATTGGTATACCATGGATCCAGAAGCTGGGCTGTCTCTTTGGCAGAAGCTAGTTTGGGGAGAGGAATGAAGAGGGCAGCTTTGGAAAACCTATCCACCACGATCAGGATGGCGGTGTTGCCATCAGATGGGGAAAGACCATGACAAAGTCCAGGGAGATATGAGACCAGGGACGTTGAGGGACAGGTCGAGGTTGGAGGAGACCAGCTGGAGCTTGCAGAGTCTTGTTCTGTGCACAAACCGTGCAAGCGGCGACGAATGCGGACACGTCAGGGACCATGGTAGGCCACCAAAACCGCTGCCGTACAAGAGCCAGGGTCCGATGGAAACCCGGGTGGCAGGCAAGCCTGGAGGAGTGAGCCCACTCCAGGACTGTGGAGCGGACGGCCTCTGGAACGGTTATCAGGGCCCCCCCTGGGGTTCGGCTGGGAATGCTGTGCCTCAGGGACCTGCTTCCCTATTCCCCAGCTGAGTGCCGTCGCCAGGCACGAAATGGGAAGGATGGTCTCGGGTTCCGGGGTAGTAGTCGTGGGGCTGTAGCGGCGTGACAGTGCATCCTGCGTGACATTCTTGGATCCCGGCCGGTACGACAGGGAGAACTTGAACCGTGTGAACAACTGTGCTTGCCAGGAATTGAGGCAATTGGCAGAGCGGATACCCCAGGTTCGTGTGGTTGGTCCACACGATGAATGGATGTCCCCCCCTCCTCCAGCCAGTGCCTCCATTCCTCCAATGCCATCTTCACCACGAGAAGCTCACGATTCTCCACATCGTAGTTCTTCTCCGTGGAGTTGAGGTGATGGGAGAAGAAGGCACAGGGATGTAGCTTGAGGTCCAGGGCAGAATGCTGGGACAGGACAGCCCCCACTCCGACATCCGAAGCGTAATGAGCAGGTACTGGATAGCCTTGCTGTGGTTCCCTGACACCGGCCTATAGAGTGCCCGTCAGTGGGGATGCCCAGCTCGGAAGCCAGGGTAGAGTCCAAAAAGCTCTGATCTGCCCCAGAGTCGATGAGAACCCGGAGAGATTTCGACTGGTTTCCCCACAGCAGAATGACATGAAACGGAGTGCAAGTAAGGGAATAAGAAAAGTTGTCCATATGGCGCACCAGAGTACTCGCTCCTACCGGTTAGCATGGACACAAAACTCTTAGTGTTGAGCCTGTATAGCCGTTCCGCTGGAGACAACCCTTCTCTGCCTAGTTGCACAGGCTCGGGAAACTGTGACTCAGCCATCTTCAGCGACTCTGTGAACCTCAGGTACTCTCGGGTTCTCTCAGCAACGGGGCCGTTGGGGACGTCTGGGATGCCTCGGAGGTGAGGTGGAGTCCTTGGACGGGCGAGCCAAATCAAATTTCCTCTCCCTCTGTTGTTCCCGTAGGCACACATCGATCCTGATGGTCAAGGCGATGAGGGAATCGAAATCCATCGGCAATTCCTGGGCTGCAAGCTCGTTCTTGACCTCCTCCGAGACTCCATGTAGGAACATGTCAAACAGCACTTCCTGGTTCCAGGCACTCTCAGCTGCCAATGTGCGGAAATCCACTGCATATTCTGCCACACTGAGTCCTGCCGAAGCTGGAGTAGCTTCCAGGCAGCCTTTCTTCCGGAGAATGGTCAACTGGTCGATCTCCAAGGCATTCCTAGTCGATCACCAAACATTTATGTAAAAAACAAACAACGATGAATAAAGCCTTGCTTTCCTATTTTTTAAATAGTGGTAGGTGCACTTGATTCAGTAGCCCTAGTGCCGGGAAGGCAAAGTGTTCCCATTTTTAACCATTTAATATGTCTGAAGGTAGAACTCCCCCTACCCAGCAGGTACAGAGAGCAAATCAAGTGCACCTACAGGCCCTCTGCTGGCTAATCAGATAGCTCAGATCACAATGTATCCACAGCTTCCTAGAGCTGTAGACTCTAAAAATAAGGCTTGAGCGCACAGCAAAGTCGATAATGTGAGATTTCAAATGATTTAAAACCATGACTAGAGAGAGACTGAACAAATACAGCAAACACTGCTGTTTTTATGAGTAAGTTCATGTAAATAGTTTTTCAGCACTGTCAACACGTTGTTCAACACTTTTGTAAGCCATAAAATGCACTACAATCAGCACTGCAGCTGCAATGAATGAGTAGCCTATAGCAAAGTGTTTCGATATTGCGATGTTATTATTAGGTGCTTGTCTCTTTTATATTGAGTAATATTTCACTTTATCTGGACATCGGATTAACAACATGAATTGGTGCATGAGGCAGAAATAATGCAGTGCGATGTGAATTTCGCCATCAGCTGGAAGACAGTGTCCCCTTTTTCTATGAGGATGGAGGTAGAGCGAAGAGACTGAGTCGGGTGCAGCCTCGCCCCTGCTCTCTCCCTTCTCTCAAACTGGCCGTCAGATCAGTCCAGTAAAATAATACAAATAGCAAATGATTATGTTTATTCAGCTGTGCCTGAAAAGTAATACAACAAATTATCTATTACAAGTAAGATCATATAGGCTACCTACATTTTTTAAATAATCATTTCAAAATGATCTGAGAAGAACAACACTGGCAGGGAAATTCAAGCATAGCAGATATGCAGTGATAATGTATTGGGCATATAGCCTACTACAAACTTTATTGCTACAGAACTGTTTTTAATAGGTTAATTATGCATAGGCTAAAGTTACAAAAAATATCTAAGCAATAGATATTGGTTTGCATTTTGACTCAGAAAGTGATCTCGACTCAGAAAAGGTTGGTGACCACTGTTGTAGAGCATGAAAATGCAGGATCAAGTCACCTCTTTGATGTTTGCAGAGAACGACAGGGTGTTGTCCAGGGTCACACCAAGTTTCTTTGCACTCTGGGAGGGGAACATAGTGGAGTTGTCAACTGTGATGGAGAGGTCTTGGTGTGGGCAGGCCTTCCCCGGGAGGAAGAGCAGCTCCGTCTTGTCAAGGTTGAGCTTGAGGTGGTGGGCCCACATCTAAGCTGAGATATCTGCCAGGCACGCAGAGAAGCGTGTCGCCACCTGGGTGTCAGAAGGGGGAAGGAGAAAAGTAGAGTGTCATCGCATAGCATTGACTCATATCAAACATCTCCAATCGAAAATCAAATCAAGAGTCGGCTTTCTATTCCACAACAAAGCCTCCTTCACTCACGCCGCCAAGCTTACCCTAGTAAAACTGACTATCCTACCGATCCTCGACTTCGGCGATGTCATCTACAAAATGGCTTCCAACACTCTACTCAGCAAACTGGATGCAGTCTATCACAGTGCCATCCGTTTTGTCACTAAAGCACCTTATACCACCCACCACTGCGACTTGTATGCTCTAGTCGGCTGGCCCTCGCTACATATTCGTCGCCAGACCCACTGGCTCCAGGTCATCTACAAGTCCATGCTAGGTAAAGCTCCGCCTTATCTCAGCTCACTGGTCACGATGGCAACACCCATCCGTAGCACACGCTCCAGCAGGTGTATCTCACTGATCATCCCTAAAGCCAACACCTCATTTGGCCGCCTTTCGTTCCAGTACTCTGCTGCCTGTGACTGGAACGAATTGCAAAAATCGCTGAAGTTGGAGACTTTTATCTCCCTCACCAACTTCAAACATCAGCTATCTGAGCAGCTAACCGATCGCTGCAGCTGTACATAGTCTATTGGTAAATAGCCCACCCTTTTCACCTACCTCATCCCCATACGGTTTGTATTTATTTACTTTTCTGCTCTTTTGCACACCTATATCTCTACCTGTACATGACCATCTGATCATTTATCACTCCAGTGTTAATCTGCAAAATTGTAATTATTTGCCTACCTCCTCATGCCTTTTGCACACATTGTATATAGACCCCCCCTTTGTTTTCTACTGTGTTATTGACTTGTTAATTGTTTACTCCATGTGTAACTCTTTGTTGTATGCTCACACTGCTATGCTTTATCTTGGCCAGGTCGCAGTTGCAAATGAGAACTTGTTCTCAACTAGCCTACCTGGTTAAATAAAGGTGAAATAAAATAAAATAAAAAATAGGAGAGACAATGTAATGATATGACGGAGCCAAGTGACTTGATGTATAGAGAGAAGAGAAGGCCTAGAATCTAGCCCTGGGGACACCAGTAGTGAGAGTACCTGGTGCAGACACATATCCTCTTCATCACTTATATCAGTATGTTTGTAACATGCTAACCTTACTCTATTTGATCAAATAAGCCTTACGTAATTTCACACTCATGGAACTCCATGCAAAAAGGTCTGCTTATCTCAAGGGGAATGATTTTGGGCACAGGTAATAATCTTGCTTTGCCTCTTCCTCTCTGGTGATAGCTAGTGATAGTGATGCACAAACTAGGTCTATTAGCCATCAACTGGCAGCATTTACTCTCCAGAATCAGAAGTTTGAAAACCCCGTTACAAAAAAGTTAGAAAACCGCATTAGATTTAAAACTGAACATAATTTATTATATTTTTTATTTTCGTTAGATTTGCTGTCAAATATAATAGTTTTAGTATTGTTTTAGTTGTTCAAATGTTTTTTAGGTTACTGTCACGTTCGTCGTAAGGATCGGACCAAGGCGCAGCGTGAGTAGAGTTCCACGTAATTTTAATAAATCTAAACTCACTGAACAAAACAACAACCAAACGAAACGTGAAGTTACTGATGCGCACTAAGGCAACTATACATAGACAAGATCCCACAACACAAATGAGGAAAATGGCTACCTAAATATGATCCCCAATCAGAGACAACGATAAACAGCTGTCTCTGATTGGGAACCATATCAGGCCAACAGGCATACCCACCCTATTCACCCTATTCACACCCTGGCCTAACCAAAATATATAGAAAAACAGATATCTAAGGTCAGGGCGTGACAGTTACAAAATTGTTTTTTCCAATTTTTGTTTTAATTTACTATAATAACCTTGTATACTAACTACAGTCATGTCCACAAAATCACTACAGTAAATATTACAGTAAAGTCCACAAAAACACTACAGTGAAAACTATAGTATACTACAGTCAGGGTTGGATAGGTTAGTTTCTAAATGTAATCCGTTACAGTTACCTGTCCAAAATTGTAATCAGTAACGGAACTTTTGGATTACCCAAACTCAGTAATGTGATCTGATTACATTGAGTTACTTTTAGATTAGATTTTTCACTGTCTGTCCCCTGGTTTAAAAAACAATAATTGATAGGCAGCTTAAACTTCTTGAATTCAACCATTATCAAATATACAATACCTTTCAAAAGTTTGGGGTCACTTTTTTTGTCCATTTAAAATAACATCAAATTGATCAGAAATACAGTGTAGACATTGTTAATGTTGTAAATTACTTTTGTAGCTGGAAGCGGCAGATTTTTTATGAAATATCTACATAGGCGTACAGAGGCCCATTATCAGCAACCATCACTCCTGTGTTCCAATGGCATGTTTTGTTAGCTAATCCAAGTTTATCATTTTAAATGGCTAATTGATCATTAGAACATAATTTTGCAATTATTTTAGCACAGCAGAAAACTGTAGTCCTGATTAAAGAAGCAATATAACTGGCCTTCTTTAGACTAGTTGAGTATCTGGAGCATCAGCATTTGTGGGTTCGATTACAGGCTCAAAATGGCCAGAAACAAAGTACTTTCTTCTGAAACTCGTAGACTATTTTTGTTCAGAGAAATGAAGGATATTCCATGCGAGAAATTGCCAAGAAACTGAAGATCTCGTACAACGCTGTGTAAGACTCCCTTCACAGAACAGTGTAAACTGTCTCTAACCAGAATAGAAAGAGGAGTGGGAGGCCCCGGTGCACAACTGAGCAAGAGGACAAGTACATTAGAGTGTCTAGTTTGAAAAACAGACACCTCACAAGTCCTAAACTGACAGCTTCATTAAAAAGTACCCGCAAAACACCAGTCTCAATGTCAACAGTAAAGAGACGACTCTGGGATGCTGGCCTTCTAGGCAGAGTTGCAAAGAAAAAGCCAGATCTCAAACTGGCCAATAAAAATAAAATATTAAGATGGTCAAAAGAACACAGACACTGAACAGAGGAAGATTGGAAAATAGTATTATGGACAAACGAAGTTTGAGGTGTTCGGATCACAAAGAAGAACATTTGTGAGACGCAGAAAAAATGAAAAGATGCTGGAGGAGTGCTTGACACCATTTGTCAAGCATGGTCCAATGTGATGTTCTGGGGGTGCTTTGGTGGTGGTAAAGTGGGAGGTTTGTACAGGGTAAAAGGGATCTTGAAAAAGGAAGGTTATCACTCTATTTTGCAACGCCATGCCATACCCTGTGGACTGCGTTTAATTGGAGCCAATTTCCTCCTACAACAGGACAATGACCCAAAGCACAGCTCCAAACTATGCAAGAACTATTTAGGGAAGAAGCAGTCAACTGGTATTCTGTCTATAATGGAGTGGTCAGCACAGTCATCGGATCTCAACCCTATTGAGCTGTTGTGGAGCAGCTTAACCGTATCGTACGTAAGAAGTGCCCATCAAACCAATCCAACTTGTGGGAGGTGCTTCAGGAAGCATGGGGTGAATCTCTTCAGATTACCTCAACAAATTGACAACTAGAATGCCAAAGGTCTGTAAGGATGTAATTGCTGCAAATGGAGGATTCTTTGACGAAAGCAAAGTTAGAAGGACACAATTATTATTTAAATTAAAAATCATTATTTATAACCTTGTCAATATCTTGACTATATTTCCTATTCATTTGCAACTAACTTCATGCATGTTTTAATGGAAAACAAGGACATTTCTAAGTGACCCCAAACTTTTGAATGGTAGTGTACATTTAGGATTTGTGAACAGCCATCCACAACAACCACAATCTGTAAGGCGCAAATAGCTAAATGAGAGAGCAGCAGTGTCATTCATATCAATGCGCTTTGTAGATATCAATAATAAGGGATATCCGTATCGCCGTAAACTACACAACTGCTATCATCGTTACCTCCAAGCGTTTATTCAAATGGGATAATCTTTGGATGCCAACAGCAATCACACCATTGGAAGACATAGCTTGGACTGTAGCCTACAAAAGCCTATTCCTGCTCTTTACAGTATACTACAGTCATGTACGCTAAAACACTACAGTGAATACTATAGTATATTACAGTCATGTCTGCTAAAACAGTAAACAATATATATATATATATATATATATATATATATATATATATATATATATATATATATATATATATATATATAGTAATATAGTAATACTACATTATTTAGATCATAGTAAACTATAGTATATTTTAATGGGGGTAGTCAATTACTATCTGCCGCTTGTCTTTACACAGTGTCCAAAAGTGGCAGGAATTCTCTCTTTCAATACGTTTTGATTGTGTGTTGCCTTCCATTGGCGTTGTAGCAATGCCAACGCTAACTTGTTATGTTCAATATTGGTGTAAAAAACACAGAAGTCCAATTGATGATTTAACCATTTGAAGTCTAATGTTTCAAAGAAAACCTGCAAGTCCGGTGGTAGTGACCCGAATTTACAGATTACAGAGAGGAATTTTTAACAAAACAGTTGTTAACCCTTGATGAAGCATCTTAATCAGACTAACTGGACAATGAGTCTCAGGGAGAGACGAGAGAAACAGAGTAGTTCGTCCCAAATTGCACTCTATTCCCTGGCCCTGGTGAAAAGTAGTACACTATCTAGGGAATAGGATTCCATTTAGGTCATAGTCAGAAGAAGAAGCGTGCTACATGTGCCGCCTAATCTGGCCCAGACAAAGTAATTTCACTAATTACCAAAAGGGCACTAAGCAAACACAAGGAAATAAGAACGAATTGGCTGTCTCCCGCAGATTACCCCGCGAGGGGTCCTGTCTAATTTGGAGGAGACTAAGGTATTGTCGCTGGCCCGGGCTAACACGTACGGGGCAGAGCGACCCCAATAAACACACACACACGCAACCCTGCCTTCCACCCCACAATCCCCAACCAGCTTGGCGGCAGATGGTGGAGTGTGCGCAGCGTGTAACCCCCCCCCCCCTTCTCTTTTGTGCTCCTCACCGTGCTCAGGGGTCCTCCAACAACAGCCAACACCCCCTTCCCTACCCTGCCTCTATCTCTGTAGCCATTGTTGCATGGGCTACTAAAAAGGGGTGCAGTCAGGTGTCCTAATGCGCCTGTCAAGGGGGGAAATCGAGGAAGCCGTTTATATGCGTTCCGGGCGGTGGTGTTGTGTCACGTCCACCAGCGGCCCCCTGCTCTGTTCTTCAACCTCTCTGTCCCTGTTTCACTTTAAAGCGATAGTTCACTGAATTTACAAAATTACTTATTTGTTTCCTCTCCCTGAAAGCAGTCTATATACAGACATGGACACAACGCAATCACCTTGAGTTTGTTTACCTAGAGACAGTCACCAACTGCTAACTTTAGCATTTTGTAACCAAAAACGATTGGAAGTCAATGTTCCCGATATTGGCATGTTTTACATTTCATGCCGAGGGTCATCCCAAAATCTCCAAAAGGGATTGTGTAGCTGGCACTTTTCAGTTGCTCTGTGGTGCGACAGAAGTAGTTGTTGGGTTTGGGGTTGGAAAGACCTATTTACCTGATGTGTGTCCCAAAATATTTCACCAGTTTACCTGAAAATCCCCAACATAGCCAAAGCAATGATATACAGCTTGCTTTCCTAAAAGCTGAAAATCAAATGTTGGTGATTGTCCAAGAAAAACACTAGGCTATACCAACTGAGCACAAAAACACACAAAGCGCTTAAAATGCCAATCCAAAATATAAGACTACGGTTACCTTTCAAATGATATCGAGAGCAGTGACCATCACCTTATAGGATGTATGAGACGGACAAATGCAGTCATGTACCACCATGTCACATCTACAATATAGACTATGGCCCTTTAAAAGGGGAACCATTATCATTGTGCTCTCACACTATTACTTTTTCTTCATCAAAATGGCATTAATGTTTGCAGTAACTCCAAATATTGTTAGTATCATGTCCTGAAATGACAGCATTTCATCTGTACATCAGAGGCACTATTTCCAGATTCCTCCATACATCAAAATACGACACAGAGCAAACATGGTGACCAAAATAAAATGGCGGAATGCAGCATTTGTTTTGCACTGTCACGACTGTTATGTAACAGCCAGGGGACTTGGAGGTCCCTGCGGTGATTTCCATATGACCCAGGGTGGGGTCCCTGGGGATCCCCGGCACACGTGCCCTCTCAGTGGACGACCCTTGGGTCCTGGGGGCAGGGCCAAGAGCGCTGGGGGTCACCGGACAACTGGGACCCTCAGCTGGGGGAGAGGGAGTTAGGATAGGATGAAGGGCCAAAATGTGAAGGGGTCAGTTCTCAAAGTGGATTACATTTACATCCTATTACCATGCAAGGGGACTGGTTATTTGATGCTATTGCCAGATTCGCCCGACCACACAGTGTTGTGGTCAGTGATGTAGTGGTAAAAACAATTGGTTGTGCAAAATCAAAAAGGTGCATAAACAGAGTTTATATGAGTTTACCCTCCACTACACCACTGATGATGATGAACACATTTGATAAATCTGCCCACTGGGCACATCAGGTCATTTCAACGTGGATAATTGTGTAATATTTGGTTGAGAAGTTGATCAATGATATTACAACCTATATTCACCCACTCAAAAAGATAGTTGCATTTCCAATGTGTTATCATAATGCTTTCAACCATCTAAAAGCATAACCAAATTCCAAAAATATTTCTGATTTTTGGTTTAGTTGTCACCCAAATGTCCGTCACTGCAGTTCCAACCATTTAAAAGCACAGTGAAGTTAAAACGGGAATACAATGTCAGATATTTTAATTATTTATACAACAGATTACTGTGTTAGCATTGTGCTTCATCTAATAGTAGAACCAACCCACTGAGCACAGACGTCAGTTCAACGTCTAGCTTTCATTAACATTTGGTTGAGTTTTCAACTAATGTGAATTCAACATGAAATCAACAAAGAAAATTCACCCTGTTATTGAATTTAGGTTAAAAGTTGGTTTAAAAAAAATACAAAATCCCCTTACGTTGATGACTTTTAGCAAATCTAATCAGTTTTCCACGTTGATTCAGCGTCATATCCACATTTGAAGGATATCTTTATTTTGCTTGGATAAGTTCTGTGCTACTGACTCAGTCTGACTTTAATTCCAGTTTGTTTACAAATTAATAATTCACGATAAAGAAAGTTAAAGAAAGTTAAAGAATAGGACTAAATCAAATCAAACTTTAAATGCACTTTAAAAGGTCCAATGTAGCTGTTTTGATCTCAATACCAAATAATTTCAGGGGTAAAACTTAAGTACCTTACTGTGATTGTTTTCAATTAAAATGGTCGAAAAGAAACAAAAACATATTTTTAGCAAAGAGCAATTTCTCAAACAAAAATTTAGTTAGGACAGTCTGGGAGTAGTCTGATTGAGGAGGAGAAATGAAAACTAGCTAATATTGGCAAAGAGGTTTGGAACTTTCTTATTGGTCTATTAACTAATTTAGCACCTGGTGATGTCACCAGGCAGTCCATCCCACCAAAACAGGCTGAGGTTTCAGGCAGTCTTTTCAAACAGCTCTTACACGAAAAGGGCGTTATCATAATTTTCACAATTTCACAGTATTATTCCAAACTCATAGTGTGGAAATACACTGCTCAAAAAAATAAAGGGAACACTAAAATAACACATCCTAGATCTGAAAGAATTAAATATTCTTATTAAATACTTTTTTCTTTACATAGTTGAATGTGCTGACAACAAAATCACACAAAAATGATCAATGGAAATAAAATGTATCAACCCATGGAGGTCTGGATTTGGAGTCACACTCAAAATTTAACACTACAGGCTGATCCAACTTTGATGTAATGTCCTTAAAACAAGTCGAAATGAGGCTCAGTAGTGTGTGTGGCCTCCACGTGCCTGTATGACCTCCCTACAACGCCTGGGCATGCTCCTGATGAGGTGGCGGATGGTCTCCTGAAGGATCTCCTCCCAGACCTGGACTAAAGCATCCGTCAACTCCTGGACAGTCGGTGGTGCAACGTGGCGTTGGTGGATGGAGCGAGACATGATGTCCCAGATGTGCTCAATTGGATTCAGGTCTGGGGAACGAGCGGGCCAGTCCATAGCATCCTCTTCCTCTTGCAGGAACTGCTGACACACTCCAGCCACATGAGGTCTAGCATTGTCTTGCATTAAGAGGAACCCAGGGCCAACCGCACCAGCATATGGTCTCACAAGGGGTCTGAGGATCTCATCTCGGTACCTAATGGCAGTCAGGCTACCTCTGGCGAGCACATGGAGGGCTGTGTGGCCCCCAAAGAAATGCCACCCCCACACCATGACTGACCACCGCCAAACCGGTCATGCTGGAGGATGTTGCAGGCAGCAGAACATTCTCCACGGCGTCTCCAGACTCGGTCACGTCTGTCACATGTGCTCAGTGTGAACCTGCTTTCATCTGTGAAGAGCACCGGGTGAATTGGCGAATTTGCCAATCTTGGTGTTCTCTGGCAAATGCCAAACGTCCTGCACGGTGTTGGGCTGTAAGCACAACCCCCACCTGTGGACATCGGGCCCTCATGGAGTCTATTTCTGACCGTTTGAGCAGACACATGCACATTTGTGGCCTGCTGGAGGTAATTTTGCAGGGCTCTGGCAGTGCTCCTCCTGCTCCTCCTTGCACAAAGGCGGAGGTAGCGGTCCTGCTGCTGAGATGTTGCCCTCCTACGACCTCCCCCACGTCTCCTGATGTACTGGCCTGTCTCCTGATAGCGCCTCCATGCTCTGGACACTACACTGGCAGACACAGCAAACCTTTTTGCCACAGCTCGCATTGATGTGCCATCCTGGATGAGCTGCACTACCTGAGCCACTTGTGTGGGCTGTAGACTCCGTCTCATGCTACCACTAGAGTGAAAGCACCGCCAGCATTCAAAAGTGACCAAAACATCAGCCAGGAAGCATAGGAACTGAGAAGTGGTCTGTGGTCACCACCTGCAGAACCACTCCTTTATTGGGGGTGTCTTGCTAATTGCCTATAATTTTCTATTCAATTTGCACAACAGCATGTGAAATTTATTGTCAATCAGTGTTGCTTCCTAAGTGGACATTTTGATTTCACAGAAGTGTGATTGACTTGGAGTTACATTGTGTTGTTTAAGTGTTCCCTTTATTTTTTTGCGCAGTGTATATACAAAGCACAGAAAATCACGGTTTTGACTTGCACTGGGCCTTTTAAATAAAGTTTGATGATTGATAAAGTATGGTCAAATGTAATTTGCTCTGTTAATAAACCTACCCTTTGGAATGGCTTCAATAGCAACAGTGAATCTATTCCGTGTTTAAGTGGAGCTCTCACGTCGAGCATTCTCACGATAGCACATCGGTAAAAGTCAGTAAAAAAATATCATAGATGAGCAGGGCTTGTTTAAAACCTTGGATGGGAGACCAAAGGGTAGCTGTAGATAGATCACTTCTCAAGTAGGAGCTGTTGCCCAACCTTTAGTTTTTTTTCTGCTAGTGTATATACAGATCAAATCTGATGTTTTTAAGGTCCAAATTTGACATAGGTTTGTTTATGTTGACATTTGGTTACCATGATGATATAATCCTGTGGTTGAAAATGTCACCCTCAAAACAACAGTTTACAATAATTACTTTTTCCAATCGAATGTATTTTCTACGTAGATTCCAAGTCAAGTTGATTCAACCAGTTTGTGCCCTGCAGGTGGGCCCTGTTTGAATACTTTAAAGGGGGGCTGAACTGACCGATTTTGCCTGGGCTTTTCTGCTACTCATTATGAAAAACAAGATATTGCTCCTTGGGGGTGCGGTTTGACGTGGGTGTGTTATGTCAGTTAGGATTTATTTCTGGGGACACGTCTACAACCATTCCTTGAGGAAATCACTGATTTTATACAATAATATTAGTGAAAGATTTTTTAGGGAGACCATGTTTTTTACCTATCGACTCACGTACAGGTCAGTTCTGCAACAACTCCAAATAGTGTTTGTCTTCTTTGGTTAAGTTCAATTACAACATCTCTTTAGGTTAGGACTGTTGTCTACTCTGGTAGCTTTTATAATGATGCCAGTGGAGTTCTTAAGGTGCCCCGTGGTTACAGTACTCATCTTATAGTACTTTGAAGAAAAATGAATGTTTTCTCTCTTGCGTCCCATCCATTCTGTAATTTTGTAATCATGTATTTTTTTTTGTGTCCCTCTCACACTATGGACTCTTCAGAGAGAAGAGGAGAGATGAAAAGAAAGCGGGGGGAAATCAATACCCATCCTGCGGCATGTATCCAATAAAGCAGGAGAAAGATTAATGTAAGGATAGATCAGTTGGGCCTGGGTGCAAGGAGGGAGAGAGAAAGAGAGAAAAGAGAGGGAGTGGAGACCTTGCATGAAGTGACATTTCAAATTATACAAATGATCTCTTCCTCTTTTTTAACTGGCATTCACAGCCACATGCACACATGTGCGTGCACACACACACACACCGAAATGCCTCCATACATACATAGTACTGTACTGACTAGATACACTATGTCCATTCAGAGGGTGGCCAAGGAACAGATATTAATGAGAGAGCGCCAATAATAGAGAAAGGGATAGGGCTGATATTAGCAGGCTTTCTGCCCAGACAGTAGTCACTAGTCACTACCTCCCAGCCCTCCTGCCATTTCACCCTCTCAGGAGTTGGAGGGAGATGAGAGGAGGAGGCTGCTCTCAGTCGCTGCTGCACTATAACACACAGACAGGCAATGGGTTTCAGCCAATGGAGGAGATAGGAGGAGGAGGGGGGAGCTTACGGTACTGCCCACCACTCCCTCTCAGCCAAGCTGCCAGTAGAGAAGAAGCATCAAGGACCGCGGCTGGAAGACTTCTTGTTTTCTCCCTTCTTTTCTCTGTATATCTTGTCCTCTCTCGTCCTCTCTCATCCTCCCTTCCTCTCGCTACCTCCCCCTCTCTCTATCCCTCCCTCTCTCAATCTCTCTCTCGTTGTCTGAATCAGTGTTGCCATGGAGTACTGGAGCAATACACCTGTCCGGGCTGTTGCCACACCACTCCACTGCAATGCATGCAAGAGGTACCCCCTTTCTTTCTCAATTTTTTTCCTCCTCCATCTCTCCCTCTTTCCATCTCTATTCTCCCCACTTTCTTTCATCTCGTAAATGTTTGCTAATTTAATGGAAACTTTTCAATGATATACTGTATGAATGGCTGGCATGTGGTATTGCTTACCTCATGCCAAAAGGTTAACTGAAGTAGTTGTGATTCTCTCTTTAATTGATAATCCCCCAACAATATAGTTCATTAGTGTGTCAATCTGATTTGTGTATATATTTTTTTAGGTTTACATGGGTTCTTTTTCAAATCAATATGAACACTTCTAATTGCAGCCAGTTACAATTGTAAAATGACACATATTTGAATCTTCATAGTCTTAGTCATGCCTTGATATTACAATTATTTGACTTGTGAAGATAATTCCAGTTCTCTTTGGCTGTAATATATACTGTAATACTAGGTCAAATGAAAATGTACTGAATCTCGCTGATGTAATACTATACGTAAATCAAAGTAACGAACAACTTACAAAATATTAACCCGTTCATATAACATAAAGTGGTCAAATGTCGCAAATGTGACACTAAAGCATTTTATTTGACAGCAGACTTTGACTTACAATACGTTATTTACTGATGAATATGGCATCTACCTCCTTCCTGCTAAATTGGCACAACAATTTACAACGTGGTCAAGATGTTCAGGCTACCCCCTGAATTCGCTACAGTACCTCATTTCACATAAATCAATGGGTTGGTTTAATATGCTTTGAAATGATTGGATGATTATATGCACAATGCATGAGAGAGGTGTTATGGATGTAGTCCTTCAAAAAAGATGGAACAAGTCAATTATTATCTTTTCCAACCAGCATAAACATACATTTACCAAATTAGCATGGATGAAAAAAAGTTGTAATTGTGTCAGTGGGGTAAAACATTTTTGGCTAAACTAGAGCTATAGCAAAAGCCAGGCGTCACACCCCATTTTTTTTAAAGCTATAGTGTTCCTATTTTGGCCATACAGAGTACAAAGGTTCAGATAGAATGGAATACTTGGAAAATCTTTTCACCAACCTACCATTCCAGTTTGAACTGAGGTAAGAGAAATGGATGCTGTTCCAGTTATAGAGGTCTAACAGATGGAAATGCCTATTGTCTGCCATTCATCAAAGTATTATAACATACATGCAGATGCTTTTATCCAGAGCGACTTACAGTAGTGCGTGCATACGTTTAAGTATGGGAGGCCTTGGTGGGAATCAAACCAACAGTCCTGTTTTTGAAAGTGCCGTGCTCTACCAACTGAGCCACACAGGACCACATAGTAAATGCAGTATCTTGGGCACAAGAAACCGTTGCCCGCTTGAGCAGAGCAGACAAGTTGACTATTGAGGGGATACAAGCTCATTGAGACTGAAGGGACCAGAGTAAAACTGAAAAATCGAAATGCCAACTGAAAAAATGTAATTGATAGTTTCAGTTGGAAGTGATAGTGAATCTGTTATGGTTAATGCCTGGTGCCTCAAATAGTGATATAGGCAGGCCTCTTTCTAATGACCATGACAGGCACCACAGAATCCGTTTCGGAGGAAATACAGCAACAGAATGGACCAGCTTTTCAAGATCTGGCCCAGGGTTTGTAGTTCGGCTGTGTTGTTTAAGGGGCCATTTGCTCCACTAGGAGCTATGGCAGTTACAGGCTGATTTACAGTGAGTTACAGGCTGATTTACAGTGAGTTACAGGCTGATTTACAGTGAGTTACAGGCGGATTTACAGTGAGTTACAGGCTGATTTAAAGTGAGTTACAGGCTGATTTAAAGTGAGTTACAGTGCAGTGAAGCATGCAGAGGCACAAACAGGACCGGAGGATAGGATTGCAGTCAATCTCTTGGCACACAATGTTTTATTTTAACCTGACGGGAATGTGTTGATCAGTATGGCTTAAGCCTTTGTTTTGTGGGAAGAGACAGTGCCTGCAATGACCTAGAGTGGAAAGGAACAACCCAGGCCCTACTCAGCAGGCTGAAGGTGTTGGTCGAATTCAGAGCTTAAAGTGAAATGAAAAAAAGTGCTCGTACTCATTTTAGGTTAATGTTTTAGAGCAATATTCTATAAGAGATCTTGACAGTCTCAATCTCACCATAAAAAAAACTACACGGCACACTTCTTCACCAACCAATTAAAGGGAGAGCAAACAGCTCAAACATCGTGCCCTAACACCTGGGTGTCGTCCGCCTATTTCCAGTTCCTTGTATTGACCAGTTAATAGCTGTGGAGTGTGTGTGTGTGTTTGGTCAACAGAAGGCCACTGATACCAGGCCTGTGGTCATCTTTCAATTCTACTGCCTTTCAAGCCAAAGGTCACCAGGGGTCACAGAGAGGCAGAGGCTAATTAGTTTAACCCCCAAGAGGGCAAGGTCACCCAAAAAAGGATTGGAGCGGGGGTCCCTCAATCAATCATTCTATCCAGCCCTCCATTTCGCCATCAATCCTTATCACACAACCCGCGTGTGCTGCTGCCACCGATTCCTAATTGGTGATGCGATTGTGTTTCTGTAGTGTTATGATAACATTTCTTACTCAATGAAATGATATACTTTCATACTGAATGTTCGTGAAAGTGCCATGCGGTTCTTATTGTGGTTTCTGTCATATGACCACTTTTTCCATAGGATGACCTCCTGTATCTTGTATCCTTAAAAGTGAAATCAGCTACATCAATTGTTTTAACTTAAATGAATGATATGTACCCATTGATTCTTGAAGAATATAACATAAATGCCTCATAAGCTAAGTTCAACTGTCGTAACCCATCAGCACACAAAATATAAGCTTTATTTAATCCAATGTTTGTCAACAAAGTAAATGTAAACAAACACTATATAGCTTCAAAACATGGTTAAAATATAATTTTGATATCATGGATGGTCATCCATAGCTCTGTCTATGAATTTGAGTGGTTATAATTCTCTAGCCCCATCCCTCAGCTTTTTACCGGGGCGGGGAGTCTGCTTTGTTATTGTTTCTACTGCCGATTACCACTTTAATTTAAATGGTCCCGAGACTAAATGGAAGCTTATTAATACAAATATTGAACATTAACACAATAGTTTACCTCATAACCTCATAGGTTAAAAACTGTTTGTTTCTTTATTCTGAGCACCAATAATAGGCCATAGGGGTGTGGTGTTATTCAACATAATCATAAAAATGGCGGCTTGTCTTCCTTCCTTACTGCAGTTTGCTGTGATGTGGCCTGTTTTTCATACTAGAAAGTAAACACGATCAGCAATATTCGGTGGCCTCGCAGATAATACTAGACACCTATAATAATGCACTCCTGATAGGTAGACTAGGTGGCACATCGGATGATGTAAGTGCTTGCTTGTTCAGCACAGTTCACCAGTACCAATACAGAGAGTTGTTTTTACTTGTATCTGATACATGGATGTACCGGTTTAGTACATCCCTTCACATTAGTACCAAGCCATTGCATAAAGCAGGGGGGCCATGTGACAGCAATTTTCATTGGGAGATGGATATCTAAAGTTACTAGTTTTCAATGAAAGATTTCTTTTCACGTCATTGATTGACAATATTGCCCCAAAAATTGCCTATGTATCATATTTGCCAATATGCGTATGATAGATGGCGAATAGAAAGGGTAGAAAGGGTTGTAAGTTGTATCTCAGCAGAGTTGTGCTACGTAGGGCCTTGTGAATAATGTCAGGTGTTTGAGGAGGGGACAGAACTTGGGGACAGAACTCAGTATCTGATAGACATGAAACAAACCGTTTGAGTTGAAAGGCCGAGGTGTGGGAAGGTCGCCGGCTGTATGGCCATCGCTGATAAGGGTTTGTACTTAGAAAGCAAGACATTCTGTCGCCCTTTGATCAAACCAAAGTTAATCAGTGACGGAGAAAATAAATGGTGTTTGACAAAAATCATATCCATGTATGTTTTTTTTTTTTCATTATAATAGGTGAGTGCTCACATTTGTCCTATTTCACACATGTACAACTGTGTATTATATGCATGTGAATTAGAAATGTTTTTTTTTTTTGCATATCCCACTCTCCCCCTGAGAGTGGTGTCACGGTCAGGGATAAGCCATTATTGACAGCGACCCTGCAGCAATTAGGATTAAGTGCCTTGCTCAAGGACACATCGACAGATTTTTCACCTGGTCGGCGATTCAAGCCAGAGACCTTTCGGTTATTGGCCCAAAGCACCTAACCTCTAGGCTACCTGCCTTACGCAGTTATTTTGCAGGCGTACATCTTATCTGGTATTTTATTAGGATCACCATTAGCTGTTGCAAAAGTAGCAGTTACTCTTCCTGGAGTCCACACAAAACATGAAACATAATACAGATTGATATAATACAGAACATCAATAGACAAGAACAGCTCAAGGACAGATCTACATACATTAAAATGAGTTTACATGCCTTTATCTGCATAACAATTGAGATCGATAGATTTACATCTATAAATGAGCACTGGTCTACAGGAATGAGGCAAAAAATGACATCACAGTCCACCATACATGGTCTATATGAAGCGGATGGCTAAGTATATTGCCCTGCCTTACTGAGACCTTGAGGTACTGTAGCCTTGGATCCAGAAATGCCTTTGCTTTCTTTGAATCAGTGGTATTGATGGTGCTTCTTGAGTATGTTTTGTTACGGTGCATAGGGCTGTGAGTTAGCGACCTGGATGGGGCGGTATTTCTACTCCGTCACATAGACAGAAGCAAATTAGTTATTTTGATTGACAACATATCCTTACAGTGATAATGTGATAGCAACAGTGATAATGTGATAGCAACAGTGATAATGCTGTGTGTGGACCAGCCTTTTGATACTATTTTTTAACGCTACTTTGATTGTTACAATGCAGCGCTGTAGTGCCATTCAGGCAGTTGTATGGGACAAACTATACATTTTATATATACTCTACATGGTCAAAAGTAGGTGGACACCCGTTCAAGTTAGTGGAATCGGCTATTTTAGCAACACCCGTTGCTGACAGAGGTATAAAATCGAGCACACAGCCATGCAATCGCCATAGACAAACATTGGCCCATTCTGAAGAGCTCAGTGACTTTCAATGTGGCATCGTCATAGGATGCCAACTTCCAACAAGTCAGTTCGTCAAATGTCTTCCCTGCTAGAGCTGCCTGGTCAACTGTAAGAGCTGTTATTGTGAAGTGGAAACATCTAGGAGCAACATCAGCTCAGCCGCGAAGTGATAAGCCACACAAGCTCACAGAACAGGGCCGCTGAGTGCTGAAGCGCTTAGAAATCGTCTGTCCTCGGTTACAACTCTCTCACTAAGTTCCAAACTGCATCTGGAAGCAACGTCAGCAGAAGAACTGTTCTTTAGGAGCTTTATGAAATGTTTTTTTTATGTCCGAGCAGCCGCACGCACACAAGCCTAAGTTCACTATGCGCAATGCCAAGCATTGGCTGGAGTGGTGTAAAGCTCGCCGCCATTAGTCTCTGGAGCAGTGGAAATGCGTTCTCTGGAGTGATGAATCACGCTTCACCATCTGGCAGTCTGATGGACTAATCTGGATTTGGCGAATGCCAGGAGAACGCTACCTGCCGAAATGCGTAATGTCCACTGTAAAGTTTGGTGGAGGAGGAATAATGGTTCAAGCTCCTTAGTTCCAATGAAGGGAAATCTTAATGCTACAGCATACAATGACATTCTAGATGATTCTGTGCTTCCAACTTTGTGGCACCAGTTCTGGGAAGGCCTTTTCCTGTTCCAGCGTGACAATGTCCCTGTGCACAAAGCAAGGTCCATACATAAATTGTTTGTTGAGATCGGTGTGGAAGAACTTGACTGGCCTGCACAGAGCTCTGACCTCAACCCCATCAAACACCTTTGGAACGTCGACTGCAAGCCAGACCTAATCGCCCAACATCAGTGCCCAACCTCACTAATGCTCATGTGGCTGAATGAAAGCAAGTCTCCGCAGCAATGTTCCAACATCTAGTGGAAAGCCTTCCCAGATGAGTGGAGGATGTTATAACAGCAAAGGGGGGGGACCAACTCCATATTAATGCCCGTGATTTTGGAATGAGATGTTCGACGAGCAGGTGTCCACATACTTTTGGTCATGCAGTGTGTATATATATATATACAGTGCCTTGCGAAAGTATTCGGCCCCCTTGAACTTTGCGACCTTTTGCCACATTTCAGGCTTCAAACATAAAGATATAAAACTGTATTTTTTTGTGAAGAATCAACAACAAGTGGGACACAATCATGAAGTGGAACGACATTTATTGGATATTTCAAACTTTTTTAACCAATCAAAAACTGAAACATTGGGCGTGCAAAATTATTCAGCCCCCTTAAGTTAATACTTTGTAGCGCCACCTTTTACTGCGATTACAGCTGTAAGTCGCTTGGGGTATGTCTCTATCAGTTTTGCACATCGAGAGACTGAAATTTTTTCCCATTCCTCCTTGCAAAACAGCTCGAGCTCAGTGAGGTTGGATGGAGAGCATTTGTGAACAGCAGTTTTCAGTTCTTTCCACAGATTCTCGATTGGATTCAGGTCTGGACTTTGACTTGGCCATTCTAACACCTGGATATGTTTATTTTTGAACCATTCCATTGTAGATTTTGCTTTATGTTTTGGATCATTGTCTTGTTGGAAGACAAATCTCCGTCCCAGTCTCAGGTCTTTTGCAGACTCCATCAGGTTTTCTTCCAGAATGGTCCTGTATTTGGCTCCATCCATCTTCCCATCAATTTTAACCATCTTCCCTGTCCCTGCTGAAGAAAAGCAGGCCCAAACCATGATGCTGCCACCACCATGTTTGACAGTGGGGATGGTGTGTTCAGGGTGATGAGCTGTGTTGCTTTTACGCCAAACATAACGTTTTGCATTGTTGCCAAAAAGTTCAATTTTGGTTTCATCTGACCAGAGCACCTTCTTCCACATGTTTGGTGTATCTCCCAGGTGGCTTGTGGCAAACTTTAAACGACACTTTTTATGGATATCTTTAAGAAATGGCTTTCTTCTTGCCACTCTTCCATAAAGGCCAGATTTGTGCAATATACGACTGATTGTTGTCCTATGGACAGAGTCTCCCACCTCAGCTGTAGATCTCTGCAGTTCATCCAGAGTGATCATGGGCCTCTTGGCTGCATCTCTGATCAGTCTTCTCCTTGTATGAGCTGAAAGTTTAGAGGGACGGCCAGGTCTGGGTAGATTTGCAGTGGTCTGATACTCCTTCCATTTCAATATTATCGCTTGCACAGTGCTCCTTGGGATGTTTAAAGCTTGGGAAATCTTTTTGTATCCAAATGCGGCTTTAAACTTCTTCACAACAGTATCTCGGACCTGCCTGGTGTGTTCCTGGTTCTTCATGATGCTCTCTGCTCTTTTAACGGACCTCTGAGACTATCACAGTGCAGGTGCATTTATACGGAGACTTGATTACACACAGGTGGATTGTATTTATCATCATTAGTCATTTAGGTCAACATTGGATCATTCAGAGATCCTCACTGAACTTCTGGAGAGAGTTTGCTGCACTGAAAGTAAAGGGGCTGAATAATTTTGCACGCCCAATTTTTCAGTTTTTGATTTGTTAAAAGAGTTTGAAATATCCAATAAATGTCGTTCCACTTCATGATTGTGTCCCACTTGTTGTTGATTCTTCACAAAAAATACAGTTTTATATCTTTATGTTTGAAGCCTGAAATGTGGCAAAAGGTCGCAAAGTTCAAGGGGGCCGAATACTTTCGCAAGGCACTGTATATATATATATATATCAGAGGAGGAAGGAGAGGACCATACTCCTCAGTGAATTTCATAATAATAAAAATAGGTGAAACATACTTTTTTTTAGATAAAACTATACTAAATATATTTACGTCACGACATAATTGATTGAAACACATTGTTTTGCAATGAAGGTCTACAGTAGCCTCAGCAGCACTCTGTAGGGTAGCACCATGATGTAGCCAGAGGACAGCTAGCTTCCGTCCTCCTCTGGGTACATTAACTTCATGGTTTTAAGCCCGTTCCATAGACTTACAGAATAATTATGACAACTTCCGGATGACATCCCTCAACCTGTCAGAGCTCTTGCAGCATGAACTGACATGTTGTCCACCCAATAATCAAAGGATCAGAGAATGAATCTAGTACTGAAAGCATAAGCTGTAGCTAGCTAGCACTGCAGTGCATCAAATGTGGTCAGTAATTGACTCAAAGAGAGAGAAAGACAATAGTTGAACAGTTTTGAACAAATCTATTTCTTAAAAAATGGAGGCGGAAGAGAGCTAATTATATTTGGTATTTTTTAATTTTTAATTTTACTTTCACTCGCTTAGCTGGCAAATGCAGTTAGCTAGTTTAGCCTACTCAAATACCCGGCTAAAACATCGGGAGGCTGGTGTAACTGCTAAACTGCTTACTGACTGTACTACATGATTGTAGCAGATTTACTAACGCGTTAGTTCTATTAGCTATGTTGACTATGATGTTACTTTAGCTCATATGTTGATAACAATGTAGGCTGTGTGTAGCAATTATGATATGAAGGTTCGGCTTGGAAAGGTTATTTCACCTGGTCACAGACAGCTGATGTGTTGTGCATTGAATATAAAGCAGAGGGAAAAGGTGAGTGCAAGATGCGGGAAGGAATACAACAACTTGTTTGTATGTTGCTGTGAAAGTGAACTGTTTGCATGTGATCAGGGGTGCATTCATTCTGCCTATTCTGTTGAAAAACATTTCTTAAACAGAAGCAAATTGAGCGAAAGGGGGATAAACATAACTGAATTTGTCCAATAGAAGCTCTCGTTTGCAACTGTTGGACTAATGATTACACCCACGATCAGCTAGATTCAGGCAAGAGTGCGCAAGGTGGTATTGAATGGGTCACTGTCTGTCGCCTCAAATCTTTATCTTGACCTGTGTGCACCTACGTTGTAAACTTTCATTCATAGGCTGGGTTGTAGCAACCTCATGATAGGTATAAGGAAAATTAAAGTATCATGTAGTAGCCTAATCCTATCGATGTTACATTTAACTGGGATGAATGGAATATGAATGACAGTCATCCAATATGGTGTAATAGAAATAAGGCCATGCTTATAAAAATGTTAAAAATAATCGTCCTCCCTCATCTTAATTGGCACCAACCGCCTTCAGAAATGTCAGACCCGTTCACTTCTTCCACATTGTTACGTTACAGCCTTATTCTAAAAAAAGGATTAAATAAAAATAAATCTTCAGCAATCTACACACAATACCCCATAATAACAAAGTGAAAACAGATTTTTTGAAGTTTTTGCAAATGTATTAAGAAATAAAAAACAGAAATACCTTATTTACATAAGTAGTCAAACCCTTTGGTATGAGACTCTAAATTGAGCTCAGGTGCATCCTGTTTCCGTTCATCATCCTTGAGTTTATTTGTGGTAAATGCAATTGATTGGACATGATTTGGAAAGGCACACCTCTTTATATAAGGTCCCACAATTGACAGTGCATGTCAGAGCAAAAACCAAGCCATGAGGTCGGAAGAATTGTACGTAGAGCTCCGAGACAGCATTGTGTCGAAGCACAGATCTGGGGAAGGGTACAAAAAAATGTCTGCAGCATTGAAGGTCCCCAAGAACACACTGGCCTCCATCAAATGGAAGAAGTTTGGCACCCCCAAGACTCTTCCTCCACCAATCAGGCCTTTATGGCAGAGTGGCCAGATGGAAGCCCCTCCTCAGTAAAAGGCACATGACAGTAGGGCTGGGCGACATGGCCAAAATATCATATCATGGTATTTTAAAAAATGTTGACGTATTTTATGTTTTTGATTAATAAAAGGTCTAAATTTGCTTTATGAGTAGTGCGTGACCCTAGGATGGCAACACATATATTCTAAATTATTTCAATGGGTCTATCTCCATTCGTATTGTTTTATACCAGTGGTCAACAACCAGTCGATCGCGATCCAAAGCATTTCTAGTCGATCGCCAAACATTTCTGTAAAAAACCACGATAAAGCTATTTGTTCCGATTTTTTTTATTCGTCTCGGGCTGTTGGTGGTAGGTGCAGCCAATCCAGCCCTGGGCGCCGGGTATGCAAACTGTTGCCATTTCTTGTGTCTGAAGGTACAAACTCTGCCTTCCCTGTGGGCCTGGAGAGGAAATCAAAGTGCACTATGCTTTCGCTGGCCAATCAGATTGCTCAGATGACCGAGTCTGCAGTAACGTAGCAGGCATAAAAGAAAGCTACGCAAAATTGATACAGTGAGATTTCAAAACGTTTAAAACCTTGACTTGAGAGAGACTGTCAACGATTACAGCAAAGAGCTGCCGTTTTTATGAGTTTATGTTTTCTTACTCAGCAATGTCAACACTTTGTATTCAATACTTTTATAACCCATAAAATGCGCGTTTTTTTTTTATTTCCACTGAGCGCTACAACAAGCAGTGCAGCAGTAATGAAGGAGTAGGAAAGTGTATCTATAGGTTTGCGTTGTTGTTATTATTAGTGGCTTGGGTCTTTTTTAATATCAAGGAATATTTCACGTTCTCTGTTCATAAGAGTAACAGAAATAATGCGGTGCGACTCGAGTTTCGCCATCAGCTGGAAGACGGTGTCCCTTTTTGGTCAGTGTCAGTGGAGGAAAGGGAGAGCGGAGGGATGTTGAGAGACGGACCCTCAGTCTGCTGCTGTCACCCTCCGCTGAGACTGACAATCAGATGAAGGCACCATCAGCCCAGTAAAATAATTTAAATGTATGCTCACTCAGCTGTGCCTCACAAGTAATACAACAAATGGATCGGTGTGATCATATAGCCTTCCTCAAATTTTGAAATATAATTTTAAAAAATGTTCTGAACAACAATGCATTGACAGGTAAATTCAAGTAAAGCAGTATGCGGTGATAATGTATTGATGTATTTATGTATTTTTTAGGTCATGTTAATCAAAAAATCCGAGCGGTAGATCTCTGCATGCATTTTGACTCAGAAAGTGATCTTGACTCAGAAAAGGTTGGTGACCACTGTTTTATATTGTTCAATTCAACTTCAACCTAAAATAATGTCCTGCATCTCCATCAATTTCTGCATTTCCTGCACACATTTGAGATCATTTCCCCTCTGCCACAATATGGGCAAAAATACTATTCTTTATTTTTAACCAAATGTTGCAATTGCGAATTAGATCAAACAATTAGGTGAACTTTTGGAATAATGGAAATATCATGTTTATTATAATTCTATAGTTACAATATAACTAATGGTGGGCACTTTGAATACAGTGTTGTTTGACATGACAACAAATGAAAATGCCATGGACGAGATATTGTGACAGGGTAGGAACCAAAGTGATGTTCAGTGTTTCCTAGGGGACCCTATAATCTTTGGCTACATTAAATCTTTATTCATATAGCCAACATATTCATGCTTCGCCTATTCTTCTTTGATTTAGAAGATACTGTGGCACAAATGACATGTATTAGCTAGCTACGTTTGCTCTGACTCAGTACTTTTATTAGCTAACTAGCAATTAGCATTAGTGGCTAACACAATTTAGCTTAACTTGCTAAGAAATTACAAACTTGCTGTTTGCAGATTTAAGAAACACAAACTATATTGCAATTATAGAACACTTGTGGATTTACAGTGAAGCATGATTTACAGTGAAGCATGGTGGTGGCAGCATCATGAAGTGGGGAAGCTTTTCAGAGGCAGGGACTGGGAGACTAATCAGGATGGAGGGAAAGATGAACAGAGCAAAGTACAGAGAGATCCTTGATGAAAGCCTGCCCCAGAGCACTCAGGACCTCAGACTGTGCCGAAGGTTCACCTTCCAATAGGACAACGACCCTAAGCACACAGCCAAGACGATGCAGGAGTGGTTTCGGGACAAGTCTCTGAATGTCCTTGAGTGGCCCAGCCAGAGCCCGGCTGTGAACCCGATCGAACATCTCTGGAAAGACCTGAAAATAGTTGTGCAATGCTCCCCACCCAACCTGACAGAGCTTGAGAGGATCTGCAGAGAAGAATGGGAGAAACTCCCCAAATACAGGTGTACCAAGCTTGTAGTGTCATGCCCAAGAAGACTCAAGGCTGTAATCACTGCCAAAGGTGATTCAACAAAGTACTGAGTACTGAGTAAATTTTTTGTCATTGTGTCATTTAATATTTTTTTTAAATTTAGTATAAGGCTGTAATGTAATGAAATGTGGAAAAAGTCAAGGGGTCTGAATACTTTCCCGAAGGCACTGTATTCACATGTTGCATCTTAACCAACTATATATATATATATATTGTCTCTAGACACAAACTGCATGTTTTCAGTAGCCAGCAAGATCTAAATATCACATTTAGAGTTTTTTGGGGGGGGGAAATGTAATATATCGCAGCACTGTGGCATAATAATGGGGGCAATTCTGACTTGAATAGTGTTGAACAGAGATCACAGGTACAGAAGTTGCACTGATCATTCTGATCAAGCACAGATCACACATGGGCCCTATTACATACATGTTTGGTATGAGCTGTGTGCACCTGAACTGGCCATAGGCCTTTAGACTTTTCCCCCCTTAGTACAAAGACACGATATTCCTCCAAACCCACTCAAAAGGCAAAAAAGCAAACAGCTCTTACTATTCATCTTTCTCTGTAGAGCAATGTGCGTATGCATATCAAAGTGTATGCACTACTGTACGTCACTTTGGACAAAAGAGTCTGCTTAATGGCATATAAAGACGTGTTATTACATTGGTACGAGACAACCAGTAAACTTACATTTTTAAATAAGAGGAAATGGCTCAGATCAGGCACTGAGTGTGTGTGTTGGATCAATACAGGAGGGGCCATTGGAAGAGGAGTGCTTGGCTTGACGGGAGGGTTCAGCCTTGGAGTGGATGGAACGGGGAGGGAACTCGTGGGCTCATGGTCTAGTAAGAACAGCGTGGGGTAAAAGCACTCCCAGACTGAGCATAGTAGGTGTGAGGGAAACAGCAAGCCCGCTCCTGTGAAGATATCGCAGACCTGTGTTTCGTAGCAAGGGTTAAGGTAAGAAAATAGTTTTTTTCCCCAGCAAAGATTATGTTGAATTCTAATTTGAGGGCTATTCTGTATATTTGGTATGAATGAAGACTTGGTTGGATTTCATGATCATAGAGATTACACTAAAATTGTAATGGGAGCAATGTTAAATTGGGTGCACATCCGCAGTGTACTCTATCTACAGTATGAAGCATCATTCATTTATAACTATTTGATGCTTATACATACATCTCTGTCTTGCTCAATATGGCATTTGTGGTTGTTCTTGCGATCCAGTATTGAAATAAATAATGAATTGAGACCTCAAGCTGATTTATCCTTTACCCTACTCTTTTTACTATAGTCTTTCTAGTTTGTGTGTATAGTTGAAAAGGCTGAAAGAAATTACATATTTCTGTTGACATTCCATTTGGACAAGAGCCAATGAACTCCCTGTAAAGGGATTCACTTGAATTGATGACTTCCATTTGAATATTGGGAATAAACGTTTAAAACAATTGTGCAATAAGTATTTGAATGTATTTGACACGTATGTATTTGACCCATGTCCGATGTTAACAGAAATCCCATCAAATATTAGGGTCTGTGCGGACACAAAATGATCATGAATGCAAACTGAAGACACATTTTGTCTTGCATAGTAGCCTATTTGTAGCCTGCTTTGTTTTGAAAGTCAATTGCAGTTTTTACGTGTAAGTACGCAAACTCACTGGGAAGACCATGTGTTCCTAAGAAATATGACTGGTCTTTAACAGTATGTGTTCCAAATGCTCCATGAGAAGTAATACAACGGCAGAACAGTGCACACTGTTGAACACAATAGCTCTCAAAAGATTAGAAAACCGCCTTACTCTTGGGAGACCTCATTGTCACGTCTCAGGCCCTTTCGAGTGCACGGTACCAGAATCAAATCATATTGTCTTTATTTTCAGTTCTTGTGACAAGACAATGCCGAACCATAGGGGGGCCAAGTTCGGTATCCATTGCTAATCCAGCCGCTCCAATTTAGCTTTGTCTTCCCACCGTTTTCCCTTGTTAACGGCAAGAAAGGACTCAGAACCTCAGGCCTGGAACAAATCACGAATGTCATCTCTGCTCATGCAGATTGCAATTGTTTGTGGGCAACCCGCAGCCCTGAGGTCTTGGGACCTGAAGAGCGTAAGGAGGGCAAGGGGTGTGCTCCAGGGGTGTGTATTCGACCCCTTCCAACACCTCTTCGGTCCAGTTCAGTTCCTTACCCCACCGACGGCCCCAAACAAACGATACAATAGCCTCTCCAGGAGGCAAGTCCATCTCCGAATCTCCCCATAATTCACATGGAAGGGTCAATTGTACAGTAGCCCTTTGAGAATGACCACCAACCGACACAACTTATTCTTTGGGGGGAAAAAGTGGGGGTGACTGAAAAAATGTATGGAAAAATACAGAGGCACAAAACAGTGCATGGGTAGACAATCGCACTACCCCGTTCAGTTATGGAAAGTGCCAGTAAGGTTGGCCTTCAAAGTCTTCATAATCCACTGAATGCAAATGTAATGGATTATTTGAGGTGTTTATTAATGATGACAATACGTTGTATAAGGGTTTCTTGCTGCTGCATTATGCAGATGTTTGTTTAAAGATACACTATGAAAGTAGATCTATTCTGGAAGTTTAGTTAATTACGACAAATTTGGGCTTGAATGTGGCTGTATGGGTTCATACACATAAAATATTTCTGACTGTCCATTTGGTGGACCCCTTTTGTTTGAAGAGAACACGTTGGTCTCCTTTTTCGGCTGCCGTTAAGGCGGCACTAGTCTTAAACGCACGTTAGTTTGTAATTTCGTCATGTAAAAACTGTCGCACTGGCATTTTCTAGCCCTAAAACAAAATGTTTTACCTGTCTTATATCAGTTCCTTGTACTCAGATAGGCTGGGGGGAAGTATTTGAGGTGTGTCCTTAAAAAACGTGATCCAAAGTGCTAATTTTAGGCAGGAATATTTCAGATCAACCAAAATCTGGTTTGAGCGTTAGGCTACGTGTCCATGCCCATCATGAAATGAGAGATGAGAACATCGGTAAGAGTGAACCTTGTATTTAAAAGTTATTTTCCTGTGACAATTGCTTGTTTTCCGTTTCATATGTTTTACAGCCCAAGCCCTCCCTTACCTTAGGCCTACTGTAGCGAAAGGCTGGTTCAACAGCAATGTATGTATTTTTTAATCCCGGCGATTCTATGATGTCATTACATTTTACATTTATTTATTGTTGTTTATTGTTTCATTTCATTACAACCAAACTTATCAGAATGATTCAACCTCCTGGTTTTATGGTGACGCATTCAATGCAACTCCTGGAGATGTGTGAATATGATCTGATCTGTAAGATGGTTCTGAATGTTCATAAAACATATTTGGCAGCAGTATAACGGGTGAGTGGACATTCTCCCTTTCTCTTTATATTGGATCCGGCTACTGTGAAAAGTTTGGTTGTGAGTAAAACCCTCCGTTCTCTCCGTTGTTTTAATAGTAGGCCCACGGGGAGAAATGATGGCCCCTGTAAGTGTGACATGGCCTATTTTAAAACAAGTTGTTGTTTTCGTTTTGTTCTGAATTTGATGAGAATTATTCGTTACGGTCACGGATTCTCCCAGTACTGCTGTTCATTCAATGCACCAGTTCCGGAGGTCTACGTTACCAGCCTCTAGGCATCACTGAACTGTCTCATTATGCACACCTGATTCCAGATCCCCTGATTAGTAATTGTATACAGTTGAAGTTGGAAGTTTACATACACTTAGGTTGGAGTCATTAAAACTCGCTTTTCAACCACTCCACAAATTTCTTGTTAACAAACTTTTGGCAAGTCGGTTAGGACATTTTTCTAACAATTGCTTACAGACAGATTATTTCACTTATAATTCACTGTATCACAATTCCAGTGGGTCAAAAGTTTACATACACTAGGTTGACTGTGCCTTTAAACAGCTTGGAAAATTCCAGAACATTTTGTAATGGCTTTAGAAGCTTCTGATAGGCTAATTGACATCATTTGAGTCAATTGGAGGTGTACCTGTGGATGTATTTCAAGGCATACCTTCAAACTCAGTGCCTCTTTGCTTGACATCATGGGAAAATAAAAGAAATCAGCCCAGAGCTCAGAAAAAGAATTGTAGACCTTCACAAGTCTGATTCATCCTTGGAAGAAATTTCCCAAACGGCTGAAGGTACCACGTTCATCTGTACAAATATTAGCACACAAGTATAAACACCATGGGACCACGCAGCCATCATACCGCTCAGGAAGTAGACATGTTCTGTCTCCTAGAGATGAACGCACTTTGGTGCGAAAAGTGCAAATCAATCCCAGAACAACCGCAAAGGACCTTGTGAAGATGCTGGAGGAAACAGGTACAAAAGTATCTATATCCACAGTAAAACGAGTCCTATATTGACATAACCTGAAAGGCCGCTCAGCAAGGAAGAAGCCACTACTCCAAAACCGCCATAAAAAAAGCCAGACTACGGTTTGCAACTGCACATGGGAACAAAGATCGTAATTTTTGGAGAATTGTCCTCTGGTCTGATGAAACAAAAATAAAACTGTTTGGCCATAATGGCCATCGTTATGTTTGGAGGAAAAAGGGTGAGGCTTGCAAGCCGAAGAACACCATCCCAACCATGAAGCACGGGGGTGGCAGCATCATGTTTTGGGGGTGCTTTGCTGCAGGAGGGACTGGTGCACTTCACAAAATAGATGGCATCATGAGGGAGGAAAATTATGTGGGTATATTGAAGCAACATCTCAAGACATCAGTCAGGAAGTTAAAGCTTGGTCGCAAATGGGTCCTCCAAATGGACAATGACCCCAAGCATACTTCCAGTTGTGGCAAAATGGCTTAAGGACAACAAAGTCAAGTTATTGGAGTGGCCTTCACAAAGCCCTGACCTCAATCCCATAGAAAAAGTGTGGGCAGAACTGAAAAAGTGTGTACGAGCAAGGAGGCCTTCAAACCTGACTCAGTTACACCAGCTCTGTCAGGAGGAATGGGCCAAAATTCAACCTACTTATTGTGGGAAGCTTGTGGAAGGCTACCCAAAACATTTGACACAAGTTAACCAATTTAACGGCAATGCTACCAAATACTAATGTAAACTTCTGACCCACTGGGAATGTGATGAAATAAATAAAAGCTGAAATAAATCACTCTCTGATATTATTCTGACATTTCACATTCTTAAAATGAAATGGTGATCCTAACTGACATAAAACAGGGCATTTTTACTTAGATTAAATGTCAGGAATTGTGAAACTGAGTTTAAATGTATTTGGCTAAGGTGTATGTAAACTTCCGACTTCAACTGTATATGTGCCCTCTTTTCACCATTGTCTTGTTGGTTATTGTTCCCCTATCCGTTGGTCTTGTGAGTACCCGTGCTTTGTTTCGGCTTTTGTGCTGCGTGTATTGAGTCCTCGTTGTTACGGGTCTCGTCCTATATATTGTGCTGCACTTGTTATTACAGGTCTCGTCCCGTGTATTGTTATTACGGGTCCTAGGTCTTGTTATTACGGGTCTCGTCCCGTGTATTGTTATTACGGGTCCTGGGTCTTGTTATTACAGGTCTCGTCCCGTGTATTGTTATTACGGGTCCTGGGTCTTGTTATTACGGGTCTCCTCCTGTGTATTGTTATTACGGGTCCTGGGTCTTGTTATTACGGGTCTCCTCCTGTGTATTGTTATTACGGGTCCTGGGTCTTGTTATTACGGGTCTCCTCCTGTGTATTGTTATTACGGGTCCTGGGTCTTGTTATTACAGGTCTTGTCCCGTGTATTGTTATTACGGGTCCTGGGTCTTGTTATTACGGGTCTCCTCCTGTGTATTTATTAGAGGTTTAACCTCGCTCTTTTGTTTGGGTTACATCCCTGTATTTTTGTACATGTCTTTGTTTTAGGCTTCGTCCCCGTGCCTTTCATGGCATGTTGTGTCTTTGGATGGAGTATTAAAACCCCCTATTATGTATCGCTGCGCCTGTCTCCAGGCAGTTATACAACGTGACAAATGGTAACATTACCCACTACTGTATACTGTGATAACTACCACATCTGGGAAACTTCACTTTGATAAACAAAATGTTCCTCAAACAGTAGCTCAACGTTTGCATGTACATCGGCCTCATACCCTGCACACACTGAAATACGTGCCCTTCAAGTAAGGCATCTATCTCGCTTGAAAGCTTATTTTCCTCCTTTTTTGCCAAATGTAATATGTATGCATATCTATTCAATACATTTACATCTTGTCTCCAATGACCAAAAAACATAGGGATGAAAACATTGGCCATCGATTTTGAAGCCTGTCATAGTCAATGTTTTGAAAAGTCAATCCTGCTCAAGCGAGGCCATTAAACAATGCATATGCTTTTTGTTGTAATGTTTACTGTTTGAACTAAAGCGTGTGTTGTGGGGTGGGGGTGGGGGGGGTACTGTTATGGCAAACTCTACTGTTCTGACAGATGGTGGCGAGCGTGTGAGTCCTACTGTGCTCTGCGGGGCTTGAAGCTTACGAGGGTAGGACTGTCAAAAAGACTCAGCCGATTGAGCGAATAACAATGCTTTTATTACTTGAGAAGACCCAATTCTCTGTCATCACTCCCAAAATGAATAGCCTTGTATTGTGTGTAAGTTATATTTTAAAGAATAGATCATGTTTGATTACACTTTATACAGTATGCAGATAGCATGTTGTGAATAGACAGTAATTATTTGATAAACTTTGTAGACAATTTGGCCTGATTCCTATTTTTAGTCATGTCTGCATATACAGATATTGTACTCAATAAAGTATGTGTGCCTATAGAAAGTACAACAAGTATCCCTTCCCCTTAACTTCCTGGAATTATGTACTTATACTGTATCTTTTTAGTTGTATCTGACATCCACAAACTTAGTGGACAAATTGTTTAATTTACAATGAACCAGAAAGGAGACAAGTTTATTACTATTGAATTGACGTTAAACTGGAATCATTTTAGTGAATTTCAGTAGAGGGACATTTTAGGTGTTGGAAATCAATAAATTCAACAGTTAAAACCAAACTGAAATATCTTTCAGTATCTCCAAACAAATGTACTGCTCTATGTTGACATTTTGTTCTAAATCACCAAACATCTGATCCAGGACAAATAGTCTGATCTGGTTTAGGAACACTGCCATGTGCTACTGTTGAATGTATTCTCTGAAAGTGTGTCTCTCTCTCTTCCCAACTCCTCTATTCCCCCTCTTTCCTTTGCCCTATCCCTCTCAATTTGTTGCAGTGGTCCGGAGGTGTCAAAAGGCCAGGGACCGTGACTTTTAAGGTGACCCCGGAGCTCTCTGACAATGAGGGACCCCCATTTGCTATGGTAACGAGTGGTGGTGGATGAACCTTCTGGATGGATTGAGGTGAGGGCTGTTTTTTGGGGGGGAGGGGGTTAGTGGTCTCCTGGAGGGGTCTTTTCTAAGTACAGGGGGCACGCGCCAGCTGGCACCGGTGGGGAGACGCCTTTTTGCACACCAGCTGGAAGCAGGATTTAACGCCCCCCCCCCCCCCCAATCCGACCCCTCCTTCATGGTTTGAGGGGCGTGTGGATTAGGTTCACTGCTGTTTGTTTACGGCACACTTCTATTGTTATGGCCGTTTACATATGTATATGTTTGGGGCCCGCCCAAGGGACAGACCTGCCCATAGTAGTCCTCCTCCAACTCAGCTGCCAGCCCGTCATTGGCTTTTAAGTCCTGCTTGGCTTCAAAAGAGAGAGTATCACCGCTGCCAATAGAATCTCCATGCTCGGTGTTACTGTGTATTGTGGTTTGGGTAACCCTTTAATAAGATTCTAGGTTGTGTTCATTGGGGCACACTGCTTTAAAACGTTTCATGACAGTAAATTAAAATGAGTGTTTTTATTGGACATCAGATAATGTTCAGATAATGCCTTCACGTTTCACTACGTTTTGGAGTGTGTTCCTACTGAACACGACCCAGGTATTTTTAAATGCATCATGTGAACCGATCAGTGGCCACATCTGGTTTGATGAGGTCACAATGGCCAGGTTCATGTTCATTAGGCACCAAGCGGAAATAACTAAAACAGGGAGGGAGTAACTGGACTAAATACATTTTGTTTCAAAATGTTTTTAAAAAATTATATTGTGTGTTCTAATGAACATGACCCATGTGTGGGCACTTTTGGGACAGATTGGGATTCATTAGATCGAAGGGAGCGATCTCCTGAGAAAGACAAGGGCATTGTAGCTGAGTGTGTGGGGCTCCATGGATAGACTGGGTAATCTCTGCAGGCAACTGTGATGTCTTATGGTTTCTCACATTGACCTGGAGAGGTTCTGCAGTTCGTCTGCTCATACATCCTCTCGTTCGGAGTGAAAAACACAAAATAATGTAGATCATTCTATAACATGGATCCCAATGCATCCATCTATCTGTCTTATCATAACTAAGAGTTATGTACACTATACCTCTGCAATAGTTTTTTGTGAAAAATAGACATGTCAATCATTGGGTGGATGAAGACCACTTACACATCATGTGTACCTCACGCAAATTTCATTTGTGACTCGAGCCGGGGCAGAAATGGCTGGTAAGTGCAACTGCTGTTTCTGTCTCAGGAGCCCCTTTTGGAGACTATGGAAGATTATTGGTTTGCTCAACTCCTCCATCGTCTCCTCGCCTCCTTTTAAAAAAAGTAAAAGGTAACCGAGGAGAGGAGGGGAGGAGAGGAAATGTGGAAACAAATGCACTTGTATGAAATGAGACCATCCTTCTTCATTCACACGTCATCATGCAAATTATGTTTACAGGGGTGGAATCCCAAATGAAATGTGTGAAGTAGTAAAAAATACATGTAGCTAGTTGTCCTAGACATTTTATAGATAAAGGGATAAGTTGCATATCGTTTTTAAATATGTGCCTCCTTTTCTCCTCCCAAGTAAACAGTTGATTCAAAGGGGGTGTGGCAGATCCCATAACTCTTTCGCAAAGGACTCCGGTAGGATACTCTTGTGCTTATTCGGCGGGAGGAAGCTATGGAGGAGGTGAGTACACTCTGTTTGTCTACTAACTAACTGATACTCTCCTCAACCACTTATCGGTTTCCGGGTCAGAGGAGAGAGGACGGAGGAGTCCAGGAGAGGACGGTCTTTTGCCCCAAATGAGAATCTCCCTTTGAGTATAAACAGTCAACTGCCTCTTACACCTCCACGTAATGGATCAAATTCCAACTTGATTAGACGTCCGATGAGTTGCTGTGATTTGGCCTAATCTCAGCTGGCAACTGTGAGCAGTTCAGTGTTTCCTCTCACAGTGGCTACTGGGGTTCTGCTAAACGCAGATGTTTGCCTCTCCTGCACCACAATACAGTCCAGTACAGTAGGTCCCTGGCTGGAACAAGCTTTTGGAGAGGCGCCCAGTCTCCAAGGCGTCAATAGAGATGACCTGCCGCCGCAGTGTCCTTCCTTCAAAATTGTCACTGGTGTTAGCACTTAACATGGGATAGTCCCCTACTGATGGTTTACGGATGTTGAAAAAACTATCAACAAATTGTTTAACTATCCACTAACCATATCCATAAGTCAAATGTTTTGTTTATTTTTTATTACAGAGTTCAAATTTGCAATTGCAGCATTGACACATTTTTTTTTAAAACAAAGAACAGCTCAATCCCTCGCCTCCACCTACCCCAGTCCCACCCTCCCTTTCCATCCCAGATTAATATATATATGGCCTCATAACTCCAATTCTATACCTAACCATAACACAAAATCTAACCCTAACACTGGCAGGTCATGGCATATCAACAAAGCTGCAGTTAGTTAGTTTGAGCCTCTATAGAGCTACTGTGGGGGCTATCCAATAAAGTGGGGGTGTCTCTTTTAACTCGTCCATTTCCTCTCCTAATCTTGTTTTAACCATTTACTAACTCCCTCATTTGCCCACTTGCAGTTGGTTCTTTTTGAGCCAGAATGGAACCCCGGTTTCCATGACTGAATGCAGAGCTTTCTGATGTTGATGATACTGCATCAGGAACTGATTGGATGATGTCGATGGGCCATCAGTTCTTGATGCATTGCCTTCAGCATTGAAAGAAACACCACACAGTGTGTTGCTCTTTAAAAATATGATTTTCTAGTTTTTTCCATGTATGTTGTCTTGTAATTCATGTAAAAAATAACAATAATTCAAAATACTGTAATTGAGTATCATGAGTTTTATGTTTTGTAAACTTGAATGAATAAGCCTTTTTAAATGTTTAGTCACGTTTATAAATGTTTACAAATAAATGTGGAATTGTTTATGAGTAGTTTAATGCTTATTCATGATAATTATTATAAAGTGTTACCAATGTTTTGTTAAGGCAAAGATTAGGACACCAGGTACTTTGAGATAATTAAGGAATAGAAGCTGTCATTGTACCTTTTGGTTAGAATTTGTGTTAAAGAGAATGCTTGTTATGAATGGTTTGACATATACAAAAAAAATGCAATCACATATGTCCATCATTGATTTGGGGTAAATGTGTGGTGTGCAATGCAGAATGATGACGCTATTAAAGGATGTTGTATAAGTTTAGTATGCTGTAGTGTACCTCAAGTAAATGTTCTCATGGCTATTCAGACCACAGGAGGCTGCCGAGGGGAGGACAGCTCATAATAATGGCCGGAACAGAGCAAATAGAATGGCATTAAACACATGGAAATCATGTGTTTAATGTATTTGATACCATTCCACTAATTCTTATCCAGCCATTACCACAAGCCTGTTCTCCCCAATTAAGGTGCCACCAACCTTCAAATGCTTTAGTTCAGATGAAAATTGCTGCAAACATGACAATCGACTTCAAGACAGAATTAAGAACTGTAATACCATAACCAATGACAAGGGCGCCACCTGCCAGTCACAATATGAATGTATCTATTTTCATATTGTGCATTTTTTTAAAGCAAAGACAGGAAGGGAAAGGGGGATACCTAGTCAGTTGTCCAACTGAAATGTGTCTTCTGCATTTAACCCAACCCTTCTGAATCAGGACACACTCAATCAATACCATCTATGGAGTAAGTGCATTACATTTTCACATGCAAATACTGTCTGATTTCTGTATATCAAACATTCCATAAGAGCAACTACTTTTTAAAACATGTGAAGCTATCCATAAATTCTTTACAATAATAGGTCCTTCATTTTGGATTATGGTGTGTGTGGGTGGCATGTGCACACATGTAGCCTAACTAAGGTAAAACAGTTGATCTCCTATTGTCACAAGGCCTCTAAGTAAAGCTCACAATGAATTGATACTAGCTTTATCACTGAATAGGTGTTACTATCCTCACAAACGATGCTGAATCAAACCATAACCCAGGATATAGGGGCTGAGTGAATGTGGTCTGGAATTTGTGGAGGAGGGTCATTGTGTCAGAGATGTTGTAGAAGGACAGAGTTCCGGCACTGTGGTTCAGGTACACTCCTACTCTAGAGGAGCAAGGAACATCCATTCTCCGTTATTTTGGAAGAAACAAGTGTAGGGCGGAGGGGAGCAGTATATCCTCCAGGATTGATCATTGATCCCAAAACAATTCTGATAACCTACTTTCCAGATCTCTTCATTTGACACTACTATATCAGGGGATTGCCCATTATACTCTACCTCTCAGTAGACGCAGGCTCCAGACAGACTCTCTCTATACAACACCTGAGGGTGGTTGATCAATCTGACTCGATGGTACGAATAGGAAAATTCGTGGTCACTTTTCTATACCCCGCAGACACAAATTAATTTACTGTATTGGGATCCAATGTCAGCTGGCAAGAGTCTAGACTTCAGACACTATGGAGACAGGCCGACTCAACTTATAGCGCACATGGTTGAAGAATTGACTCATGTTAAATCAAGCGGCCAGAATATGATTGTGTGGATGTTCATTTTGGCACTTTGCACAATTATTTTGTCCTATGAAAATGTTGCCCTAAGTATCCTAAGGTGAAAGCCTGTAAGAAGTTCTGTGAGAGGGTTTAGTACATGCAGGAACATTCATGTACGCTTTTAAAGTAATACTGCAGGAAGGATAAACCGATATACCTTGCTAATCAGTTTCATATACAGTGCATTCTGAAAGTATTCATTCCCCTTCACTTTTTCCACATTTTGTTACGCTACAGCCTTATTGTAAATGTATTAAATAAAAATAAATCCTCATCAATCTACACACAAAACCCCATAAATGACAAAGCGAAAACAGTGTTTTTAGAAATGTTTTCAAATGTATAATTAAATGTCACACAGAAATACCTAATTTACATAAGTATTCAGACCCTTTACTATGAGACTCGAAATTTAGCTCAAGTGCACCTGTTTCCAGTGATCATCCTTGAGCTGTTTCTACAACTTTGAGTCCCCCTGTCATAAATTCAATTGATTGGACATGATTTGGAAAGGCACACCTGTTTATATAAGGTCCCACAGTTGATAGTGCATGTCTGAACAAAAACCAAGCCATGAGGTCGATGGAATCGTCCGTAGAGCTCCGAGACAGGATTGTGTAGAGGATTGTGTCAAGGCACAGATCTGGGGAAGGGTATCAAAAAAGGTCCCCAAGAACACAGTGGCCTCCACTGTGGGTAGTGCGTACAGCCCAGTACATCGCCGGGTCCAAGCTTCCTGCCATCCAGGACCTCTATACCAGGTGGTGTCAGAGGAAGGCCCTAAAAATCATCAAAGACTCCAGCCACCCCAGTCACAGACTGTTCTCTCTGCTTCCGCACGGCAAGCAGTACTGAAGCGCCAAGAGGTCCAAGAGGCTTCTAAACAGCTTCTACCCCCAAGCCATAAGACTCCAGAACAGCTAATCTAATGGCTACCCAGACTATTTGCCCCCCCCCCCCCGCTACTACTCTCTGTTATTATACCCTACCTGCATGGACATAATACTCTGTACCGGTACCCCCTGTATATAGTCCTGCTATTGTTATTCACTGCTGCTCTTTAATTGTTTGTTTTTCTTATCTTACTTTTTTCATTCATTTTTATTGATTGGTATTTTATTAAAACTGCATCGTTGGTTAAGGGCTTGTAAGTAAGCATTTCACTGTAAGGTCTACACCTGTTGTATTTGGCGAATGTGACAAATACAATTTGATTTGATTCTTAAATGGAAGAGGTTTGGAACCACCAAGACTCTTCCTAGAGCTGGCTGCCCGGCCAAACTGAGCAATCAGGGGAGAAGGGCCTTGGTCAGGGAGGTGACCAAGAACCTGATGGTCACTGACAGAGTTCCAAAGTTCCTCTGTGGAGATGGGAGAACCTTCCAAAAGCACAACCATGTCTGCAGCACTCCACCAGTGCTCCAAAAGTTCACCTTCCAGCAGGACAACGACCCTAAGCACACAGCCAGGACAGCGCAGGAGTGGCTTCAGACAAGTCTCTGGATGTCCTTGAGTGGCCCAGCAAGAGCCCGGACTTGAACCAGATCGAACATCTTTGGAGAGACCTGAAAATTGCTGTGCAACGACACTCCCCATTCAACCTGACAGAGCTTAAGAGGATCTGCTGGGAGAAATTAGCCAAAAACAGGTGTGCCAAGCTTGTAGTGTCATTGTCACGTAGAGTAGGCCAGAAGACTATACTGGAAAACCTAACCTCTATCAAAATAAAAAGATGGTAGAGTTCTTCTATGCAAGGGTGTTTATTTACAAAGTGATTCCGGAACAAAAACAACAGTACTGCCATCAAACATATACCTTATGGGACAACTTTTTAAAAAACAACACAAAAAACAGTGCTGCCCCATTCACAGCTCAATCCAAAATGGCCTCTCCATGAACTGAAAGAGAGGCTCCTTTTGTAGGGCTAGCCCCTCCCCTCAGAACAATTAACCCTAATTAATTAATCAATTACCTCGTCAAACCTACATTTTCCATTAACTAAACATACTAAAGTATATACATTGCAACATGTTTATGAAACAATATCACAACATAACAGTTACAAAATGACATCACTACTGACAGTGTCTTTCAATATGCACATTTACATTAATGAGCCATTTGGGACAGGCACTACAAAGTCAGATCAATTCCCTTTGCTCGGGGCCTTATCCAGCATACCCGGAAGCTACAGAGATAGAGAGAGGAACAGAACAGAACAGAACACAACAGAACAGAACAGAACAGAACAAACAACGCGCTCATCCATAACGTCGATAAGTAAAATACATATTGCCTATATTAAATATTGTTGGATTCCGGGTTTTACATTATAGCCATTACCATATATATGATTCAATATTATCTGCTGTTGGCTTGTGTGGATGTATGTATGTGTTATGCAACATAGCTGACTTGAAACATTGTTAACAGTTTCAGGGCCATGGGCCTTTCTCATGATGGAAAAATACAGAGTAGCATGAAGACAGGAACTGTGCAATGAGTTGGGGGGGGGGCACATTCAGAGCGTGGTATTGCGAGAACAAACGGTCTTTTTAACAGGAGCCAGGTGCGAGATAACGGTATCGAGCATGAGCGCATGGATGTTCTTCACAGCAACAGTTACATCTATCAACTGAAGCACTTAGGGGGCTGGGACCAGCTTCTGCGCCAACAATCAACAATAGGCTGGGTGAGTCTAAACCACGCCCAGTCTCTACTTTGACAGGCCGGCTCGGAAGCAGGAACTACTGTCATCAGGGTATATTATAATATCAGGAACAAGTCAGTTGTCAGGAACAAGTCAGTTCTCTGTTCTGCCCTGCTTGGTATTACAGTGAGCCCGTATATACGAAAGTTGCATTTGCCATTTATTACTTAGCTAATAAAAAATACATAGTATACAATCGGTGACTCATTGTTATATTTATCCTAATACCCGATTCTAATTTACGCAACTCTAACAATATGAACATTGACAAGTGTGAAATGTATCTATTAAGACAGAAAAGTTAACTTGTGTGTCGACCCACATTGTTACCTTATCTGATAATGGAGCAGGGAGGAGTGATGAATGTGTGTGTGCGTTAAAGAACCAAATGCTGCCAGCGGCCAGTGACGGACTTCTACGTCACAGTCATAACCAAGAAGACTCGAGGCTGTAGTTGCCAAAGAGGGGTCTGAGTACTTTCCGAATGTAGATATACCTTGATTATCATATCATTTTGAAGAATTATCAATAGCGATGCCCACCACAACAGTCACCCTCGAAGCATCGTTACCCATCGCTCCACAAAAGCCGCGGCCCTTGCAGAGCAAGGGGCGAGGGGACGTGCACCCCGACCTGGGCGCCCGTCCCCTCGCCCCAGGGACGCTCTGCACACGTCAACAGTCACCCTCGAAGCATCATTACCCATCGCTCCACAAAAGCCCGGCCCTTGCAGAGCAAGGGGAACCACTACTTCAAGGTCTCAGGGCAAGTGACGTCACCGATTGAAACGCCACTAGGCGCGCACCACCGCTAACTAGCTAGCCATTTCACATTGGCTACACTTAGGTATACCACGAGTATGACAAAATGTTTAGTTTTGCTGCTCTAATTACGTTGGCAACCAGTTTATAATACCAATAAGGCTCCTCTGGGGTTTGTGATAAATGGCCAATATACTGTACTACGGCTAAGGGCTGTATCCAGGCACTCTGCATTGCGTCATGCTTAAGAACAGCCCTTGGTGGGGCTGCAGGTAGCCCCACCAGTGTTGGGCCAGCAACCGGAAGGTTGCTAGATCGAATCCCCCGAGTTGACAAGGTAAAAAATCTGTAGTTCTGCCCCTGAACAAGGCAGGTAACCCACTTGTTCTTAACTGACTTGCCTAGTTAAAAAAATATATATTTAAAAAAAAGTGGTGGTATTATTGCTTAAATAACACACTGTATATTTGCACAGTAGAAATCAATGGCTATAGTTCGTACATATTCTATGTGTGTGCTGCTTTTGAAAGCAAAAGTCGAATTTAAAACATTGTCATTGTTGAATTCGATGTTCATAATAGCAAGCCAGGACTGATGGTTTGGTTAGCTAAACTAGCAAGTTTCTTTGTTTGGTTACCAAGGAAACTACTGTAGCGACCTAGTAAACTTGCTTGCTACTTCAGTGAATTGAACACATTTCTACCGGCAAATGAACACACTTCTAGCGGTAAATGTTTTAAATTATAGCCTGGTATAAAATGGATAATCAACTCGGGGCTCTATGCGTTCTCTGGAAAATAATGCTGGTCCGTAGAAGGTTAGGTCCACTCCGCTAACAGCAGCGTGTCATGGAACACACCTTCCACGGCGTTCATTATTTTCCAGAGAACGCATAGCCCCTCGTTGATCACTCCTTAAATATTGTCCTAGCACTAGTCTCTCTATTTAACATGAGTAGCTGGCTAGCAAGCATATGAGGTTTGATTATACGTGTTGAGATTACCATAGCACGAATACTAAAGGTTGCAGTAGTGTGAGATTGACAACGTATTCCTTGACAACGAAAAAACTGTTTTTTTCTCTTTGTTCTAGAAATTCATTTGACCAACCTTTCCCTGGTATTTTGGCCGTTTTCTCCATGCTAGTAAAAGTCTACACACCCGTTGCACAGTCTTAACTTTTTGCTGCCTTAAAATGTAATCTAAAAAATTTTTTAAAGATTTTTTCCCCCCTACCGAGCTACACAACCTTCTCCATATGTTCAAAGTGAAACCAAATTAATAAAAACTAAGAAATAAACATGTATTGATTCACACCCCAGGGTTAATACTTGGTGCAAGCACCTTAGGCAGCCATTACAGCTGTGAATACGTTTTAATAAGATTCTACCAACCTTGCACAACTCTTGGGGCAATATATATCCATTGTTTTTGTCAATATTATTGAAGCTCATTACATTTGGTTGGGAATTATTGATAGACACTAATATTCAAACCGTGTCACTGATTTTCAAGCATCTTTAAGCGGGGACTGCGACTAGACCATCCAGGAACACCTCTTCGAAAGCCGTTCTGGTCTAAAACTCCATCGCAGGGTTAGGTTTTCAGAAGACTGGCAGGTTTTCCTCTAACTTTACCCTGGGCTTTGCTCCTTTCATATTTTTTTTTTATCCTAACGTACTCCCCAGTCCCTGCCGGTGACAAACACACCCATAACATAATGCTGCCCCCACAATACTTGAAAATACAGACCATCAACAATATTGCATTCAGTCAACATTGCTGGCCTATATGACAAAGTGAAAAGAAGGAAGCCTGTGTTACAAAATGCAGTGAAACCCTCTGTATTGTCAAGTACTAGCATCATGTTATTGGTGTGTTTGTCACCAGCAAGGACTGGGGAGTTTGTCAGGATCAAAAGGAATATGAGAGGAGCAAAGCCCTGGTAAGCGTTAGAGGTAAACCCACCTCAGACTTCTGAATACATAACCCTGGGATTAGCAATATGCATGCTCCACCCACCTGAGGACCTGTCTTTTTCAGCCATCTATTTCCTGTGTTTGAGGGGTGCAAAATCCACTTGTCACTTAAATCTCGCTGGATTTATTGTTTTCATTTTACTCCTGCAACTCTTTCATACTCTTGCTTGTGCCTGATTTTCCCATTAAAAGTTCCGGCCGCATAAATGTTTTAATGACTTGCCAAACACACCCGGTAATGGCTGAAATGGGCTCAGTGGAATACATCTATAAGAACGTTAAAACTCCAGCGATAATTGAGCTCCGGCGATAATTGAACACATCCTCTCGACACTTACATCACAAGAAAGAGAAGAAAGATAGCTTTATTTTTATGAGTGTTCATTTTTTTGTGGAATTCAAGAAAGTTATCATTTAATACAGTTGAAATGTTTACAAATGAGATCCGATTAAATGAAAGCATCTTCCGAAAATGAACACTTGGATTATAATGATATTATGTCTGATCTCGCAAACAATGTAAAGTATGTATAGATAGGTGTAATCTAGAGCCAAGCATGTTCATTTTTAATCTGAGGATATGCTGCTATTCACATGTTGAACATGACAACAGCAGTAATTAATGGGGCGGTCTAGACAGCACAGGTGAGTACAGGTAGGCCTGGACAGAGCAAGTGTTTGGTGGTTGCAGCCTAGTTCAACCCCTTTATCTTAATGTATTCATATATGCAAATACTCCCAGTGTATTTATGCAAAGCTGGCACATATACTTGCTTTTATTTTAACACAAAATATTAAAAAAGGTACCTGATACCATTAGAAAATGTATATATGAGTGCATTCTAAGAAAACATTAGTAAAATTTTACAATAAATTACCTGAATTCCCACCAACATCGCTGACATTATTTGTTTGTGCAAGAAAACATTTTGTCTTTATCTGATGGATTTTAAAAGTGCTAAAAGTTTTGATTATTTTCATCCATTGTCCAACTGTTGCATTTATTAGAATTATTTTGAAAACCATTTAATAATTTTGATGACCATGAATGCTCTGGCGCGGGACGTGGACCCCACTCCACCATAGTCCTTCTCCACCTCCGTGGCCTCTTTATCGCGGCAACCCTCGCCGCCGACCTCGGACTGGGGACCCAAACCACGGGTCCCGAATGGACGGAAGATTCTGGCAGCACCGAATGGACGGAAGATTCCGGCAGCACCGGACAGGTGGGCGATTCCGGCAGCTCCTGGCGGCTCTGGCAGCTCAGGAGAGACGGGAGACTCTGGCAGCTCAGGAGAGACGGGCGACTCTGGCAGCTCAGGACAGACGGGCGACTCTGGCAGCTCAGGACAGACGGGCGACTCTGGCAGCTCAGGACAGACGGGCGACTCTGGCAGCTCAGGACAGAGCTGCCTCACGGCATAACACGGTGCCTGCCCGGTCCCTCTCTCTCCACGGTAAGCACGGGGAGTTGGCGCAGGTCTCCTACCTGACTACCCAATACATTTTTGGGGCTGCCTCTCTGGCTTCCAGCTGCGCTGCCGTGCTGCCTACTCATACCGCCGCCTCTCAGATTTCGCTGCCTCCAGCTCTGCCTTGGGACGGCGATATTCCCCAGCCTGTGCCCAGGGTCCTTTGCCGTCCAGGATCTCCTTCCATGTCCAGGAGTCCTGAGATCGCTGCTGCTGCTGCTGCCCGTTACCACGCTGCTTGGTCCTTTGGTGGTGGGTGCTTCTGTAATATTCGTCGTCTTCCTCTGATGAGGAGTAAGAGAGATCGGACCAATTTGCAGCGTGGTAAGTGTCCATTTTAATAAGACAAACTGAACACTATAAAAATATAAAAATAACTAAATGAAACAAACAAAACGTTCCCATGTGGTAACAAAGACTAACACGGAAAATAATCACCCACAACTCAAAAGTGAAACCAGGCTACCTAAATATGGTTCTCAATCAGGGTCAACGATAAACAGCTGCTTCTGATTGAGAACCATACCAGGCCAAACACAGAAATCCCAAAACATAGAAAAAGGAACATAGACAACCCACCCAACTCACGCCCTGACCATACTAAAACAAAGACATAATAAAATAACTAAGGTCAGAACGTGACAGTCACCCAGTAAAATACTACTTGAGTAAAAGTCTAAAAGTATTTGGTTTTAAATATACTTAAGTGTCAAAATTAAATATAATTGATAAAATATAATTAAATATCAGAAGTAAAAGTATACATCATTTAAAAGTCAGGGAAAATGTATGGAGTATAACGTACATCATTTTCTTTAGGAATGTAGTGAAGTAAAAGTAAAAGATCTCTCAAATATAAATGGTAAAGTAAAGTGCAGATACCCCAAAAAATGACTTAAGTAGTACTTTTAAGTATTTTTACTTATGTACTTTACCCCACTTATGATTCCAAACCAAATGTATCGTGCACGCGCTCGTGCGTCTGCGTGCGCCATCGTGCGCATGTTGATTTTGTCCCCCCACACCAGGTCGAAATATCAAAACAAACTATGAAACAATTATATTAATTTGGGGACAGGTCGAAAAGCATTAAACATTTCTGGCAATTTAGCTAGCTAGCTTTCTGTTGCTAGCTAATTTGTCCTGGGATATAAACATTGTGTCGTTATTTTATCTGAAATGCACAAGGTCCTCTACTGCAACAATTAATCCACAGCTAAAACAGTCAACCGAGTCTGTTTCTTGTAATCTCTCCTCCTTCAGGCTTCTTCTTCTTTGGACTTCATATGGCAGTTGGCAATCAACTTCAAGGGGCATTATCACAACTGACTGGACTGGAGTGTAAACCTCAGTTCATCTTTCAATCATCCACGTGGGTGGGTATATGCTCCTAAAAACCAATGTGGAGATGGCACGTGGGTATATGCTCCTAAAACCCAATGAGGTGGGAGAGGCAGGACTTGCAGTGCATCCAGCGTCACAAATAGAACCAAGTTCTATTTTAGCGCCTGGCTACGCAGACGCTCATTGACGTGGACGAGCAATGTGGGTGCAATGATTGAGTAACATGTATGTATACATTTATTTAGCAACACTCGCACAGATGACACGAGCGGTGTGTTCAGCATGTAAGAGTTGTGCAAAGTTGGTAGAATCATATTAAAAAAGATTCACAGCTGTAATGGCTGCCAAAGGTGCATCCGCCAAGTACGAACTCTGGGGTATGAAGGCATACACAATCTATTTATCTATTTATTTTATTGCTTTTTAAAAAATTTGACATTTTCTTTCACTTTGAAAATGTGGAGTAGGTTTTTTAGATCTGTGTGGGGAAACCCAGTTGAATCCCTTTTAAATTAAATGTTAAGGCAGCAAAATGAGAAGACTGCAAGGTATGTGTAGTTTTTCACTGGGTGTGTAGACTTTCACTCAACACTGTAGGGTGGCAGATAGCCTAGTTGTTAAGAGACTTGGGCCAGTAACAGGTTCGAAACCCCAAGCCAACTAGGTGAAAAATCAGTTGATATGCTTTGTTTTGGATAAGAGTGTGTGCTAAATGTAAAAATGTTTGTCCTGTAGCTGATCTTTCAGTTTCTTAAAGATGTGGGGAAATGTATGGATAGAGAGGCCTCAGATCCGGTAGAGACACAGAGAGACTGGAAACTCTACGGAGAGGCAAATGGGTAGAATAGATTATGAAAGACAAACTTTACTTTAGATCAAGCTCATTTCAAAGAAAAATAAGTCTGGTCAAAGATAGCCATTACAGGGTATTTTGGGGGACACCTAATTTATAGATGACACCTGGAGGAAATGGATTTGATCTTCTGAGTTTGAGAGCTGCTCCAGGTCAGCATTTCAACTCAACTCACTTCAGACTTTTCCTGGGCTTTGATCAGCTCCTTCACATCAGAGAGCCTTCTCTCAATGGAGTGCATGAGCTCAATAAACATCCTCTCACTGTCTTCCACAGCTGCCAGTGCAGAGTGCTGTACGGAATCATAAACACAGAGGTGGGGTGGAGTCCATTTCAACCAACCCATTCACTCAGCTCTTACCTGGATCCCAGACAGAATGTAAATGTAAACATGTAAATAATTGATATAGATGACCCTAACACTTATCTTTAGAGAGGCCACAGCCTGTTTCATGTCTTGCATCTCCTTCTGTCTCTCCTGGATTGTCTGCGGGATTTCGGATGTTTCTCCCCCAACTGTTTGCCTATAAATAAATCCTATGAATGTGAAATGCCTTTAGCCATTTATATTTGGAAACTATTCATATTCTGGTGTTTGTCATGTTTGAAATATGTTATGCCCTATATGAACTCAATGTGAGGATTGGCAACAACAACTCTCCCACGCTAACTCTTAACTCAGCCCCCGGGGTATGTCTTCAGTCCACTGCTGTACTTTCTGTTCACCCACGACTGTGTGGTGGTGTCATGACAACAACCTCTCCCTCAGCGTCAGCAAAACAAAGGAGTTGATTGTTGACTTCAGGAAAAAGAGGAGGGAACATGGCCCGGTCCACATCAATGGAACTGCAGTAGAAAGAGTCACAAGTTTTAAGTTCCTTGACGTCCACATCACCAAGGACTTGTCATGGACCAACAACACCACTCTTGTCAAGAGAGCGCAACAGTGTCTCTACCTTCTTAGGCTACTGAAGAAATTTGGCGTGCTGCCCCGGGTCCTCTCCAAATACTACAGCTGCACCATTGAGAGCGTCCTGACAGGTTGTATCACGGCCTGGTACGGGAAGTGATCCTTCCACGACTGCAATGCCCCCCAGCCACGAGGTGTTCTCTCCTTTACCGTTGGGCAGACGGTATCAGAGCATGAGGTCTGATACCAACAGGCTCAGAGACCGTTTCTATCTACAAGCCAGTTTCTCACTACAAGATGCTGAACACTTGAACTGTACTGACTACCTGCTTTTGATTCTCCGCACCTTAGCACACATGCACTCACTCATACACACATACATTCATGATACACACACATCACAACTGCTGCTACCAGGCTCTTATTTTATACTGCCCCCACCCCCCCTTCCCCAATACACATGTAAATATTGGACTATAAATTGTGTCTTCCTGTATGATACTTATAAGTTATAAAGGTTTATTGTATTCTACTGAGCCATTTACTTTATGTTTGTATTCTTATATTTTATTATATAATGTTGTGGTATTGTCGAAAAGGAACCTGCAAGTAGGCATTTCATTGGACGATGTATACCATATGTATCCCGTACATACGACTAATAATACAACTTGAAACAATGAGATTAAATGTATTCCTAAAAGACAACTGAAGTTTATCCTGACAACAGTTAATGATTGATATTTTATATATTGTACATTGATATTTTCTGGTCGTTGGCTGTTGTTTTTTGTTCGTCCAGTTACAGTATATCACCTCAGCAAAAACACTTCCATTTAATTATCAATATACTGCATGCTTGCAAAAGTATTCATCCCCCTTGGTGTTTTTCTGATTTTGCCATAGCATGGTATTCTTTCACTGTAATAGCTACTGTAAATGGAACAGTGCAGTTAGATGAACAAGAATTTAAGCTTTCTGCCAATATCATATATGTCTATGTCCTGGGAAATGTTCGTGTCACTTACAACCTCATGCTAATCGCATTAGCCTACGTTAGCTCAACCATCCCATGGGAGCGACACCGATCCCAAAGAATTATTTTTATTTAAGTACTTTACACCACTGGTTTTTGAGACAGGGTGTCACCCAAAGCTGTAATCATTAGGTATTTTGTCGCAAAAAATAAATATATATATATTTATGTATATATATATATATTTATGAAAATACACAAGGACCAGAGGACTCAGCTGCTTTCACTGTAGATTGCTGTAATTCATATCACATATCATATGTAGTTTTTATACATTATAATCAATTTGCATGAAAATGAATTGTTATGAAAAATTCCATAATTGTCACATGCTGTTACAGTATCTCTAACCCTGGGGTTATGTTAAGCCCCCCAACGTTCTGTATTGTTCAGTTGAAGTTCTAATTAAAAGACTACAGTTAGCTATGACACTTGTGGTCATGTCTATCATTCAAACATAACACCTATAAATCAAGGGGTCGTTCATTCATTTAAATCAATGTAAATCTTACAGAGGCTGTCAGAGGAAGTGTGATATTGGGAGAATCGCAATTGTCCCCTCTAACCTTCTTCTCCAATGGGTTTTGAGAATGAAGTGAGAAGAGCGGACTTGAGGAGTATGCAATTGGGATTTTCCCTATGTTGTCAATGTAAGGATGAAAATTGGATGTTCATCATTGACAATTGTGTAAATCACTTAAGTAGTACTTCAAAGTATTTTTACTTAAGTCATTTTGGGGGTTTCTGTACTTTACTATTTATATTTTTGACAACTTTTACTTCACTACATTCCTTAAAGAAACAAATGTACTTTTCACTCCTTACATTTTCCACGACACCCAAAAGTACTCGTTACATTTTGAATGCTTAGCAGGACAGAAAATGTTCCAATTCACACACTTATCAACAGAACCTCCCTGGTCATTCCTACTGCCTCTGATCTGGCAGACTCACTAAACACAAATGCATCGTTTGGAACATACGTCTGACTGTTGGAGTGTGCCCCTGGCTATCTGTAAATAAAAAATGTAATTGTGCCATATGGTTTGCTTAATATAAGGAATTTGAAATTATTCTTACTTTTACTCTTGATACTTAAGTATATTTAAAACCAAATAATGTTTTACTTTTACTCAAGTAGTAATTTACTAGGTGACTTTCACTTTTACTTTAGTCATTTTCTATTATTTTACTCAAGTATGACAATTGGGTACTTTTTCCACCACTGATCATTGACCTGTGTCTATAAAATCCTGTCTGTCACCTGAACTAATTGAGAAGGTGGTTGCATGTCAAGAATAAAGTTACGATTTATAGAGCTCCTGTATGCTGCCTCTGGTCTTAGACTTCATATAGTTGACGCTACATTCTCTGAACCCTCCAAACTGCGCTTACATTAACAATGACATTGTAACAAAAACATTCTGGCACTCACTTATTTTCACATCTCCGGTAGAGGGGGCGCAATGCTTTTTATTAGATACAGTAGAAATTACTATGCAATGTTAAAGAGACAAAAACATTTGACGCGGATGTAGAGAGTGTGTAACCTGTAAAGATAGCACCACCTCCCGATCATTTTGTTAGGCTGTGATACCCTGGTAATTTGTACATACATTTACCGATTTCGGGGAGAAGTTGCTTCTTCAGATTCACCATCACTTCTGACGGGACCCTCCGGAGGATAATAATCAATTGAGTATTGATACACACCCAACTAAAAAGTAATTTTACAGGTAAATTGCAACCCTATCGAATGCAAATGAAACCGTACCTTGCATAGCCTAACATTACATTTTGCACAACTCCAAAATAGGTTGCATGCTTTTAGAATACTAACCTACACTTGATCTGTTGACTTGAAAGCGCATTGTTCAGGAGACGTTAAATAGTTTATTATAAATCCAACAGATTGTTATTATTTTTATTTATTTTGCATCATAGTCATAATCGGAAATTGGTTTTGTTTATCATCGCTGCATCAGACATTCGCACAATGTCGGTATTGCTAGGTTTCTATTCAATTTATTTATTTGACAGGGACAATGCACATTAATTAACAGTTCCCTAAATGTGCCAGATTTAGGCAGTTTGGTAGTTTTCATCTGTAGTCCCTAGGCAGATAGTTGCTATCTAGTATCTAGCCTGTGGTTTATCTTGTAACTCAAACTTTACTACGTGGGGCGATTAGTGTTAAAATATGTTATGTTGATAACGCTAAATATGACACCAATAAGATATAATGATTTATAAGACTTTAAAGTAATTACATTATGAACAAGAGCTAAACGCGGAATGGGGATGCACTTCCAGAGAAAACACATGAAACTGATAGGGTGATTCAGAAGATAGCTGGAGGGGGATTTGAACCTTTGCCAATAAAAAAGTGAATGCTGCAACCTGGTCTCAGAGCATTTCGTATCCATCTGTATTTAATTTGAAATACTCTTACATTTCGTATGGTATGTATTAATTTGTGGATGTCCAGGGTTAGGGGAAGGATTAGCTAACATGCTAAGTAGTTGCCAGTTAGTTTAAAAAGTAGTAAGTAATTAACAAAAATGCAAAAGTTGTCTATGATGAGATTCAAAAATACAACCTTTTGGTTTGCTAGATGTTCGCATTGTTATACACCCAACCAACCACCCTCCCTCCTTCCGATTTTCCCTTAAGTAACCTTCTGTCTTATGTAACCATACCAAACAGAACATAGTAGGTAGCCTAGTGGTTAGAGGGTTAGGCCAGTAACCGAAACGTTGCTGGATTGAATCCAGGGCTGACAAGGTAAAAGTATATAGTTCTACCCCTGAGCAAGGCAGTTAACCCACTGATGCCGAAGACTTGGATGTTGATTTTGGCAGCCCCCTGCACCTCTCTGATTCAGAGGGGTTGGAATAAATGCAGAAGGCATTCATTCAGTTGTACAACTGACTAGGTATCCCCCTTTCCCATATCACACCAAATTGAGTGTCCCGGATTTACTTTTACTATGTTACGTCTTGTCTCTGAGACAAGGCTCTGCTCCCAAAGGAGATGTTTGTACTTGCCTAACAATTCCTCTCCTGATGGAATTATTTTTCTTAACGACATACACCAACTGATGGTGCAATAAAGACGCTTTACAATTGGTTTTCACTCTACACGCATGCAAACACACACACACACACACTGGTAGGCAATTATTCTGTAGTCAAATTCACTGTTGTAAATATGGAGGAGAATGGCAGAGTCGTAGTTGTATGATTTACTAGTGTCTGCATCCCAGCTGACCCACTATTTGGGACACCCTTATTAATAGATATCTACTTTTTCAGACACTGGATACACAATATCCATATGCCAGCATCAGCTACTTGAGCATTAGGTATTGTGGTATTACTGTAAGTTTGCCCCAGGTCATGCCCAGGAATTTGAACATGATTTTCCAAGCACTTCCTGTTTGCAATGAAGGAACATTGTGCAGATGGGATGTTGCTCTAACCAGCTTAGGAAAATAGTTGAGAGAAAAGATAATAAAGGAAATAATAGAATGTGCTGAATTCTTCATTAAGTACGTGTTTTGCTATACAGGTCATAATGCCAATGTTAATGTATGCAGCATATAATGTTATAATGAGCATATAGTCATATTCTATATAATTTCATGATCATTTATAAAATGGACAGAGCTATGAATTTGGTTTGTGAGAATGATGTCCATGTTGACACAGATCTCAACATAGTGCCTTCCTCAGCAGGTGTTAGAAAACTGGAGTGAGTACTGGCCATGGGATTCTCACAGGAAGGTTGTGGACTACCATTTGGGAAACATAAAGATAACTGAACCAAATTAGATGTATTCTGCAACCATTTTGCCACATTTTGGAACATCTTGAGACTCAACGTGTTCACAAGGACACTTACTCAAAAAACACATTTTCTCACTCAATCTTTCTCTTAATGTTGCAGGGACGTCAAAATGCTACGGATTTACTTGTGCTTGAGTGTTGTTGTCAACGTGGCCGTCTCGCAGGAAGCTGAGGAACCCATCTCATACACGGCAAGTACCCCTCTCACAACCTCCACATGCAAACACTGCAGTGCCTGCTGCCAAAAAATAGAGTGGGTTTCCCGGAGCCTAGTTCCAGTGCCAGACTAAAATGCACATTCAATGGCGATCCTCCATTGGAGACTATAGGCTTAATCTGGGAAACTGGCACTAAAAGACGCAGCCCCTTACCGGAAAAAAATGGCTTCTGTCAAACGGTTGTGGCAACTCTTTGGTAAATTTTCCGCAAATTTGCGCTAAGCTCATATTTTCACATTCAAATTACTTTTGTGGCAAACTGTGGCGTCAAATTTGCGGTGACGTGAACTTCTGGCAAACCATCCTGGAAAGCTTGTAGCAAACATGACTGTTTCCTGCAAAATAAGAAAAGACTAATTAGTTCAGATTTTTGGTTAGTTTGTGTATTAACAACATTTTATGCAGCGTTGGGGAGTAGTGAACTACATGTACACTGACAAAAAATATTAACGCAACGTGCAACAATTTCAACAATTTTACTGAGTTACATTTTAAAGAAATTAATTAGGCACCAAACTATGGATTTCACATGACTGGGACTACAGATATGATTATGTTGGGTCACAGACACCTTACAAAAAAGGTAGGGGCGTGGATCAGAAAATCAGTCAGTATTTGGTGTGACCACCATTTGCCTCAGGCAGCGTGACACATCTCCTTCGCATAGAGTTGATCAGGTTGATTGTGGCCTGTAGAATGTTGTCCCACTCCACTTCAATGGCTGTGCGAAGTTGCTGGATATTGGCAGGAACTGGAACACACGGTCATAAACATCGATCCAGAACAACTCCGACATTGATCGTCCTAATATTTATATATTTCTTAATTCCATTCTTTTACTTTTAGATGTGTGTATTTGTTGTGAATTATTAGATACTAGTGCACTGTTGGAGCTAGGAACACAAGCATTTCACTACACCCACAATAACATCTGCTAAATATGTGTATGTGACCAATACATTTGCTTCCCAAACATGTTCAATGGGTGACATGTCTGGTGAGTGTGCAGGCCATGGAAGAACTGGGACATGTTCAACTTCCAAGAATTGTGTACAGATCCTTGCGACATGGAGCCGTGCAATATCATGCTGAAACATGAGGTGATGGCAGCGGATAAATGGCATGACAATGGGCCTCAGGATCTCGTCACAATATCTCTGTGCATTCAAATTACCATCGATAAAATGCAACTGTGTTTGTTGTCCGTAGCTTATTCCTGCCTATACCATAACCCCAATGCCACCATGGGGCATTCTGTTCAGCAAACCGCTCGGCCATATGACGCCATGTACGCTGTCTGCCATCTGCCTGGTACAGTTGAAACCGGGATTCTTCTGTGAAGAGCACACTTCTCCAGCATGCCAGTGTCCATCGAGGGGTGAGCATTTGCCCACTGAAGTTGGTTACAATGCCGAACTGCAGTCAGGTCCAGACCCTGCAGAAATTCTTTGGTTGTGCAAACCGACACTTTCATCAGCTGTCTGGGTAGCTGGTCTTAGACGATCCTTCAGGTGAAGAAGCCGGATGTGTAAGTCCTGGGCTAGCGTGGTCACACATGGTCTGCGATTGTGAGGCCGATTTGGATGTACTGACAAATTCTCTAAAACAGCTTATGGTAGAGAAATTAACGTTACGTTTTTTGGCAACAGCTCTGGTGGACATTCCTGCAGTCAGCATGCCAATTGCACACTCCCTCAAAACTTGAGACATCTGTGCCATTGTGCTGTATGGCAAAACTGCACATTTTAGTGGCCTTTTTTGTGTGTCCCCAGCACAAGGTGCACCTGTGTAATAATCATGCTTAATCAGCTTCTTGATATGCCACACCTGTCAGGTGGATGAATTATCTTGTGAAGGAGAAATGCTCACAATTTGAGAGAAATACGTTTTTCTGTGCATGGAACATTTCTGGGATCTTTTATTTCAGCTCATGAAACATGGGACCAACACTTTACATGTTGTGTTTATATTCTTGTTCAGTATAGTTAAACTAGTAATTTAACTACATTTCCAGTAGCTTGGTGGTAGTTGAGCTAAATTCAAATCTAGGTAGTGCTCTAAGTAGTTTAAGCATATTTTGTAATATTTCTAAACATTTATTTGAAAATGCAAAGTTCATCATCAATATAAATGACAACACTAACCGTTGTGAATTTAGAAAACATGAACACTAAATGGGAACAAAGTTTGCGTGTGTGTGATGCTTACTTATGCTGTCTTACAAACAACAAGCCTGTGACTCTGCTCTTTGCAGACAGGTGTGTTGCACTGAGAACACCAGTAGCTGACTTTTCTATCCTTTGCGCTTGGGCAGAGCTGGCACCTCTTCCTCTTCTGGCCCTGGCTGCTCTGAGTGGTGGTAGCATGGCTCTCTTTCATCACCCCACAGCTTTCTATTGCCTCAGTTCTTCTATGGAGATGGGAGAACCTTCCAGAAGGACAACCATCTCTGCAGCACACCAACAATCAAGCCTTTATGGTAGAGTGGCCAGACGGAAGCCACTCCTCAGTAAAAGGCACATGACAGCCACCTAAAGGACTCTCAGACCATGAGAAACAAGAGTCTCTGGTCTGATGAAACCAAGACTGAACTCTTTGGATAGAAGGCCAAGCGTCACGTCTGGAGGAAAGCTGCTCATCCACTGTGACGCAGTGTTCACTCCAGTAAGACCCCTTTTTACTCAGTCTATTTGACTGGTTTTCACTCTCCTCAGAGGGGGAGTACTCCCCATCTGTAGAATCATCTAGGACAGCTGGACTACCAGGTGCATCCACAACTCCAACTTTAGCCACAGGCACATAGTCTGTGCCATCTGAATTGGATACCTCTGATTCTGAGTCAGAGGCAGCATTGGCTTCCTCATCCAGCATGTGTAAAACCATTTTGGTTGTATATCTGGCAGCATTCTTATGAGCCTCCTTATGATACTCCTTTTACTCAATGAGTTAAAAAGGATAAATGAAAACGGTTATTAATGAACATTATAAACAAGATATATGATAAATATTTGATTAACTACTTTGATTTTATTGTTGTAGCAAAAAGAATGTGCAATGCAGTGGATTCCATAAGAAATACACATGGGTCATATTTGATCCACATTTGAAAACTTGGGGTAAGGAATTCCTGGAATATTAGATAATAAAAAATAAAAAAATGTTTTGGGGGGGGGTCAATACAGCAACAACAAAAAACATTAGGCCGGGTCATTTTGATCCGGCATATGCATCCTAGGGTTAATAGTCTAAATTAAACATTCTGTTAAGATATGACCCCAACGTGATCTGTCCTTGAAATTTGTAGTCTATGACATTTCAGATTTACATGGTGATCATTTTTCACGAGGTAGTTTGAATGTAGTGAACTACTTTTTCAAAGTAACTTTAGGTAGCCTTTTACACTCGCACCTGTACACAGGTTGAAAATGGCAGATGTGGACACTGATAAGAGTGTAAATTTCAACACAGTGGCTGTACAGTAACATGCTTTACATGACGTCAGATCTCAAGGGTCTCCGCTTCACAGATCTGTATAGGTTTTGACTGACAGCCGTTCTGAAATTGAAAGCCACGCGCTAATGATGCTTGGGCTGACTCATAACCTGCAGACCCCACAGTTATATTGCGGGGCAGGCAGGTTTAGGGTCATGAAATATTGTGTGAATGAAGGGCGGGTGGGTGGCGGGTTGAATAAAGAGAAAACAATAGCCTACTGTAGCCTACTGTTCAGATGGATTAAATGGAAACTGAAATCTGACTGTAGGTCTATAACCTGCAGAATTAAGCATTTCTTCCATTAAAATTATACACCAAATGTAGGCAAAATTAGGACTCAGGAACAGGAGTGGAGAAATATGATTTCTTTCTTTCAGCATCTTGAGAGAATGTGAATGCGCAGTTAGATACCTTCTGTAGAGGTGCTATCTTAATCAGCATCATAAAAGCTGATTGTATTTCAACCACATAAAATATACATCCAAGCCGAACTTAAATCTTATCAGAAACAAGTTGGGTCGTTTTCACAGCTTTCTATTTCCTTTCCTTACATTTTAGTATTTTTTTATAGCATTTTCTCACCGGTCCCTTAACGTCTTTGCTCCATGAAAGAAGCGGAGATGACAGAAAACTTTACCAATGTCAACTAGATTGAAGCATTCATTCTATCGGTTTATGACGGTTTATGACGGTTTATGACATTCTTCTGGCGAGCAAGGGTTTATTTAGTCACATATAATGACAGAAGAGAAGCGGCATGTATCTATAGACAAATTGACTAACAAATAGCCTACGAAAATGTCAAAAATTATAAGTAGAAACATACCTAAATCAGGAAAAAAAGCATGGACCCCTGTCAAAAATCTTTCTGCCTACAGCAAATGTTTTTCTATATTATGGGTTAGGGTCGGTTGTGGGCCTCCAGATTTTCACTTTATCGCTTATAGTCAGGCGGGTGGGGATGGGTTATTAGCAATTGCGAGCGTGTGCACCCCCACCATGCGCGACAAGAAGTTGCCCCCATCCCCATCCCCCACTTATTGGGCAGCTTTAGCTACATTTTGGTTGTCTGAGTGAGGGAAATGCTGTAAATTAAGAGGACTCTATGTATTTTGAAAGTTGAGACATTGAGATTATAATACATCAACCGTGTAACCCGTGATACAAGTATTCAAAGTCCTTCACATGGATGGCTGACTCGTGTCCCAGGTGACCTGGTTGAGGATGTTGGGATATGACATGGAAAGCCACTAGGGGCAACAGTGAGCACTGTTACCTTCAAGAAGGTTTCGGTTTTGCTATGGCGGGGTTTCCCAAACTTGGTTCTCAGGACTCCAAAGGATGCATGTTTTGGTTTTTGTCCTATCATTACACAGTTGATTCAAATAATGAACTAATGATCAAGCTTTGATCATTTTAATCAGCTATGTAGTGTTAGGGCAAAAAACTAAACGTGCACCCTTTGGGTTCCCGGGGACCGAGTTTGGTCGTGCCAGGGTGTTGTGGACAGGGATGGCAAATGGGTGTATGCATCTGCCTCTGATTCCAAAGGTTGCAAGTTCAAATCCAACGATAGAAAGTTTTTTATTTATTTTTGTTTTAAGCCTATCCCAAAACTTAACTCTTTCCTTGGGGTGGCAGGTAGCCTAGTGGTTAGAGCATTGGACTAGTAACTGAAAGGTTTCAAAATCAAATCCCCGAGCTGACAAGTTACAAATCTGTCGTTCTGCCCCTGAACAAGGTAGTTAACCCACTGTTCCTAGGCTGTCATTGAAAATAAGAATTTGTTCTTAACTGACTTGCCTAGTTAAATAAAGGTAAAATAAATTTTTAAAACATTCAGAGTTAATGCCTAAACTTAACCCTAACTTTAAAAATTCAGAGTTAATGCCTAAACTTAACCCTACCTTAAAAATTCAGAGTTAATGCAACAACTTTGAAATTTGAGAAACATGGATGAATGTCTAATTCTGAGATATAGTTAAGTAAACAATATTTTTCTTAAGGGTAGTTTAACTTATTCCAGTGTGAAGTAATTGGTAGCTTGGTAAACTATATTTTCAGAGTAGCTTCCTCAACACTAATTAAATGTCTTATATGCATAAACCAAATCACATATAACTTTAAATGAACTTGCTATTTTAGAAGCTAAACTAAACATACTTAATGTACTAAATATACTAAACTACATGTATTAAATGTCTTAATAACAGATAAAAAAAAATATCCTGAAAAATCCTTATCTTGAAATGATTATCAGCATGCTAATGAAAAAGAGCAATAACTGAATATTCCCCAAATAAATAGTTTATTTCATATTTTTATGTAGCTACAATATTTACATGAGAGAAATGTGAACACTATGGGTTATGGGGATTTTAACCTTAGGATGTTTATGTTCATGAACTAAGTGATTACTGATGAGAAATTAGCTTTCAACCAATGGAAGTGAAAAAATAATAATATACACACAAAAAAAACTATTGCCTTTTTGAGTGAACTTTGGAGATGGCGGCCTTGTGGAAGTCCTTCGTCCAAAGCTTAATAACTGCATGCACTGAAACAATCAGAAAACACAAAACCAAAACAACATTAAGATCCTGAAAACAATCACTGAAAACTTCTTTCTGAAACTTCCATTCTATATTCTATATTTTCAACAATAAATCAATTATTCTGCCTTGTGTAAATGCTATACTAATAAAGAAAAATGTAGCTAGCATAACCTGGGACGCAGGCCTATTAAATCTAAATTTAAATATGTGGCCAACTGTTCCTAGAGAGCCACAACACATTTGATTCAAACTAATCAATCGATCAACAAGAGCTATAAGTTTAAAGAGCAATGAAATATCTATTTTTTTGCAAAGAATAAATGTATAGCAGGCTACATTTATGAGAATAACTCATGTATGCATTTGCTTACCTTATCAAACTTGAAGAAGATTACATTACACTCATTTATCGCAAAAAAAACAACTGTTATGAGTGAATGCACCACAAACATATTTCCAGGGTGTTGATGCATCCTCTTCCCAATGCAGCCTCTTCCAACACGACGGGTAGGGGAAGGGTATCCATCTGCAAGAGTGAAGTTTTGCTCTGATGTCAAGTCAGCTCATATTTCTTGTTGCTACTTTAACTTAGCTGTTATGCTAGCTAACATGGTACTGAACAGTGACGCTAGCATATTGACATTTGTTATTACAAGACAGCAAGTCTTTACCTAAAAATATAACGTTAAGTGTTTAGGTAAATCATTAGTTAGCTAGCTAGCTATCACATTAATTGTGCAAAAAGCCAGCCAGTGGCGCTGACAAGTTGCAACAAAATGTGTTTCACTCTATCCCATAAAACATGACACTGCTAAACAGGCATCAATTAGATAACACGATGTTTAAGTTTATTAGAATGTTTAATAAGTTAGACACTCACTGTACAACTTGGAAGGTAGATCACTTCAATAGATTTTTCTTCTCCCACTAACTGGTCATCAATGCTTACTGGTCTTGGAACTACTTCTGGCAAGCTGTTTGCCACTAGTGGCATTACATACTATTGTTGCCTAAGGTTTGCTGCAGATTCACCACTGGTGGCAAACATTTGCAAACTTCTGGCAACATTTATTTGCAGCAAATTTGCCATAAACTTATTTTTGTAAAGGGCAGCACAAGCAAAAGTCAATATTGAAGGACAATATAAGCTTTTTAAAGTGGGATTTAATTCAAGTCAAGGATGGGGTCAATTAAATGTTTTAATTCAGGAAGTGAATTGAAATTGAATTAAAAAATTGAAAAATCGTCATTGTAAAACATTTGGACAATTTGTATTTCATGAAGTAAAATGTTCATTTTGAGTTGACCCCAACCCTGATTCATGTACCAAGTGAATGTTCGTGAAAATGAACAGAGGGTTTGGAATAGACATTGATGGGATGGGATAGCATTGGCATGTCTCCAGTGGAGGATGTCTCCTTCTCGACAAATGACTGTAGTCGAAGTTGTTGTTGTTGGAGCTGTTGAATTATGGAGGTAATAACATCTGGACTCATGGAGACTGGAGACAACACGTGCCTGTGCACACACAGTGGCAAGTCCCATGACTCAGACGAGAGCGAGCGAGGCGAGCAGACATTCCTCCCTGGATGGCAACAGACTAAGCAAATTGTTTTGGGTGAATTAAGGTGTTCTCCAGGCTGACTCCTTAATTGCTGTCTGTCTGATTTCCTAATATACAGGCTCAAAGTGGCATAACAAAGGAGGGTAAGACTACATCTTTAATGAGATGTAGACTGTAAAGCTTCAGAGATATGTGATACGTATTTTGTAGATCAATTAATCAATCAATCCTTCAATCAATCAACAAACCAATCAATTGAGTACCAGATACTTATCCTCTCTTATTTATGTTCACAGTGTACAGATGGCTATACATTTGACATGGAACGACAAGAATGCAAAGGTAAGAGGTGCTTATCCACACTTTGTCAAATGTCCTTGTACGTTTCTGACTTAATGAATAGATTGATTAGTAGAGGAATTGAATAGCACTGTGGAAGAGATAGGATCAGTTCTAGCAGACACTGATACAGTATGTGTATACCAAGAATACCCGGCAGTCTCTATGGGGGTGCCACAGGGTTCAATTCTTGGACCGACACTCTTCTCTATATACATCAATGATGTCTCTCTAGCTGCTGGTGAGTCTCTGATCCACCTGTACGCAGATGACACCATTCTGTATTCTTCCGGCCCTTCTTTGGACACTGTGCTAATAACCCTCCAGACAAGCTTCAATGCCATACAACTCTCCTTCCGTGGCCTCCAATTGCTCTTAAATACAAGTTAAACTAAATGCATGCTCTTCAACTGATCGCTGCCTGCACCTGCCCGCCCGTCCAACATCACTACTCTGGACGGCTCTGACTTAGAATATGTGGACAACTACAAATACCTAGGTGTCTGGTTAGACTGTAAACTCTCCTTCCAGACTCACATCAAACATCTCCAATCCAAAGTTAAATCTAGAATTGGCTTCCTATTTCGCAACAAAGCATCCTTCACTCATGCTGCCAAACATACCCTTGTAAAACTGACCATCCTACCGATCCTCGACTTCGGCGATGTCATTTACAAAATTGCCTCCAATACCCTACTCAAAGAATTGGATGCAGTCTATCACAGTGCCATCCGTTTTGTCACCAAAGCCCCATATACTACTCACCACTGCGACCTGTACGCTCTCGTTGGCTGGCCCTCGCTTCATACTCGTCGCCAAACCCACTGGCTCCAGGTCATCTACAAGACCCTGCTAGGTAAAGTCCCCCCTTATCTCAGCTCGCTGGTCAACATAGCAGCACCCACCCGTAGCACACGCTCCAGCAGGTATTTCTCTCTGGTCACCCACAAAACCAATTATTTCTTTGGCCGCCTCTCCTTTCCAGTTCTCTGCTGCCAATGACTGGAAAGAACTACAAAAATCTCTGAAACTGGAAACAATTATCTCCCTCACTAGCTTTAAGCACCAGCTGTCAGAGCAGCTCACAGATTACTGCACCTGTACATAGCCCATCTATAATTTAGCCCAAACAACTACCTCTCCCCCTACTGTATTTATTTATTTTGCTCCTTTGCACCCCATTATTTCTATCTCTACTTTGCACATTCTTTCCAGTTTTTTACTTGCTACATTATATTTACTTCGCCACCATGGCCTTTTTTTTGCCTTTACCTCCCTTATCTCACCTCATTTGCTCACATTGTATATAGACTTATCTTTCTACTGTATTATTGACTATGTTTGTTTTACTCCATGTGTAACTCTGTGTTGTTGTATGTGTCGAACTGCTTTGCTTTATCTTGGCCAGGTCGCAATTGTAAATGAGAACTTGTTCTCAACTGCCAACCTGGTTAAATAAAGGTGAAATAAATACAAATATTGATGGTGGAGGTGGTGGTTTTCCTGGTATACCCATGCTGACTTGGTGGTGTTACACTGACCAGACCTGTGTTGAAATACATTTTTTTTTTCCAACCTGGAGTGACAGGTGGGTGGTATTTGCACTTTTGGGGCTATTCCACTGGCAAGCTCAATCAAGCACAGCTTATGTAGTTGAAAGAAAACATACCGTGGCTTACTATATGAACCCAGGTCTGTCTCTGACGGCGGTCCTCCCTTTTTCAGACATCAACGAGTGTACCACGGTGCCCGATGCCTGCAAGGGCGGCATGAGGTGCATCAATCATTTCGGAGGCTACTTCTGCCTGCCCCAGAATGCCCAGATCATCGTTAGTAATGGTGACGACGAGCCCACCGTGGCCCCTCTGGTGGAAGAACAGCCTCCTCTGGCACCCGCCCCTGCTTTGCCTGTCCAACGGGTCATCCAGAGCTCTTTCCAAAGCCAGGGCACCATGCAGTGTGCTGCAGGGTTCGTGGTGGACGAGCTCAACTACTGCCGTGGTAAGAGTAAGCCCATGCAACTTAACTGGGGTGTGTTTATTAGGACTAGGGCACACTATAGTAAAATGTTGAAAATGAGTGTTTCTAATTGGACAAGTACCCTGATTCGTTATGGAAGTGTCCAGCATCATTTTAATCCTACATACAAATATCCCATCAGTCTGATGTAATTTGAAGTATATAGGAATGGATCTGCCAAACAGTTATAAGCGGACTGTAGTGCAGTGCAGTTATACAAACTCAGTAGTAAGGCTAAAGTACAAACTCAGCATTGCAGGGGCCCTAGTTTAAATGAGCAATACCAGCAGGCAGATTTCCTTCTGGAATACTGCCGATGCTAGTTTATAAACAGATATTGAGGCAAAAGATAGTCATCTCAGATTGTCATTCAGTCACATTCAGGATTCATTCCAATTGGAATTCATTCAAAATGATTGCAGTCCCTTTTCAAGTTTAGAGCACTTTGTATGAAAACAGTTCTAGTGAAAATGCAATTGATTGAACCGTTTGAACAGTTTATGCGCTATCTGCAGGTTATGAAGATGCATTGTATTTGATCTGTAAAGTGGGGAACCACTTAACTTCCATTTACCCCTTTGCTCTTTTTCTTTGGATGATGGATTTGCAGCCGTCATTAAAGAATGTCATAATTTGTGTGTGTGCGTGTGTGTGTGTGTGTGTGTGTGTGTGTGTGTGTGTGTGTGTGTGTGTGTGTGTGTGTGTGTGTGTGTGTGTGTGTGTGTGTGTGTGTGTGTGTGTGGTGTGTGCGTGCGTGCGTGCGTGCGTGTGTGCGTGCGTGCGTGCGGGTGCGTCCTCCAATCTCCTGTTGGCAAACTGCGCAAGATTTTAGTCAGGTTGCAACATGCCAAATCCTGGCGGTAGAGGGAAACAATTGCTGTTACATAAACCATTCAATCAGCATGGGGCTACAGCCAAGCTGAGCTCAGGGAAGGAAGGAGATGATCGCCAACAACACATTCCTGAAACATATTTTTTTCTCATTTAATCATAATGTTTCTTTCATCAGAGGGACTGTCTTTAAGTTGGAGTGATTCACAAACTAAAGGCAGACAGATTAGGGGTATTATGATATGTACTATACAGTATTATACAGTATCAGATACAAGATAAAAATGATGCTACATCCCCTAAAAGAATGGCATTAGTGATTTGCATTGATACTTTTCCAGTTTAACATCACAATCAAAACGTACACTGTAACCGAGGAAGATTATTGCAGTGTCTTGTTCTTACAACTGGTAAACATTTGCCACATGCTACATGCGATTCTGGTAACTAATGCTAATAAGACCGTGGCACTTGACCATGAAAACAAGTTCACAGGGCTGAATTCAACTCCAGCATTAATTCTTCAATGTTTACAGATCTGGAAAGGTTTAAGCAGTGTAGTGGTATAGCTTCATCAAATTGCTTGCACCTTCCAGATCAGCGAACATTGAAGGGTTAGGGCCAAGAGGAAGGGATAGGGAGGGAATTGGATTAGTGATTTGTCATTTCTCCCCGAGGAAGGAAGGACATATTTCTAAAGTATTGGAACAGAGCCTGATTATTCTATTGTTCAATACATTGACTGTAAGGTTCAATAGCAACTGGTTATTGAAGCACTACAAAGAGGAGACAACCAGCAGACACTGACTACAGCCAGAGAGGACTTTGGTGGTGGTGCATCCTTTCATCGCACATCTCATCCACCTCAGACATGGACAGATAGATAGGTCTACCAAAACAGTAGTCACGACATCACTGCATGTGCGTACTTATGGGCTTTAGTCTTTAGCATTTGATTTGGTCTGCGGCATATTCTTTCAGAAGCTTAGTTCCCTTGTTTACTCTCTTTCATAATTACATCCCTCTTTTATCTCTATCTGAGGCCATTGAACACAAAGGAAGAGCTGGTGCCCTTCTCAAAACAGTAGTTTCTCATCCTGGATGTTGACATATTTGAAGGGGGGGGGGCTTCCCTCAGTAGTCCCCTTGCGATGAAACATTTTGAACCTGACACCTTGACGGAAACCGAATATATAGGGGTGCCTGGCACGGCATTCTTGCAAGGATACAGGGATCTTTGTAAACCAAGCTTTTTGTTTGAAAAGTGCTCGTTTTGGAGGCTGGGGGTGGGTGGGGGAATATATGTGCATAGACTGTAGTGCGGCAGTATTTCAACATTGTAGTTTTGGCAAATTCTGGCAAGAAGTACTGTATTTGAAGGTGTCATGTTCTTTGCACTCTTATTTCTGGCACAGTGTGTTAATTATTATTATTATGTTAACTATTATGCTACATAGAACTCAAGTTTGATTTTAGGATTGGTTCACCTCTGTCAGCATGTCAACTTTTCACTGGTCTTAATTCATTTCTGTGAAAGAAAGGTTGTAGGGCGACTGTATTGTCACTTCTTCACCCCATACTGTACATGCTGAGTGGAGGCCAGCTTTGTTCATTAGGGCTATTCACCTCCCAATCAGGGCCAAAAGCAGGGTCAGCCGGGCTTTGTTAAGTGTGTGTGTGTGTGTGTGTGTGTGTGTGTGTGTGTGTGTGTGTGTGTGTGTGTGTGTGTGTGTGTGTGTGTGTGTGTGTGTGTGTGTGTGTGTGTGTGTGTGTGTGTGTGTGTGTGTGTGTGTGTGTGTGTGTGTTTGAAAGGGGAACTTGTTTACACAGACTTCCAGCCTCCAGGAGGACAATTCTCACATTGTGTCCATCACTGTCGTCAACAAATGAGTTACATCAGCAGGGTAAGAGTAGCCTGGTCTCAGATCTGTTTGTTCTGTCAATGGCCTTAGGATTTGGCAATAAATACAGCACGAACATATCTGGGAGCAGGCAAGGGTATGAGGGAATTGGTGTGTTTAGCCTTTGAGCTTTCTGTACAGACTTGGTGTTCTCTCCCACACATCTAACACCTCCAACTCCCTGTATATGAATTCCCTATTTTTAGTTCTTTGTATATAGAGACCACCCCGGAGTGGGACTGCAAGGGAACACTGTCTGTGTTGCATTCAGAAAAATGCTTTTGTTGAGCCAGGAAACGGAATATCAGGGGTCTGGACTGCAGAGTGTGTTTTGGAGCAATTTGTCCCATGTTATATTTTTAGATAACAAAAATAAATGGTAAATCATGTAGGGGGGGGGGGGTGATTGGGAAATAATTTTGACATGCAACCAATGTGCATTTTACATTGAATTCAAGGAGTGAACTAATGTTGTACAAATCCCAGAGATACTCCCCACCCTCCCATTTCCACCCCTGGGTGTGCCCCCTGAATCATAATGAATAATAGTACCAAGCAAACAGAAGATGTAATCAAATCAGGTGAATTCAGCTGAAGTCTGTTTTTGTTACATGAAGGTTCCTGGTGGAGAGCCAGACACGATTACCAGGATGTAACACGGGAGCCTCACTGTGGTGGCAGTCCGCCTGCTCCTTCTGACGGTCTACGGCACGCTGGAGTCTCATGTGGGCATCATTCCAAACCTCCTATGCGAGTCTGAACCACTGGTCCACCGCAGGTGCTTCGGTCTGGCTCGGTTCCACTACGGCTCTCCAGGGCTGGCTGATATCCCAGGACACACTGGAAGGGGGTCAGCCCGGTGGAGGAGTGACGCAGTGAATTCTGGGCGTACTCCGCCCAGGGAAGGAACCGGCCTGTGAATTGGGGACCACGGTCGGAGACGATGTCCTCTGGAAGGCCATACTGCCGGAAGACCTGCTGGAACTGTGCCTCAGCGACCTGGAGAGCCATAGGGAGACCAGAGAGAGGGATAAAACGGCAGGATTTAGAGAATCTGTCCACAACAACCGTAATAGTAGTGAAACCATCAGAAGAGGGGAGATCAGTGATGAAATCTGCAGGACTCCACACCAACTTACGGGGGTCACCCTTGAGGGGAGAGAAGAGGCGATGGAGCTGATGTTCTTAATGAAGCGACTGTAGAAGTTGGGAAACCCTAAAAACCATTGTAGTCCCTTTATGGTGGTTGGGACTGACTGCCTCAACCTTCCTTTCATCCATAACTACTCCCTGTGGGCTGATCCGGTATCCGAAGAAGGAGACAGTGGCTTGATGGAACTGGTACTTCTCTGCTTTGACGTACAGGTGGTTCTCCAGGAGGCGTCCCAGGACTACCCGGACTTGGGCCGGGGACGATGAGCAGGGAGACAGGTGGCACAGGTCTTGGAGCAAACCTCCCGGAGATTCTGGTAAACCTCTGGGATGTTGGCATGGAGGGAAACCACAGGACTATCGACTGACATGGAATCACAGGGTAAGGGAAAGCAGGTCTTTCGACATCTGTGTGCCCAGGCAGTGATCTCCATCCTCAACCAGGTGATGGTGGAGACGTGACTTTGGAGCCACAGGAGGACGAGGATTACTTTGTGTAGGGGTGCCTCGATGATGAGGAAGGGAAGGCTTTCTTGGTGCAGGGGTCCTATGGTGATAGTGAGTGTTGCTGTGATGTGTCTGATTGTACCAGATCCCAGGGGTTGACTATCCAGTGCTTGAACCGGAAAAGGAGAGGAGTTCAAGTAACAGACACATCTCAACATCAACTGTTCAGAGGAGACTGTGTGAATCAGGCCTTCATGGTCGAATTGCTGCAAAGAAACCACTACTAAAGGACACTAATAAGAAGAAGAGACTTGCTTGGGCCAAGAAACACGAGAAATGGACATTAGACCGGTGGTAGGTGAGACGCAGAGTAGGTGAACGGTTGATCTCATGTGTGGTTCCCACTGTGAAGCATGAAGGAGGGGGTGTGATGGTGTGGGGGTGCTTTGCTGGTGACCCTGTCAGTGTTCAAATTCAAGTTCAAATTCAAGGCACACTTAACCAACATAGCTACCACAGCATTCTGCAGCGATACGCCATCCCATCTGGTTTGCGCTTAGTGGGACTATAATTTGTTTTTCAAGAGGACAATGACCCAACATACCTCCGGGCTGTGTAAGGGCTATTTGACCAAGTAGAAGAGTGATGGAGTGCTGCATCAGATGGCCTCACCCGACCTCAACCCAATTTAGATGGTTTGGGATTGGACTGCAGAGTGAAGGAAAAGCAGCCAAGAAGTGCTCAGCATATGTGGGAACTCCTTCAAGAATGTTGGAAAAGCATTCCAGGTGAAGCTGTTTCAGAGAATGCCAAGAGTGTGCAAAGTTGTCATCAAGGCAAAGGGTGGCTACTTTGAAGAATCTCAAATCTAAAATATATTTTGATTTGTTTAACACTTTTCTGGTCACTACATGATTCCATATGTGTTATTTCATAGTTTTCATGTCTCCACTATTATTCTACAATGTAGAAAATAGTAAGAATAAAGAAAAACCCTTGAATGAGTAGGTGTGTCGAAACTTTTGACTGGTACTGTAAATGCCAAGTTGTTCTCACAGAATATCATAATGGATGACTTTCTCTACTTCCGCTCTGCCTTTCTGCCATTTCTCTTTAATTTATTAGTCCCTCCTTGTCTTGCAGATGTGAACGAGTGTGAGGGGAGCAATCCCTGTCAACACCAGTGCTACAACATCATGGGCTCCTTCATCTGCCAGTGTGAGCAGGGTTATGAGCTAGCCTCCAACCAAGCCTCCTGCCAAGGTACTGCAAATAAATATTAGGAAAGTGTTCCTAATGTTTGGTATACTCAATGTATAACTATCAGTACCTTCATTTATCAGTACCTTATTGATAATGTATACTGATACAATTTTACAATCCCCCACCCCCCGCTCACACCTAATATTTTCTTTCCTGAGAAGTTTCTGTCAGACTCCCTTTAAGGGTTGACTACGTAATATTTATCTATTCGTAGACATTGATGAATGCGCCTTCTCGAGTTACATGTGCCAGTGGCAGTGTGTGAATCAGCCCGGAGGGTATGTCTGTACCTGTCCCGAGGGATACCAGCTCCAAGGCAACCGAATGTGCCAAGGTAATGTGCCTGTTTCAACTAGTAAAATATCTAGCCCTCTCTTACAACAGCAGGAAGTCGTACATCATAATAATGAATCTTAATACCTTTAAACTGAATCCCCAATGATAACTCATTGGCTTTATGCCTAGATTTGTACTTGTATCTTGGTATAAAGTCAGTATTGACACTTGATTGATTAACTAACAGTCCATGAGATAGACATGATAGTTTGAAATGTAGTTTTAAGCTACGCATTGCTTGTTTACAAAGACTACAAGACCGTTGTACTAAGCTCATAAGCTATTTTAAGTTATTTTCTTATTGAAATGACCATTGACTACATTTTCTCTCAGTAACAACATTTTCTTTCCATTAACAGACATAGATGAGTGTGAAACAGGAAACAACTGCCGCGAGGACGAGATGTGTTGGAACTACTTTGGTGGTTTCCGCTGCTACCCCAGGAACCCTTGCCACGAGCCCTATGTGAAGACAGGAGAGGGGTGAGTATGGTCCGGTGAAATGCATGATGATGATCACATGATGAGTAAACTGGACTGGGACCTGAAGTCTTAGTGGGCTAACACAGTCTTGTGGGGTGCAGGAGACCCAGGTTCAAATCAACGTCAGCAAGACAAAAGAGCTGATCGTAGACTACGGTAAACAGAGTCTAGAACCAACAGGACCCTGAACAGCTTCTACCCCAAGCCATACGACTGCTAAGTAGTTAGTTAAATAGTTAACCAAATAGCTACCCGGACTATCTGCATTGACACTTTTTTTGACCCATCACATACAGCACCTTCAGAAAGTATTCCCACCCCTTGACTTTTCCCACATTTTGTTAGGTTAGAACCTGAATTTAAAATGGATTAAATTGAGATGTTTGGGTCAATGGCTTACACACAATACCCCATACTGTCAAAGTGGAATTATGTTTTTCAACATTTCTGCAAATGAATTACAAATAAAAAGCCTTGAGTCAATAAGTATTCAATGCCTTTGTTATGGCAAGCCTAAATACTGCATGTTCAGTAGTAAAAATGTGCAAGTCACATAATACATTGCATGGACTCATTCTGTATGCAATAATAGTGTTTAACATGATTTTTGAATGACTACCTCATCTCTGTATTCCACACACACAATTATCTGTAATGTCCCTCAGTCGAGCAGTGCATTTCAAACACAGATTCAACCACAAAGACCAGGGAGGTTTGCCTATTGGTTTTGCCTAATGTGACATTGAATATCCCTTTGAGCATGGTGAAGTTATTAATTACACTTTGGATGGTGTATCAATACACCCAGTCACTACAAAGATACAGGCGTCCTTCCTAACTCAGTTGCCGTAGAGGAAGGAAACCGCTCAGGGATTTTTACCATGAGGCCAATGGTGACTTTAAAACAGCTGCAGAGTTTAATTGTTGTGATAGGAGAAACTGAGGATGGATCAACAACAGTGTAGTTACTCCATAATAATAACCTAGTTCACAGAGTGAAAAGAAGGAAACCTGTACAGAATAAAAAATATGACAAAACATGCATACAAAGTGTTATTTGGGGCAAATCCAATACACAATACAACACATTACTGAGTACCGCTCTCCATATTTTCAAGCATAGTGGTGTCTGCATCATGTTATGGGTATGTTTGTAATCGTTAAGGACTGGGGAGTTTCAGGATTTAAAAAAATGGATTGGCACTAAGCACAGACAAAATCTTAGAGGAAAACCGTCTGCTTTCCACCAGACACTGGAAGATGAATTCACCTTCCAGCAAAACAATAACCGAAACACAAGGCCAAATCTATACTAAAGTTGCTTACCAAGAAGACAGTGAATGTTCCTGAGTGGCCGACTTACAGTTTTGACTTAAAAAGTTTCTACTTTAAAATCTATGGCAAGACCTGAAAATGCTTGTCTAGGAAACGATCAACAACCAATTTGACAGAGCTTCAAAAATATTTTTGAAAAGAATAATGGGCAAATGGTGCAGAATCCAAGTGTGGAAAGCTCTTGGAGACTTACCCAGCAAGACTCACAGCTGTAATTGATGCCAAATGGGCTTTTACAAAGGATTGACTCAGGGGTGTAAATACTTGTGTAAATTAGATATTTCTATGTTTCATTTTCAATAAATTTGCAAACATTTCTAAAAACATGTTTTCACTTTGTCATTATGGGGCATTGGGTGTAGGTGGGTGAGAGGGAAAAAATCAATTGAATCCATTTTGAATTCAGGCTGTAAAACAACACATTTTTAATAAGTCAATGGGTATGAATACTTTCTGAAGGCACTGTACTCTGCTGCTAATGTTTACTATTTATCCTGTTGCCTTGTCACATTATTCCTAGTTATATGTACATGTCCACCTCCATTACCTCGTACCCCTGCACATCGACTCGGCACTGGTACCCCGTGTATATAGCCAAGATATCCTTAGTCATTGTGTGTTTATTATTACTTTTATTACGTGTTATTACCTTTCTATTATTTCTATATTTTCTTTCTCTCTGCATTGTTGGGGATGAATTATTTCACTGTTAGTCTACACCTGTTGTTTACGAAGCATGTGACAAATAACATTTGATTTGATTTTGAGGATACCTTTGCCCGTGCACTAAACAACCTTACGCATGTGTTACTTTACGCAACAACAAAAAACTTTACACAGCTGCTGCTCCCCCGCTGGTCCCTCACTCAATCTTCCCGTGAATTCGAAAACATTCCCCAAAATTAGGAGGACATGAAACTCATTTGTCTGTTGTAACTGTTAAGGTTAAGATTACATCATTTGAAATATAAGCAGGAGGCAGCCAGGCAGTGTAAGTTGTGTTATTTTCCCCGCTTTTCAGTCAGTATGTAGGCTCCAACATAAGTTACACACATTGGTGGGGAGTTACAGACAGCATGGACCACATGGGTAAAAGTGTCAGCTAAAATGACCTCATAGCTAAAACTACATGTATTAAAGTGCTAAAAAATACAATTTACACAAAACCACATGGACCACATCAATAAAAGTGCTAGCTAAAAAAAAACACATACTGAAGTCAAAACCACAAGGACCAGATTGATAAAGTGTCTGCTAAAATGACCACATAGCTTAAAACCACATATATGCAACATGTATAAAAGTATCTGCTAACGTGACCATACCCAATGGTTCTCTCTGTCTCTGCATGTCTGTAGGCGTTGCAGCTGCCAGTCGCTCACAATTTGCCGAGGCCTGCCGCCGTCCATCGTCTACAAGTACATGAGCATCTCGTCGGAGCGCTCCGTCCCAGCCGACATCTTCCAGATCCAGGCAACGAGCGTCTACCCTAACATGCACAATACATTCAGGGTCAAGTCTGGCAACGAGGGAGGAGAGTTCATCCTCAGGGTGAGCCCAGAGATGTTTCAGTCACTCAACAGGTATTAACGTTACCATCATGTCAGATGGTGTCAGCATTTGTCACTTGCTTTTCTACCTAAGTGGTAGCGTAATTGAATGATCTCTCGTCTACTGTGTCATTGAAACACTTATTTAAGGTAGGTGTTGGTTTCAGATGTTTTGGCTGCCCTTTGCTATTTAGGGAATATCTTGTGAGATTGCATTTTGAGTGGACAATCCCTTTAATGAAATAATCTTTTGACTTCCCCTGATTGCTATCCCTTACCCTTAAATGGATAGCTCACACACATTTCCCACTTACATCATTATTATTGGATACCTAAAAAGTAGTTTATAGGTAGGTTTGAAGTTAATATTCTAATATTCGCACCAAAAATTATGCTAATTTTACTGGCAGTGGTGTGTTTCCATCAAACTGACTTCTTGCAACTTAAAAGCTGTGCATAATGACGTAGTGCACATAAAAAGGTACTTTGTCGTGTACCTTTTAATTTACAGAATAAAAAAACAGTTCTATGTGTTTCCATCCCACTTTGAACTTGGTCGATAGTGTTGGCACAAAAAGTCTGCGATTAACAGCCAGCTCATAGACACTGCACATAGTGCAAAGGATACATGATGAGATTCTGGATAAGCGCAAGATCATTTTTAATTGTCAATTGGCAGCCATGCACCGATCATCATGTCACCAGCATACAAATGAAGACCCTCAATATTTATTGGAAAGGAGCATCAAGGAAAACAGAAAGGAAAACACGGCACACTGCTGCTCATGCTCCCGGGTGATATTTATTTACAACAACGTTTCGACCCTTAGGTCTTCATCAGGCATACATATCCCAAGTGGGGGTGGAAGGTCCTATATATATATAGGGGCAGTACTCAGTGACATCACTTCCTGAAACAGGAGGTAAAGAAAATGTAGTTTCACAATATTAACACTCAATGTATCAAAATATATGATCATGCACAGGGAATGTGATCAATATTTACAGTAATATGCTTATACATAAAATATTAAATTAGGATAAAAAAAAACACAATTTAGACATATTGAAACTATAAAAGTCAAATTCCTCTCAATGTCCCCTCCCCTGTGTGACATATTGACCATTTTTATTCCAATGTATCTCAGAGAACTAAATAGGATGTCCAGCTTGTTCAAAATGAGCAGCAACCAGATTTTTTTTGTCTCACCTGTCCGTATATTTCTGTGGTGCTCACTGTCTCGAGGCTTCTAAAGGTCTTCCCTATATAAAACAGACCACAAGGGGACATTTCAACATGTAAATAACATTGATGCGGCTTTACGTACAAATGCAACTCATTTACCCACCCCCGCACAGGACAAAGATTTAAGATCAAGGGCCTGATTACCTGCATGTCCACCAATGTTATTTACATGTTGAAATGTCCTTGTGGTCTGTCTTACACGGGGGAAACCCTGTAGCCTAATAAACTGTGGCGTTTTCCTTTCTGTTTTCCTTGAGTTGGCCTACAACTCCAGCACGTATATTCTTCAGCTTTCGCAAAGGAACATCAAGCTCATCACTCTGAACTTTCACCAGTCTGTAAAATGTATCAATAATTATTTCATCTATAGCCTAATAAACTGTGCGTTGTTTTTCCAAGTTGTAGTAGAAGGACATTACGTCTGGTGACGGCAAATTTACTGCGACAAATGCGCCAAAAAAAGGGTTTTCACTGCCATTTGTTGCATTATCTATTTCACTGATTCACCCCGGTCTAGCGTCTTTTGTTCTATCGACATTTTAAGAATGTTTATCGACAATTGCTGTTCCCATCAGACGTGTTGTACATTGTTTTATCCAACAGGTACTTTACTAGCATTAAAATGGTTGGATGGAAACATGGTTTGTGGACCCGGAGGGTCAGTGACCCCAGATTTGTACATTAGCATTAACATCAATGAGTGTAAAATAATGGTAGTGGTAGGACCCTTGTTAGCATCCTCAGAACATGCTAACCAAATAATCCCTTTAACCTACCAGCGCTCCAGTAACGTCAGTGCCATGCTAGTGATGACCAAGCCGCTGACCGGACCGCGGGAGCATGTGGTTGACCTGGAGATGGTCACCCACAACAATGTCCTCAACTACCGCTCCAGCTCTCTGCTCCGGCTCACCATCATCGTGGGACCCTATGCCTTCTAAGTTCCAGTTACAAATTGCTCTTAGGCACAGATCTTAAATCAGTTTACCTGTCCCCATATCTCATATTATCCATTAGAGGATAAAAGGCTAAACTGGCCTTAGATCAGTGCCTAGGGGCACTTTCATCCTACTCAGCCCTCTTACTCCCTCCTAGACCCTCACAAGGCCTAACACTCTCTGTACTGCTTGGATCTAATAGAGATATCCACATACTCCCTGCAAGGGTTTCCCATTCATGGTCCTTGTCCTGTGTTGGCTAGTTTTCATTCAAATGGATGGCTGTATAAATTGGGATTGAATGTATATTGTCTGATCTGCTGGTTGAGCACTGGACTGGGTGAAATTGTTTTGTTTTAGCTCAAAGCGTGTAGTCCTTTCTTGGAGATGGAACCATTGGATATTTGCAGTGAAAACCAACACCCACACAGAGCACATACTGGAGGAGCAGGAGGGTGAAATAGCCAGGCCACGATATCACTGGCTAATGATAACATTGTAAGAGCATAACGTGACTTAAACTGAACACAACTCTTTCTTAATCATCCTTTGCTAAACGTACGTATTGCACTGTAGTAGGAGAATGAGTTCTCGTCACATTTGAAATCGTTGTGAAATCTCTCAACATTAGTCTAGTCAAGATGTGTTTTCCTGCAGAGAAATGACCAGTGTTTGAAATCACACTTGCCCTTTTTATCTTTTTACCATAGTTGCCAAGTGAGATTCACAATCACATCATATCCCCTTTAAGATCACTGATTTTGTTTGTTTGGAGAGCTTTTCATTTATGTAGTTGAAAAGAAACGTACAGTAATGCAATGTGAAGTCAATATAAATACCAATTGTCATTGAAAAGAGATATCTGTTTCAGTTTTCTTGAAGAGAGATAATCTCTATTGGACAGACTATGAGCTTCTGACCAAACTACGTGAGATTTTAGTTCTGGGTTAACCGAGATTAGAAGAGAGACAAAGGCACCTAAAACAGTCAAGCTTATTGGTGAAGTGTGATTTAATGGGTTACAAGTATAGTGATTTGGTGAGGACTGTGATGGAACCGTTTGCAGTGTGTAGTAATCCAATGGCATCCTTAACGAATGGAAATGTATGATCACGTCAACCCTCATCGGAGAGTTGCTCGGCAACCTCTGTCCAATGGGAATAAAGCAATAATGCTTTTGGACGCAAAAGTGATATTTTCAGGAAATCATTGGCAGTGTTGTTTGGTCATATAGGCAGGGGAATTGTTGCTTAACATGTCTGTATGTGTGCCAGAGTGCCTCTTGATCCTGCACAGAACTTCCAGTCAGCGATCAGCCACAAACAGTTAGTCAGGTCATTTCGACACAGAGTTCCTTTCATAAGGAGTCATTGAATCACAATTTTTTTTTAGTAGAGGATTTGACTCCATGAGACTTTTTGAAATAAATATCATGTTTGACAATCAACAAGGAAGCTCAATTGAATCAAAAGGTTCCCACTCCGAATGACATGCAATTTCAACTGTGTATGTACTATATATAGGTAGGTACAGTGTAAGTACAGTATTCCATATCTCTGTGGTTGGAACAGTCAATTTGAGCAAATGTATGTTTATAAAAACTGTTAAAAAGGTAACAGTTGAAGACCTACCATAAATAACAATGTGTACCTACACTGTGGTTGCAATGTACCAGCCTATATAATATACCTATATAATTACCATGTAGATACATAGTTCTGGCAACAATATTATGTGGAAACAAATGTGGTTACATTCCAATATGAAAATGATTTATTGGGGTGATAATAAAATGTAATTGAAGACTGAAAATTGGCAATATAAATGTATATCTTATTTTATACGAAGGAAGTCCACGTGTAGCTCTAATATATAAAACATTCATGCGACTTAACATTGTTATATATATTTACACCAAGCACAAGTTTGTCACAGCTTTTGAGAATATTTACTTCTTTTTTTATTTTTTATAAAAGATACATTTTACTTTGTCTTAGTCATGTACTGTTATTTATTCAAAATAAAGATCTAGTAAGCATACTTGAAGGAATAGATAGTAATAATAATAACAATAGATAGTTTTACTGTTGTCATATTACAAATGGACAACAACAATAGTCCATATCTGTCATCATACAAAATGCCTTCATTTTCCATTACATTTCTATCTGTACTGTCCACAGTTTGTCCACTGAACTGCTCTCCTGCTGTCTCTTGGACTAGAGCATAGTTAACACATCATTTCATTATTTTAGTCCCCATGCTGTCACGCCTTGGTCTTAGGTTTTTGTGTTTTCGTTATATATTTTGGTCAGGCCAGGGTGTGACATGGGTTTACGTGTTGTAATTCGTATTGGGGTTTGTAGTATTTGGGATCGCGGCTGGGGTGTTGTATAGGCTTGGCTGCCTGAGGCGGTTCTCAATCAGCTGTCAGGTGATTCTCGTTGCCTCTGATTGGGAACCGTATTTAGGTAGCCTGAGTTTCGCTTTGTCTTGTGTGGGTGATTGTTCCTGTCTCTGTGTAGTGTTCACCAGATAGGCTGTATTAGGTTTCACGTTCTGTTAGTTTTTTTTTTGTTGTATTTATCGTTATTTCATGTACCGTCACTTTTTTCATTAAAGACATGAGTAACCACCACGCTGCATTTCGGTCCGACTCTCTTTCAACAAACGAAGAACGCCGTTACAGAATCACCCACCACACACGGACCGAGCAGCGTGGAAACAGGCAGCGACCGCAGGAAAAGCGAAAGGAGAAATGGACATGGGAAGACGTATTGGATGGCAAAGGTTGTTACACTTGGGAGGAGATACTGGCTGGAAGAGATCGCCTCCCATGGGAACAGGTGGAAGCACTGAGGAGAGCAGAGGCAGCCGGAGATAAGAGTCGACGATACGAGGGAACACGGTTGGCAAGGAAACCCGAAAAGCAGCCCCAAAAATTTATTGGGGGGGGGCTCAGAGGGAGAGTGGCTGAGTCGGGTGTCAGACCTGAGCCAACTCTCCCTGCTAATCGTGAAGAGCAGTTGCAGTGGGAGAGGCTGCATCACTTGGAGAATTGGACATGGGAGGAGGAACTGGACGGAAAAGGACCCTGGGCTCAGCCTGGAGAATATCGCCGTCCCAAGGAAGAACTAGAGGCGGCTAAAGCAGAGAGACGCTGGTATGAAGAGGCAGCACGGCGACGCGGATGGAAGCCTGAGAGTCGGCCCCAAAGATGTATTGGGGGGGGGGGCTTACAGGGAGTATGGCTATGCCAGGTAGGAGACCTCCCTGTGCTTACCGGGGGGCTAAAGAGACCGGGCAGGCACCGTGTTATGCTAGTGAGCGCACGGTGTCTCCAGTGCGGGTGCATAGCCCGGTACGGTTCATACCAGCCCTTCGTATTGGTCGGGCTAGAGTGGGCATCGAGCCAGGTAAGCTTGGGCAGGCTCGGTGCTCAAGAGCTCCAGTGCGCCTGCACGGTCCGGTCTATCCAGAGCCACCTCCACACACCAGTCCTCCGGTAGCAGCTCCCCGCACCAGGCTTCCTGTGCGTGTCCTCGCTCCAGTATTACCAGTGCCCGCACCACGCATCAGGCCTACAGTGCGCCTCGCCTCTCCTGCTCTGTCGGAGTCTCCCGCCTGTTCAGCACAGCCAGAGCCTTCCTTCCCTCCTGCGCTGTCGGAGTCTCCCGCCTGTTCAGCGCAGCCAGCGTTTTCCTCCTCTACAGCGCTGCCGGAGCCTCCTGCCTGTTTGAAGCAGCCTGAGCTGCCAGTCTGCAGGGTGCTGCCAGCCTGCATGGAGCAGTTAGAGCTGTCAGTCTGCATGAAGCAGCCAGAGCTGTCAGTCTGCAAGGAGCTGTCAGTCTGCAAGGAGCTGTCAGTCTGCAAGGAGCTGCCAGTCTGCAAGGAGCTGCCAGTCTGCAAGGAGCTGTCAGCCTGCATGGAGCAGTCAGAGCTGTCAGTCTGCAAGGAGCTGCCAGTCTGCAGGGAGCTGTCAGTCTGCAAGGAGCTGTCAGTCTGCAAGGAGCTGTCAGCCTGCATGGAGCAGTCAGAGCTGTCAGTCTGCAAGGAGCTGTCAGTCTGCAAGGAGCTGCCAGTCTGCAAGGAGCTGTCAGTCTGCATGAAGCAGCCAGAGCTGTCAGTCTGCAAGGAGCTGCCAGTCTGCAAGGAGCTGCCAGTCTGCAGGGAGCTGTCAGTCTGCAAGGAGCTGCAAGTCTGCAAGGAGCTGCCAGTCTGCAAGGAGCTGCCAGTCTGCAAGGAGCTGCCAGTCTGCAAGGAGCTGCCAGTCTGCAAGGAGCTGTCAGTCTGCAAGGAGCTGTCAGCCTGCATGGAGCAGTCAGAGCTGTCAGTCTGCAAGGAGCTGCCAGTCTGCAAGGAGCTGCCAGTCTGCAAGGAGCTGCCAGTCTGCAAGGAGCTGTCATTCTGCAAGGAGCTGTCAGCCTGCATGGAGCAGTCAGAGCTGTCAGTCTGCAAGGAGCTGCCAGTCTGCAGGGAGCTGCCAGTCTGCAAGGAGCTGTCAGTCTGCAAGGAGCTGTCAGCCTGCATGGAGCAGTCAGAGCTGTCAGTCTGCAAAGAGCTGCCAGTCTGCAACGAGCTGTCAGCCTGCATGGAGCAGTCAGAGCTGTCAGTCTGCATAGAGCCGCTAGATCCACCAGTCAACCAGAATCTTCCAGATCTGCTAGTCAACCAGAATCTTCCAGATCTGCTAGTCAACCTGAATCTTCCAGATCCGCCAGCCAGCCAGGATCTACCGGAGCCTACTACCTACCTGAGCTTCATCTCAGTTCCGGGCTGCCCCTCAGTCCCGAGCTGCCCCTCAGTCCCGAGCTGCCCCTCAGTCCCGAGCTGCCCCTCAGTTCTGTGGGGTTCTGGGTGAGGACTATTAGGCCATGGTCGGTGGCGAGGGTGGATTATCCCAGGACGCGAAGGGGAGGAACTATGACATTTATGGAGTGGGGTCCACGTCCCGAGCCGGAGCCGCCACCAATGACAGACGCCCACCCGGACCCTCCCTATGGTTTTGAGGTGCGTCCGGGAGTCCGCACCTTGGGGGGGGGGGGTTCTGTCACGCCTTGGTCTTAGGTTTTCGGTTTTTAGCTCCTTGCGTTCTGTTTTTTTTTTTTTTTGTATTTATCGTTATTTCATGTACCGTCACTTTTTTCATTAAAGACATGAGTAACCACCACGCTACATTTCGGTCCGACTCTCTTTCAACAAACGAAGAACGCCGTTACACATGCCACATTTGAGATATGACATACTAACTAGACACTTTACATTAAGCAGAATCAATTATTAAGTGTGTGGGCAGGATGGTTCTTCAATTAACGGTGGTATTAGGGCATGGCATTTTGGGATACAAATATATATACACTACCGTTCAAAAATTTCGGGTCACTTAGAAATGTCCTTGTTTTTGAAAGAAAAGCACTCTTTTGTCCATTAAAATAACATCAAATTGATCAGAAATACAGTGGAGACATTGTTATTGTTGTAAAGGACTATTGTAGCTGGAAATTGCAGATTTTTTAAAGGAATATCTACATATGCGTATAGAGGCCCATTATCAGCAATCATCACTCCTGTGTTCCAATGGCACGTTGTGTTAGCTAATCCAAGTTTATCATTTTAAAAGGCTAATTGATCATAAGAAAACCCTTTTGCAATTATGTTAGCACAGCTGAAAACTTGTCCTGATTAAAGAAGAAATAAAACTGTCCGTCTTTAGACTAGTTGAGTATCTGGAGCATCAGCATTTGTGGCTCAAAATGGCCACAAAGATAGTATAGCCCACAAAGATCTCCGCCATGGCACAACCCAAGGGGGGGCGCCAACCCAGACAGGATGACCACATCAGTGAATCAACCCACTCAGGTGACGCACCCCTTCCAGGGACAGCATGAGAGAGCCCCAGTAAGCCAGTGACTCAGCCCCTGTAATAGGGTTAGAGGCAGAGAATCCCAGTGGAAAGAGCTGAACCGGCCAGGCAGAGACAGCAAGGGCGGTTCGTTGCTCCAGAGCCTTTCCGTTCACGTTCCCACTCCTGGGCCAGACTACACTCAATCATATGACCCACTGAAGAGATGAGTCTTCAGTAAAGACTTAAAGGTTGAGACCGAGTTTGTGTCTCTGACATGGGTAGGCAGACCGTTCCATAAAAATGGAGCTCTATAGGAGAAAGCCCTGCCTCCAGCTGTTTGCTTAGAAATTCTAGGGACAATTAGGAGGCCTGCGTCTTGTGAGCGTAGCGTACGTGTAGGTATGTACGGCAGGACCAAATCAGAGAGATAGGTAGGAGCAAGCCCATGTAATGCTTTGTAGGTTAGCAGTAAAACCTTGAAATCAGCCCTTGCTTTGACAGGAAGCCAGTGTAGAGAGGCTAGTACTGGAGTAATATGATCAAATTTTTTGGTTCTAGTCAGGATTCTAGCAGCCGTATTTAGCACCAACTGAAGTTTATTTAGTGCTTTATCCGGGTAGCCGGAAAGTAGAGCATTGCAGTAGTCTAACCTTGTCACGACTTCCGTCGAGGTTGGCTCTCCTGCCCGTTCGGGCGGTGCTCGGCGGTCGTTGTCACCGTCCTACTAGCCACTACCGATCCCTTTTCGTGTATCTGTTGGTTTTGTCTGATTGGTTTCACCTGTGTGTTGTTTAGTTAATTAGTGTCTGTATATAATGTAGGTTGTCCCACCCTTGTTTTGTGCGGGATTGTTTATTTTGTCATTCGTTTTCGTCTGTCGTGCTTATCGTGTTTTCTTATTCTCCGGTTGACCGTGTTTGTTTGTTCACCGGAGAATAAACTTTATTATCGCATTCTGCTCTCTGCGCCTGATTCCACCCACCTTGATTAGACGTGACAGAATCCCGCACCACCATGGAATCAGCAGGAGCAGCAGCGTCTCCTCTCCCATCGATGGAAGAGAGGGTCCTCCATCATACCAGCGTGATTCACCGGATTGGTTCTGCTATGGACCAAATGATGGAGAGAATGGATCGATGGGAGAGGAGTGGCCTCCCCACCTCATCTTTAGCAACCCCTTCTCCAGCACCTCCTGTTTCTGCGACCACATCTGGCTCTGGGGCTCTTCGGCTGACACTCCCACGGGAGTTTGACGGATCGGCGGCTGGGTGCCAGGGTTTCCTCCTTCAGCTGGAACTATACCTGGCTACCGTGCGTCCTGCTCCCTCTGGAGAGGAGAGCGTGTGCGCCCTCGTCTCCTGTTTGACTGGGCGAGCCCTCGAGTGGGCCAACGCAGTGTGGAATGGTCCGGACTCGGCTAAGGATAATTACCCAGAGTTCGGCTGTTTCACCTGCGTCAGGAGACGAGGAGCGTACAGGATTTTGCCCTAGAGTTTAGGACTTTGGCAGCAGGAGCAGGATGGAACGACAGGGCCTTGATTGATCATTTTAGATGTAGTCTCAGTGAGGACGTCCGCAGGGAGCTGGCATGTCGGGACACCACATTCACACTGGATGGACTTATCGATCTGGCTATCCGTCTCGACAACCTGTTGGCTGCTCGCGGGCGTTCGGATCAGGTCCTGTCGTTTCCAATCCCCAGCCCCCCTGTTCCTATCCCTATGGAATTAGGAGGTACGGCTTCAAGGGGGACCGGAGGAGGAGTGTCCTCCTGCACCAGTTGTGGTCGACGAGGGCACACGTCCGACCGGTGCTGGAGGAACTCGTCTAGGAGTCGGGAGGACAGGCGGAACACTGCTCAATCACCCCAGGTGAGTAAGCACCAAACTCATTCAGAGCTTCCTGTCGGTCATGTGTTTGTATTGATTTCTTTCCCTGGTTTTTCCCCCTCTCTACAGCATAAGGCGCTAGTTGATTCAGGCGCAGCTGGGAATTTTATGGATCGTGGGCTTGCGTTAAGGCTAGGGATTCCCCTGGTGTCGTTAGATCGACCTTTCCCCGTGCACTCCTTAGATAGCCGACCATTAGGGTCAGGAGTAATTAGGGAGGCTACGGTGCCGCTGGACATGGTAACGCAGGGTGATCATAAGGAGCAGATTAGCCTGTTCCTTATAGATTCACCTGCGTTTCCAGTGGTGTTGGGGGTTCCCTGGTTAGCTCAACACAATGCGGTGATTTTCTGGCGACAGGGGGCTCTTAAGGGGTGGTCAGAGGAGTGTTCAGGTAGGTGTATAGGAGTTGCCATTGGTGCGACTACGGTGGAGAGTCCAGACCAAGTTTCCACCGTGCGCATTCCCTCTGAATATGCCGATTTGGCTATCGCCTTCAGTAAAGGGAAGGCGACCCAATTACCACCTCATCGTCGAGAGGACTGCGCGATAAACCTTCTGGAAAATGCTGCACTTCCTAGGAGTCACGTGTATCCATTGTCCCAGGAGGAGACAGTTGCGATGGAAACATATGTTTCCGAATCGCTGGGACAGGGGTACATTCAGCCCTCCATATCACCCGTCTCCTCAAGCTTCTTTTTTGTGAAGAAGAAGGATGGAGGTCTGCGTCCGTGTATTGATTATAGAGGTCTAAATTCCATCACAGTGGGGTTTAGTTACCCACTACCTCTCATCGCTACGGCAATGGAATCATTTCACGGGGCGCGATTCTTCACAAAACTGGACCTGACGAGCGCGTATAATCTGGTACGTATCCGGGGAGGAGATGAGTGGAAGACCGCATTTAGTACTACTTCTGGTCATTATGAGTACTGCGTCATGCCATACGGGTTGAAGAATGCTCCAGCCGTTTTCCAATCCTTCGTAGATGAGATTCTCTGAGACCTGCTCGGGCAGGGAGTGGTAGTGTACATTGATGACATCTTGATCTATTCTGCCACACGCGCGGAGCATGTGTCTCTGGTGCGTAAGGTACTTGGGCGACTACTGGAGCATGACCTGTATTGCAAGGCGGAGAAATGTGAGTTTTTCAAACAGTCCGTTTCCTTCCTGGGTTATCGTATTTACACCTCTGGGGTGGTGATGGAGGATGATCGCGTTACAGCCGTGCGTAATTGGCCGACTCCGACCACGGTGAAAGAAGTGCAGCGGTTTTTAGGGTTTGCCAATTACTACCGGAGGTTTATCCGGGGTTTTGGTCAGGTGGCTGCTCCCATCACCTCACTGCTGAAGGGAGGACCGGTGCGCTTGCGCTGGTCAGCAGAGGCGGGCAGAGCTTTCAGTCGTCTGAGAGAGCTGTTCACCAATGCGCCCGTGTTGGCGCATCCGGACCCCTCTTTAGCGTTCATAGTGGAGGTGGATGCGTCCGAGGCTGGGGTTGGAGCCGTGCTGTCCCAACGCTCGGGCGTGCCATCCAAACTCAGCCCGTGTGCTTTCTTTTCGAGCAAGCTCAGCCCAGCGGAGCGAAACTATGATGTGGGGGACCGGGAGTTGTTAGCTGTAGTCAAGGCTCTGAAGGTGTGGAGACATTGGCTTGAGGGGGCTAAACACCCTTTTCTCATCTGGACTGACCATCGTAATCTCGAGTACATCCGGGCAGCTAAGAGACTAAATCCACGTCAGGCTAGATGGGCCATGTTTTTTACTAGGTTCCAGTTTACCCTCACATATCGGCCAGGCTCCCAAAACACTAAAGCTGACGCACTGTCTCGCCTCTATTATACCGAGGAACGGTCAGTAGAGCCAACTCCCATCATTCCACCGTCATGTCTCGTGGCACCGGTGGTATGGGAGGTGGATGCTGAGATAGAGAGGGCCTCACTGTCAGAGCCGGCTCCTCCTAACTGTCCAGTAGGGACCAAGTACGTGCCGAGGGTGGTCCGGGACAAGCTGATTAGGTGGGCTCATACTCTTCCCTCCTCGGGTCATCCTGGTATCAAGAGGACAGTGCAGAGTCTGAGAGGGAGATACTGGTGGCCCACACTGGCTAAAGACGTGAGATTTTATGTCTCCTCCTGCTCAGTGTGTGCTCAGAGCAAGGCTCCTCAGCACCTACCTAGAGGGAAATTACAACCCCTCCCCGTTCCACAACGGCCGTGGACACATTTATCGGTGATTTTCTCACCGACCTTCCCCCGTCCCAGGGAAGTACTACGATCCTGGTCGTTGTGGATCGGTTTTCTAAGTCCTGTCGTCTCATTCCGTTGCCCGGTCTTCCTACGGCCCTGCAGACTGCTGAGGCGTTGTTTACCCATGTCTTCCGGCACTATGGGGTGACTGAGGACATCGTCTCTGATCGGGGTCCCCAATTCACGTCCAGAGTGTGGAGGGCATTTATGGAGAGACTGGGGGTCTCGGTTAGCTTAACCTCAGGTTTTCACCCCGAGAGTAATGGGCAGGTGGAACGCGTTAACCAGGATGTGGGCAGGTTTCTGCGGTCCTATTGTCGGGACCGGCCTGGTGAGTGGGCTAGGTATGTTCCATGGGCCGAACTAGCCCAGAACTCCTTACGCCACTCCTCTACTAACTTGTGTTAGGCTACCAGCCGGTCCTGGCTCCATGGCATCAGAGTCAGACCGAGGCTCCTGCGGTGGAGGAATGGGTACAGCGCTCCAAGGACACCTGGAAAGCCGTTCAGGACTCATTACGGTTAGCGGGAGAACGGCAGAAGAGGAGCGCTGACCAACACCGCAGTGAGACCCCCGTGTTTGCACCGGGGGACAGGGTCTGGCTCTCGACCCGAAACCTGTCTCTCCGCCTGCCCTGTCAGAAGCTGGGGCTGCAGTGTGTGGGGCCGTTCAAAGTCCTGAGGAGAATAAACGAGGTGTGTTATAGGTTACAACTTCCTAGGTATTACCGTATTAACCCCTCGTTTCATGTGTCTCTCCTCAGGCCGGTGGTGGCTGGTCCCCTGCAAGAAGGTGAGGTGTCTGAGGTCCCTCCGCCCCCTCTGGACATCGAGGGGCGCCCGGCGTATACAGTTCGAGGCATTCTGGATTCGAGACGCCGGGTGGGGGGCCTACAGTACCTCGTGGACTGGGAGGGGTACGGCCCGGAGGAGAGATGCTGGGTTCCGGTGAGGGACATTTTGGACCCTTCTCTCCTGATAGAATTTCACCGCCTCCACCTGGATCGCCCAGCACCTTGTCCTCCGGGTCGTCCTCGAGGACGGTGGCGGCGCGCTGCGGGAGCCGCGCGTCAGGGGGGGGTACTGTCACGACTTCCGCCGAGGTTGGCTCTCCTGCCCGTTCGGGCGGTGCTCGGCGGTCGTCGTCACCGTCCTACTAGCCACTACCGATCCCTTTTTGTGTATATGTTGGTTTTGTCTGATTGGTTTCACCTGTGTGTTGTTTAGTTAATTAGTGTCTGTATATAATGTAGGTTGTCCCACCCTTGTTTTGTGCGGGATTGTTTATTTTGTCATTCGTTTTCGTCTGTCGTGGTTATCGTGTTTTCTTATTCTCCGGTTAGTCTGTTATCCTGTGTTGGATAATTTCACCCTGTGTGTGTTTGGGTTGACCGTGTTTGTTTGTTCACCGGAGAATAAACTTTATTATCGCATTCTGCTCTCTGCGCCTGATTCCACCCACCTTGATTAGACGTGACAAACCTAGAAGTGACAAAAGCATGGATTAATTTTTCTGCATCATTTTTGGACAGAAAGTTTCTGATTTTTGCAATGTTACGTAGATGGAAAAAAGCTGTCCTTGAAATGGTCTTTATATGTTCTTCAAAAGAGAGATCATGGTCCAGAGTTATGCCGAGGTCCTTCACAGTTTTATTTGAGACGACTGTACAACCATTAAGATTAATTTTCAGATTCAACAGAAGATCTCTTTGCTTCTTGGGACCTAGAACAAGCATCTCTGTTTTGTCCGAGTTTAAAAGTAGAAAGTTTGCAGCCATCCACTTCCTTATGTCTGAAACACATGCTTCTAGCAAGGGCAATTTTGGGGCTTCACCATGTTTCATTGAAATGTACAGCTGTGTGTCATCCGCATAGCAGTGAAAGTTAACATTATGTTTTCGAATAACATCCCCAAGAGGTAAAATATATAGTGAAAACAATAGTGGTCCTAAAGCGGAACCTTGAGGAACACCGAAATTTACAGTTGATTTGTCAGAGAACAAACCATTCACAGAGACAAACTGATATCTTTCCGACAGATAAGATCTAAACCAGGCCAGAACTTGTCCGTGTAGACCAATTTGGCTTTCCAATCTCTCCAAAAGAATGTGGTGATCGATGGTATCAAAAGCAGCACTAAGGTCTAGGAGCACGAGGACAGATGCAGAGCCTCGGTCCGATGCCATTAAAATGTCATTTACCACCTTCACAAGTGCCGTCTCAGTGCTATGATGGGGTCTAAAACCAGACTGAAGCATTTCGTATACATTGTTTGTCTTCAGGAAGGCAGTAAGTTGCTGCGCAACAGCCTTTTCAAAAAATTTTGAGAGGAATGGAAGATTCGATATAGGCCGATAGTTTTTTATATTTTCTGGGTCAAGGTTTGGCTTTTTCAAGAGAGGCTTTATTACTGCCACTTTTAGTGAGTTTGGTACACATCCGGTGGATAGAGAGCCATTTATTATGTTCAACATAGGAGGGCCAAGCACAGGAAGCAGCTAATGTACTTGTCCTCTTGCTCTGTTGTGCACCGGGGCCTCCCACTCCTCTTTCTATTCTGGTTAGTGCCAGTTTGCACTGTTCTGTGACGGGTGTAGTACACAGCATTGTACCAGATTGTAACGGGTGTCGTCGTCGGATGAGGAGGAATCGGACCAAAACACAGCGTGGTAAGTGTTCATGACTTTTACTGAACTGAGCACTGAAACAAAAATAACAAAGTGAATAAACGAAACCGAAACAGTCCTGTCAGGTGCAGAACACTAAACAGAAAACAACTACCCACAAAACATAGGTGGGAAAAAGCTACCTAAGTATGGTTCCCAATCAGAGACAACGATAGTCAGCTGTCCCTGATTGAGAACCATACCCAGCCAAAACAAAGAAATACAAAACATAGATAAAGGAACATAGAATGCCCACCCAAATCACACCCTGACCAAACCAAAATAGAGACATGAAAAGTTCTCTAAGGTCAGGGCGTGACACAGATCTTCAAATATATGGACCACCCAAAACACAGGGTGCCAGGTCCAGAACACACCGAAATAATTTTGTGTGTGCGTTAGTTAGGTGTGTTCGTGTTCTGGACCTGGCACCCTGTGTTTTGGGTGGTCCATATATTTCCGCGCCCTGTGTTGTAGGCTTGTTTGTTTGTGCCAGATTAAAGTGCACTTTTTCCCTGTGGAACTCTCTGCACCTGATTCCTTCCTCACACACCTAGTCCCACGTGACAGAATCCCACACCTGGCCAAACACATAGAAATAGAAAATCATAGAACATAGACTGCCCACCCAAATCACACCCTGACCAAACCAAAATAGAGAAATAAAACGGTCTCTACGGTCAGGGCGTGACACACACAGTATGTGTGCATTCTATCTTTTTATAGTTTTGTAGTAAATCAAGGGTCATTTCCAACCAACTAATGGATATACGTAGTTCAAAGAAACCCCAATGCTTTAAAAAAAAAAATCTAAAATGTAGTACTGCACTTTAGTGTGTGTGGTTAGATAGTTACAGTACCTATGGAAAGTCTACACCCACTTTACATTTTTTATCATTTTTTTTAGTTACAAAGTTGGATTGAAATAGATTTTTTTAAATTAATTTTTTATTGATCTACCCAAAATACTCAAAGTCAAAGTGAAAATGTATAAACAATATATAACTAAAATCTAGTTGTTGCATAAGTATTCACACCCTTGTTTAGGCAAGCCTAAATTAGTTCAGAAGTCAAGTTTGGCTTAACAAATCACATAAGTTATATGGACTCACTCTGTGAAATAATAGGGATTGACATTATTTTTGAATAATAGCCTCCAGTATTTATGCTGCAGTAGTTTATGTGTCGGGGGGCTGGGGTCAGTTTGTTATATCTGGAGTACTTCTCCTGTCCTATTCGGTGTCCTGTCTGAATCTAAGTGTGCGTTCTCTAATTCTCTCCTTCTCTCTTTCTTTCTCTCTCTCGGAGGACCTGAGCCCTAGGACCATGCCCCAGGACTACCTGACATGATGACTCCTTGCTGTCCCCAGTCCACCTGGCCATGCTGCTGCTCCAGTTTCAACTTCCACCTGACTGTGCTGCTGCTCTAGTTTCAACTGTTCTGCCTTATTATTATTTGACCATGCTGGTCATTTATGAACATTTGAACATCTTGGCCATGTTCTGTTATAATCTCCACCCGGCACAGCCAGAAGAGGACTGGCCACCCCACATAGCCTGGTTCCTCTCTAGGTTTCTTCCTAGGTGTTGGCCTTTCTAGGGAGTTTTTCCTAGCCACCGTGCTTCTACACCTGCATTGCTTGCTGTTTGGGGTTTTAGGCTGGGTTTCTGTACAGCACTTTGAGATATCAGCTGATGTACGAAGGGCTATATAAATAAATTTGATTTGATTTGATTTGAAGTAATCTAACTAACAATTCCAAAACTACTGTCTTATACACACAAGTGTAAGGGGATAAAGAATATGTACATAAAGATATATGAATGAGTGATGGTACAGAGCGGCATAGGCAAGATACAGTAGATGGTATCGAGTAAAGTATATACATATGAGATGAGTATGTAAACAAAGTGGCATAGTTAAAGTGGCTAGTGATACATGTATTACATAAAGATGCAGTAGATGATATAGAGTACAGTATATACGTATACATATGAGATGAATAATGTAGGGTATGTAAACATTATATTAGGTAGCATTGTTTAAAGTGGCTAGTGATATATTTACATCATTTCCCATCAATTCCCATTATTAAAGTGGCTGGAGTTGAGTCAGTGTGTTGGCAGCAGCCACTCAATGTTAGTGGTGGCTGTTTAACAGTCTGATGACCTTGAGATAGAAGCTGTTTTTCAGTCTCTCGGTTCCAGCTTTGATGCACCTGTACTGACCTCGCCTTCTGGATGATAGCGGGGTGAACAGGCAGTGGCTCGGGTGGTTGTGGTCCTTGATGATCTTTATGGCCTTCCTGTAACATCGGGTGGTGTAGGTGTCCTGGAGGGCAGGTAGTTTGCCCCCGGTGATGCGTTGTGCAGACCTCACTACCCTCTGGAGAGCCTTACGGTTGTGGGCGGAGCAGTTGCCGTACCAGGCGGTGATACAGCCCGCCAGGATGCTCTCGATTGTGCATCTGTAGAAGTTTGTGAGTGCTTTTGGTGACAAGCCGAATTTCTTCAGCCTCCTGAGGCTTCACGATGCTGTCTGTGTGGGTGGACCAATTCAGTTTGTCTGTGATGTGTATGCCGAGGAACTTAAAACTTGCTACCCTCTCCACTACTGTTCCATCGATGTGGATAGGGGGGGTGTTCCCTCTGTTGTTTCCTGAAGTCCATAATCATCTCCTTAGTTTTGTTGACGTTGAGTGTGAGGTTATTTTCCTGACACCACACTCCGAGGGCCCTCACCTCCTCCCTGTAGGCCGTCTCGTCGTTGTTGGTAATCAAGCCTACCACTGTTGTGTCGTCCGCAAACTTGATGATTGAGTTGGAGGCGTGTGTGGCCACGCAGTCGTGGGTGAACAGGGAGTACAGGAGAGGGCTCAGAACGCACCCTTGTGGGGCCCCAGTGTTGAGGATCAGCGGGGTGGAGATGTTGTTGCCTACCCTCACCACCTGGTGAAGGTAGGCAACAAAGCACAGATTCAACTACAAAGACTATGGACTTTTTTGAAAATCTCATAAAGAAGGGCAGTGATTGGTAGATGAGTAACAATAACAAATCAGACATTGAATATATCTTTAAAGCATGGTCAAGTGAATAATTATTCTGTTAATAATTATTCCGATGCAGTTGTCCTTCTGACCTAAGCTGCAGGACAGGAAGGAAACTGCTTAATTAAGGATGTCACCATGATGCCATTGATGATTTTAAAACAGCTACAGAGTTCAATGCCTGTGATGAGAGAAAACTGAGGATGGTTCATCAACATTGTAGTGACTTTAAAATAATGACCTAAATGACAGAGTCAAAAGAAGAATAAATATATTCCAAAACATGCATCTTGTATGCAACAAGGCTCTCAAGTAATACTGCAACAACAACAAAAACACGTCAAAGTAATACACTTTTTGGCCTAAATGCAAAGCCTTATGTTTGGGACAAGTACAACACAACATGTCACTGAGTAACTGTCTCCTTTTTGTTCCTATTTGGAATTTTGCTTGATATTTTGAGTAAACTCAGTTATGTTACTCAATACCTGTGTCCTGCGCCTGACTCCGCTATATCTCTGCACCCAATCGCTTACAGGTGGCTGCATCATGGTATGGGTATGCTTGACATCGGCAAAGACTGGGGAGTTTTTCAGAATGAAAAGAAACGGGATGGAGCTAAGAGCAGTGTTGTGAAATCTGTGAATTTATTGTAATGTTTTTCTAATTGTATAACTGCCTTATTTTTGCTGGACCTCAGAAAGAGTAGCTGCTGCCTTGGTTGGGAGAGGAATTCACCTTTCAGCAGGACAATAACCTGCAACACACAGCCAGATCTACACTCGAGTTGTTTACCAAGAGGACAGTGAATGTTCCCGAGTGGCCAAGTTACAGTTTGGACTTAAATCTGCTTGTAAATCTATGGCAAGACTTGACAATTGCTGTATAGTCATGATCCCCAACACCTTGACAGAGTGTGAAGAATTTTGAAAAGAAGAATGGGCAAATATTGCCAAAGGTATTTCTAACATGTATTGACTGAAGGTGGTGAATACTTATCTAATCAAGGTATATTAGTGTTTTATGTTTCATTCATCTTTAAAAAATATGTATATAATTGTTCTTCCACTTTGACATTACAGAGTATTTTGTGTAGATTGTTGACAAAAAAATGACAATTGAATCAGTTTTAATCCCACTTTGTAACGCAACAACATTTTTAAAGAAGTTCAAGACGGTGCAGACTTTCTGAAGGCACTGTCCGTCCAATGATGTGTATCAACCCATGATTTTTCCAATGCTATGTAATGACCAATAAGAGGCTTTGAAACCACTGGCCGCCATATTGGCACTCCCCAGAATGTGCAGTCCTCCATAGGAATGAATGGAATTCTACAGTATTTCAATCAAATGTTTCAAGGACAAAATGACATGTATTTAAGTATTTATTTGTTGTAGTGGGGACAGTAATATTAGTACTCTCCTAAAAATATATTTCAAGGAATATGTTTGAGTGAATATGTTTATATAAAAAATGTAATGTTCAGTTCAATATCATTTTAAAAGTATGCGTCAAGGAATCTGTAATAGAATATACTTGTCAAAAACGAATGTAGACAATTAATGCATGTCTCATCAGTGTGAGAAATGTGTCAGTGTGAGAAGTTTGTTCACTTGAAAGGAGGCCTAAACTTCCTTATGCACATTTCAATAGCACAAATCCAATTGCTATAACACAACTAACAGGTTTTCTATTTAACCAAATCATAATTTAGGCATTGTCAGCAACCTGTGAGAGGCAGCTATAACTCTGAGGTAGATGCGGACGTCTCACTCGTTCGACATCCAGGTGACCTATACCGTCTGTCTTGGAGCCCTGGGACATAACTGTCTCGTTCAACTTCCGCGTCCAGTTCAACATACACTCGAGGGCTCCCCCTGGTGGGGCCGTCCTGGTGAGCTATTTTTTATTTTATTTTTTTATTTCACCTTTATTTAACCAGGTAGGCTAGTTGAGAACAAGTTCTCATTTGCAACTGCGACCTGGCCAAGATAATGCATAGCAGTGTGAACAGACAACACAGAGTTACACATGGAGTAAACAATTAACAAGTCAATAACACAATAGAAAAAGTCTATATACATTGTGTGCAAAAGGCATGAGGAGGTAGGCGAATAATTACAATTTTGCAGATTAACACTGGAGTGGCTAGAAGGGATGTGGAAGTGTAATCAGATCTGAACGGATTGGGCATTGCCAAAATCCCAAAGTATCCCTTTAAATTGAACAAGCCGCAGTATGGCTGTGATGGTGACCCCTGACGAGCTGACTGCCCTGCTGATGGAGAGGGGCGCCAAACTGGATTAGGTCAACGATGAGGGATACATTCCACTCATAGAGTCTGCACGAGGAGATGGTGGTGCTGCTTTTGGCACAAGGTATGGCCTTCTCTCTCTCCCTCTCTTTCTCTCTTTCTCTCTTTGAATTAAGCCAGTACTTCTGTTTTTGAGATTTGACCTACCATGTCCAAGCTCAGTGTCGAGGCAAAATACAAAACCCCTCATTCGGAAAACAACATTGATTATATTCAGATACAGTTTTAAGCTCCTGATCTTATTGAGTTGACAAGCTGGCTTTTCCAAATCAATTTGAAATAATTATTCTGGGGTCAATAGCCAACAGTGGGAATAGATTAGTGCTCCTTTAAAAGTGTGTTCCCTGCAAAACGATCTTGAATCCTCCCTCTATATTGTCTCTGTTTTCTGCAGCTGCCAACATCAACTGCTGGGGCCGACATCGAGCTGGGCTGCTCAACGTCTTGAGCTGAATACCTGCTGGATGTAGGTGAGCAGAACCTCTCCTAACTGGACTGCCTCTCTGTTCGGCTCTCTCAAACCAAACCACTAATCTCTATTTGAGATTCGCTCATCCTCAATTCATCCATTATCGAAATTCACTTGGCTATCACCGAAACCTCCAAATTCACTTGGCTATCACCGAAACCTCCAAATTCACTTGGCTATCACCGAAACCTCCAAAGTTTTGCTTTGTTAACCTGATCACACACACAACCCTCTGTGTGTAATTTGACACCTGTGCTCTTGTCCTCAGGAGCCAATGTCCATGCCACAACGGCAACAGGATATACGGCGCTGACGTACGCTTGTGAGAACGGATGTGGCTGAGGTGCTGCTGCAGATGGGGGCTGACCTGGTGAGACCTCACCCTCTGGCCTCATCTCTATGAAGCACAGTTCATGTCAATACACATCCTTTTTGCATGAGTTGTTCACACGTTTGCATAAGTGTGGGTGTGCCTCCCAAATCTCACCATATTCCCTTCATAGTGCACTACTTTTTACCAGGGCACTCAGGGCTCTGGTCAAAAGTAGTGCACTTTATAGGGTATGTGTCAAACACAAGGCCTGTGGGTTGAAACTGCCTGTGAAACAATTCTATCCTGCCTGCAGAATGATTAAGGTTGTCAATTCATTTTGGCCTGCTTCCATACTGCCCCGCGATGAGCTGCACTACAAGCCACAGCAAGCACTGCCAATGTGATGCACGCCAAACAGTAGTGCATTGCCACACACTTCCCAGACACACACACACACACACTAGAGCCAGCCAGTGCGATATATCATATCATTACTAATGGCACTGACCAAATCTCCTACCGGGCCAAAAGTTTAAAGGGTTATAGGCTTAACGTCCATGCCAAGTTAAGCTTCTGAAGATTCATTGCTGTAGCCTACAGAAAATGTAATCTTGCTTGTCAACATATTGTAAAATAAAGGATTCACACATGGGTATAAATTACTACTTAATGACAATAGGACACACAAACGAGTATAAATGAGTCAACAGTTGAGCCATCTACTTTATAGAATTACAGCCTGATGCGCTTGCATCTTTGAATTCAACGTCAATTACGCCGCTTTTGTATGTCCAGTTAACAGCACGCAGCGGAGGGAAAGTGTACATAGATACATGCCACAGTCCTAGCTAGGCTACTAAAATGTTGCAGTCTGGCTTTTTAAACTTGACAATGAATCAAAACAGAAAAAACGGTATGTATTAATTTGGGAATGTTCATCACCCATTTCGTATGATATGTTACAAATTCAAAATTTGGATTATATGTTACAAATTCGAAAAACATACAATATATTACGAATTTGAAAAATGTATAATATGTTACGAATTCTAGCTAAGTGGCTTACGTTTGCTAGGTCATTAGGGAAAGGGTTAGCTAAATGGGTTAAGGTTAGGGTTAGGTGAGGGGTTAGCTAAAAGGGTTAAGGTTAGGGTTAGGGGAAGTGTTAGCTAACATGCTAAGTAGTTGCAAAGTAGCTCATAAGTAGTAAGTAGTTGAAAAGTTGCTAATTAGCTAAAACACTATAGATGTCCATGACGAGATTTGAACTCGCAACCTTTGGGTTGCTAGACGTTAGCATTGTACTCCCACACATCCACATCCACCCCAACCAACCACCCTACTTTGTTTTTGCCTTAAGTAAATCAAATCAAATGTATTTATATAGCCCTTCTTACATAGGCTGATATATCAAAGTGCTGTACAGAAACACAGCCTAAAACCCCAAACAGCAAGCAATGCAGGTGTAGAAGCACGGTAACCATCTGTCTTATGTAACCATACAGTACCAAACTGTAATAAAATATCATACTAAATTAAGTATTCCGGATTTACATACAGAATAATACGAAATGCTCTGAGACCAGGTTGGTCCATCCATGCAATCCATAAAAACAATAAACATGTTTTATGTTTAAATATTTCAACAACCTAGCTACATTTGGGTTATTTTGAGTTTTGATTATGCACATCTAGCAGCAAAGGCTGGACACGTTAATTATCTCTTCTTTTGTTTTAATATGCTAAATTGCTCTATACAGTATCCTACAGTATGTACATAAGTAGACATAAAGGTCTATGTTTTTTTCTAACTAAACAATGGCCAGTTTGGGTGGCAATTGTATGCATGTTGTTTTGTAAAAACAGACCTATGTCTGGCCTGCAAATTTGTTGTGTTTTTTCACTATGGCCTGTGTGCTGATTCAGTTTGACACCCTTGTTATAGGGAATAGGGTGCCATTTAGGGCGTAGGCTGGGTGTTGTTTAGATGCATGACTGCTTGAATACGCTCATATGTTTCCATGTGTCCGTTTTACTCGCTCCTGTTTGTCTTGCAGAGACATGAATGGTAGGGGGACAGAACCCCTCTAATGAAAGTCAAGAAGGACCAATGTTTGGCGGGGTCATTTGCAGAATCCAAATTGTCAGCATTGTGTATCCTACTTTTGTGTCAAATAGTTATGAAGAAATTGTGGTCAGTTAACAAATACTATGTCTTGTTTGATTTTTTTTGGCCCGGTGCTAGCCAAGGCCAATGTTAATATGCATGTATTTTTTGCTAATAAAGTCTCACAATTGGTAACATTTTTAGCTGAATGCGCATGCATTTAGATGTTATTGCGTGTTCTATATTTTCAGTCACACTGTTGCATGAAAGGAGATCCATGAAGTTAACATTGACAGCATCTCTAAGCCTGAGTTCCTGTCGAGTAAACCTAAGGAGGGCTCACCTAGGGAACTCTGCACTCACAATTCCATTTAGTTCAGGAACTGAATGGCCATTCTTATGGGGAAATCAAATGTCTCATTCAACTGAATTGAGATTAAATTGATCTGTAACTCTTGATTTGCTCTGGCTACTCCCAGTATTGAATGGGGCAGTGCATTTCCTCAAAATCAAGGTGGTCCCTGACAGTTGGAAGACGGACATGAACGAGATATTAGAATCGTCCAGCAGCGACGAGGAGGACACGGAAGGAAAGGAGAGTGAAGAGGAGAAGAAGGTGCTAAGGGTGGTCACACCATTGTGGTGTCCTACCTCCTCCACTAACCCAACAACATCCTGTCGGTCCCCACGCAAGACCTATCCCCTCCCATGACACCTCTCAGGTAGGGACCGCTAGTTACTAACAGACAAATAACTACTGTACTTCTACAAACATGTTTGTTTATTTGTCTGGATGGAGTTGTATTGACACCAAGTTGATACCAAATATTGATACCAACTATACTTTTGTAATATCTCCTTACATCTTATGAGTTCCAAGCTCTGGCCATTGTGGAGCCAGAGAGTATCTTCTAACATTCCAACACCTGCACCCGTCATCACAAAAGGTCAGCCCAACAGTAAATATAGGTCTAACTTTGTTAATTCCCTGACCAAGAAGACAACCTAACACCAGTTGACTACACAAGGCATCAAAGCATTATAATGATTGCTGTAATATTAGATGGTACAACCTTGTAACTAACTAGTTGTGTTGTCCTGTGTGGCTGTCTCAGGTGGCTCCAAGCAGAGGCAGTGCCCCCTACAGGATAACCCTGTCATTGCAGACAGTCCAGACAGACATGCTGCCCCCCTTCCACCCGTACCAGCCCTTGGAGTCCATTGTGAAAGAGACAGAGTGCAAGCTGATCTCCAGCCATAGAGAAGACCCAGCTGCAGAATAAGATGATCCTCAAGGGGCAGTAAACTAAAGAGTAAATGAAGGCCGAAGGCCTGAACGATGACCCGGGCAGCCCCTTTGCACTTTGGCCTCCCAGCAGTCCAGACTTTAGTACAGCAGACTACCCCGACAGCTCCAGCCCTGACCTGCTGATGCTGATGGTGAGTCAGCAGTAGATGTTGGGGCAGCAGTTGACAGGCCTGGGACCGGCCTTCTCACCCAGGCCCCCGACGGACTACTAGTGGCCTTCCCCCTACAGATCGTCACAGACACACCGGTTGACATCATGGTAGATACAGTGCCTTCCAAAAGTATTCACACCCTTTTCAGCACATTTTGTTGTGTTACAAAGTGGGATACAAATTGATTTAATTGTCATTTTTTGTCAACGACTGTAACACTTGTAAAAATGTACAGTTTAAAAAAGGAAAATAAAACACTTGATTAGATAAGTATTCAACCCCCTGAGTTAATACACCTTTTGCAGCATTTACAGCAGTGAGTCTTTCTGGGTAAGTCTCTAAGAGCTTTGCATACCTGAATTGTACAATATTTGCCAATTATTCTTTTTTAAATTCTTCAAGCTTTTTAAATTCTTCAAGTTGGTTGTTGATCATTGCTAGATAGCCATTTTCAAGTCTTGCCATAGATTTTCAAGACGATTTCTAGTCAAAACCACTCAGGAACATTCAATGTCTGCTTGGTAAGCAACTCCAGTGTATATTTGGCCTTGTTTTTTAGGATTTTGTCCTGCTGAAAGATGTCTGTTGGAAAGCAAACTGAACCAAGTTTTCCACTAAGATTTTGCCTATGCTTAGGTACTTAGTGATGTGTTGTGTTGGATTTTCCCCAATCATAACGCTTTGTATTCAGGACAAAAAGTTCATTTTTTTGCCACATTTTTTGCAGTATTACTTTAGTGCCTTGTTGCAAACAGGATGCATGTTTGGGAATATTTGTATTATGTACAGGCTTCCTTCTTTTCACTCTGTCATTTAGGTTAGTATTGTGGAGTAACTACAATGTTGTTGATCCATCCTCAGTTTTCTCCTATCACTCAGCCATTAAACTTTGCAACTGTTTTATAATCACCATTGGCCTCATGGTTAAATCCCTGAGCGGTGTCCTTCTTCTCTGTCAATAGAGTTACTGAAGGACGCCTGTATCTTTGTAGTGACTCTGTGTATTGACAAACCATCCAAAGTGTAATTAATAACTGCACCATGCTCAAAGGGATATTCAATGTCTGATGATTTTTTTTTACACATCTACAAATAGGTGCCCTTCTTTGCGAACCGTTGGAAAACTTCCATGGTCTTTCTGGTTGAATCTGTGCTCAAAATTCACTGCTCGACTGAGGGACTTTACAGATACAGTGGATTCGGAAAGTATTCAGACCCCTTGACTTTTTCCACATTTTGTTACCTTACGGCTTTATTCTAAAAAGGATTAAATAGTTTTTCCCCTCATCAATCTATACACAATATCCCATAATGACAAAGCAAAAACAGGTTTTTAGAAATGTTTGCAAATTTATTAAAAATAAAAAATGGAAATATCACATTACATAAGTATTCAGACCCTTTACTCAGTACTTTGTTGAAGCACCTTTGGCAGCGATTACAGCCTTGAGTCTACTTGTTATGACGATACAAGCTTGGCACATCTGTATTTGTGGAGTTTCTCCCATTCTTCTCTGCAGATCCTCTCAAACTCTGTCAGGTTGGATGGGGAGCGTTTCTGCACAGCTATTTTCAGGTCTCTCTAAAGATGTTCGATCGGGTTCAAGTCCGGGTTCTGGCTGGGCCACTCAAGGACATTCAGAGACTTGTCCCGAAACCACACCTGCGTTGTCTTGGTAGTGTGCTTAGGGTCTTTGTCCTGTTGGAAGGTGAACCTTCGCTCCAGTCTGAGGTCCTGAGCACTCTGGAGTAGGTTTTCAAAGCTGTCATCAAGGCAAAGGGTGGCTACTTTGAAGAATCTCAAATCTCAAATATATTTATATTTGTTTAACATCCTTTTTTGGTTACTACATGATTCCATATGTGTTATTTCATAGTTTTGATTATTCTACAATGTAGAAAATAGTAAAAACAAAGAAAAACCCTGGAATGAGTGTAACGGCTCTCTTCTATCTCCTCCTCTGACGAAGAGGTAGAACAAGGATCGGACCAAAATGCAGCGTGATGATGATTCATGATATATTTTAATGAAGGAAAACCTATACATACAGAAACTACAAAACTAACTAAATGAAATAATGAAAACCGAAACAGCCCTATCTGGTGCAAACACAAAGACAGGAACAATCACCCACAAAATACACAGTGAAACCCCCGCTACCTAAATATGGTTCCCAATCAGAGACAACGAGAATCACCTGACTCTGATTGAGAACCGCCTCAGGCAGCCAAACCTATGCTACACCCCTACTCAGCCGCAATCCCAATGCCTACAAAACCCCAATACGAAACACAACAAAATAAACCCATATCACACCCTGGCCTGACCAAATAAATATATAAACACAAAATACTAAGACCAGGGCGTGACAATGAGTAGGTATGTCCAAACTTTTGACTGGTACTGTGTGTTTGTACAATTTCAAGACAGATGCTGGATATAACTGAGCCGGGTGCTGGATGTAACTCTCAGCTGGATGCTGGATATAACTTATTGCTGGATGCTGGATGTAACTCTAAGATAGAAACTGGATGTAACTGAGTCTGATGCTGGATATAACTATGAGCTGGATGCTATACTGGATGCTAAATCCAGCATCCAGTATCCAGCTCAGTGTTACAGACCCTACTGCAACCTGTCAAACCTGGAATCTGATCAGTAGGGTGCATTGTTACAGAACGTCAGCAGTTGAGATAGAAACATATTGCGTGAACAGGTATGTTATGTGGACACCCCTTCAAATTAGTGGATTCGACAATTTCAGCCACACCCGTTGCTGACAGGTGTAAAAAAAAAAATCGAGCACACAGCCATTCAATCTCCATAGACAAACACTGACAGTAGAATGTCCCATACTGAAGATCTCAGTGACTTTCAACATGGACCCATCATAGGATGCCACCTTTCAAACAAGTAAGTTCATAAAATTTCTTCCCCACTAGAGCAGAACCGGTCAGCTGTAAGTGCTGTTATTGTGAAGTGGAAACGTCTAGGAGCAACAACGGCTCATTCCCGAAGTGGTTCCAAACTGCCTCTGGAAGCAACGTCAGCACAATAAATTCGTCAGGAATTTCATGAAATGGGTTTTCATGGCCGAGCAACCGCACACAAACTTCATCATGCACAATGCCAAGCGTTGTCTGGAGTGAACTCTGGAGCAGTGGAAACACTTACTCTGGAGTGATGAATCACACTTCACCATCTGGCAGTCCGACAGATAAATCTGGGTTTGGCGAATTCCAGGAGAACGCTACCTACCCCATTGCATAGTGCCAACAGTAAAATTTGGTGGAGGAACAGTGGTCTGGGGATGTTTTTCATGGTTCGGGCTAGACCCCTTATTTCCAGTGAAGGGAAATCTTAACACTACAGCATACAATGACATTTTAGACGATTCTGTGCTTCCAACTTTGTGGCAACAGTTTGGGGGAAGGCCCTTTCCTGTTTCAGCATGACAATTCCCCCGTTCACAAAGGGTGGTGCTTTGTCGAGATTAGTGTTGGAAGAACTTGACTGGCCTGCACAGAGCCCTGACATCAACCCCATCAAACACCTTTTGGTATGAATTGAAACACCAACTGCGAGCCAGGCCTAATCGCCTAACATCAGTTTCCGACATCACTAATACTCTTGTGGCTAAATGCAAGCAAGTCCCCGCAGCAATGTTCCAACATCTAGTGGAAATCCATCCCAGAAGAGTAGGGGCTATTATAGCAGCAAAGAGGGGACCAACTCCATATTAATGGGCATGATTTTGGAATGAGATGTTCGACAAGCAGGTGTCCACATACTTTTGGTCATGTGCTGTATGATTGTCTGTCAGGTAGAGTAGGTTAGAACAATGTGTTTTTATGAACTTGGTGCATGAGGTTGTAGGTCACACCATGTTCTTAAGGCATTAAGGCAGCATGTCTTGTGGTAGAATGACAATGCACAAGTGGAGGCTGCTGAGGGGAGGGCAGTTCATAATAATGGCTAGAGCCGAGCAAATGGAATGTCATTAAACACATGAAACCAATTGTTTGATGTATTTAATACCATTCCACTCATTCCGGTTCATCCACTGCAATGAGCCTGTCCTCCCAATTAAGGTGCTACCAACCCCCTGGAATGCACATCTCGTTTGGAACCAGTGCTGGAGAAAGTGTTTGCATGTTGCATCAAAATGCAGCATGAGTGCTATAACAGTTGTTTTGTTGTATGTATGGTTACATGCAAAGTTTGCCTTGCTTAAGCCTGAACAAAAAATAAACGTGGCTTGCCTTACAACCTCCTTGACTGTGGAAATCATACTTATACCGCCACCTTGTGGTTACAGCAAAGTCTACAGTCTTTAGTGAAACTGAATTTGTTTGATGAATCTCTTCAAGACAACTCGTAAATAGATACATTTGGAATACTTCATGTTGCATGGTTGTTTTCCTTTGAATTCACATGGTGTCCCAAATATGGAATAAGAATCGATATGGGTCCAACACTGTTGACAAATGCTGTATGTCGTTTTATTTACTGTTCCAATATGAGTAAATAAAAAAGTATTGCTGTGATTAAAAATGCTAGAGAATTTATCATCACATTTACACTGGGGTGTATTTGACTTGACGTCCTATTTTCAGAACACAGGAAAAGTTGGTAGTTTACGGGCAACACTATTCAAATGTCACTGGGGGAACATTTTTAAAATAACTTTTATCCAATTAAAACGCTCATTTTGTCTCTTTTCAATGACGAAATTATGTGGATGCATTTTCGCCCAATCACAACCAAGTTAAGGGCAAAGATTATCTATTATATTTCCAAGATAACCGAGTGTCCTCTCTTAACAATGGAAATGCATGTCCTCGATGATTGAAGGCAGGCGAGATCAGGTGGGACCATTCTAGAAAATGAGAGTGCATATACGCGTGATAATAACATGTACAACCACGTAGTTTTTCTCAAAGTTGCCGGAATGCCATGTGCATCCACTTATATTAGTACATTTGTAACGGCCTAACCATGACGAGACTTCTATTCGCTCAAATAAGCCTCACGCAATTCGACACTGTCATGGACCTTTAAACAAAAAGGGCTGATCTCACGCAGACAGATTTTGAGCGGAGTAAATGCTCTCGCTTCTTCTCTTCCTCTCTGTTCGGAGCTATGACTCACCAAATAAGGAGCGACAACACCATAAAAGGAAATGTACGGCTGTATATGGCGGAAAGTAGATCTCGAAAGAACGTTTCCCAAGATATAATTCATGCGCGCTAAATGTGTTGCTCTTGTACATCTAAAATGTATTTTCAAAGGGAGACTATTTGCAGATGTTAATAGCATAAATTATCTATTTTGGAAGAGAGACTGGGAATGGTCAAGCGTTTTCGTTGTGAACTATATGGGATCGCGGAGTAATACCAATGGGTGTAAATCGAAATGTCCTTATGTGGAGAAGAGTAGGGGGTTGGGTTTGATTGATTAGTTGTAGGCGGAAACAACTTCTAACTACAACTTTGCACAGTTATGGTAAATTATATGCCATGGACAATTTCTTTCGTTTACACTAATCTGTGCTAATTCATTTGACCGTGTTTCCTAAAGCTCACAGAGAACACGCAACAGCACTATATAGCTAGCTAGCTAGGCTTTACTTGTTGATAAAGTCGCTAGCTAAATGACATTTAACTAGCTAGCTATCTCTCGGTTAGTTGGATTTCACGGCAATTTGCACCAACAAATTGAGGAATGGACAGTTTTTGAATAATTTCTGTTCGATCACAACATCGCTCATTTACGCATAAACCCAGTGGGTCCATCGACCGCGGCGGCGCGAGAGGTTTGAAGGCCTGGGGGACAGGTTCGGAATGTTGGGGGGAAACGGGGCAGGATTAGGTACAAGAGCAGGGGGCGCACGACCTGGAAATGGGACTGGGTTGACAGCTCTGCAAGTTAATAACCCAGGAACGAACATGAGTGGTGCCGAAGGTGGAAGGTTTGACGACCGAATCAGAGAATACTCAGCCGAGGTGGTGTACAGCGGCTCTGAACCAGAGTCCGACTCCGGGGATGATGATGATACCATGGGTTCAGCCGGGGACCGAAGAGGGGTGAAACGAGAGAGAGCTGAGATGGAAGTCGCTGCATCGACGACGTCTATGGGGCAACCCCCGGGAGGTTATGGTGGTGTCACGGGAGGTGCAACAGGGGCAAAGCCAGGCAAGAAAACCCGCGGACGAGTCAAGATCAAAATGGAATTTATAGACAACAAACTTCGGCGGTACACAACTTTTAGCAAGAGGAAGACTGGCATTATGAAGAAGGTTAGTTGTCAGTCATCTATCTATGTTTTCATTGTAGACATGCTGCCAACCTGTGCTCATGCTCCCACACCTGCGCAGACGTTTCATTTCACAGCCACAAGTGTTGACGCTATAGTAAACATTCATAAAAACAAAAATGTGCCTATTGGTCTTAATTTAAGGTTAGGCATAAGGTTAGCAGTGTGCTTAGGTTTAAAATCAATTTTACGAGAAATTGTAAAAATAGACGGGGGCTATGGTAACTAGTAATGACCTGACAGCTAACTAATTGATTTAACCTGTATTTTATTTTTATTTTTTATCCCTGAGTCATACAGAGACCAAGGTCTCTGAATTGCATAAATTACAGGAAAATGCACATCAAAATGCAAACAGAAAGAAAAACACTGTCATAAAAAAGAAACGCATTCATCAGTAATAAGGTCCTCAATCAGCTTTCTGAATTGCGCTAGAAGCACCAGAACATCACCTTTTGAAGATTGTTCAACAAATATGGTACAAGAAAGGAAAATCGGCTTTTAGTTAACTCAGTAGAGACGGCCATCCCCGAGACTGGGTGTGGTAATTTGTATGTCTCAAGTTTAGTAATGATGTTAGGTACAGTGGGACTTTATGTAAAAGGGCTTTATAAATGAGAACATAGAAATGTATCAACCTACGTGACATCAGAGGGCCAACCAACTTTCTGGTAGAGAATGCAGTGATGAGTACTAAAATTGTCGCCCGTAATAAAGCACTATGATAAACTGCATCTAACTGCTTGAATGAAGTGGTAGCCTCATTCATATAGGTGATGTCGCCATAGTCTGTTCAGTCTGCCGTCGGTCCTAATCTGCCTTCTACTATTTAGCGAGAGGCAGGACCTATTTCTATAGAAACTCAATTCTCAGTTTCTTAACTAACTCATCAATATGCATTTTAAAAGACAGCTTTTCATCTAACCAGATGCTAAGATATTTTTAAGCACGGACACTATCTATATGGACACCATCCAAAGTACATATGCTTAAATCAGACATATTTTTATGCGCTCTAGAAAACCACATATACTTACTTATAGATGCATTCACTACTAATTTGACAAAGTTTTTCTGTAATACAATAAAGGCAGACTGTGGTTCAGAGAGCCTGGTCAACCGAGGGGCCAATAGCATAAGCAACAGTATCATCGGCATACAAGTACAGGTAATTATTTTTTACAGACAAGTCTATTGTTAATGTAAACATTAAAGTACAGGGCCCAGAATCGACCCCCTGCGGGACACCTTTTCTCATTTCCAGGAAACCTGATTTAACACCATCAATAGAACTCAATCTCTATCTGCCAAGTATAATTATTTTATGTGGTAACGTACAGCGAACTCATTTGAGTTCAATGGCCCCATTATAGATGATATTGATAAAACAATGTTTTCATGAAGGGTTCTTGATTAGGCTGTCCAGAGTAGCTACTTTTCATGAGCTGCTATATAGTTCCAGGACTTGATTAGCTTTGTAGAACAATTCAGCTTCTACAGAGGATCAATAGAGACTGGTGAGAAGAACATTTTAATGCATTCCAGCAATCACCTCCCCAAGTTATAGCCCAGTAAAAACCTGAGCATGAAAATACTTGCTGCCAAAGCCACTTTCTTTTCAAGGCAGCTCAATATTGTTTGATCTGGCCTGTTTGGTTAGGTATGACACTATTTGCGTTTAGGTTGGGTCATCATGTGTAGGGCGATAACCTCATCCTAGATAAGTCTGTCAAATGGGACTACAGCAGCAGCATGCCTGTCACAAGTACACTGAAATGCCTTTCTTGCAAGCTCTACAAAATAACAAGGTAGAACAAAAACATGCAAAAGTAAGAAGCTGTATACAGGGTCAGTTCCAATAACATATTTACAATATGCAGGGATACTGGAGTGACAGAGTTAGGTATGTATACGGGTAAGGTGACTAGGCATCTGGATATATGATAAACAGAGTAGCAGGAGTGTAAATGATTGTGTGTGTAGTGTAAGGTCGATCAATTAATCGGCAGGGCCGGTTTCAAGTTTTCATAACAATCGGTAATCTGCATTTTTGGATGCCGATTACATTGCACTCCGCGAGGAGTCTGCTGTGGCAGGCTGACCACCTGTTACGTGAATGCAGCAAGGAGGCAAGGTAAGTTGCAAGCTAGCATTAAACTTCTCTTATAAAAAAAACAATCAATCTTAACATAATCACTAGTTAACTACACGTGGTTGATGATATTACTAGTTTATCTAGCTTATCCTGCGTTGCATATAATCAATATGGTGCCTGTTAATTTATCATCGAATCACAGCCTACTTTGCCAAACGGGTGATGATTTAACAAGTGCATTGGTGAAAAAAGCACTGTCGTTGCACCAATGTGTACCTAACCATAAACATCAATGCCTTTCTTAAAATCAATACACAAGTATATATTTTTAAACCTGCATATTTAGTTAATATTGCGTGCTAACATGAATTTCTTATATATATTTAGACTTAGGGATGCCACTCGTTAGATAATTTTTTTTTTTTGAAATTATAGTTTCTGGATTTAACTATTAATGACCTAAGGCTCATATTTCTGTGTTTATTATAATTAAGTCTATGATTTGATAGAGCAGTCTGACTGAGCAGTGGTAAGCAGCAGCAGGCTCGTAAGCATTCATTCAAACTGCACTTTCCTATGTTTGCCAGCAGCTCTTTGCTGTGCTTCAAGCATTGCGCTGTTTTTGACTTCAAGCCTATCTACTCCCGAGATTAGACTGGCAATACTATAGTGACTATAAGAACATCCAATAGTCTAAGGTATATGAAATACAAATGGTATAGAGGGAAATATTCCGATAATAACTGCAACCTAAAGCTTCATACCTGGGAATATTGAAGACTAATGTTAAAAGGAACCACCAGCTTTCATATGTTCTCATGTTCTGAGCAAGGAACTTAAACATTAGCTTTCTTACATGGCACATATTGCACTTTTACTTTCTTCTCCAACACTTTGTTTTTGCATTATTTAAACCAAATTGAACATGTTTCATTATTTATTTGAGACCAATTTAAGTTAAAATAAGTGTTAATTCAGTATTGTTGTTATTGTCATTATTACAAATGTGTGTATATATAAATATCAGCCGATTTAATCGGTATTGGCTTTTTTTGGTCCTCCAATAATCGGTATCGGCGTTGAAAAATCAGTCGGCCGACCTCTAGTGTAGAGTCAGTATAAATGTGTGTGCTGGAGTGTCAGTGCTATTTAGCAGTCTTATGCCATGGGGATAGAAGCTGTTCAGGAGTCTGTTGGTGTCAGACTTGATGCGGAGACAAGTCTTTGGCTTTGGTGGCTGGAGTCTTTAACGATTTCCCTAGGTCTTCCTTTCACACCACCTGATAAGAGGTCCTGGATGGCAGGGTGCTCTGTCCCAGTGATGTGCTGGGCTGTCTGCACTACCCTCTGTAGTGCCATGCGATTGAGGGCGGTGCTGTTGCCATACAAAGCAATGATTATTTTAAAAATCTTTATTTAACTAGGCAAGTCAGTTAAGAACAAATTCTTATTTACAATGACGGCCTACCAGGGAACAGTGGGTTAACTGTCTTGTTCACGGGCAGAACGACAGATTTTTACCTTGTCATCTCTGGGCTTCGATCCAGAAACCTTATGCAGCCAGTCAGTTATTATGCAGCCAGTCAAGATGCTCTCAATGTGTAACTTTTTGAGAATTTGAGGGCCCATGCCAAACCTTTTCAACTTCCTGAGGGGGAAGAGGAGCTGTCGCCATTTGGACAATTTTAAGTCCTTTAGTGATTTGCACACAAGGAACTTGAAGCTCTCAACCCTTGTTCGCAGGCTAGTAAGTGTGTGGTGAAGGAGATCATTTGGTTTGAGAAGCAGGGAGGTATTTAGGTTGGGAATTAATGTTTCCTACTCAAAGGGGCTTTAAGCTCAGGGAACTTGGCCAGTTATCTGTTAGGCTACCTAAACTGTACAATGAGTAGATTACATTAAGGCCTTTGCAAAGACAAAATGTCCACTTTTGTTGTTGACCAAATACTTATTTTCCTTCATAATTTGCAAATAAATTCATAAAAAATCCTACAATGTGATTTTCTGGAATTTTTTTCTTCTCATTTTGTCTGTCATAGTTGAAGTGTACCTATGATGAAAATTACAGGCCTATCATCTTTTTAAGTGGGATAACTTGCACAATTGGTGGCTGACTAAATACTTTTTTGCCCCACTGTAAATGCACATTCTTCCACAGCAACCATGTTATTTTGAGGAAGCCTATTTTTGATTCTGAGTTCGGACATAAAGTTTGAACTATTTGTAAGATGCATACTTTCAGTTATTTTCTGAACTCCATTCACTCGTGCCTGAGCATTGAGTGAGACTGGTGCTGTCGACACGTACAGATCAAATACACCGCTGCAGATGACGTAGCCTCGCAAGCTAACCGCCGAATGTGACGACAGAACCGAAGCAAATCATACAATCTGGCCAGGTTGATATCAATATTTTAATTTGCTAATATTGCACAGTGTAACGCGATACTCTTAAGACCGATTCTTACGTACAGTCTGCGAAGGCCTTCAGGAGTTAAACAATCCCGCTCAGGGCAGGGGTACTTCACAGATTTTCGTACCCAGGTATGCTGTATGCAACAGGGAGGGGCAAAAAAAAGTTTGATAACCTCTGTTACAAAACAGGCAATGAAAGGGGCTACCTAAGTCAGTCAGTTGCACAACTGAATGCATTCAACTGAAATGTGTCTTCCACTTTTAACCCATCTCCTCTGATTCAGAGAGTTGTAGGAGGCTGCCTAAATCTACATCCACGGCGCCCGGGGAGCAGTTGTCTTTGGGGGTGTGCCTGTGTACGCAACAGGCTACCTGCTACCCCAGGAGGCTTTGGATCGCTTGGAAAATCGGACTGCAATGTGGAAGATGGAGTAAGGCGCTACTTTGATGTGCCACATCTTTGAGCCATCACTGCTTCTCCATGGTGCACTGCCAACGTGCCCCCCCCCTTACAGAGCGATACTGTGTAGGCGCCTAGGCAACCACAAGGTTCCTTCCCCTCTGCAATGATGCAATGCCACTTGTGCATATACTGTGTTGGAAAGGGGATACCTAGTCAGTTGAACAACTGAATGCATTCAACCAAAATGTGTCTTCCACATTTATCCCAACCCCTCTGAATCAGAGAGGTGCAGGCAGCTGCCGTAATTGACATCATCAGGGCCCAGAGAGAAGTTGTGTTGCTCAAGGGTGAACGGCAGATCTTTCCACCAAGCTGGTTTGGGGATTCGAACCAGCGATCTTTGTTACTGGCCCAACGCTCTTAACCACTAGGTTAAGAGCGTTACCTGCCAGCCCAGGGTTGGTGTGTGGGTGAGTGTCCGCACAAATGACAACCTACAGAAAGTGTTGCTGCAAAGTGGAGGATACAGGAGAGCTAGGCCTAACTCGCTCAATCTCTTCAACTCTATATTCTCCTTCCTATCGTTTGCCACTTCCTGTCTTTGTAGCCTTGTTTTCTAACTAACACTGGTTGCTTTCTGATGTCGTTCCAGTTTTATGAGCACCATAAAGTGCTTGAATTCATTGAATAGCATACACAGCCAACTGGCCAATGGCTGCTGCCAAAAAAGATCCCCTCCCCTCCTACTACAATAGTGCCTGGGAGCTCTGAGCTTGTTAGAGCCATGCTTCCTGCTGCGTACACAGGCACAATGTTATGCATGGCTGTGGGGTTCCCCTTAGAAACAACAGCTTGTGCTCAACGAGATCCTGTTAAAAGCTTTTAAGAAATAGCTATGCATGTTGGAAGGAAGCTTGGTCTAGGCTGCATTAAGTAGGGCACTGGGTTGTGGTACTAATAGCCTGTGTGGAACAAACATGACCTTCTGACATTCTAAGTAAGGAATCCCGTTAGTTCTATTCATGACATTTCTATTTGCAATTATCCACAACGTTTGCCATCTGAACGTGGCCTTGCACTGCTCTAAGCAACTAATGCGCTTGTTCAGAAACATTTACCTCTTACTCTCCCAATAATCATTAGCCTGACTCTCTCCACTTGTAGGACCACAGCCCAGAGACCACGTTCATTGTTCTCTCCAATATCAATATATACTTGTTAGTTAGAAGATGTGCTTGCTGCCACACAACATTGCATCAGTGCTAAGGAATTCTGTGTGTTTGCGCCTAAAGTGTTGTCAGAGCACATTTGTAGAATGTTTGCATTGAATATCAATGTACTGTCATTTTGATTTAGGGATTAAGCTGGTTAGAAAAAGGAATAACTTGTCATAAATTAGGGAAATGATTTGGGCTGTGTAGAGCTCAATGAAGCCAGTTATGAGTGATTGTCTACAGGTAAAGGGAACAGTTAGTGTTGCTCAGGAGTTTGTATGAATGGTTTTGCATTTATATCAAATCAAACTTTATTTGTCACATGGCCGAATACAACAAGTGTAGACTTCACTGTGAAATGCTTACTTATAAGCCCTTAACCAACAGTGCAGTTCAAGAAGAGCTAGACATTTTTTACCACGTGGACTAAAATAAAAAAGTAGCACAATAACGAGGCCATATACAGGGGCCACCGGTACCGAGTCAGTGCGGGGATACAGGTTAGTTGAGGTCATTTGTACATGTAGGTGGGGGTGAAGTGACTATGCATTGATAATAAACAGCGAGTAGCAGCAATGTACAAAAGGGAAGGGGGGTGTCAATGTAAATAGTCCGGTGGCGATTTTATTAATTGTTCAGCAGTCTTATGGCTTGGGGTAGAAGCTGTTAAGGAGCCTTTTAGACCTAGACCTGGCGCTCTGCTACCGCTTGTCGTGCGGTAGCAGAGAAAACGGTCTATAACTTGGGTGACTGGAGTCTCTGACAATTTTATGGGCTTTCCGTTGACACCGCCTAATTGGGGCCGATTTCAAGTTTTCATAACAATCGGAAATCGGTATTTTTGGGCACCGATTTACGATTTATTTTTTATACATAACGGACTTGCCTAGTTAAATAAAAGTTAAGAACACATTCTTATTTTCAATGACTGCCTAGGAACTGTGGGTTAACTGCCTTGTTCAGGGGCAGAACGAAAGATCATTACCTTGTCAGCTCAGGAGTTCCAATCTTGCAACCGCACAGTTAACTAGTCCAACGCTCTAACCATTGCACTCCACGAGTAGCCTGCCTGTTACGCGAATGCAGTAGAAGCCAAGGTAAATTGCTAGCTAGCATTAAACTTACCGTATAATAAACAATCAATCATAATCACTAGTTATAACTACTGATCCAGTTTAGCAGGCAATATTAACCAGGTGAAATTGTGTCATTTCTCTTGCGTTCATTGCACGCAGAGTCAGGGTATATGCAACAGTTTGAGCTGCCTGGCTCATTGCGAACTAATTTGCCACAATGTTACGTAAGTATGACATACATTGAAGGTTGTGCAATGTAACAAGAATATTTAGACTTAGAGATGCCACCCGTTAGATGAAATACTGAACGGTTCCGTATTTCACTGAAATAATAAATGTTTGGTTTTTGAAATGATAGTTTCTGTATTCGATCATATTAATGACCAAAGGCTCGTATTTCTGTGTGTTATGTTATAATTAAGTCTGATTCAACAGAGCAGTCTGACTGAGCAGCAGCAGACCTGTAATCATTCATTCAAACAGCACTTTCGTGCGTTTTGCCAGCAGCTCTTCGCAAGCACAGCGCTGTTTATGACTTCAAGCCTAGCAGCCTAATGGCTGGTGTAACCAATGTGAAATGGCTAGATGGTGTGCGCTAATACTGTTTCAAACGTCACTCGCGTTTAGATTTGGAGTAGTTATTCCCATTGCGCTGCATGGTCCGCGGCTTTTGTGGAGTGATGGGTAACGATGCTTCGAGTGTGGCTGTTGTCGACGTGTTCCTGGTTCGAGCCCAGGTAGGGGCGAGGAGGGGGACGGAAGCTTTACTGTTACACTGGCAAGTGCCTATAAGAACATCCAATAGTCAAAGGTATATGAAATACAAATGGTATAGAGAGAAATAGTCCTATATATATACTATATTAACTACAACCTAAAACCTCTTACCTTGGAATATTGAAGTCTCATGTTAAAAGGAACCACCAACTTTAATATGTTCTCATGTTCTGAGCAAGGAACTTAAACGTTAGCTTTTTTACATGGCACATATTTTACATGGAACACATTTTTACATGGCACATATTACTTTCTTCTCCAACACTTTGTTTTCGCATTATTTAAACCAAATTGAACATGTTTCATTATTTATTTGAGGCTAAATTGATTTTATTGATGTTTTATATTAAGTTAAAATAAGTGTTAATTCAGTTTTGTTGTAATTGTCATTATTACAAATAAATAAAAATGTTTAAATCAGCCGATTAATCGGTATCGGCTTTTTTGCTCCTTCAATAATTATCGGTATCTGCGTTGAAAAATCATCATAATCGGTCGACCTCTAGTTTGGACCATGATAGTTTGTTGGTGATGTGGACAAAAAGGTACTTGAAACTCTCGACCCGCTCCACTACAGCCCCGTCGTTGTTAACGGGGGCCTGTTCGGCCCGCCTTTTCCTGTAGTCCACGATCAGCTCCTTTGTGTTGCTCACATTGAGGGACAGGTTGTTGTCCTGCCAGTTCTTTGACTTCCATCTTATAGGCGGTTTCATTGTTGTCGGTGATCAGGCCTACCTACCACTGTTGTGTTGTCAGCAAACTTGATGGTGTTGGAGTTGTGTTTGGCCATGCAGTTGTGGGTGAACAGGGAATACAGGAGGGGACTAAGTACACACCCCTGAGGGGCCCCAGTGTTAAGAATTAGCGTGGCAGACGTGTTGTTGCCTACTCTTACCACTTGCGGGCCGCCCGCCAGGAAGTCCAGGATCCAGTTGCAGAGGAAGGTGTTTAGTCCCATGGTCCTTAGCTTAGTGATGAGCTTTGTCGGCACTATGGTGTTGAACACTGAGCTGTAGTCAATGAACAGCATTCTCACATAGGTGTTCCTTTTGTCCAGGTGGGAAAGGGGAGTGTGATTAAGATTGTGTCATGTGGATCTGTTTGGGCGGTATGGGAATTGGAGTGGGTCTAGGGTATCCTGGGGGATACTGTTGATGTGAGCCATGACCAGCCTTTCAAAGCACTTCATGGCTACTGACGTGAGTGCCACTGGGTGGTAATCATTTAGGCAGTCTACCTTCTATTCCTAGGGCACAGGGACTATGGTGGTCTGCTTGAAACATATAGGTATTACAGATTCGGTCAGGGAGAGGTTGAAAATTTCAATGAAGACACTTGCCAGTTGGTCCGTGCATGCTTTGAGTACATGTCCTGGTAATCTGACTGGCCAAGCGGCTTTGAATGTTGACCTGTTTTCAAAGGTTTTGTTCACATCGGCTACCGTGTACGTTATCACACAGTCATCCAGAACAGCTGGTGTTCCCGTGCATGCTTCAGTGTTGCTTGCCTCGAAGTGAGCATAAATGGCATTTAGCTCATCTGGTAGGCTCACATCACTGAGCAGCTCGCGTCTGTGTTTCCCTTTGTAGTCCGTAATTGTTTTCAAGCCCTGCCACATCCGACGAGCGTCAGAGCCTGTGTAGTAGGATTCAATCTTAATCCTGTATTGACTTTTTGCTTGTTTGATGGTTCGTCTGAGGGCATAGCGGGATTTATAAGATTCCGAATTAGTGTCCGGCTCCTTGAAAGCGGCAGTTCTATCCTTTAGCTCAATGCTAATGTTGCCTGTAATCCATGGCTTCTGGATGGGATGTGTACGTACGGTCACTGTGGAGACGACGTCGTCGATGCACCCATTGATGAAGCCGATGACTGAGGTGGTATACTCCAATGCTATTGGATGAATCCCGGAACATATTCCAGTCTGTGCTTGCAAAACAGTCCTGTAGCATAGCATCGGCATCATCTGACCACTTCCATATTGAGCGAGTCACTGGTACTTCCTGCTTTAGTTTTTGCTTGTAAGCGGGAATCTGGAGGATAGAATTATGGTCAGATTTGCCAAATGGAGGGCAGGGGAGCGCTTTGTATGCATCTCTGTGTGTGGAGTAAAGGTGGTCTAGGATTCTTTTTTGTTCTTTCTCTGATTGCACATGTGACATGCTGGTAAAAATGTGTTAAAACTGATTTAAGTTTGCCTGCATTAAAGTCCCCGGCTACTAGGAGCGACGCTTCTGGGTGAGCATTTTCCTCTTTGCTTATAGCCTTATAGAGTTGGTTGAGAGCGGTCTTATTGCCAGCTTCGTTCTGTGGTGGTAAATAGACAGCTATGAGTAGTATAGATGAGCATTCTCTGTATACAGCTTTTCATGAGGTCTCAAATGACTTTGCATTGAGACCCTGTGAACAAAAACTCTAGGCCTATATCCTAAATGCAAATCGATTTAGTAATCCATCCATTTTGTCTTACACAACTATTCACTGCAACTGTAGGGTAATGCAATAGGTACAGTATAGCCTATCACAAATGTTACAATATATTGATAAATATACATGCAAGGGCCTGTTAATATCTATTGACGCCCAACTTGATGACCTCTGTATATCCATAGAAACATCAGTGTCCAAGTGCTGTTCGCCGTTAACGAAAGAAGTCTGCTCAGACAAGCGTCTGTCCGATGGGATTTTTCTTGATGAAGCAGTTCATTTATTTATTTATTAGAATTAGACTATTTTTAACATGTGTTTTGCAATTAAAATTGATAAATGGATAATTAATTTGTGCACTGAAAATCACATTTTCTCTTTTATTGTGTTACTGTAAAGTGTATTGCACTTTCAAAGGCATTTTTAGCCCCTTACACTCCCGGAAATTGGCCTATGTGGATAGGGCCCAATTGAAATGTTTCTAACAGAAGAACTATAAAAAACATATGCATAACCAGAACATGAGATTATGGGGAAATGATTACATTTTGGTTATTTCAGATCAAAGGTGAGGACACTAAGACTGAATCCAAACCTTACACTCTGATTTTGTGCATTTTTAATTTATTGTGCTTTTCACAGCATTTGTCAATGACATATTAAAAATACTTGGATACTGCACATTCAGTAACATAATAAGAATATTAATTTATATTTTGGAGTAGGTGCAAGATAGGAAAACGATTACAATGGTTTTGAGTGAGAGGTCGAACTGGTGTCTCCAAGAGGTCACACACCTCTCCAAACTGTGTACAGTTCCTAAGTCATTTCAATGCACGTTTGACTCAAGGAAAGAACTTTCAACTATAAGGTGCTTTTTTTGAGCTCTCCTAGCTTTGCCATTGAGGAACTGAGGCAAGCACACTTGTAGTTTTTTATTTTTGAACACAGCTCTGTGTCCCCACCGTCATACCATTGCTGTTTACATTTATATGTCGCAATCTGGGTCAGGTGGGCATAATTTGAACGCTTATTCTATTGCCAACATGGCTAGCCACGTTATAAAATACGATCTCAGTCTTAGGCTTTCAAAAGGTACTTCAGAGAAACAGATTGTAATTTTGGTGCATATAGAATTAGTGCATTTAAGTACGTGTTTGCGTCTAATTTTCTTCACAATACGACAAACATAAGCTCATTGTGTTCAGGACAACCCAGGGTATAACGCATATCATCCTTGTAACTGTGGATCAAACAGCGCTCATAAAGCTTGATACTGTAAATGTATGTATTCAAATATGGAAATGTGAAGCACACATCAAAGCGATATTTATTATAACCCTCAATGTCTCATCTTTCAGAACACATCGACTCCTCTCGATTTACAGCATTTCCCTCACTCAGACAACAAATGTGCAAAAGTAGCCCAGTTTAGACGGAAGGATGGGGGGCATCTTGTTGTTGCACACATGGTCAAGTTTAGAACAGCTGTCAGTCAACCCATACAGCGCTGTGAAGTGGTGAACCTGAGCTCTGTACCATGTATAGCATGTTACTCTACAGGCACTGCGTTCCAATGTAGGCACTTATCAATGACAAACATTTTTCAACCTGTATATGGGATGACAGGGACAGTGGGTGGAAAGGGCTACATTAAGTTTGATTTAATGCCTGGCGCTCTCTCATCCCTCTTCCCACTCCCCCAGGCCTACGAGCTCTCCACTCTAACGGGCACCCAGGTCCTCCTCCTGGTGGCCAGCGAGACGGGCCACGTCTACACGTTTGCCACGCGCAAGCTCCAGCCCATGATTACCAGTGAGACGGGCAAGGCGCTCATCCAGACGTGCCTCAACTCGCCCGATTCGCCGCCCCGCAACGACCCGTCCACCGACCAGCGCATGAGCGCCACAGGCTTCGAGGAGACGGACCTCACCTACCAGGTGTCGGAGGGTGACAGCTGCGCGGAGCCCCCCAAGGTGAGGTGGTTAGACAGTCTCCTGGGATTAACGCAATGGATAGCTGCTTCAGAGCACCTGGCTTACCACGCATCGAGTTGCCGAATGCTGTCTTTATATGGGGATTTTAGCATAGCAGTTGCATGGAGGTGATTTTCAAAGTAATAGATTAACAAACATGTCACTCTTTGGCCTACTGTGCATAATAATAATGTGGAAGAGGTGTATTGTTGCTCTGTTCATTCTTTCTCCTGTTGGGAAATGGGCACAGGCTTCAGAACCGAAGAGGTTTGCTAGGTTACTATGCAGTGCCGGAAAGAAAACCAGTGTAGAATGTCATCACTTGTAGTTGCATTCAGCATCCCTTGAAAAGGGTGTTGGCTGTCTTAATCTCAGACTGTGTTAGAATTAAAGGCACTCGCCAGTGGTAGCTTCACCATCTTATTCTGGTTAAATGTGTGGGAGAACAAACTTTAAGCCAGAGAACTTTTGTAGCCACCAATTTTTTATTTATTTACGCAACAACAACAAATCGTTGGATCAAAGTCATAGTTCAACCTCACAGGATATAATATTGCTTAAACGGTTGACATCACTACAGGGTCCTTTAACCAAAGCTGACCGATGGGTTAACTGTTAAGTCTCCTTAGACTTCACTGTTATTCATGAGCATATGAAAAATAAACACATCTGAAATGCTTCACAGCAGATTGATAAAAATAAGATTTGGCCTCTTTGTCCATATATGGGATGGTTTCCTCTAGTTCCTCTCTTGGCAGATGGCTGCTTGCATTCCATATACGCTGCAGCTGTTTTCAGAGTTGGTTGGAGACTGTGATTTTCAAAGAAACATGGTGAGCTCTATGTGAGGAGGTTCAGCGACGTACACCTACCCGAAGCGAAGTCTTTTGCTTGAGTAAATAAAAAGGGCGTTTCGTTGGGCTAGTCTTGAGCCTTATTGTCCACTTGAGGTCAAAGTTTCATCTCTCACCTGGTTTAATGCAGAGGGGAAGAAATGGTCGCTTCCTCGGATGGTCATGTAGTTGGCTTCATTTACCAGGCACAGGCCTACACTTTCACTTTGGAATTATAGCGTGAGCTACACAAGTTCACATCAATATTTTTGTATTAATGACTGGCCCATTGACCCCCATTTTAGAGCAGTGAAGCTTATGACCAGTGACAACAAATCATGTCATCATGATGCGCAGTTTGATTAAATGGAAACTAATTCTGTGTTAGATTATCAGTGTTTGTGGCTAGGATTCGGGGGATTTTTCTGCTCATTAAGCTTCTTTACTCAACCAAGAGCCAGACTTGCTTTGAAATATAATTGGTTGTTGATGAACCACGGTACTACTTCGGCTCACAGCTGATGTGGTGGGAGGAATCCTCACTGTTCACTCTGGAGAGGAAATTGCTTTTCAAATGAGGTTAAATGGTTGTCTGACTAGTCACCTCTGTCGTGGTGTTGTGCAAAGCACTGATAGAAAGACGGTACAGACGACAAGGTAGAGCCGCACGCTGGTGCAAGGAAGCTGTTGTCACAGGAACACTGAAATACAGATGGACAGGGACGCTATTCAGGAGCAAAAGTGGGCTTGGCTGGGGTTCTGGACTCAATCAATCAGACCACAGCCAGACAGACGCCCACAGTCGGTGTCATAACAAGAAACAGGCCATCCAACGCAAACTTAGTAGGGCATAACACTCGTAACCTAGGTTTTAATTGTTTGCTTTACTCTCGGTAAAGAGACCGGCTATGAGCTCGTGAGGTGGTGGTATTCCCTGACAGGAGGTGAGCCGCGAGACCCCGGGTTGTTTGTTTACTAGTTTTGTCCCCTCTCTTTTGGAAGAGACTCGTTCAGCAACTATTTTTGGAGGAAGAAATGTACTTATGCTCGGAGGGATAACAAAACTTTATTCAAAACTTTATTTAACTAGGCAAGTCAGTTAAGAACACATTCTTATTTACAAGGACAGCCTACCAAAAGGCCTCCTGAGAGGACGGGGGCCTGGGATTAAAAATTAAAAATAAATACAGGCTGTAGATGTCCTCTAGAAAGAAAAGGAAACCAAGTGCCCTAGACTAGAATGCACGATAATGAATGCAAGACAATTAATGCGGTCAGTTGAGTCTGTTCAATATGTTAGTACGTACTAACTCAAACACTCCATTTCCCAACAGGATTGTGTTCAGTAGGGCACACCGTAGCAAAACGTTTTGCAAACCAGGAAGCAACCATTTTTGTTCTAATTGGACACATTCAGGTAGTATATGTGTCAAACTCATTCCACGGAGGCCCGAGTGTCTGCGGGTTTTCGCTCCTACCTTGTAATTAGTAAGGAACTCCTATCACCTGGTTGTCTAGGTTTAAATTGAAAGGGGAAAAACAACACAACTTAGACACTCGGCCCTCTGTGGAATGAGTTTGCACCCCTGAAGTAGTACCTCCCTGTGGGCCCCCAAAAACAGCCATGGTTAAAATGTCCCATCGTTGAGAGGTTCATTTTACATGCTGTACCTTCAATAAGTTTCACCACTAACGAATGTTATTTTGACATTACCATAAGCGCTTCAAACGTAAATTTTTAGCGCTGCTGGATCAAAGGTGCGTGCGGCTGAATGCAGCATTGCTGTCGGCACACTTGACATGTCCTGCAGTTGACTAGAAGCCAGCCAGCCTACTGCCCAAGTATTGCTGTACAAGTTTCGGGAGGACTGCGGCACACATCTGCATTTTGCTCTCCGATGCGCTACAAACGGGACACACGTTAACAGTGCAGTTGACAGTGAATACACCCAATGCAAGCTCAGAAAGTACATGGCAACTATTAAAGTGGCACTCCAGTCTCCTTTTCATCTCATTTAACACCTGATTCACTTAAAGCTGCAATATGTCACATTTTGGTGACCTGGCCAAATTCACATAGAAATGTGTGTTATAAATCTGTCATTCTGATTGAAAGCAAGTCTATGAAGCAGTATATCTGTTTTATATGCGCTATTTCTATGCTTGCTGTACTTAAGTTTTTTTGTTGTCTTTTTTACCTAAGTTAAAAACTTCAAGGATTGTACCCTTTTATTTTAATTTTTTTACCATTTTCGCCTAAAATGACATACCCAAATCTAAGTGCCTGTAGCTCAAGACCTGAAGCAAGGATATGCATATTCCTGATACCATTTGAAAGAAGACACTTTGAAGTGTGTGGAAATGTGAAATGAATGTCGGAGAATTTAACACCTTAGCTCTTGTAGAAGATAATACAAACAAAAAAACATGAATTCCCCCCCCCCCCCCCAATCATCTTTGAGATGCAAGCGGAAGGCCATACTTTAAGGTGGGAGTCTAGCTGTAGTTTAGATGTGTGCAAAGTTTCAGACTGAAGAATTACATTACTGCGCACTGTTATGTATCAAGTCTGCCAGGAGTTTGCCCAAATGTGTCGAATTTATCAAATTTAAGTACATAACTATAGAGAACATACAAAAATGCAATTGTCATAAAAACATTAAGTTGACACACTCCCAGGAATGTCATACATAATGGATAATTAGCTTATACCCTTTCACACATCTAGATGTCTGAGCAGGGTTGGTGTGGAGCCAGACAGCTGTGGGGTCAAACTGTAGATCCCAGGTCCTACATTTGAACATACAAATGTATTTTATCAAACAAAACTATGCTACAGTTTGTCTGGGATCCTCAGGATGACAAATCAGAGCAAGATTACTGAATGGAAGTACATTATTTACCTTCAGATGGGAATGTATCAAACCTGTTGCCGTGATAAAAAAAAAATGTTTTGTTGTTGTGCACTCAAACAATAGCATGGTCTTTTTTTCACTGTAATAGCTACTGTTAATTGGACACTGCATTTAGATTAACAGTAATTTAAGCATATGTCTATGTCCTGGAACATTGGTTGTTGTATTTAGCGTCATTCTAGTCACATTAGCGCACGTTAGCAACAACCGTCCCGGTTTAGAGATGCCCATCCCGTAGAGGTAAAAGTTTTGTACAGCAGCTTAAAATATTATATTTTGGGTTATGGAAAATATCATTTGCATCGGTTTAGATGGTACAATGATTCTCTACACCACAGACGGCCGTGTGTCTTTGGGTTTTTTCTCAAGATTTTACTGAGTTACTGTTCATAAGAAGTCAGTAAATTGAAATAAATTCATTAAGCCCTAATCTATAGATTTTATATGACTGCAGTGGCACCGCCATGGGTGGGCCTGGGGAGCCAGGCCCAGCCAATCAAGGTTTTCCCCCATAAAATAGTTTTATTACACAGAAATACTTATAGAAATGCTCACCAACATGTATGAAAACAAACTTGTGCCCAACATTTGAGAAATAAGCTTTTTGTGCGTTTGGAAAAATCTTGTATTTCAGCTCATGAAACATGGGACCAACATTCCATGTTGCATTTTATTTTTTATTTTTTTAGGGGTAAATAGGCTTTAATATTGCAGATATATTGATAGAAGCCACAATGTAATTGTCTGCATCATTTCCAATCCCCCCATATATTTAAAAATTGAATCTCATCTCATCATCCCCAGACTCAAATTTGCTTTGCTTGATTTTCATGAAGATAGTTAGCATGCCAGCTTGCTCACAAACTACTTGTGTTCAGGAGTTGAAGCTTAGCCCTTCAATGGAATCTTTGACGTGTATCAGCAACTTGTCAAATCTAAAAACACTCCAACTGTGCTGACTGAGATGGACAGAGTGCGTAATTTATCTGCATTGTTTTTTGGCATGAGAAAAAGCAAATACATTTGGTTGGTACATCCCCTTATCTGTATTAATGTGGCTATCAAATTATCTACATATCATAAGCTATGTAAGTAGACTCTCTTCAAATGCACTGTTAACAGATCAATATCGTAAATATCTCTCTCCTGCTTTCTCCATTTCTCAGGACATGATGAAGCCGACGTTCACCATGGCCAATCTGGCTGCCGGTGTCAACACCCAACCCACGTCGACCTCCTCATCCTCCACTTCCTCCTCCTCTGTGGCCATGCACTTGCAGAACAGCATCCCTGCCACCTGCTGGCAGGTCTCGGCGGGCATCAATACTCACAGTGCCACCAGCAGTGCCAACGGCACGGTGCTGAAGACCTCGGCCACGTCAACGAGCGTCATGCTACCCGGAGGGTTCACCCTCATGTCCGGTGAGTGAAGGGGGGTATCCTGTTTTTTGTTTTTTTTAATCCCACTTTCTTTGCCTTATCATTTACCCCCTCCATGTTGCACCCAACTTTGTTTACTTCTGTTCACCCCCCTGAAATTGTTCCCTTGCTTCAGAATTGTCTTCTTTTAAAAAAAAATTGTTTTTGAGAATATTGCACCCTAAGCTCCTCTGGAGCTTTTTGGCTGTGTGTGTTTGTGCATGTGGTTTGTCTGTTTTGTGTGCATGGCTGTGTTTTGACAGTGTTTTGTTGTCTGTGACTTTGTCTGGCTGTGTTTTGACAGTGTTTTGTTGTCTGTGACTTTGTCTGGCTGTGTTTTGACAGTGTTTTGTTGTCTGTGACTTTGTCTGGCTGTGTTTTGACAGTGTTTTGTTGTCTGTGACTTTGTCTGGCTGTGTTTTGACAGTGTTTTGTTGTCTGTGACTTTGTCTGGCTGTGTTTTGACAGTGTTTTGTTGTCTGTGACTTTGTCTGGCTGTGTTTTGACAGTGTTTTGTTGTCTGTGACTTTGTCTGGCTGTGTTTTTTTTCTGTAACTGTATTTTTCTGTGAAGCTGTCTGTATTTTGTCTGAGGCTTTGTTCTGTCTGTGAGGCTGTGTTATGTCTGACTGTGTTTGAGTATGTTTTGCCAGTCATGCTGTGTTATGTGGCTGTGTCCGTTTTCCCTCTATCTTGGTCTTTCTCACTGTGTTATGTGTTTTGAGTTCTTGGTCTATGTGCCGGTTCCACTGCTAGAGACCTGTGCACCGCTAATTTTCTCTGCACGTCCTCTAGGCGCAACGCTTCCCCCTGGCACGCACACCATTCCTCTCAGTCACCTGCAGGCCCTCCAGGGCCCCTTGGCCCAGACCAGCATCACCACCGCTACCGCAGGGCACACACAGCAGGGCCAGCAGACCACCCTGCTCCGCCTACCTGCAACTGTCTCGCTCACAGGTCAGGGGCTTCTTCACCCCGCCGCGTTTTGTTTCCATGCCACGACACTTCCAAGCATCAACTCTCCTTGAATTGCAAATCAACCCCTATCTCCTACACTTTTGGCAAGCAATATGGCAACAATTCTGCCTTTTTTAATGAAATGGTCTGCACAACATAAATAATTTTCAATGATTCATTTATTCTCTGTGCGACCGCAGCCACCTTAAGTGTACAGCTTAACCAATTTTGTTATTCTGCCTTACCTATCAGGGCATGATGGAGCTACCACTATTGCTACACACATTCGATCTTCTCCGATCTACACCCAGGGGTTGACTTGGGATTTAGGGTTTATCGCTCTCTGTCTGCATGCATCTCTCACTCTAAGATTGTGTCGAGTGTCTTCAAATTGAGCCCGGTTTGTTTGCATCTAGGATCCCAGTCATTTCTCTGTAGCTATCTCTTGTCGCTGTTCAGAACTGTATCTCCATGCCTGTCTGTTAGCGTCCTTTTCTAGGTTTGCCTTTGCCTCACTGTCCCTCTATGCATCTCTGTCTCTCTCTGTATGTTTGTTTGAGCTTGCATCAGTGTCTCTTCCTGGGCTTATGTCTGTATCTCTTTACATATCGATAAAGGCAAAAAAAACTAACATTTACAATGCAGTGAGATAGCAGGTTTGAATGAACTCTTATGAGGTTTAAATATGGTGCTCTGCTTGCAAACAGTCACAGGAGAGGCCTCATTTGTTGACGGGACAAAGGGAGGCAGTAAGGATGGATAATAAAGACTCATGGAAGGGTAAACAGGAGCTATATTTTAGGGACGAGGAGCGGGAGGAGTAGCAGTCAGTGTGTAGATGGGGGACAGGAATATAGGAGAGAGGATATTTTAGTCTGTTCACTCGTCAGTGTTTGTTACTGAATGAGGGTGTGAGGGGTGCGCATTAAGGCTGTTACTGATTGTGTGTAGTAGCACCACTGTTATCACAAGAAATAGAAAAGATGGGGAGTCTGCTTGCATATGTGGACAAAGCCACGTTATTTGTTTTATCAGTTGTCTTAGCGAAAGGGGGAAAAGCGGGAGTTGAAAAAGTTCCACACTTGTGTCCAATGTTTTTTTTTTTTCTGCACTTGAATGTTGTGAAAACATCCAGCGTGCGGTTACTGTGAACACTGAGGCTATAGCTACTTTAAGTTAGTTTTAAGTGGCCAAGTAGGCTACTGTGTACCAGAGTGACCTACCATCAAAAACAATGGAGAAAATGCATCCCATAAACTTCTAGCACAGCGATAGAACAGCTATCATTCAGCCTTCAGTAGCAGCCAATGGGTGGTGTTCAATGTAGGCCTACATTCCATGAGACGCTGCAGGGTTTGACATTAACCTGTTTATCCACTTGTCCTTCAGACGAGGAGGTGACTGAAAATCTTGTTGTGGTGTTTGATGCAATAATACACTTTACAAAATAAAATGCATTATTATTCCCATACCATTTATTACAGAGAATCAGACAAATTATGCTCCCCTCTGCCTATTGGCTACTAAACTTATTCAAGACTGTCTCACAATATAACTCTACCCCTTTTAAGAATATGTTTAGAAAGCACTTTTTTTGTACTCTTGTAGGAAGCAATCACTACCCTATTGCTGACTATAAATTATCTATAACTGGGCTAATAACTCACTAACTAGCAAAGGATATGAACAAAATGTGCACACGTGGCTACATGCAGCTCTTGCTTTGATCTCAAAACAAGCGCATCTACTCACAATCGCTCATGCTGTAAACACAGTCCAGTTCAAAGTAAATTTCCCAGATCCATCTACTGTATGGCAATGGTATATTTGCCTTCAGGCCTACTGCAACTCTGATTGGATATCTGCACCGGTCTGTGTAGAGTATGGGCTGAGTCGTGTGTCAATGCGATAGATTCCTACTCTGATGCGTTCTGCCTACAACAGAATCTCTTACGTAGTTAGTTTTGCATTCAAAGTCTTGCATAGTTTGTTTCGGTATGTTGCATTAAAAGTGACTAATATTGCGTTGATTCGATCACAATTGCCACAGTAAAGGGAAACATTGATAGTGTTAACGAACAGGGAAAACTCTAGAAAGTTGAGTCTCGTGCTTCTGTCAGCGGATGCGTGCAGCTTAGATGGAACATTGCTTGTGTCAGTTTTATATCTCACTTGGTGTTCATCTTCATGAACTGTAGTGAAAGTAGGCTAACAGCTGTGTACATTCTTTAAAATTGTCAGTAGGAATATCCCAAGTACTTCATTTGTAAAATCACAACGGCTGAAAAGGGAACACATTTTTTGTGTTAAATAGCATACATGACAGCTGTATAGACGGGGATTCTACTTTTCAGTAGGTCAGTTAACCCTTGCTCAGCCACTTAAGTGGTCCACTTCACTGGTACACACTCATAACTAACCCGTTCATATTTACCACCCAACTGTAGTGATGTACCTAGCAGAGGTAACATGCAAACTTGACCTCTATAATGAGTGTGCAAAAATAGCAGAATGGTTGAATGGAAAATTAATATTCTCACTCTAGGTATGTGTGCGTCTTTCTCAGGTGGAGGGATGGGCCAGCAGCTGCAGGCCATTCAGGTTCACCCCAGCAGTCAGCAGAGCTCTGTGAGCCACAGTGACCTCTCCCACATCACAAGCAGCTCCACGGGTAAACAACAACAACTATACACTCTCACAGCAGCCTGTCTGTGCTTATGAGCCATTTTACTGTTATGCCAATGTGATTTGAGGGGGGGGGGACAGCACTGCACTGCGATAATATTATTAGTATAATGAGGAGAGGGGGAAAAAGTTTCATGTTAAATTGTTATATGATTACTAGTAGGCTATTTACCCCACTCTCAAATGCGACAAGCAGCGGTCTGTTTACAAGTTGATGTAATAATGAAATGGGCTCCTTGATGGACCCAATCCCAAGGAGGAGGGTCTGGAATGACGGGTGCAGCAGAGCAGTAGCCCAATCTAGAGGGGACAATAGAGAGACTGACATGAGAATCTGAAATCGACCTCTAGGCTCTAGCTCTTCCTCACTAGGCATTCCTGTAGTTTTGAAAGGACTGGACAGGTATGAACATTATGGTAATTGCTTCTCCTTGCCTTCTCATAGGCAGAAATACTGTATATAATGGTATGGTTGTGTCTCCGCCCTAACAATGGGGGGAGTCCCAATGGCGGGAAGGCAGGTGGTCTGCTTATCGTTGACAGATTTTGATGGAGTAAACCCTCTTGCTATTGGGCCCAGTTTTTCAAAACTTTTCTGATTTCGGCAATCGGATTGGATTAAATGTTCGATTTTGGTATTTCAAAACAGAAAAACTAAAATGATACTGATCATTTGGATTGGGATTTGGTAATCCAATCTGACCTTTTTTAATCAAGATTAACCAAAGATGTGTGTATATATAAACCCTGGATTGCTGATGCTATGTATTGACCAACGGAAGGCTTTGAAGCCACCGGCCGCCACATTGGTACTCCTCAGAAGGAGCAGTTCTCCATAGGAGTGAATGGAATTCTACAGTATTTCATTAATGTTTCAAGGTCAAAGTTATTCATATTTCAGTATTTCTTTGTGGACAGTAACATTGGTACTCTTTAAAAAATGACGTTAAGGAATAGGTTTTAAAATGTTCAGTTCACATAATATAATTTTAAAAGTATGCATTAAGGTGTCTGTAATAGAATATACTTGTCAAATGAATGTTGACATTTAATTAATGCATTTCTAAAGCAACCAAAATGGCTGCGTTGTGTCTTCAATACAGCTCTCCCTGTCAGTCATCCAGGGTTCATACACATCATTAAAATGATTTAAAGGAGAAGTTTCCTTTTTTTACAACCAAATCCCTATTTTGATGTAAATGGCATGTTATAGAAGGGTCCAGACACCCTGTTGTGATTTCACATGTTTTTGAGAAAGATTAGGGAGGTAAGGCAATAAATAGGCCGTAGTGGCGAAATAATTACAATTTCACAAATTAACACTGGAGTGATGGATGTGCAGAAGATGAATGTGCAAGTAGAGATTTTTTTAATGTAAATAAAATAAGTAACAATATGGGGATGAGGTAGTTCGATGGCTATTTACAGATGGGCTATGTACAGGTGCAATGATCTGTAAGCTGCTCTGATAGCTGATGCTTAAAGTTAGTGAGGGAGATATAAGTCTCCAGCTTCAGTGATTATTATTTTAAAAAATTAAATACTTTTTTTTTGTGCAATTTGTTCCAGTCATTTGCAGCAGAGAACTGGAAGGAAAGGCAGCCAAAGCAGGAATTGTGTTTAGGGGTGACCAGCGAAATATACCTGCTGCAGCGTGTGCTATGGGTGGGTGCTGCTATGGTGACCAGTGAGCTGAGATAATGCGGGGCTTTAACTAATAAGGACTTATAGATGACCTGGAGCCAGTGGGTTTGGCAACGAATATAAAGCGAGGGCCAGCCAACGAGAGCATACAGGTCGCAGTGGTGGGTAATATATGGGGCTTTGGTGACGAAACAGATGGCACTGTGATAGACTGCATCCAATTTGCTGAGTAGATTGTTGGAGGCTATTTTGTAAATGACATCGCCAAAGTCAAGGATCGGTAGGATAGTCAGTTTTACGAGAGTGTGTTTGGCAACATGAGTGAAGGATGCTTTGTTGCGAAATAGGAAGATTTTATTTTGGATTGGAGATGCTTAATATGAGTCTGGAAGGAGAGTTTATAGTCTAACCAGACACCTAGTATTTGTACTTGTCCACATAGAATATATGTCAGAAGTGTCCAGAGTAGTGATGCTAGTTGGGCAGGTGGGTGCGGGCAGAAATAGTTTGAAGAGCATCCACTTAGTTTTACTTGCATTTAAGATCAGTTGGAGGCAACGGAAGGAGTGTTGTAATGGCATTGAAGCTCGTCTGGAGGCTAGTTAACACACAAAAATGGGCCAGAAGTATACAGAATGGTGTCGTCTGCGTAGAGGTGGATCAGAGAATCACCAGCCGCAAGAGCGACATCATTGATGTATACAGAGAAAAGAGTAAGCCCGAGAATTGAACCCTGTGGCACCACCATAGAGACTGCCAGAGGTCTGGACAACAGGCCCTCCGATTTGACACACTGAACTCTATCTGAGAAGTCGTTTGTGAACCAGGCAAGGCAGTCATTTGAGAAACCAAGGCTGTTGAGTCTGCCTATAAGAATGCAGTGATTGACAGAGTTGAAAGCCTTGGCCAGGTTGATGAATACGACTGCACAGTATTGTCTTTTGTCGATGGTGATTATGATATCGTTTAGGACCTTGAGCGTGGCTGAGGTGCACCCATGACCAGCTCGGAAACCAGATTGCATAGCGGAGAAGGTACAGTGGGATTTGAAATGGTCGGTGATCTGTTTAACTTGCCTTTCGAAGACCTTAGAAAGGCAGGGTAGGATGGATATAGGACTGTAACAGTTTTGGTCTAGAGTGTCTCCCCCTTTTGAAGAGGGAGATGACCGCGGCATCTTTAGAGGTTGTACAAATGAAATTCTCATTCCTAACTTTATCCGCATGTTATATTCCCTTTTTGTGTTTCTCAAAAACGTGACATCACAAAGGTGTCTGGACCACCTTCTATAATAGATATTTGGTTGTGAAACAGTTTTTCCAAACTCAAAGGTACTGATTAGGATAGTTTTGATACCATAAATGTGGATAATGTTGATCCCACTGGAAGGGTGGATATAGAAATGTGAAAGGCACGAAGGTGGGGAGATCAAACAACAGTATTCCATCTGAAAACCAAAGGTAACTAATTGTATTAAATGCTTGATTGTGGTATGTATGTGGTCATTTGTTACATTGAGAAGTATCAAAGAAATGTCATGTACTTGCAGTACAAGTGATATGCAGGCTCTATTTTTGGCCTTAGTTGCCTTTTTGTTAACAGTTTTCGTTTTCACTGACCTGTTCTACATGTTGAAGTCACCATTCATAATTGTATAAATGAACCTTACAGAATATTGATATGCACACCTCATTGCCCGTGTTGTCCTGTCTCCCTGCTCCAGTGAGCCTCCCCACCACCATCGTCACGTCCTCGGTGCCCTCATCGATGGGTGGTCACATGATGTACCCCGGCGCCCACACTGTCATGTACGCCACACCTACGACCTCGTTGGGCGACGGCAGTCTGACCGTGCTCAACACCTTCCCACAGACAGCCCATACGCAGTCCCATGACCCCGGTGAGCCAATCAGAGTCCAGACACCACAGCTGGCCTAACAGGGCACTGATATACAGTGAGCTCAAAGTATTGGTTCACAACTTTTTGTCAACTTTTTTGTTGTTTTGGCTCTGTACTCCAGAATTTGGATTTGAAATGACACAATGACTGAGGTTAAAATGCAGATTGTCAATAATAATTTGCAGGTATTTTCATCCATGCTGGGTGAACCGTTTAGAAATTACAGCACTTTTTGTACATAGACCTCCCTCCATTTTGGGGCACCAAAAGTATTGGGACAATTTCCCTTATGTGTATTAAAGTAGTAAAAATGTAAGTAGGAAGGTGTTCCTAATGTTTGGTATAGTCTATCTATTTCCGCTGTAGAGACTTGAGCACATGAGAAAACAAGTTTTGATCAGTCAGCTATAGGATAACAAATACCGGAGTTTAGGTGCAGGTAGAGCCGGTTAGCGCTAGCTAGTTGGAGTCAAATATCTATACTGTCGTCCAAAAAATATTGTAATGTAACCATTTTTTTTTCTCCCCATTAGTTTTTAGTGTGTCCGATCCTATAGAAATAGACTTCGGATTTTAGTCCAGATCATCTGACATTTGAGAGAAGACATTCTGACCGGACATTTTGTGCTGCTTCGGTGAAACTTTTAGCTCTGTCTACATTGTGCTCTTGCATTCTGTAAATATAACATTTATTGAAATAGGCTATAACAAATAGAAATATAGGCAATTTTCTCAGAATGTCACCCATGCACTACCCCTGCTGTGTGCTGCCTGATTCTACTCTTTACTGCATGGTGGCATGCAGTCAAGTTGAAATAGCTTAGTCTCGTCTGTCATGATGTTGTCACTGTCAATGATGGCTGTCAATCATCCTCAATAGATGATACTATCGTGATCGCGGCCAACCCTACTGGTTTGTATATGCGCGATTCATTTATTGGATCCCCCCCCCCCCCCCCCCCCCCCCCCCCAGGTGCTGTATCGCAGGTGTTCCTCACAGGACATCCTGGGACAGTTCAGATCCCTGTGTCGGCAGTGCAGCTCCACCCGGTAATGACACGCATGTCCCTCTGTCACCACAACTCTACTGTCATTACTGTCACCTCAACATTAATGTCACCTAATCCCTCTCCTTTTGACCTGTAGATGCTGATTGGTCAGCAGTCAAGCAGCAGCAACCTCACAGAGCTTCAAGTGGTCAACCTGGATGCCCATCACTCAAAGGACGATTGACCCGCCCACATATAGACTGCTTTACCAAGACACACATTTGAATGCACACACGCCAGGGGATCACTGACGCCTTGCCAACAGACTGCCACCCCCTATTTATTACTGCCTTTTCACCGCAATCATTTTGTTTAAAAAAAATAAACCTTGTAATATGCACACACTTACAATGGTTTTACAGAGAATTAAGGTGTGGTGCTGCCATTTTACTTTGTATATTTGTCTTTTATTTTCTTCCTCTGCAAGATTTTCTTGGCTTGACATATCCACATATTGCTGAGGCTACAGCTTCACATTTCAATCGGAGACGTGTAGTGTGTACACATACCGGTTGTATGTATTTGAACTGAAGAGGTTTTGATATTGTTTTTCTTACGAGTGTATTCTCTTTTATGCCCCATGTGCATCCTAACGTTGATTACTTATATTTTTCTTATGTTGGCATATGAATGATAACTTTACAATACCAGTTGCTGTCATTAGGGTAATCATATCATTTTTATTTCATTTCTGGGGGGAAATGTGCAATTGATGCCAGTATCTACTCGCTGATAATGCTACAGTTAAATTAATTTATATAGTTGAAGTCGGAAGTTTACGTACACCTTAGCCAAATACATTTAAACTCAGTTTTTCACAATCCCTGACATTTAATCCTAGTAAAAATGCCCTGTTTTAGGTCTGTTAGGATCACCACTTTATTTTAAGAATGTGAAATGTCAGAATAAGAATCTTTTATTTATTTCATCACATTCCCAGTGGGTCAGAAGTTTACATACACTAAATTAGTATTTGGTAGCATTGCCTTTTAAATTGTTTAACTTGGGTCAAACGTTTTAAGTAGCCTTCCACAAGCTTCCCACAATAAGTTGGGTGAATGTTGGCCCATTCCTCCTGACAGAGCTGGTGTAACTGAGTCAGGTTTGTAAGCCTCCTTGCTCGCACAAGGTTTTTCAGTTCTGCCCACAATTTCTATAGGATTGAGGTCAGGGCATTGTTATGGCCACTCCAATACCTTGACGTTGTTGTCCTTGAGCCGTTTTGCCACTATGCTTGGGGTCATTGTCCATTTGGAAGACCCATTTGCGACCAAGCTTTCCTGACTGATTTCTTGATGTTGCTTCAATATATCCACATCATTTTCTCTCCTCATGATGCCATCTATTTTGTGAAGTGCACCAGTCCCTCCTGCAGCAATGCACCCCCACAACATGTTGCCACCCCCGTGCTTCACGGTTGGGATTGTGTTCTTCGGGCTTGCAAGTCTCCCCCTTTTTCCTCCAAAACATAACAATGGTCATTATGGCCAAACAGTTCTGTTTTTGTTTCATCAGACCAGAGGACATTTCTCCTAAAATTACAATCTTTGTCCCCATGTGCAGTTAAAAACCGTAGTCTGGCTTTTTTATGGTGGTTTTGGAGCAGTGGCTTCTTCCTTGCTGAGCGGCCTTTCGGGTTATGTTGATATTGGACTAGTTTTTTCCCAAGGATGAACCAGACTTGTGGAGGTCTACAATTGTTTTCTGAGGTCTTGGCTGATTTCTTTGCTTTTTCCCATGATGTCAAGTGAAGAGGCACTGAGTTTGAAGGTAGGCATTGAAATCCATCCACAGGTACACCTCCAATTGACTTAGGCTAATTGACATCATTTATCAGAAGCTTCTAAAGCCATGACATCATTTTCTGGAATTTTCCAAGCTGTTTAAATGCACAGTCAACTTAGTGTATGTAAACTTCTGACCCACTGAAATTGTGATACAGTGGATTGTAAGTGAAATAATCTGTCTGTAAGCAATTGTGTCATGCACAAAGTAATGTCCTAACCGACTTGCCAAAACTATAGTTTATAAACAAGAAATGTATGGAGTGGTTGAAAAACAAGTTTTAATGACTCCAATCTATGTAAACTTCTGACTTCAACTGTATATATACACACAGAAACAAAGCATTACCTTTCAAAATCAAGCTTATGTCAGATTCACACATTTGTACATCTATGACTCTGCACTGACTATGCCATGTAGCTTGACTGTGCTACACTTCTATGCTGTGCTAGAGTGGGCCGATACACTGACTTGCCCTTGTACACTGGCAGGGTACCACCACTGGTTTAGGTAATGCCCTATCATGCTGTAGGTTAAGGTTATTACTTTAGAACATCACAAAGTTCATCTGGAAGACTGACACAGGCACTTTTTCTCTTCTCTGTGTGAATCTACAGCACTTGCTGGGTTGCTGCATAGATAGTACTGTATTTCCCAATAACTACTGAACTATTACCCCAATTGTAAGGGGGTGTTTTCAGGATGCTGGTTACGATTTCAATATTGAAGGACATTGTTTTAGTACCTACTTACAGTATCATACCCTATGCCAGTCTAGATTGCCGTTGACATATTCCAGGATTTTGAAGATTTAACTATGTGTTGTGTTCCTTAGGCACCAAATTGAAGAAAAACTATCATATCAAAACCTGTTTAGCCCATATTTTAGAAATATGCTCTGCATGTTGGGTGTTAGTAGAACTGCACAAGTGTGGTTTTTAAAGAGGAAATCAACAAGTCAGTATTTATCAGTGTGGTTCTCTTGGGCTCAACCATTGCCTTCATGAGGGAAAAGCAACAGCATCAAACTGTTTAATAGGTAATAATGTTAATTGGACTTTTGTGCGAATCCTTGAAGGGCAAGCACCACTGTCTATCACTTGGCTTGCTTGAACAAAGACACACAGCTTTATGCCCACATTCTCTACCACTTGAACATCTTCTGAGATGATTTTTGACTGTTAACCATTGTCACCTATGTCAAATCTATATTCTTCAATTTAAATGTATGAATAAAAATGTTTGTAGTTGGACACCAATATTTCCCTGCTTCCTGTATGAAACTAACTGAAAAACAATGACCATAATATGGGCTCCCGAGTGGCGCAGCGGTCTAGGGCACTGTATCTAGAGGTGGCACTACAGACCCCGGTTCGATTCCAGGCTGTATCACAACCGGCCGTGATCTGGAGTCCCATAGGGCAGCGCACAATTGGCCCAGCGTCGTCCTGGTTAGGCTTTGGCCGTGTAGGCCAATAATTAAGAATTTAATTAAGAATTTGTTCTTAACGGACTTGCCTAGTTAAATAAATAATTTGTACACTTTAAGTACATTAAATTCCAATGCAACACTGAATTTGCCTTGCAGCTTTGCTTTGCAGAGGCAGTTTCAGTGCTTTCTGTGTGGTGCATAGGTTGGATTCCGCTTGACAGAAATGGTAGCAGAAGGTGAATGTTTAAACTTTTGTTGCACATATATCCAGATGATGCTGCTTATCATTTTGCGCAATAATGCTGTTGGTGGGATCAGAGCGTTATGGTACTTCTGGTGTACCAAAATGCAAAAATACTGTAGGTGTGATCAAGGCATAAACCAGAAACAATAAGACAGTGGCAAAATAAATTGAACGCCTTCGTTTCCTCATAAAACCGGAGAGAAATATCTATTTGGAGGAGTCCACAAAGCATATTGCATGTAACACAGTAATATGACCGACAGCATGGTCAATCAAGTTAATGTTTTCCACATGTTTAGACTACTAAACAACTATTGATTTAGATCACTAGTTTCAAAGAAAACAGGAGCTGCCTCCACTAATCCAGTACCATTTCAACATTATCAAATCGCTTATGCTTAGTCTAATACAGTGACAACTAAAATATACCAAAAACAATTTAGTCCAATCAACGTAAGCTAAATATCATGTGGCTGTCCATGTTCTGTGTGTGTGCGTGCCTAAGTAGAAAAACATGTTGACTCACCCTACTTGTAGAGAAATGCCAATACCATCCTCCTTGTCCTAAGCTACCTGGCTAAAATGCTTGCTCGCTCGTCAAATTTTATTTAATGTACAATAAAGAGCAAGCTAGTTAACATCTAGCTACAGTACCAGTCAAAAGTTTGGACACACCTACTCAAGTAATTTTTTAAAACTAATTACTACATTGTAGACTAATAGTGAAGACAAAAAACTAAACTAACACACATGGAATCATGTAGTCACCAAAAAAAGTGTTAAACAAATCAAAATATATGTTATATTCTTCAAAGTAGACACACTTTGCCTTGATGACAGCTTTGCACACTCTTGGCATTCTCTCAACCAGCTTCATGAGGAATGCTTTTCCAACAGTCTTGAAGGAGTTACCACATATGCTGAGCACTTGTTGGCTGCTTTTCCTTCACTCGGTGGTCCAACTCATCCCGAACCATCTCAATTGGGTTGAGGTCGGGTGATTGTTGAGGCCAGGTCATCTGATCAGGTCATCTGAGCCCTTACACAGCCTGTAGGTTTGTTTTGGGTACTTGTCCTGTTGAAAAATAAATGATCGTCCCAATAAGCTCAAACCAGATGGGATGGCGTATTGCTGCAGAATGCTGTGGTAGCCATGCTGGTTGTGTGCCTTGAATTCTAGATAAATCACAGTGTCACCAGGAAAGCACCCCCAAAACCTCTTCCATGCTTCACAGAGGGAACCACACAGGCGGAGATCATCCGTTCACCTACTCTGCGCATCTGAAAGACATGGCGGTTGGAACCAAAAATCTCAAATTTGGACTCATCAGACCAAATCACAGATTTCCACTGGTCTAATGTTCATTGCTCGTGTTTTTGGCCCAAGCAAGTCTCTTATTATTTGTGTCCTTTAGGGGAAAGAGGGATACCTAGTCAACTGAATGCATTCAACTGAAATGTGTCTCTGAATCAGAGAGGTGCGAGTACTGCCTTAATCGACATCCACGTCATCGGCGCCTGGGGAACAGTGGGTAACTGCCTTGCTCAGGGGCAGAACGACAGATTTTTACCTTGTCAGCTTGGGGATTCGATCCAGCAACCTTTCAGTTACTGGCTCAACACTCCTACCCACCAGGCTACCTGCCGCCCCTAGTAGTGGTTACTTTGCAGCAGTTCGACCATGAAGGTCTGATTCACGCAGTCTCCTCTGAACAGTTGATCTTGAGATGTGTCTGTTACTTGAACTCTGTGAAGCATTTATTTGGGATGCAATCTGAGATGTAGTTAACTCTAGTGAACTTATCCTCTGCAGCAGAGGTAACTCTGGGTCTTCCTTTCCTGTGGCGGTCCTCATGAGAGCTAGTTTCATCATAGCGCTTGATGGTTTTTGCGACTCCACTTCCAAAGTAATTGAAATTTTCTGTATTGTCTAAAATGGACTGTCGTTTCTCTTTGCTTATTTGAGCTGTTCTTGCCATAATATGGACTTGGTATTTTACCATATAGGGCTATCTTCTGTATACCACCCCTACTTTTTCACAACACACCTGATTGGCTTAAACGCATTAAGAAGGAAAGAAATTCCACAAATTAACTTTAAAAAAGGCATACCTGTTAATAGTAATGTATTCCAGGTGACAAACTTATGAGGCTGGTTGAGAGAATGCCAAGCGTGTGCAACGCTGTCATCAAGGCAAAGGGTGGCTACTTTGAAGAATCTCAAATATAAAATCTATTTTGATTTGTTTAACACTTTTTTTTTGGTTACTACATGATTCTATATGTGTTATTTCATAGTTTTGATATCTTCACTTATTGTACAATGTAGAAAATAGTTTTGTTTTTTTACTTTTAGAAAACTGGAATTAGTAGGTGTGTCAACTTTTGACTGGAACTGTACATTTTGAATTTCCATCCTCTCAGGCCAGTGGAACAATGTATGGATATATGGTTGTATCAGAATCGCAATTATAATCATTGGCCAGTATAGAGAATCACATCAAATCAAATATTATTGGTCGCATACACATGTTTAGCGGATGTTATTGCAGGTGTAAGGAAATGCTTAGCTCCAACACTGCAGTAATATCTAACAATACACAACAATACACACAAATCTAAAAGTAAAAGAATGGAATAAAAAAATAAAAAAAGATTGCTAGCTATCTAGCCACCGGAGGACAACAACAGAACGAGATGCAACAATTCAAAATGTTTTTGTTTATGATGTTTGGCTTTTGATGTGATGTGATTGGTGTGAAGCTAAATCCAAACTGGCTTCCACCTTTTGTTTTTTTGGTGAGCCAGGACCATTCCCAGTTGAGCTCACTTTTTTGCTCAATGATGCTCGCTGGCTTCACTTGCATTCAATGCTATGGGCGGCAACAATGTCATACTCTTTTTGACCAGATAGCATCAGATAGATGGGCTCACATACAGAGACAGAAGGGCGCTGAAGGAAAATTATGAAACACAGAGAGACGAAGGATACATTCATTTTTTTGTGGAAGCCTGGTTTCCCTTGGCATCCATGAATACATGCCATTGACTGTCATTAATACGTTTAGACTATTAAGATCTTAGCGAAAATAATAATGAACAGAATAAATGGGGTTCTTGATACCATAACAGAAAAAGAGTAAAGGGCATTTCATGTGGGACAACATCTGTATGGCTCGGAGGACCTGAGCCCTAGGACCATGCCTCAGGACTACCTGGCATGATGACTCCTTGCTGTCCCCAGTCCACCTGGCCGTGCGGCTGATCCAGTTTCAACTGTTCTGCCTGTGGCTATGGAACCCTGACCTGTTCACCAGACGTGCTACCTGTCCCAGACCTGCTGTTTTCAACTTTCTAGAGACAGCAGGAGCGGTAGAGATACTCTTAATGAACGGCTATGAAAAGCCAACTGACATTTACTCCTGAGGTGCTGACTTGCTGCACCCTCGACAACCACTGTGATTATTATTATTTGACCATGCTGGTCATTTATGAACATTTGAACATCTTGGCCATGTTCTGTTATAATCTCCACCCGGCACAGCCAGAAGAGGACTGGCCACCCCACATAGCCTGGTTCCTCTCTAGGTTTCTTCCTAGGTTTTGGCCTTTCTAGGGAGTTTTTCCTAGCCACCGTGCTTCTACACCTGCATTGCTTGCTGTTTGGGGTTTTAGGCTGGGTTTCTGTACAGCACTTTGAGATATCAGCTGATTTAAGAAGGGCTATATAAATACATTTGATTTGAAAGATATTACTACATCCACATCTGAATGTGATTTCTACATTTTGTGTCTTGTTGAGAAAAATGATTTTAATTATGTTTCATGTGAATATTGACAGTTTGTCATGAAATGTTATGGGTTCCCAAGTCCATTAATTTGCAGACTTGTTGCTGTGCGTTTTGTTGCCAACCTATTTTGCTACCTGACAACTTCACGGTTTTTACTTTTTAATTACCGTTTAGATTTTAGTTTTTTTTTTCCTCAACTTTTTCACTCCGGACGCTTTATCTGGACACGATTCGTCAGGACCTCCAACAGCCGAAGCTAAGTAGTAACATTAACATGATTGCCTTCTAATTGCAGTCGCTGTACTCGCCTTACGGCGAGGATAGCTGTGCTGCAAGCCCAGCTTCAGACGCAATCGTTAGGCAAGGGTAATTTCAGTGTAGGAAAGGATGAAACAGCGTCTGTGCCATCAGTAAGTACAGATAGTAGTATAAATCCCCTGGCACAGTCCCCGCAGCCGGACAACTTTCTCACGGTTTCTGGAAGGAAATGCTGTAGGAACGCTCAACCGGTGTCGCTCATTCAGCCGACAGAAACTTTCAACCGGTTTTCCCCATTAAGCAGCGAGTCGGAGTCAGAGGCCGAGTCTTCTCTGGTCTCTACTCCTCTCGTTACGGGGTCTGAGACGCCGAAGCTTCCCACCATTAGCTCTGACAAATTGAAAACTCTAGTCATTGGCGACTCCATTACCCGCAGTATTAGACTTAAAACGAATCATCCAGCGATCATACACTGTTTACCGGGGGGCAGGGCTACCGACGTTAAGGCTAATCTGAAGATGGTGCTGGCTAAAGCTAAAACTGGCGAGTGTAGAGAGTATAGAGATATTGTTATCCACGTCGGCACCAACGATGTTAGGATGAAACAGTCAGAGATCACCAAGCGCACATTCGAGTAATTGTCTCTGGCCCCCTCCCAGTTAGGGGGAGTGATGAGCTCTACAGCAGAGCCTCACAACTCAATCGCTGGTTGAAAACTGTTTTCTGCCCCTCCCAAAAGATAGAATTTGTAGATAATTGGCCCTCTTTCTGGGACTCACCCACAAACAGGACCAAGCCTGACCTGCTGAGGAGTGACGGACTCCATCCTAGCTGGAGGGGTGCTCTCATCTTATCTACCAACAGACAGGGCTCTAACTCCTCTAGCTCCACAATGAAATAGGGTGCAGGCCAGGCAGCAGGCTGTTAGCCAGCCTGCCAGCATAGCGGAGTCTGCCACTAGCACAGTCAGTGTAGTCAGCTAAGCTATCACCATTGAGACCGTGTCTGTGCCTCGACCTGGGTTGGGCAAAACTAAACATGGCGGTGTTCGCCTTAGCAATCTCACTAGGATAAAGACCACCTCCATTCCTGTCAGTATTGAAAGAGATCATGATACCTCACATCTCAAAATAGGCCTACTTAATGTTAGATCCCTTACTTCAAAGGCAATTATATTCAATTAACTAATCACTGATCATAATCTTGATGTGATTGGCCTGACTGAAACATGGCTTAAGCCTGATGAATTTACTGTGTTAAATGAGGCCTCACCTCCTGGCTACACTAGTGACCATATCCCCCGTGCATCCCGCAAAGGCGGAGGTGTTGCTAACATTTACGATAGCAAATTTCAATTTACAAAAAAAAAAGGACGTTTTCGTCTTTTGAGCTTCTAGTCATGAAATCTATGCAGCCTACTCAATCACTTTTTATAGCTACTGTTTAAAGGCCTCCTGGGCCATATACAGCGTTCCTCACTGAGTTCCCTGAATTCCTATCGGACCTTGTAGTCATAGCAGATAATATTCTAATCTTTGGTGACTTTAATATGCACATGGAAAAGTCCACAGACCCACTCCAAAAGGCTTTCGGAGCCATCATCGACTCAGTGGGTTTTGTCCAACATGTCTCTGGACCCACTCACTGTCACAGTCATACGCTGGACCTAGTTTTGTCCCATGGAATAAATGTTGTGGATCTTAATGTTTTTCCTCATAATCCTGGACTATCGGACCACCATTTTATTACGTTTGCAATTGCAACAAATAATCTGCTCAGACCCCAACCAAGGAACATCAAAAGTTGTGCTATAAATTCACAGACTACACAAAGAGTAGAGTCCTTCCAGATTCCCTCTGTCTACCCAAGGACGCCAGAGGACAAAAAACAGTTAACCACCTAACTGAGGAACTCAATTTAACCTTGCGCAATACCCTAGATGCAGTTGCACCCCTAAAAACTAAAAACATTTCTCATAAGAAACTAGCTCCCTGGTACACAGAAAATACCCGAGCTCTGAAGCAAGCTTCCAGAAATTTTTTACGGAAATGGCGCCACACCAAACTGGAAGTCTTCCGACTAGCTTGGAAAGACAGTACCGTGCAGTACCGAAGAGCCCTTACTGCTGCTCGATCATCCTATTTTTCGAACTTAATTGAGGAAAATAAGAACAATCCGAAATTCCTTTTTGATACTGTCGCAAAGCTAACTAAAAAGCAGCATTCCCCAAGAGAGGATGACTTTCACTTTAGCAGTGATAAATTCATGAACTTCTTTGAGGAAAAGATTATGATTATTAGAAAGCAAATTACGGACTCCTCTTTAAATCTGCGTATTCCTTCAAAGCTCAGTTGTCCTGAGTCTGCACAACTCTCCCAGGACCTAGGATCAAGAGAGACGCTCAAGTGTTTTAGTAATATATCTCTTGACACAATGAGGAAAATAATCATGGCCTCTAAACCTTCAAGCTGCATACTGGACCCTATTCTAACTAAACTACTGAAAGAGCTGCTTCCTGTGCTTGGCCCTCCTATGTTGAACATAATAAACGGCTCTCTATCCACCGGATGTGTACCAAACTCACTAAAAGTGGCAGTAATAAAGCCTCTCTTGAAAAAGCCAAATCTTGATCCAGAAAATATAAAAAACTATCGGCCTATATCGAATCTTCCATTCCTCTCAGATTTTTTAGAAATGGCTGTTGCGCAGCAACTTACTGCCTTCCTGAAGACAAACAATGTATACGAAATGCTTCAGTCTGGTTTTAGACCCCATCATAGCACTGAGACGGCACTTGTGAAGGTGGTAAATTACATTTTAATGGCATCGGACCGAGGCTCTGCATCTGTCCTCGTGCTCCTAGACCTTAGTGCTGCTTTTGATACCATCGATCACCACATTCTTTTGGAGAGATTGGAAACCCAAAATGGTCTACATGGACAAGTTCTGGCCTGGTTTAGATCTTATCTGTCGGAAAGATATCAGTTTGTCTCTGTGAATGGTTTGTCCTCTGACAAATCAACTGTAAATTTCGGTGTTCCTCAAGGTTCCGTTTTAGGACCACTATTGTTTTCACTATATATTTTACCTTTTGGGGATGTTATTCAAAAACATAATGTTAACTTTCACTGCTATGCGGACGACACACAGCTGTACATTTCAATGAAACATGGTGAAGCCCCCAAATTGCCCTTGCTAGAAGCATGTGTTTCAGACATAAGGAAGTGGATGGCTGCAAACTTTCTACTTTTAAACTCGGACAAAACAGAGATGCTTGTTCTAGGTCCCAAGAAACAAAGAGATCTTCTGTTGAATCTGACAATTAATCTTAATGGTTGTACAGTCGTCTCAAATAAAACTGTGAAGGACCTCGGCGTTACTCTGGACCCTGATCTCTCTTTTGAAGAACATATCAAGACCATTTCAAGGACAGCTTTTTTCCATCTACGTAACATTGCAAAAATCTGAAACGTTCTGTCCAAAAATGATGCAGAAAAATTAATCCATGCTTTTGTCACATCTAGGTTAGACTATTGCAATGCTCTACTTTCCGGCTACCCGGATAAAGCACTAAATAAACTTCAGTTGGTGCTAAATACGGCTGCTAGAATCCTGACTAGAACCAAAAAATGTGATCATATTACTCCAGTGCTAGCCTCTCTACACTGGCTTCCTGTCAAAGCAAGGGCTGATTTCAAGGTTTTACTGCTAACCTACAAAGCATTACATGGGCTTGATCCTACCTATCTCTCTGATTTGGTCCTGCCGTACATACCTACACGTACGCTACGCTCACAAGACGCAGGCCTCCTAATTGTCCCTAGAATTTCTAAGCAAACAGCTGGAGGTAGGGCTTTCTCCTATAGAGCTCCATTTTTATGGAACGGTCTGCCTACCCATGTCAGAGACGCAAACTCGGTCTCAACCTTTAAGTCTTTACTGAAGACTCATCTCTTCAGTGGGTCATATGATTGAGTGTAGTCTGGCCCAGGAGTGGGAAGGTGAACGGAAAGGCTCTGGAGCAACGAACCGCCCTTACTGTCTCTGCCTGGCCGGTTCCCCTCTTTCCACTGGGATTCTCTGCCTCTAACCCTATTACAGGGGCTGAGTCACTGGCTTACTGTGGCGCTCTCATGCCGTCCCTGGAAGGGGTGCGTCACCTGAATGGGTTGATTCACTGATGTGGTCATCCTGTCTGGGTTGGCGCCCCCCCTTGGGTTGTGCCATGGCGGAGATCTTTGTGGGCTATACTCGGCCCTGTCTCAGGATGGTAGGTTGGTGGTTGAAGATATCCCTCTAGTGGTGTGGGGGCTGTGCTTTGGCAAAGTGGGTGGGGTTATATCCTTCCTGTTTGGCCCTGTCCGGGGGTGTCCTCGGATGGGTCCACAGTGTCTCCTGACCCCTCCTGTCTCAGCCTCCAGTATTTATGCTGCAGTAGTTTATGTGTCGGGGGGCTAGGGTCAGTTTGTTATATCTGGAGTACTTCTCTCGTCCTATTCGGTGTCCTGTGTGAATCTAAGTGTGCGTTCTCTAATTCTCTCCTTCTTTCTCTCTCTCGGAGGACCTGAGCCCTAGGACCATGCCCCAGGATTACCTGGCATGATGACTCCTTGCTGTCCCCAGTACACCTGGCCGTGCTGCTGCTCCAGTTTCAACTGTTCTGCCTTCTTATTAATCGAACATGCTGGTCATTTATGAACATTTGAACATCTTGGCCATGTTCTGTTATAATCTCCACCCGGCACAGCCAGAAGAGGACTGGCCACCCCACATATGCTCTCTCTAATTCTCTCTTTTTTTCTCTCTCTCGGAGGACCTGAGCCCTAGGACCATGCCCCAGGACTACCTGACATGATGACTCCTTGCTGTCCCCAGTCCATCTGACCGTGCTGCTGCTCCAGTTTCAACTGTTCTGCCTTATTATTATACAACCATGCTGGTCATTTATGAACATTTGAACATCTTGGCCATGTTCTGTTATAATCTCCACCCGGCACAGCCAGAAGAGGACTGGCCACCCCACATAGCCTGGTTCCTCTCTAGGTTTCTTCCTAGGTTTTGGCCTTTCTAGGGAGTTTTTCCTAGCCACCGTGCTTCTACACCTGCATTGCTTGCTGTTTGGAGTTTTAGGCTGGGTTTCTGTACAGCACTTTGAGATATCAGCTTATGTACGAAGGGCTATATAAATAAATTTGATTTGATTTGATTAAATTACTATAAGCCGATCTATTGTCCAAGTTAATGTAAATGGTTTCCTGACCGAACCTTTTGAAATTGAAAGGGGGGGGGGGGGGTGAAGCAGGGTTGCCCACTTAGCACAGCCTTCCATGTAATAGCTACTAGCCCTCTTCTAAAGCAAATTAAAGATTATCTAAGTATTCAAGGTACTATCACCAGCTCTAGACAGCCCATTGTCGCACTTGCTTATGCCGATGATGTGTCTGTCATAATCAGAAATCAAGATGAGTTGAATAGATGAAACAATCATTTTAATTTATACAAAGAAGTCGCTGGAGCTAAATTGAACCAAGATAAAATGGACGGTGTTTGGATTGGAACTCCAATAAACATACATGGAAGGGATGAAATTAGAATTTTGGGTGTATAAATATGTAAATTAAGCGCATATCGAATGGTCTGCTCTATCCATAACAGTCATACCAAGCATAGGGTTGGTTGCTATAAGATTGAAATTGGAAATGTAACCGTGAAAAAAACTATGAAATTGCTCCCCAGTACCGTCTGATGTATATATTTAATGTATTACATGAATGGTGATGACAGACCTTCCGAAATTTTTAACCGTGTTATAATGCAATTTGTTTCCAACCTGCTCCATGTATTCAATTTATTCCATTTCAAATGTGGCTCCTACTGCGGCTTCACTTCCGAGCTATTATGAAGCATCTGACCGTTCCTTCTCTGTATTGCCACGTTCCTGTGCTAGTCAGAACTAGGAAACTCTGACTTTTCTGATTTGCTAACTGGGTGTAACTATACACTTGCTGTGTTCAACCAGTTAGCAAATCAGAAATGTTTCAAGTTTTCTTTGTCTCGACTAGTACGTGAACGCAGCATATATTCCTAGTTAGCAACCAGGAAATGGCGGAGCGATTTCTGCATAGAACAATGAGACAGATATTTCACTGGATGTATAAATGTGAAGCATCCGGTTGGCATCTCCACTCAATATGGGAGGGGATGTAGTTTGGCCGAAATTCTGCACATTTTCTCATCGATTAAACATTCGATCTCAATATAGTTTTCTGTTCGCAAACTAGAATATGTTATGAACAGAATGGACTACGTTTTGTAGACTGTACCCTTTTCAAACGTTTTTAAAAATCGCGCTGTTTAGAAGGAGTACAGATTATAATTGTGTTATTGCACACGGGCAATTCACAGAGTAGGCCTTCCGTAACGGAAATATGCAGATACATACTAGAACGCCTATAGGATATCGCTAGCGGGTGCTTGGCTCTGCCCACCTCCTTGTTTGTTCTGCTCACTCCGACTCATTTGCTTCCATTGGAAACGACATGTGGTGGTCTATCTTGATTAACTTCTAAAAAGTCTTTGGTACACCTTTACTCGTCATGCAAATTATTGTCTCTTGCTTTCGGCGTCACTAAAGCGACGCATGCGGCGGTCTTTTTTCTACTTCCCGCAGCAGAACTCGAGTTGGTGAAGTTGTCGATTTCCTTCTTATTTTGTGAAAACGCTCACAAAAGCCATGGAAGTAGCCACCGTACCACGCACGAGGCGTCTATTGAAGGAGGAAGACATGACCAAGATCGAGTTTGAGACCAGCGAGGAGGTCGATGTTACTCCTACCTTCGACACAATGGGCCTACGAGAGGATCTCCTCCGTGGGATCTACGCATACGGTAGGTCCGGGGTTTTGTTTGGTACAGTGGGCCCATGTAGGCAACTACCCAAGTAAGTTATTTGGACACATTTTCTGTGCTTCATGACTCAGTTGCACACCCAGAACAAACACATACTGCGAGTATTGTAATGAAAAAAAAAGACAGAATGCTGGATTTGTTTTTCTTTAGTTAGCCAACTACCTTGCCAACGTTAGCTCGGTTTAACGAAGCTAATTAACTAGCTAACTCACAAACGTTAGCTGATATTAGCTAACTGGCATACTCCACCCCATTTAGGATTTAGTACATGTTGCATTTTCCTCACTTGTTGACTTAATATTTTTGTGTGAGCATTTTGCTCTTCCATCTGATCTAGCCAGTGCTAAAACCCTTTGACACTGTCTGCACAACAGATAAAATAATCAGTACTACCAGCTATATTTTTCAGTTACTATTCATGTAATCCTTTGACCATGTAATGTTTATTGAAAGATTTCACTGGAAAGAGTGTCGTGGGCCTACATAATTAACCATCTTTTATTTCTTATTGTTAGGTTTCGAGAAGCCTTCCGCAATCCAACAAAGAGCAATTAAACAGATCATCAAGGGAAGAGATGTCATTGCACAGTAAGTCGTGACTGTTTATGCTAGAGAACCACAACGTCCAGAGCTACAGACTAAATCTATAGTTAAATGTTTGGAACTTTGGCTATTCATTAGTCGGATTCTGTTGCAAAACATTTAGTCTTGGGCCATGGTTCAAATGTTTTATTGTGGATGTTGAATACCATCTTTCTCTGTTCTGCAACACCTTTCTTTCTTTTAGGTCTCAGTCAGGAACAGGAAAGACTGCCACGTTTTGCGTATCGGTGCTGCAGTGTCTTGACATTCAGGTATTTGAGTAAGGTTGTCGGTATGTGCAGACTAGGGCGTCTCAGAGTAGGAGTGCTGATCTAGTATCCGTTGTTCCTTTGAGATCATAACGAATAATTTTATATGACACGTAGGATGAGATCCTAGATCAGAACTCTTACTCGGAGAGGCTACACAAATACAAGCCCGGTTGTAGGTACTGATGTGCCGTTATCATCACATAGCAGTTTTGGATCATCCAACAACATCTTGTGTTGTGAAATTTTCTCGCACTCTGAATATGTGGAGTTTGGACAGCATGAGCAAAATGTGATTATTTTTTTGTTTTTGTAACAGGTGCGTGAAACCCAAGCACTGATCCTGGCTCCCACCAGAGAGTTGGCTGGACAGATACAGAAGGTATGTGACTGAATATCAAGTGTCTTCTGATGTACTGGGGAAAACCCCTCATCTTCCAAAGCAGTTGTGTTCAGTAGGGCACACAGTAGCAAACTGTATGAAAACAAAGTGTTTCTATTGGGACAGGTTCGGGTCCTGTTCATTTGGTAACACTGTAGCAAATACTTCAAAACGCTGTGCAATGGGAACAAGTGTTTATTATTTATTTATGTTCAGATAGTACCTCCCAGTTTTCCTCAGTTTCAAAACGGTTTCTCCTGTTCTATGTCGACTGAGTGCTGCCCAGATCAGAACACTGGCAAAGGATTGTATTGGTGAAAGCCTTGGCTGGGGGGGGGTTTCCACCATTGTTAAATCCATGACTGGGAATGTGCAACACTGGTAGAAAATTGGGACACAGCCATTATCTCCTAATATTCAGATGTTAAACCCCTCCCAGGTGCTCCTAGCCCTCGGTGACTACATGAACGTCCAGTGTCATTCCTGCATCGGCGGGACAAACGTGGGTGAGGACATCCGCAAACTGGACTATGGCCAGCACGTAGTAGCAGGGACCCCTGGGAGAGTGTTTGGTGAGTTCCCTGGACCCTAACCTTCTAGTATCTATCTCCCAACCACAGGTATGAATGTCTGTGTCTGCCCAATTATGCAGACTAGACATGTAATATCTCAGAATTCTGTCACAGGATCAAAACTGAATTTTGTTGTTTCACTTCGTGGGTTCAGTCTGGATCTGCCTTCCTTGAAACAGTTTGTACCTTATGTAATGAGGCTACTCTGCATACTCAGGACAACAGTATATATTTTTATTTAACTAGGCAAGTCAGAAAACAAACAAACAAAGAAAACAAATTCTTATTTACAATGACGTCATACCGGGGACCAGTGGGTTAATTGCCTTGTTCAGGGACGGAACAACAGATTTTTACCTTGTCAGCTCGAGAATTCGATCACGCAACCTTTCGGGTTACTGGCCTAAAGCTCTAACCACTAGGCTACCTGCCGCACCAAAAGTAAAGAAAATAATCATTTTTGCACTGTTCGTAACCTGGCTCAGTCCTCAGTGTGAGCTTTGGGTTCCATTCCAGTGCCACAGTAAAGCCCAGAGAGTGGCAGGGGTCCAGTACGTCTTGTACCGTTTCTCTGTTCACTTTCTGGTAACATGACCCCCCCCCCCCCCCCCCCCCGTAACACACAGGGGAAAGAAGGATGGTAAATCAATGACTTAAGGTCCCACTGCAATCTCCCGATCTCAATTTTTTTACGATTTACCTGATACCAGAACATTTAATTTCAAAGGAAGGTAACTAGAAAATATGCATGAGTAGACAATCATGAATTAGGCTCACTGTAGTCACCGCAAGGGTCGTGTATGAGTTGAGTAGCCTCCATTTTCCCACAGCGGGCTGACTAATGCAGGCACTGCTCTCCCTCTCTCTGTTCTTTAGATATGATCCGCAGGAGGAGTTTGAGGACGCGTGCCATCAAGATGCTGGTGCTGGACGAAGCAGACGAAATGCTCAACAAGGGTAAGCCAGAGACGCTATTGTGCATTACTGAGATGACGCAAAAGACGTCTGCCAGTTTGTGTTTTTGCACAGGAAAGTCGTTTTGACGGTCTGCGTGACATTTATTTTAATTTTACTAGGCAAGTCAGTTAAGAACAAATTCTTATTTTCAATGACGGCCTAGGAACAGTGGGTTAACTGCCTGTTCAGGGCCAGAACGACAGATTTGTACCTTGTCAGCTCTGGGATTTGAACTTGCAACCTTCCGTTTACTAGTCCAACGCTCTAACCACTAGGCTACCCTGCCGCTACCCTGGAAGCCTAGTGTAATATGAAGGGGATACTGAATAGCTTTACCTTAACTGTCTGACAGGTTTCAAAGAGCAGATCTACGACGTGTACCGGTACCTGCCCCCCGCCACCCAGGTGTGTCTGATCAGCGCCACCCTGCCCCACGAGATCCTGGAGATGACCAACAAGTTCATGACCGACCCCATCCGCATCCTGGTCAAACGGTGAGTCAAGTGTTACTCGGCTGTATATATTAGGAAGTACCACCCCGGGTTTCTAGCCTAGTGGAACCAGCCTGATCGCTGTTTTGAGAATGATGACCAGGCTACCTTGTTCCTGGAGTTAGACTTGTTCAAGTTGTGTATCCTAGAGGGCAGCATTGTATAATGTATACGGCGGGGGGGGGGGGGTAAATCAGCCGGTCCTAAATTGCTCTCTACCCCATGGCCCTAACCCTTCGTTTCTGCAGGTCTTGTAAGGTGGAAGCAATATAGTGGATGCTTCACCCCTGAACTGCTTATATGTAATCCAGACCCTACACATCTGCAATCATCCAGGGATTAGGGGCGAGGGAGGGATTTGGGACCAGCTTAGTCTGAATACATATACTTAGTCTGAATACAAACCCTCATATAGTCATCAGAGAATAAACCATGCTAAAATCGACTAAGGCCCTCCACCTTTCCTGCGGGACCTTTCAGAAGAGAAGGACGAAATATTCTGTCTTATATAGAAGTATTTCTGACTATTATATAGGCGAGTCAAGGAAATCTTTATTTTTGGCACTGTTCGTAACCTGGCTCAGTCCTCAGTGTGAGCTGTGGGTTCCATTCCAGTGCCACAGTAAAGCCCAGAGGGTGGCAGGGGTCCAGTACGTCTTGTACCGTTTCTCTGTTCACTCTCTGGGAACATGAACCAAAACCCCCTGTCATGGCAAACTACATGCTGCTCTCCTTTAAAAAAAGTTTATTTTTGTTTTTTAATAAAGGTATGGTTGTTCTTTTTGGGGCCTTTGCACCCTGCCTAGGAAATATTTATATGGGAAGAAATGAGTTAACTGGGATAGGAAGACCTGCACTCACTGGAAAAAGCCTTTATATGTGTTCCTCTAGCAGCAGAAGAAGTCCAATACCTAGTTAACCCCTCTTCCCTTTCCCTCTCCCAGTGATGAGTTGACTCTGGAGGGCATCAAGCAGTTCTTTGTGGCAGTAGAGAGGGAGGAGTGGAAGTTTGACACCCTGTGTGACCTGTATGACACCCTCACCATCACGCAGGCTGTCATCTTCTGCAACACCAAGCGGAAGGTCTGTACACAACTTAAACCTAGTTGCCCCTAAATGCTGATTTTCGGTTAGTTTTGCATTTGCCCCAATAATAGTTAAGGTTAGGATTAGAGGAGGGGAAGCTGACCCTAGATCTGTGCCCGGGAAAACTACTTGGTTGTTGGCAGCTGTTGATAGTTATTGTATGTTTTTCCTCCTAGTGAGTACTGTCTCCCTTTGCCTATATGTACTGGTAAGAAATGGGGATGGTCAGGAGTACGTCATTGAAGGTTTGTATTCAATCAGTAATGTGTACTTGACTATTTTTGACTAACTATTTAGCAGGTAATTTGTAAGCAATGTCCCAACACGAAGATGTTTGTTTGTGGAATATGTCAAGCGCAGTGAAGATATGTTACGTTTAGTTTTTCAGTTGTGTATCATAACAAAATACATTCTTTCAAATGCCCACCATTGTAATTATTATGGTTTTTAAAAATCAATTTTTTATGAAATTAAACTGAAAGAAGAGGTCTCAGCGCTTCCGTCTCCCCGGGGGCCAACATGCTTTGACATTGTTAGTTTGACAACCTCTCGTTGATCTTGCCCATCACACCGATGAATGTCAAGAAAATCTTCCATTGCACTGTTCGTAACCTGGCTCAGTCCTCAGTGTGAGCTGTGGGTTCCATTCCAGTGCCACAGTAAAGCCCAGAGGGTGGCAGAGGTCCGGTACGTCTTGTACCGTTTCTCTGTTTACTCTCTGGGAACATGACAAGTCCTAAACGGCACCCGATTCCCTACGTTATACATTTCAGGGATCATTTTTTAGCATGATCCCTGAAATGCATTGTCAGAGGCGCAGGCCAAACTCATATCTGTCCTCGCTCTGCGTGCGATAGGTTGACTGGCTGACTGAGAAGATGAGGGAGGCCAACTTCACCGTTTCCTCCATGCATGGAGACATGCCCCAGAAGGAGAGGGAGTCCATCATGAAAGAGTTCCGGTCCGGTGCCAGGTAATAATGATGAAATAGTGTGTTTTTAGCAGCCCAGTGAAGGCTATTCAATAAGATTTGAGTGTTTCTATTTTTTAGATTTTGTGTGTATGACCACTGGGTCCATATTGATCAATAGTGAATGTGCTCCCGTGTCAGTAGTTACTGTGTTATACTTCTATGATAAAGTAGAAGCTGGTCTTATACTCATTTTTTAAAAACGGATTATAAAGGGTGCAATCACCAACAATTTGCACATGTAGCTGTGTAATCTAGAGTCGTGTCCATCTTGTGATGCCAGAGACAGCTTAGTTTAGCTTAGTTGTTTGGACAGTTGGTTGAGTTTCTTAGTGGGAGAAACATTTAGATCCTATGTACTGTATCGTGTGGATTCTTTCTGCTCCACCTGATATAGTATGGTCTTTCCTATACAATACCGGACAGTTTCCCACACTAGATAAAGCGTACTAGTGGACTAAACACTTAAACGGGCGTTCTTCATTGCACTGTTCGTAACCTGGCTCAGTCCTCAGTGTGAGCTGTGGGTTCCATTCCAGTGCCACAGTAAAGCCCAGAGGGTGGCAGGGGTCCGGTACGTCTTGTGCCGTTTCTCTGTTCACTTTCTGGGAACAAGTTTACGCATTGTTCTTTTAAATCTCCCAGGGGTTGACTTGGGTCGTGATTTTTTTTTTTTGGTGCAAATTTCAGATCGTCTTTCCTTGTTTGAGCCTGTTCGGTTCCAGGTGAATACGACTTTGGTTTGTCCTAACATGGATCTCTCCTCTTCTCCCCCCCATCCCCAATAGCCGAGTGCTTATCTCAACTGATGTGTGGGCCCGAGGTCTGGATGTGCCCCAGGTGTCCCTCATCATCAACTACGACCTGCCCAACAACAGAGAGCTGTACATCCACAGGTACGTCTGGCTGCCCAGAACAACTGTAGAAACTAAGCGATATTAAGTATGCAATGTGGCTATTCGGTCAACCGTGAAGTCGGGGGAAATCATCTTTTTGCACTGTTCGTAACCTGGCTCAGTCCTCAGTGAGCTGTGGGTTCCATTCCAGTGCCACAGTAAAGCCCAGAAAGTAGCAGAGGTCCAGTACGTTTTGTGCTGTTTCTCTGTACACTAAAAGCACATTTTTGTATTTCAAAAAAAACTGGGGTCAATCCGACATCAGCAGTGGTTACAGCGAAGCAGATTCTGCAGAAGTCCGAGCATTCATACTTCTTGCGCTTCGGCGGGCTGTCATATGCATGCAATAAATTGGTCTCCAGGGCACCACTTGTAGTGATTCAAAGCCATCCAGCTAATTGCGAGCAACTGGCTAAACGAAAATACAAGACCTTACCTCTTCAGATGTTTGGAGTCCGTTTCCCGGTGCTTGACATAGGAGCTCAGCCAAGATGGCATTTAGTAAAAAAGGCTGCACTGTTTTCGCACCTGAATCTCCCCCATTGCCTCCCAGAGAAACGTGCCTACATTTAGGCAGTTTGTGTATTTCATACGATTTTAAGTAAAAAATAAGAGTATAATCGTTTTTGAATATCAACCCAAGTACATGTTCTTGTCATCAATCAACTGCATTACAGTTAGTTTTTTTAAGAAGAAAAAAAGACTGACTACTACCACAAATTTCTGTATGCTAGCTATGCTACTAGCTTATACAAACAGGAGTTAGCATTTAGCAGTCGCGTTTTCTAAACATGGAAAGGGACAACTTCTAAATGTTATGCAGCGAAAACAGCCAAATATATCCACATTGGATTTTAATAACCGCGCTGTGATCCTGTTAAAATACATCATAACAGATCTGACACATCCACTTAGATCAGATTAGTTGAATATAGGCCAATCCAGCGTCCTTCTCTCCACCATGGTCTGCATTCCATTGACCTCTTTACTGCATCTATCCTCTACCTCCCCAATCTCTTTCCAGGAGCTTCTGGCCCGCATAGCCGGATCAAGCAAAAATCGGCTTGTCAGGGCAAACATTTACTGGCGTTTTTGTCCTTCAACCTCTCCTCTCTTCATAGGATTGGCCGATCGGGTCGTTATGGCCGCAAGGGTGTGGCCATCAACTTTGTGAAGAACGACGACATCCGTATTCTCCGTGACATTGAGCAGTACTATTCCACACAGATCGATGAAATGCCAATGAACGGTAAATTAGCATTTGTCAATTAAATATTCAGGCAGAAGATTAACAATGTTGATATGTTTAGTATTGATGTTTTGGTTGTTCAAGGAACTAAATGTACATTTTGTTTCAACCATATACTGGGTTTCCAGATTTAGGGCCATAAAGACCTGGGGTTCTTTTACAAAATGGGCATTGACATTAGATGGCTGTCATTAACATAAAATATTTTCTCCTCAGTGGCTGACCTGATCTAAGGCGGTGGTGACGGAAGTGGAGAGACCGCTTTGATTACACTTTGGACCCCTTTTATTTACTGTTGGAATTCTTGTCTCATTTGTTTTGTTTTTAATAGTAGCTTTGGAACAACCTTTACTATTGTATTCTTAGGGAAATGCCTACTGCAACCTTCCAGTTGTTTTGTAAATAAAGAACATTTTGTTTCCCATTTGAATGCCAGTTGATTTCTTTTCCCTGTTTTTTTAAAGGGGCAATCTGGGCTTTGAAACTAACGAAATTCGCAACACAACCATTTTGTTTTGTTAAACAGTTGAGGGATTGGGCTGGAGAAATGTAACCACTTTCAAATTCATAGAAAGAGCTATACTATCAAAGTATAGTTTTAACCATGTTATGAGGGTATAGTATTTTTCAATTACATTGTCTTCTGATGGGGTATGATGGATGAACTAAGACCATAAGTTAAATTACTTTACAATCACATCTTCTTTTAGACTTCCATAGGCCTCCAGGTGCAACTGTCAGTCATTCCAGGATTCAATCCAATATGTGTTATAGAGCAGTGTGTTGGACAGCTGACAAAGATGTAATTTAAATGCAATTTCCCAGGCGTTTGCAGTGATTCCTTTCATGGATCCCTGCGACTGTCAGATCAAGTGTTGATTACCTGTTAAAATGCATAATTGACTGTCCAGTGCGCTGCTCTATAAAGTGCCTTGGATTGAAATATGGCCATGGTTTCATATTGAGTTTATTTACCAGATCCGTTGTTTTATAATGTCATTGATGATTAATGGGGGTGGATGTGATGCGGAGGTGGCTGTGACTGGGGTGATGGGAGTTGGTATAGCTGAGTCTAGTACTGTTGTAGTAGATACTGGAAAATATGCATGAAAAGTTGAATCTATAGTGCAGTGGTTCTTAACTGATTTTGTCACAGGACTCTCATTTCAGTGTGTCACCTCAGTAGTGACCAAATACACTGCTCAAAAAAACAAGGGAACACTAACATAACACATCCTAGATCTGAATGAATGAAATATTCTTATTAAATACTTTTTTCTTTACATAGTTGAATGTGCTGACAACAAAATCACACAAATGATAAATGGAAATCAAATTTATCAACCCATGGAGGTCTGGATTTGGAGTCACACTCAAAATTAAAGTGGAAAACCACACAGGCTGATCCAACTTTGTAATGTCCTTAAAACAAGTCAAAATGAGGCTCCGTAGTGTGTGTGTGGCCTCCACGTGCCTGTATGACCTCCCTACAACGCCTGGGCATGCTCCTGATGAGGTGGCGGATGGTCTCCTGAGGGATCTCCCAGACCTGGACTAAAGCATCTGCCAACTCCTGGACAGTGGTGCAACGTTGGTGAATGGAGCGAGACATGATGTCCCAGGTGTGCTCAATTGGATTCAGGTCTGGGGAATGGGCGGGCCAGTCCATAGCATCAATGCCTTCCTCTTGCAAGAACTGCTGACACACTCCAGCCACATGAGGTCCAGCATTGTCTTGCATTAGGAGGAACCCAGGGCCAACAGCACCAGCATATGGTCTCACAAGGGGTCTGAGGATCTCATCTCGGCTACCTCTGGCGACACATGGAGGGCTGTGCGGCCCCCCAAAGAAATGCCACCCCACACCATGACTGACCCACCGCCAAACCGGTCATGCTGGAGGATGTTACAGGCAGCAGAACGTTCTCCACGGTGTCTCCAGACTATGTCACGTCTGTCACGTGCTCAGTGTGAACCTGCTTTCATCTGTGAAGAGCATAGGGCGCCAGTGGCGAATTTGCCAATCTTGGTGTTCTCTGGCAAATGCCAAACGTCCTGCACGGTGTTGGGCTGTAAGCACAACCCCCACCTGTGGACGTCGGGCCCTCATACCACCCTCATGGAGTCTGTTTCTGACCGTTTGAGCAGACACATGCACATTTGTGGCCTGCTGGAGGTCAATTTGCAGGGCTCTGGCAGTGCTCCTCCTTGCACAAAGGCGGAGGTAGCGGTCCTGCTGCTGGGTTGTTTCCCTCCTACGGCCTCCTCCACATCTCCTGATGTACTGGCCTGTCTCCTGGTAGCGCCTCCATGCTCTGGACACTACGCTGACAGACACAGCAAACCTTCTTGCCACAGCTCGCATTGATGTGCCATCCTGGATGAGCTGCACTACCTGAGCCACTTGTGTGGGCTGTAGACTCCGTCTCATGCTACCACTAGAGTGAAAGCAACGCCAGCATTCAAAGTGACCAAAACATCAGCCAGGAATCATAGGAACTGAGAAGTGGTCTATGGTCACCACCTGCAGAACCACTCCTTTATTGGGGGTGTCTTGCTAATTGCCTATAATTTCCACCTGTTGCCTATTCCATTTGCACAACAGCATGTGAAATGTATTGTTAACCAGTGTTGCTTCCTAAGTGGACAGTTTGATTTCACAGAAGTGTGATTGACTTGGAGTTACATTGTGTTGTTTAAGTGTTCCCTTTATTTCTTTGAGCAGTGTACTAGCGGAACAGGAAAATTCACCAAAAGTTAGGTTTTGGGCCAAAATGCAATGTAGGAAACTAAAACTCATCAAAAAAAAGAAACGTCCTCACTGTCAACTGCTTTTATTTTCAGCAAACTTAACGTGTAAATATTTGTATGAACATAAGATTCAACAACTGAGACATAAACTGAACAAGTTCCTCACACATGTGACTAACAAATGGAATAATGTGTCCTTTGGCCAGCAGCTGCATTAAGTACTGCAGTGCATCTCCTCATGGACTGCACCAGATTTGACAGTCCTTGCTGTGAGATGTTACCCCACTCTTCCACCAAGGCACCTGCAAGTTCCCGGACATTTCTGGGGGGAATGGCCATAGCCCTCACCCTCCGATCCAACAGGTCCCAGATATGCTCAATGGGTTTGAGATCCAGGCTCTTCGCTGGCCATGGCAGAACACTGACATATCTGTCTTGCAGGAAATCATGCACAGAACGAGCAGTTTGGCTGGTGGCATTGTCATACTGGAGGGTCATGTCAGGATGAGCCTGCAGGAAGGGTGCCACATGAGGGAGGAGGATGTCTTCCCTGTAACGCACAGTTTGAGATTGCCTGCAATGGCAACAAGCCCAGTCCAATGATGTGGTGACACACCGCCCCAGACCATGACGGACCCTCCACATCCAAATCGATCCCGCTCCAGAGTACAGGCCTCGGTGTAACATTCATTCCTTCGACGATAAACGCAAATCCGACCATCACCCCTGGTGAGACAAAACCGTGACTCGTCTGTCAGTGAATAGCACTTTTTGCCAGTCCTGTCTGGTCCAGCGACGGTGGGTTTGTGCCCAAAGGCGCCGTTGATGCCGGTGATGTCTGGTGAGGACCTGCCTTACAACAGGCCTACAAGCCCTGTCCAGCCTCTCTCAGCCTATTGCGGACAGTCTGAGTACGGATTGAGGGATTGTGCGTTCTTGGTGTAACTCAGGCAGTTGTTTCCATCCTGTACCTGTCCCAGAGGTGTGATGTTCGGATGTACTGATCCTGTGCAGGTGTTGTCACACGTGACCTGACACTGCGAGGACGATCGGCTGTCCGTCCTGTAGCGCTGTCTCACAGTATGGACATTGCAATTTATTTCCTCATGCTTCCTTGCAGCATGCCTAAGCCACATTCACGCAGATAAGCAGGGACCCTTGGTGTTTTTCAGAGTCAGTAGCCTTTTTAGTGTCCTGAGTTTTCATAACTGTGACCTTAATTGCCTACCGTCTGAAAGCTGTCAGTGTCTTAACGACCGGTCCAATGGTTAATTGAACAAGTACAGGAAACCGTGTTTAAAACCTTTACAATGAAGATCTGTGAAGTTATTTGGATTTTTATTTATACTTTTACCCCCTTTTTCTCCCCAATTTCGTGGTATCCAATTGTTAGTAGTTACTGTCTTGTCTCATTGCTGCAACTCCCATACAGACTCGGGAGAGGCAAAGGTCGAGAGCCTCCGAAACACAACCCAACCAAGACGCACTGCTTCTTAACACAGCCCGCATCCAACCCGGAAGCCAGCCGCACCAATGTGTCGGAGGAAACACCGTACACCTAGCGACCTGGTCAGCGTGCACTATGCCCGGCCTGCCACAGGAGTCGCTAGTGCGTGATGAGACAAGGATATTCCTGCCGGCCAAAACCTCCCTAACCCGGACGACGCTGGGCCAATTGTGTGCCGCCCCATGGGCCTCCCGGTCGCGGCCGGCTGCAACAGAACCTGGGCTCGAACCCAGAGTCTGGTGGCACAGCTAGCACTGCAATGCACTGGAGGCCAGTTATTTGGATTTTTATGAATTATCTTTGAAATACAGTGTCCTTGAAAAGTGACGTTTCTTTTTTTGCTGAGTTTAGTTAGAATGCTCTATTGATAATGAATGTAACAAGATAACAAAATGCTTTGCTGAAGGGCACTGCTACAGATCGTTTATCTTTGTCAGCTCAGGTATTCAAACCAGCAATGTTTTGGTTAGTGGACCTAACACTTTAACCTTGAGGCCACCTGCCACCATATTGACTGGAGAAACAATTTCCATTTTCAATAATTCTGTACTGCTCAACCTCCCACCACTCATTTTGGTTGAGAATCACTGCCTGCGCTACAGACAGCTATATCGGTACTGGACTACCTTCGTGAAAAAATTTTTATTTCCCGCGTCTATGCTCATGTCCAGGGCCCCTGACCTCCGGGGGCCCCCACTGATTATGTTAATCACTCTCCCTCAGATGTCATATTAGTCAAGGCAACATATGTAGAATTGCAGGAAATTAGCTTTTTAAACTGCAAAACGTTTTCTGCTTACAGATCCCCCGTGTAGCATCTAATTGTATTGCTAATAGGCTGTTTGTAGATCAACTGAGGTGAATGAAGCTACAGCAGTCACTGTGATAATGGCTGGGTACATATTATTATTTTAAATTCTGTTCTCCAAATAGCATTTTTGAGATTTTAAATTGTATAAAAATGAAGTAAATGAGCTTCAACTGTCTTCATTTTATTTATTTTTTTTCAAGTTATGTGGCTCACTCCTGCCTATGGATGTCACATTCTTTTTACTGCTTACAATAGTAAGCTGATAAAGATGGGTAAGATATTGTATCTGAAACCATTTTCAAAGTTGGATTTTCTAGTGATAAGGGATGGAAAACCAACACCTTAGTTGAGGCAGTGGTGGGAAAAGCATCACATTTTCATGCTTGGTACCTTAATAGAAAATGACTCAAGTAAAAGTCACCCAGTAAATACTACTTGAGTAAAAGCCTAAGTATTTGGTTTTAAATATACTCAAGTATCAAAAGTATAAATAGTGAAGCCATAATTTGCAAATAAATTCATAAAAAATCCTACAGTGTGATTTTATGGATTTTTTTTCTCATTTTGTCTGTCATAGTTGAAGTGTACCTATGATGAAAATTACAGGACTCTCATCTTTTTAAGTGGGAGAACTTGCACAATTGGTGGCTGACTAAATATTTTTTTGCCCCACTGTATATACAGAGAAGAGAGTCGGCCCAAGAATTGAACCCTGTTGTACCCCCATAGAAACTGCCAGAGGACAACAGGCCCTCCGATTTGACACACTGAACTCTATCTGAGAAGCAGTTGGTGAACCAGGCGAGGCAGTCTTTTGAGAAACAAAGGCTGTTGAGTCTGCCGATAAGAATACGGTGATTGACAGAGTCAAAAGCCTTTGCCAGGTCGAAGAAGACGGCTGCATAGTACAGTCTTTTATTGATGGCGGTTATGATATCGTTTAGTATCTTGATGGTAGCTGAGGTGCACCCGTGACCAGCTCCAAAATAGTGGAGGGTTGTTAAACATAATTTTTGATGCTTTGTGGATCGTTTTTTTAATTTTTTATTGAGCACAGTAGAGGGTAATGCCTGCTCTTTTGCAGGTTCTTCTATATAATTTCTTCCATCCTAGCCAAATTTCCTCATCTGCTTGCATTCGCCTCCCCTATATCAAGGTGTTTTGGTACTTCCCTCATTCCACAGGTCAATATAGTCTACCAGTCTATCCTCCCCTCTATCCACCATTCATAGTGACAATAGTGCAGTGAAAATGTCATTTGAATAATGACGCAAAAGCCCTGTTATTTGCATGTTTCATTCGATTTGGATCAGTTGTGGATCTAATCTCAACAGTTTATAAGGTCTTGAAAGGCACAGTAGCAGGCCTGTCTGGCAGCATTTTTCCTGCTGATACTGAATCCTCTCTCTGTTACAGATCATCATTCTCCCATGTTGTCCAATATACAATGTGGCCACATGTGCTCCTGGCAGGCCCAGTTATTCAAGAAAAGCTTAACACAGGTCCGCCTCCTCTCCAATCCGAGCGGCTATTCCTCGCGCACCGAGAACCTTCAATATAGCCAAAATATTTAGGATTGTACTTTATCAATGTATTTATTACCTTTTATATGTGGCATAAACACAACCAGTCACATTTCTTTTTATCTGATTAGGCTACTTCAAAAGTCTCCTGTAGGCAGGTACATATGTTCATCCAAAATATAATTTCAGCATCCTCAAAATGGCTTGATGTTAACCAGATTTCCATTCAACCTTTTTATGCAAGTAAAGCAGCCTATATGAATTTGACCTTTCGGGTAGGATTGATGAGTTTCATTTGGAGAACAATTTTTGGTGGGGTGAATAATTTGAGTGCCATATTCCCTACATCAATTTATATTATGAGCAATTTGAGGGATATGGAAATGACGTCGACATTTTGACAAAGTCCTCAATCTTACGTGATAGCCTAGGTAGCCGATAGTGGGCGCTAGATCTGCACTATCATCTAGGTTTGATGTGTCCAGCCGGTAATACACTCGTGTCCCCCATGGACCAGCTCGTACATAAAGCATCATCACTTTCAGTCTGCAAAGGCATCATTTCCCTCCTTAACTAAATTTAATGGCGGGCCGACCCCAAAAAACGGGGAAAATATTTGTACTGTCTTAATAAAACATTTTCCACCAACATTTTCGGGTTTTCTGACAATTTAGGCTTACTTATTTAGGTGGCTAATATTTGGGTTGTGACAAATTTCTACAAATCAAATAATATCCTAAAAATTCTATAATGTCATTCCTTAATAAAAATATGTATTGCTATGGAGTTGGTTTAGATTTTTTTCTTTCTACACTGAACAAAAATATAAATGCAACATACAACAATTTCAAATATTTTACTGAGCTACAGTTCATATAAGGAAATCAGTCAATTGAAATAAACGGATTAGGCCCTAATCTATGGATTTAATATGACTGGGAATACAGATATGTATCTGTTGGTCACAAGGTAAATGGCCCCCCTCGGGTTCATGCCGTGGGGGAGATCTTCGTGGGCTATACCCGACCTTGTCTCAGAGTAGTAGGTTGATGGTTGAAGATATCCCTCTAGTGGTGTGAGGGCTGTGCTTTGGCAAAGTGGGTGGGGTTATATCCTGCCTGTTTGGCCCGGTCTGGTGGTATCATCGGACAGAGCCACAGTGTCTCCCGACCCCTCCGGTATCGGTATTTATCCTGCAATAGTTTGTGTCAGGGGGATTTGGTCAGTCTGTTATATCTGTAATATTTCTCCTGTCTTATCCAGTGTCCTGTGTGAATTGAAGTATGCTCCCTCTAATTCTCTCTCTCTCGGGAGGACCTGAGCCCTAGGACCATGCCTCAGGACTACCTGGCCTGACGACTCCTTGCTGTCCCCAGTCCACCTGGTCATGCTGCTGCTCCAGTTTCAACTGTTCTGTCTGTGGCTATTGAACCCTGACCTGTTCACTGGATGTGCTACCTTGTCCCGGACCTGCTGTTTTGACTCTCTACCGCAGTTGCTAACTCTGAATGATCGTCAATGAAAAGCCAACTGACATTTACTACCTGTTGCACCCTTGTTCTTATTCTCAATTAGGTTAGAAAAATAGGTTGATCGAGCAGCAGTGAGGGTTCTTCGATATTGCACGGTACCGTCTTTCCAAGCTTCCAGTTTGGTTTAGCATCATTTCCGTTCCAATTTTCTGGAATCTTGATTCCGGGCACGAGTATTTTCTGTATACCAGGGAGCTCATGTCTTGTGACAAATGTTTTTTAGGGGTGCGACTGCATCTAGGGTATTACACAAGGTTCAATTTAGATCCTAAGGTGGTTAACCGATTTTTGTAATCAGACATCCTTGGGTAGATGGAGTCTGGAATGATATCTAGGAATCTTTGTCTGAGAATTTATAGCGCTGCTTGGGATAATCCTTGGTTGGGGTCTGAGCAGATCATTGGTTTGCGATTGCAAACGTAATAAAATGGTGGTCCGAAAGTCCAGGATTATTAGGAAAAACATTTAGATCCACAGGACACAACTAAATCCAGAGAATCACTGTGGCAATGTGTAGGTCCGGAGACATGTTGGACAAACCCAGAGTCGATGATGGCTTTGAAAGCCTTTTGGAGTAGGTCTGTGGACTTCCCCATCGGAATATAGAAAATGGGATTATCTGCCATGACTACAAATTCCGATAGGAATTCAAACAACTGTCAGGAACGCTGTATACGGCCCAGGAGGCCCATAAACAGTAGCTATAATTTGTTATGTTATCAACACCTCTGCTTTTGCAGGATATGGTCACTCGTGTAACCAGGAGAGACCTCATTTAACACAATCAATTCATCAGGCTTGAGCCATGTTTCAGTCAGGCCAATCACATCAAGGTTATGATCAGTGATTAGTTCAGTGGCTATGACTGCCTTGGAAGAGAGGGATCTAACATTAAGTAGCCCTATTTTGAGATGCGAGATATCACAAGCTCTTCCAATAATGACAGGAATCGATTATGTCTTTATTCTAGTGAGATTGCTAAAGCGAACACCGCCATGTTTAGTTTTGCCCAACCTAGATTGAGGCACAGACAGTCTCAATAGGGATAGCGGAGCTGACTACACAGACTGCTAGTGGCAGACTCCACTAACATGGCAGGGTGGCTAACAGTCTGCTGCCTGTCCTGCACCCTGTCTCATTGTGGAACTAGAGGAGTTAGAGAAGATTATCAATTTCCTCACTATACGTTACACAATGAAGCCACAATTCAAGACAATTTCATTTCCCCAATATTCTTGCCCCGGTATAGCCAAGTTGTACAAATGACGTACAACCAGTGGAGGCTGGTGGGAGGAGCTATAGGAGGATGGGCACATTGTGGTGGCTGGAATAGTATGAAACCACATTTGACGCAGTTCCATTAATGGCATGCCAGCCCTTACAATGAGCCCATCCTTCTATAGTATAGCCCACCAGCCTCCTGTGCGTACAACGGTTGTGATACAATGGAGTTTTTCTGCACAAAAATTACAAGTGTTGCGAAGACAAATGGCTGGGTAAACATTGCATAAACAAACTTTATAAAGTCAATTTGAAAAAGTAGTTCACATCCCAAACTACTGCTTGATAAATTACATCTAAATCTAAAATTTCTACCAATTGCAAGAACGGATCATGCTGGAGTCAGATGTTAAATGTAATTTTGCCTATTAAAACAAAAACGGTTCCAAATGATAATTAGGCAGGTCTGACGCCAAAAAAGGAAATTGCCTACTTCACCTAGATTTGATTTCCTTTAGCAAAAAAAGGGCCTCCGTTTGTACAAACAAACCAATCAAGCATTACTTCATATACTGTAGTGTTTTAATCTCGTCTTGAAAAATAAATTAACGATAATAACTTTAAACTGCAACAGAAGAAAATTAAGTTTACAAACATTCTTTGCCAGCAGGGGTGGAATTGCAGTGCTCAATGTAGATTACTTTACAAATGTATATAAAAAGAATTTATTGGACATACACAAATCACGAAAGCATTCATTTAAATACAGTAAACTGCACAGTGGCCTACCACGAAACCATTGTTCTCCCAGCTACAAAAAAGGTATAGAAAATGTATTTATATATGTATATTTCGTACACATGCCCCATTAGGGATGAGTAGAAAAAATTAAATAAAAAAAAAACTGTACAAAACAGCACACATTGGCGGTAATGGTCTGGATGGAATAATTGCAACAGAATAAGAATTCTAATACTTCAATAGAAATACAAAATGATTCACCTTAAGAGCAGCTGGTTGAGAGATGTGGTGGGAGGTGGGAGAGTGACGCTGAACTAATAGGCAGGCTACAACTAGCTATACCTTGATCGGTGTGTAACTGTGTAGTCGCAAAACGCCAATGGCAAGTGTTAGTGAAAGAGAACAGTGGTTGTTCTTACATTGATTAATATCCATTCACTCAGACAAGTAGGAAGGAAAACGAGAAAGATCTTAGACAAGGAGTACATTGTAGCTTAAATAGTCCTCTAAACGCTGCATGTCCCAGACAACCACTAATAAAACTACTGAGCTGTAAATTGGCCCCGCTTAAATAAAACTACCACAAAATGTCCTGTCACTATAACAATAATAATAATAGTTTCCATTGACTGGAGGGGGGGGAAGATGCATCTCACAAAACATCCAATCAGCAGTCTGATCAAAGAAAAGGAGGCGGGCTCATCCTTCTCCACACTGCCAACCGCTCGTAATGCCACCTTCTCATTGGGTGCCCAAGTTAAGTGACGAGCGGCTAGGACCAATTACAGAGGGTAAAGCTGTAAACTTTGGTTCTACGGGCGAGTTGACACTTAATGTGGGCAGTGGGTCTCCCATTTACTCTAACTTGCCGTGCTGTGACAACGGCTCGCTCAGACAAGCAGAGACTGTTGACCACACTCAGCCTAATTTTATCCTCCATATAGTTATCGCCCAGAGGCTTCAACACCTGGGGAGAGAGACAAGAGTGGTGGGAAAGAAAAGGAGAAGACCATGAAAGGGAGGGGGAAAGGAGGATAAAACCAACAAGTGGAGGTGGAGAGAAAGGAGCAAAGAAAGGAAAGCAAGCTTCATTTGTTTGTTCGTACATTCATCCATACCAAAAATGGAAATGGTGGCAGCTTATCATGAGAGCGCACACACTCCCCGATGTCACCCTACCCACCCTAAACCCCACAACATATGAGAAATCAACCATGAAAGTGCCAACCTGTATTCCACATTTGTGGTGCGAACCAGGTATAAAATGCAGTTTTTAAATACTAAACCAGCATGGCATGGGGACCATGAGCTATCAAAAAAGAAAACATTTATATATGGTCCTAAAAAATGGACACTGGAAACCAAGCGAAGGGGGGGGGGGGCAGGTGCTAGTTTTTCTTCTTGACATTGTTGTTCGAGGCCAGTCTCGTTCTCTGGGCCGTTATCAAGGAATCCAACGAGACTCGACTCCTCGCCACCTCAAAGAGTTTGGAAAAGATCTGAAAACAAGGCAAGGGAAGTATTGTGGAACGTGTTAATGACATTAGTAGTGACGTTTGAAGTTATTTCTGCCTCAGAAAAGGAGCCCTTTTCCCCTCTGTCCACCTCTTACCTTTCGTGGCGTCCTCTGTGGCAAGCACAACGTTTTTAAAAAAAAGATAAAAAGAGGGAAGACTAATTAGTGGGGAAAGTAGTGAGGGAGGTGTCCCAATTATCTTTCCCTCCTTCCAAAGTGTGCACTTGCACCCTCCCTCTCATGGATTTAACAATGGTTGAAACTCCCTCAAGCCTCAAGCTTACACCAATACATTTATTTTAAATCCATGGCGGGCGCACACATCTGGAGAAAGGGTAAAGAATCAGGGTGCAACCAGAGAGACAAAGGCAGATAGGGAACGGGGAAAGGGAAGAGAGAGGCTGATGAGGAAAATAAACTTGATTTGGGAAGATTCTGGTTTGAGGGGGAGGAAAGAGAATCACATTCAGTCACATCCAAACAGGTTAGGAAAAGAACAGGACAAAGAGCTTGGGAGGAAACGCTCTCTGTAAAAGAGTAAGCAGGAGAGGGACATGGTGTGAGACAGGGAAAGGGAAGAGTGAGGGGGTAGAAAGAAAGAGCGAAAGGGAGGAAAAGAAAAGAGAAAGAGGCATACATTAAAAAGGGAGATAAGAGGTGGTCAAATAGGAGTGAAAGAGCCCGAGCAAGAGAAACAGAACATGCATAATATTCTGACTGATCAAGAGACGTGCGGCAGTCATTTCTTGCCCCCCCACCCTCCACTCCCGGGTCACCCACCTGCTCCCACAGGGTCTCGGCCACCTGGTCGATGACACTGCCCACCTCACGGAACTCGCCGGAATACTTCACATAGGCCCAAAGGCAGAGCGCAGCCAGTGCCACGCCCATAATGAGATTACACACCGTGGCCACTGTGTTGATACCCAGGAAGCCCGTGACCAGCGACGCCACGTACATGGCGAACATGACGGCGAAGAGCGTGGCGGGCGTGCGCGCAGCGTAGAAGATGTTCTTGCCATCGTTGTGTTTGATGAAGTTAGTGAAGGCCTCGTCCAGCTCTGCTTCCAGCTGCTCCTGGTAGCACCGGCAGAAGTCCTCGCCGCCCATTTTCTTGACCGAGCGGAAGTGTTTGACCGCCACCTGCAGCAGGTTTGCGTGGCCGCACTCCAGTTGATCGGGGGCCATGTAGGGCTTGTCGCCTCCGCACACCTGGGAGAAAGGAGAGTTCGCCATGAGGGACAAACATACTGCAACTCATTTACTTATTTGAATATTCAGTGTTTTATAAGCCCATATGGGCTGGGCATCTGACAGATGCAAGACAATTTAATGGCAATTAAATCATACACGCAATTCCAATCGCAGGTCAACCCCTAGCCTCTAAGTCTAGACACGTCTCTTTGCCACTCAGATGTGGGATAAATACAATACCGGTCAAAAGTTTTAGAACACCTACTCACTCATTCAAGGGTTTGTTTATTTTGTATTATTTTCTACATTGTAGAATAATAATAGAGAAGATATCAAAACTATGAAATAATGTAGTAACCAAAAAATAAACAAATCAAAATATATTTTATATTCTTCAAAGTAGCCACACTTTGCCTTGAGAGCTTTGCACACTCTTGGCATTCTTTCAAACAGCTTCACCTGGAATACTTTACCAACAGTCTTGAAGGAGTTCCCACATGTGCTGAGCACTTGTTGGCTGCTTTTCCTTTATTCTGCAGTCCAACTTATCCCAAACCATCTCAATTTGGTTGAGGTCTGGGGATTGTGGAGGCCAGGTCATGTGATGCAGCACTACATCACTCTCCTTGGTAAAATAGCCATTACACAGCCTGGAGGTGTGTGTTGGGTCATTGTCCTGTTGAAAAACAAATGATAGCCCCACGAAGCGCAAACCAGATGGGATGGCGTATCGCTGCAGTAGCCATGCTGGTTAGGTGTGCCTTGAATTCTAAATTAAATCAGACAGTGTCACCAGCAAAGCAACCCCACACAACCTCCATGCTTTAAAGTGGGAAAAACATATGCAGAAATCATCCGTTCACCCACACCGCGTCTCAAAGACACGGCGGATGGAACCAAAAATCTCCAATTTGGACTCCAGACCAAAGTACAAATTTCCACAAGTCTAATATCCATTGCTCGTGTTTCTTGGCCCAAGCAAGTTCTTATTGGTGTCCTTTAGTAGTGGTTTATATGCAGCAATTCGACCATGAAGGCCTGATTCACACAGTCTCCTCTGAACAGTTGATGCTGAGATTGGTCTGTTAATTGAACTCTGAAGGATTTATTTGGGGTGCAATTTCTGAGGCTGGTAACTAATGAACTTATTCTCTGCAGCAGAGGTAACTCTGGGTCTTCCTTTCCTGTGGCGGTCCTCATGAGAGCCAGTTTCATCATAGCGCTTGATGGTTGTTGCGACTGCACTTGAAGAAACTTTAAAAGTTCTTGACATTTTCTGTATTGATTGACATGCATGTCTTAAAGTAATGGACTGTCATTTCTCTTCGCTTATTTTGGCTGTTCACCAAATGGGGCCATCTTCTGTATACCACTCCTACATCACAACTGACTGACTCAAACTCATTAAGGAAAGAAATTTCAAATGAATTAACCTGTTGAGTGTAGGGGGCAGTATTTTGATGAAAAACATACCCAAATGAAACGGCCTATTTCTCAGGCCCAGAATACGCATATAATTGTCAGATTAGGATAGAAAACACTAAAGTTTCCAAAACTGTCAAAATATTGTCTGTGAGTATAAGAGAACTGATATTGCAGGCGAACACGCTGTTTTTCCAGAAAGCTCTGTTCCATTGCCTGCCTTCGCGCCATTTAAAGGGATATCAACCAGATTCCCTTTCCCATGGCTTCCCCATGGTGTGAACAGTCTTTAGACATAGTTTCAGGCTTTTATTTTGAAAAATGAGAGAGAAAGATCATATCGCGTCATTGTATGGCTGGGTGCCAGCAGCGTTTTGCATGCGCAACAGCTTGGAGCAGACATTTTCTCACTCTCTCTCCTATTGAAGAAGCTACAGTTCCGGTTTAAATATTATCGATTATATATTGTAAAAATAACCTGAGGATTGATTATAAAAACGTTTGACATGTTTCTACGAACTTTACGGATACGATTTGGAATTTTCATCTGCCCGGTCGTGACCAAATGGAGGTATTTTGGATATAAAAATAATCTTTATGGAACAAAAGGAACATTTATTGTGTAACTGGGAGTCTCGTGAGTGCAAACATCTGAAGATCAAAGGTAAGCGATTCATTTTATTGCTTTTCTGACTTCCGTGACCAATCTACTCGGCTGCTAGCTGTTTCTAATGTTTTGTCTGCTGAGAGAGATGTCCTTACATAAACGGTTGGTATGCTTTCGCCGAAAAGCTTTTTTGAAATCTGACACGCCAGGTGGATGGATTAACAACAAGCTAAGCTGTGTTTTGCTATATTGCACTTGTGATTTCATGAAGATTTAATTTGGATTTGGATGTTGACGAAAATGATCCCGGTAACGGGATGTGTGCATCAAGAAGTTAATTGAAAGGCATACCAGGGGACTACCTCATGAAGCTGGTTGAGAGAATGCCAAGAGTGTGCAAAGCTGTCATCAAGGCAAAGGGTGGCTATTTGAAGAATCTCAAATATATTTGGATTTGTTTAACACTTTGGTTACTACGTTATTTCATAGTTTTGATGTCTTCACTATTATTCTACAATGTAGAAAATCGTTGTTTTTTTAAAAAAGGTTGAATGAGTATCGTTCTAAAAACTTGGACCGGTAGTGTACACTGAAATAAAATATTAAAAGCAACATGTTGTGTTGGTCCCATGTTTCATGGAGCTGAAATAGAAGATCTCAGAAATGTTCCATACAAAGCTTATTTCGCTTAATTTCATGCACAAATTAGTTTACATCCCTGTTAGTATTTCTCCTTTGCCAAAATAATCCATCTACCTGACAGGCGTGGCATATCAAGAAGAGGATTAAACAGCAATAATCATTACACAGTTGCACCTTGTGCTAGGGACAATAAAAGGCCACTAAAATGTGCAGTTTGTCACAACAGCACCACATACATCTCAAGTTGAGGGAGCGTGCATTTGGCATGCTGAGTGCAGGAATGTCCACCAGAGCTGTTGCCAGTGAATTTCATGGTTATTTCTCTACCATAAACAGCCTCCAACATTGTTTTAGAGAATTTGGCAGTACGTTCAACCGTCCTCACAACCGCAGACCACGTGTAACCACGCCAACCCAGGACTTCCACATCCAGCTTCTTCACCTGTGGGAGAGTCAGACCAGCCACCCGAACAGCTGATGAAACTGAGGAGTATTTCTGTCTGTAATAAAGTATTTTAATGGGGAAAAGCTCATTCTGATTGGCTGGGCCTAGCTCCCCAGTGGGTGGGCCTATGCCCTCGCAGTTCCACCCATGGCTGCGCCCCTGCCCAGTCATGTAAAATCTATAGATTAGGATCTAATGAGTTTTTCATTTGACTGATTACCTTGTGAACTGTAACTCAGTAAAATCATAAAAATTGTTGCATTTCTATTTTTGGTTAGTATAGATCAATACAGAAGAAACAACGTAAATGTGAACATCAGCACACCAGACTACACAGGAGTGCTATACACGGGACTAAATCAACCAAATCCTTTCAGATCTACAAGGAGCCAGCGCATAGCTAGATGTAGGAGCTAGGAGGACAAAACTTTGCTGAGAGCAAAAACAGAGCTATTTCCGAGTTTATTTAGAGCCGTCTAATGAAGATTGATGGTTAAATGGACAACAAAAAAAAACGAAACAAAAAAGCTTTGACTAAATCAATCTTGAGTAAAATGTAGCTAGGAACACACGCCACAACTCATCCGCACAGATGAAAACGCTTCGACTGCTTTTATTAGTCAGTCATATGCTAAATTGGATGCTCAAAACAGAAAGTAATTGTTCAATTACCTGCTCCATGCCTTTGTTGTAAATGTCTTTTGCTCCTGCAACAGCTGCGAGGTTGTTGGCTTCAGCCGTTGCCTAGGTGACAGCGGGAGAAAGCAGAGGGGAAAACGCAGCCGTCCTGAGATTAGGTTCCTTTGGTGCATCAACGTTCTCCTACATTCACATGAAATTCGACTCAAAGTTTTAAAGAGCCTATATGGAATACGTGTTGCCTCTGGAGGTATTCTTGAGCCAAACGGGCCCTCTAAATAGACAAATATTGGTCAGAAATGACTTCATAGGACAGAAATGGGCACAACTCCCCACACCCATGAGTAAAAGCATATAGTTTGCTAATCTCTCATTGACTAAGTAACTTAAAATGGTATCAAAAAGCATCGGGATGCAATGAATGTTCATGGCACAATACATTTTGTCAACTACAAGTGAAAACATGAGAATGTTTCAGGGCTATATTTACAAGAACATTTTGCAACAGAAAACAAGCTTTCTAATTGGATAAATTCAGGTAGTGCCTCCCAGTTTTACCCCCGGTCTCAAACTATTCTATTCCATTTTGTGCCTACTGAACACAATCCAGTTATTTGTTAGGGGAATTTATCATTGACTATCTGGAGAGTGAACTACCTGTAACATTGACTTGGGATGAGGCAGCTCCTCCCCTTGGTATATTTTCATGTATGCCTGTGCCGAAAAAAATAAACAAGCAACATTTGTTTCAGAAGAGGAAAATTAATTGAGGAAAGGTATAGGAGGAAAAAAGGGTATATAAAAGTTGAGGTATAGAGTAAATAAAATGTTATTGGTAACACACATATTTAGCAGATGTTATTGAGGTTGTAGTGAAATGCTTGAGTTCCTAGCTCCAACAGTGCAGTAGTATCCAACAATACACACGAATCGCAAAGTAAAAGAATGGAATTAAGAAATATATAACTATTAGAACGAGCAATGTCGGAGTGGCATCGACTAGAATACAGTATCTACATACATACGGTTTTACTCATTTTGTAAGCATTATTAAAGTGACCAGTGATTCCACATCTATGTCCATAGGGCAGCATCCTCTAAGGTGCAGGGTTGAGTAACTAGCCGGCTAATGATGGCAAGGAATAAGCTCAGAAGGAATGCTTGAAACAATCAACTTACTTTAAAATACTGTACAAGGTCTCGGCAAGTCACTTTGGATCCTCCGATTTCTTTCTCCACCAAGTTCTCCGGGGACAACAAGATGGGCACTAGGTTGACTAGCTCAGTCTTGAAATCGTCATCAATATCTAGAGGGGGAGACAAGTGGGGAAATGCATTTCTTATTAAAAGGTCTGGACATTTTCCTTTTAAAAAACACCACCAGACCTTAAATGCAACTATATAAAGGCAAACGTGTTGTTTTAGAACTTTGAAAGGTGACCTTCGTATTGTAATAGATGGCATTTATGTAGCACTTTTCCTCTAAGATCCAAAAATACAAGTCTGCAGTGAACCATCTTCCCTAGGCACACCTGGATATCTGAGATGATTGACATAGCATTATGGTAATCGCTTCACCGTACCTTCTGATTGGCTAGGTAGACATTTGATCATAGTGATTAGACCCATCCAATCACTTCAGATTGACAGGAGTGCCTTGGGGTAGGGGCTGGTTTATTTGGAATTGACAGAGTTGACTAGGGGGTACATTGACTAAAGCCTGTTTTAACATGGGCAGCGCCATCAACTGTCAACACACTCCGAAGTAGAAGAGGAAATTGACTCCTTAATAATAGAGACAGCCCTGAATGGCGCCGTTCATGCTCTCAGAGACAGGTGTGCAATCTTTCCACAAGGGTAATTGAGCAACCTTTTCCGACAGCGTACCTGTGAGTCTGCCATCAAAGTTGGGGTTGGTGGCCACCTTGAGGCCGGGGTGGGGCAGGAGGAAGCAGCCAATGTTCGAGAAGCAGGAATGGATGTGCTTCCTGACATTCTGCAGCTCCTCGTGCTGGTTCTGTTTCACCTGCACACAGTGGAGAGACCCTTGCTTATTCAAGTAAATGGTTGGACAAATATAGTTCGAATTGGCCTGGTCTCAGATCTGTCTGCGCTAAAAACCCTGACGAAGGCAGCATAGCTGTCAGAGTGTTGGCATCTATTCTTTCAGAACCCAAGTGTGCAGCCTTGTAGCTAGAATCACCTCTCCATGTGCTGTATAGCCTACTACTGGTCGTTGTCGTGCCAATGACCATAGGAGTTGGCAAGACCGCACAAGCATAGGACACCAGGCTGTTTGAACAGCAGATGCAAAATTAGAATGTGTGTGTAAGTGCTTTAGTTCCTGAAATGTCAGATGTTAAAGCTCTTATTTTCTTAGAATGGAGCAAGTGAAAAAAAATACATACTTGTAATCTCTTCTCCAGGAAACTCTTCCCTCCCTCTAAGCCGTAAGAATGCTCGTAAGGGTAGCTCCAGTCTCTTATAAGAAACATTAAAGTCTGTTGTGGAAGTCAAGGAATAAATATTAAACAAGATACTACATGACTATTGATTTTTCACAAAATGTCAAGTAATGGCAGCCATATTGAATAAGACTCTAGAGATGCCCATTAGCTCCATCTCAATTACTTAAAAATCTCGTCATTATTATCCAATAAGAAAGGCATTACATGCCATTCATTCAGGAAAGGCAGCAGAGAAATGCGATTATACCTGAAATGGTTTCTCGTAGATTTCTTCTAAGGCCAGCCTCCCATATTCAGTGAAGAGCTAGGTAGGGGAAAAACAAAAAGTCAAGCATAAAGCAGAGTAATACTCCACGTTCTTGTCAAAAAGGACAACAGTCAGTCGATCTATTAATAACAAGGAGCCGTCTTGCAGCGGACTGTTGCCGTCTAATAGGATAGTAATGTTAGTAACAAGCTTAATTTCAGAGTCGTCTGTTGAGTAGGTTTTAAAGAGGCTACATATACACATATAAATAACTTTTGCTTCTAGGGGTGCTCGAGTCAAAAGGGGTACAGTCACATTTCAAGTCAAAATGTGACGTTAAAGATATGGACGTTTGAAATGCTAAGTGAACAAGGGAGAAAGCAGCTATATACTTCCATACAAGCGCTCTAATTGTGACCCACTTAAGTACAATAGTTCCAACTGCATGGTTGATCATCAAAGGAACATCATGTAGACATTTCCCCCCCCCCGGAGGGCTGTGATAACCTCAAAGTAAAGATCCTTTTCAAGTTGTTTGTGGAGTTCAACGTCCAAGGCAGTGTTGAAGATTGGATTGTTCTGGAAGGGGGACTTAAACATGGACACACACAAACCTGGAGATGTTGAAGGTCGTCTTCCTGCACATTCTGAGACAAGTTGTAAACCTAACGGGTGACAAAACATCAACCTGAAGTCTACATAGATCACATTTTCAATCACTGTTTTGCCTGAATTGAAAAGTTGGTACAGGGAGAGGGCAAAGTCTGGTATTCAATCACAGTCTAGAACTAGCACATGACAGTATAACTTCAACTGTTTATTTAGCATGCAATAACATGCACCAAGTCTCGGGAAAAAAGCCAATTTTTCAATCCAGATACTTACTGGCGAAAAGGGGGATAGGTAGAGTGGCATTCCTCATCCAAACAGCCTAGAATCACCCAGTTCCCTACTATTGTGTTTGTTCAATACTGGCAAATTAAACATACACACATTGTAGATCTCCCCTACTTCTTTGAGCAGTGAACACCTTAATATAAAGGGTACACAATACTGTGGGGGGGAGCGTCATACCTGTACAGAGCTGGTCATGGTGCTCAACGCAAACAGCGTCGCACAATCTTTGATTGTCGATTGGCTGTCGAAAGCCCCCTGTGTGTCGATTAGAAGAACAGCAACCTGCAGGGAAAGGATAAATCAATGAATAAGTCGCATTCGTTACCAAATCAAGGGGTATTAAATCAGTTGAAATAACCAATGGACAACTGGAAATCTTAAATCGTGTCTTTAAAGGGACATTGCACTCGAAAATCAAAGTTCGTAAATCTGTTTTGGAAATCCAGCTATATGCCGCAATCCAAAATGAATCGAGACAACAGCATATCATTTCCACATTTTACAGGTGGTGTTTGATATGGACTCATCTTGATTGTTTTAGCGGTCTGAAAATATCAAACAAACTTTGATTTTGGAGTGCAAAGTCTTAACAATTCAAACCTTAGTTGGGAGAAAACGTGTGCCCTTCCAAGGGAAAAGCGACTTTGTATTTACCTTGCTCCCGTCTGGCTTGTCCACCACAAACACCTCGCTCCAGGCCAGGATGCCCGTGGTCTCCCTCTCGCAGCCCCCCCGCCAGGTGAAGCCCGTTAGTGGCTCCTCGTGCCCACCCAGCCAGGAGCAAGATGTCTGAAGAGGACACATCAAAGCAGGAGATGGGCAATCATATGAGCCATGTAGCTACAGTACCACGACTCTCGTTGGCTGAAACGGTCCTCACAGGCCCTGCCCAGAAACAACCTCTAGCCATTTTCCCTAGACAATTAATGTAAACCTGAACGGTATAAGCGAGCAATATGGTCAAGGCCCTACCAAGCCTATTAGAGGGCAAGAAATACTACCATCTACTACAGTACCTGCTTAGACCCATCAGATGTATTCCAGATATCCTTGAAGTGTCTAGAAGCTAGATATTTTTTCTCTGGACCCTACTCTCATATTGAACAACCCTAACCCAGGCCCTCCTGTTTGTTAGCATACCCGAGTGGCATATTGATGGTAATCCCCGCTCAAACCTTGAGGGCCACACACACAAAAGCAGCCTTTATGTTCTTGCAAAAGCGGGCCACAGTCCCAAGCATTGTGCTGCCCAAAAATCAGCTTTAAGCACAGCTCAAATGGATTACGGTCACCCCCCCCTAAACAAGTTATGAACAGCAAACAGGTTTAGCAAGTTGTGGCAGAAATCCTGATAAGTTTACTCCCTAAGCATCCAATGAATGGAGTGAATTAATTCCTCACAGCTCTTAGTTTCACTGATTGAAAAATATGAAGGACAATGTTTTCCAAACTCAAGATAAGTATCTCTGGTTGGTTGTGTGATTTCATCTAATGAGCGGTTTGAAGTCCATGTAAAAATGTTCTAGCAGGGCCAATAGTGTACTGAATTTCAAAGGACACTTCATGTTAGCAGATGTTCCAAAGCACCGCCAGGTAGCCCAAAGCACCAGGCAATATTTTCAATAAGTAATACTGGATCATTTCACAGCGCATCTGCAGAAAATAGCTCTTCAATGCGGCGAAACACCACAGGTCATAAAGCACTCAGACTCACAAAGGTCACCAGACATGTGACATGAGCTGTGCTCCCGTTCTCACAAGGGTTTGAAAATGGGTTCTCTCTAGTCGGGGCAAGTAGGCCAGAAGTCTACTGGTCAAGTGAATTTCTACTTGGAAATCTACTGGCATCTACAAAAGCATGAGTTTACTATCAACAAAAAAAACAGGCGAGAGTTAATGTTGAACCCTGCCTCATATTCTAGTATGTTCCAGACTGGCAGGTTGAGGGCCACTGTGTTTGCATTCTAACCTGTGTATTTCCATACCTGATGGGTCAGAGCAGGTGTGTGGTCAGTATAGGCTGCACACAAACACGCATGTGGCCACTTTATGTGTTGTGAAAAGTGTTTTAAATTGTATTTTCCTTAACTTCTTGAGGGCCGGGGGCAGTATTCGGAAATTCGGATGACTGACATACCCAAAGTAAACTGCCTGTTACTCAGGCCCAGAAGCAGTCTGTGATTATAACAGAACTGATATGGCAGGCGAAAACCCAAGGAGAATCCATCCGGATTTTTTTTTTTTTTAGGTGTCTGCCCATTCAAATCCTTGTTATTGGGAGAATCAGATTGCAGTTCCTAGGGCTACTACTAGATGTCAGTCTTTAGAAAGATTTCCAGGCTGTTTAAAAAAAAAAAAAGAGCTAGAATTTGTTGTTAGTCTAGGTGGCTCCCATTTTGACTGTAGTTTTGTGTCGCGCGTGGATGAGAGCGCGCACTTCGTTATTTATCTCCGGTAATGAACATAAAATTTAAGACGGAAAATAGTATTGTTTATTTACATATTAGGGTACCGGAGGATTGATCAGAAACGTTGTTCGACTTGTTTGGACAAAGTTTATTGGTAACTTTTGGGATTCATTGTACTGAATCAAGTGCGCCAACTAAACCCAACTTTTTTGGGATATAAAGAAGGACTTTATCGAACAAAACGACCATTTGATGTGTAGCTGGGACCCTTGGGATTGCAAACAGAGGAAGATCTTCAAAGGTAAGTGATTTATTTTATCGCTATTTCTGACACCTCTGCTTGTTTGGAAAATGTTTAATGCTTTTGTACAAGGGGCGCTGTTAGCAGATAATCACATGGTATGCTTTTGCCGTAAAGCCATTTGAAATCTGACAAAGCAGCGGGATTAACAAGAAATTAAGCTTTTAAACGATGTAAGACACTTGTATTTTTATGAATGTTTAATATTTCGATTTTGTATTTTTAATTTGGCGCACTCCCGATTTCACCAGATGTTGTCGAATTTGATCCCGGATAGGGGGCAGTATTTTCACGTCCAGATGAAAAGCATACCCAAGGTAAACTGCCTGCTACTCAGGCCCAAAAGCTAGGATATGCATATAATTGGTAGTATTGGATAGAAAACACTATGACGTTTCTAAAACTGTTAGAATAATGTCTATGAGTATAACAGAACTGGTTGTAGAGCACAATCCAGCCAGGGAAAAAAAATTGAGGTCATTGTTTTCCAATGTTTTTCTACGCGAGACCCGATTTATTAGGGCCCAGACTGCAGTTCCTATGGCTTCCACTAGATGTCAACAGTCTAGAAATTGTTCTATGTTTCTCTTTTGAGAAATGAAGTAGGGCTGTTAACGGGATTTCCATACTAAGAGGTTAATGTTGCTGGTCCCCAGGAGGAATAGCTGGAATCCTTAATAAAGACTAATTCTACAACTTATTCTACATGTAACGATGTATGCCTATGTACATATACTACATAAGCCTGTGTGTATCCTCTCCTGGTTCTAGGTCACATGTATAACAGTCCTGGTTATACATATAGGCCGGTGTGTTGAGAGAAATTACATATTTACCTGATTTGTTTGATATTAATAGTTAGCAATTAATACTTAAATAAGAAATAATTTCTATCCTGTTAGTGTCTGTTTTTTAAACATTATTTTACCCCTTTTAGCCCCAATTTCGTGGTATCCAATTGTTAGTAGTTACTGTCTTGTCTCGTCGCTACAACTCCCGAACGGGCATGGGAGAGACGAAGGTCGAAAGCCTTGCGTCCTCCGAAACACAACCCAACCAAGCCACACTGCTTCTTAACACAGCCCGCATCCAACCCGGAAGCCAGCCGCACCAATGTGTCGGAGGAAACACAGTGCACCTGGCGACCTGGTTAGCGTGCACTGCGCCCAGCCCGCCACAGGAGTCGCTAGTGCGCGATGAGACAAGGATATCCCTACCAGCCAAACCCTCCCTAACCCGGACGACGCTAGGCCAATTGTGCGTCGCCCCACGGACCCCCCGGTCGCAGCCGGCTATTATTGCAATAATTAATCCATATTAAATATAGATGATTGTTTGAAGAAATGACACTTGATTAGAATATTCCACCACAGTGTAGCTTTACATGTATAGTATGACAAGCTTTCATCTAGCGTCACCTTGTTGTAGACAGGGCCTAAAATAAACACCCGCATCTAGATTGACAGTAAGATGTCAAACGGGTGGTCAGGGCTCCAGTGCGAGCACTGGCACAGGCATAAAAGGTCTAATTTACTTTAAACGAAAGTCTACTGAAGTGAGACTTTGTCCTTGTGTTTCTTGGCTATTTACATTGTTAGGTAGGTTGTTTTTCAAATGTTTGAATTTCAACTGCTAGGGAAGAGAAGACAAGAGCTACTAGTCAGACTCAGTCTCCCAGGCAGAAAGTCACATTACCAAGGTAACCTGTAAACATTTGTCTCATCTGATATTTTTGGTTTAAAAAAAACGCAGGGTCACAAACATATGAAATATATTACTTCTTACTAGTAATACATATGTTTCAGTAACATTACAAAGCACGCACAGCCATTTTAATGGGTTGTCATTTCAAAGAAAAAAATATTTTGGCTGGTCAAACAAAATCTGGCTGGTAGATTTACCTGCCACAGTGACTGGTGGACCAAAAAGTAAATTTTAGCCTGTACAAGGAAAGCCAGTGTATAACCTCACCTGGTTGTACATGAAGCGCAGCATGAAGTCCAGCAGGAAGGACTTGCCCTTGCGGAAGGCACCAGCCACCGACACCACCACCACGTTGAGGTCGCGCACATGCTCCTGCAGCAGGATGCGCTCCAGCGCCGCCTCGTCGAGCTCAAAGGCGTGGTCGTCCTCGTGAGCCACAACAATCTGGACCGGCCTGGCCGACAAGGCCTCTTCCTCATCTTCCTCCGACAACAGGACCTCCTCTTCCTCAGGGCTCATCTTATGAGGCACACCCTCCACCCCATGCTCACCTGGTAGAGATGTGTAGAATCGTTAAAGGGAAGATCCTCAATTCATAGAGAATGTCCATCCTCAAATCAGAGTTTGTTAAACATTTTCAAACCTGAAAGTGGTTACTGGTTAGATAAAGTGGATATTGCACACAGATACCTGCATGTGCCTACTAGTTCACCGACAATATAAATTCAACTGTGTTACTTTAACTTCATTTTCAGGGCATAATAAGCCGTTATCCATTATCTTTTTCCATTCAACAATGTCAAAATAATCTGTAGCCATGTTAAACCTAAATCTTGGATTACTGGAACTAGGCCAAATCTTGGAACTATAGTATCCTTTAAAACAAAAAGGTACAGTGGTTCCTCCTTTAAGTTGCGTCATACTGCGGCACAACTTGCGGGCTGCTGCAGCATGCTATTTATTTGTCAGCAATTTTTTCTGTGAATGCATGTCATTGCTAGTTTGACCACCAGAGGGCATCTTTGAGAAGCATTTGATAGTCTTCCGTATCGGCATTACCAGAGAATTTAAAACCTTTTGTAATCACGTCGTATATGGGATTGATTTGAAGAAATTTGGCTTAACATTATGTTTCTAGTCAAAGAAAAAAGAAACCATCAGGGTTTCCGTTAGGATGGGAATGGAAAATATGGCGCTGTACAACAGGACGGAGGAGTAGGCTGCCCTTGTAAATAAGAATTTGTTCTTAACAGACTTGCCTAGCTAAATAAAAAAAGGTTACACTAACATAACATTTCTGCACCCTCATTTTCTAATTCTTGTCTAAACAATACCCAAAACAGAGATTAAGTGAAAATAAAAATCTTATTGATTTATCAAGACCAGTCCCCATGCTTGTCTCAGAAGAGCACGAAACATGCTAAAATATTTGTAGTCTTTTGCTTCTAACTTCAATATGCTCTTTAAATAAGACCTACACCATTTAACAGTACATCTAAAAAATATTTTTCTCAATGATTACAATAGTTACATTTAAAGGATTGGAGGACTATTAACATCTAAAGGGCATTCTCCGTTAGGATCTGTGAGAATATCGGAGAACATCTAAGGGGCTTTTATATAATTCTAAATTAATTCATAATAAATCGCTTTGTTTAAAAAGTAACGATATTGGAGATTTCGTTTTCAGTTAACCTGGAGTGAGCGAGAAAAGGGCAATTCTTGAACATGGGATGAGACACTCACTAATTTGTAAATAAAGCCAGTTTGTCATTTAGAATTATTTATTTCTGGAGAAACCTAACTTGATTATTTAGCAGATATCACTTGCTTAAATTCAGTCAACACATATCTTAAGAATATTATATTTGAACATTTGTTTCTCCATGCTTGTCTCAGAGCAGCGCGAAACGGTGCTGAAATAGACGTCCACAGCGGGAAGGCTATGTATTCTGTGCCCACTCGTGTTCTCTCTTAGGTTACACATCCGTGGAATAGCAGAACAGCATAACGGTCCGGGCGGCCCTAGAGTCACAATCCATGCCAGGCACAACTGTGAGCTCTGGAACTACAACTCCGACAGGTAGAGTTAACATACGTGGCGGGTTCGTCAGGTCTTCTGTTCACCCTGACATTTCCATTCTTCTTCTGACAACAGAACTTGACCAACTGCTCACCAGGCACAACTGGTGAACTAGTGTAGCCGATGTGAATTGGCTAGCTAGTTAGCGGTGGTGCGCGCTAGTGGCGTGTCAATCGGTGACGTCACTTGCTCTGAAACCTTGAAGTAGTGGTTCCCCTTGCTCTGCAAAGGCCCCGGCTTTTGTGGAGCGATGGGTAACGATGCTTCGAGGGTGACTGTTGACGTGTGCAGAGCTTCCCTGGTTCGCTCCCAGGTTCGGCGTGAGGGGACGGACGTAAAGTCTATACTGTCACACTAGCATCAGCTTATAATTTTACACCATAATGATTTATTTAAACTCCATCTCATTCCTCGCCCTTTTCAACACGAGTGAGTCAATGATTTGTCTGACAAACAAAGAACTTTGTGTCCTGCAAGCCCAGGCATGGATCAAAGCTGGTGAGACATTCAATAGCGTCATCGTCACAGACAAATCAACCGTGGCTTTTGACTAATTTGATAAAAATTGCCACAGAAAAAAAAGATAGATTAACGAAAGCATAAAGACGTTTAAGAAATGTTTTGAGTTAGAAATGTAACCCTTTAGAGTACTTAAGCATGGAATACATTTCAAATTTAGGGATTTTCACAACAGTAACCGGGCTATAAAAAGTCTATTGTCCTGATAATAGGAAACATTTGCATGATGGGCTACATTATTGTAACCACAATGTCACAATTTGTATCTACCTTTCCAATTACGTTTAGAGTTTGGGATTTACAAATGTGCGCTTTCATTAATTAGTTACATTGTTTTAGTTCGAACAAGCAGATTCTTTAAATTGTTTTTATGTAGGATGCTACATTTGACCAGTTGCAATTATAAGTTGGCCAAATAAAAACAAATTCTACTTCTATGAGGCTGTTAACTGTCTGTGGTAGGCTGAGACTTAACTTATTTTATATTAGGTCTAGGCTCTGAGGAAATAGACTCCAATTAAGCCCTTTTGTTGCTTGTAAAGTCAAATTAAAATGAAGATTGTTGAAATGAATTGCTCGACTGGTGTAGGATCTCCATCTGTTGGTGTGCAACACTTGCATAACAAGTTAGATAGGTTTTAAGCACCAGGCACTGTTCACTTATTGATTGCCGCAGCCAGTTTTTTTAAATTGAACCTTTATTTAACTAGGCAAGTCAGGTAAGAACCAATTCTGATTTACGATGATGGCTTACCGTGGCCAAACCCGGAAGACACTGGGCCAATTATTCACCGCCCTATGGCACTCCCAATCACGGACGGATGTGATACAGCCTGAATTCAAACCAGGGACTGTGGTAAAGCCTCTTGCATCGAGATGCAGTGCCTTAGACGGCTGCGCCACCTGGGAGCAATAACCAAAATATATAAACCCAGCAAAAAAAGAAACGTCCCCTTTTCAGGACCCTGTCTTTCAAAGATATTTGAATTTTTACGAATTAACTTCACAGAACTTTGTAAAGGGTTTAAACACAGTTTCCAATGCTTGTTCAATGAACCACAAACAATTAATGAACATGCACCTGTGGAACAGTTAAGAAACAGCTTACAGACGGTAGGCAATTAAAGTCACAGTTATGAAAACTTAAGACACAAAAGAGACCTTTCTACTGACTCTGAAAATTACCACAAGAAAGATGCCCAGGGTCCCTGCTCATCTGCGTGAATGTGCCTCAGTCATGTTGCAAGGAAGCATGAGGACTGCAGATGTGGCCAGGGCAATAAATTGCTATGTCTGTACTGTGAGACACCTAAGACAGAGCTACAAGGAGACAGGTCGGACAGCTGATCGTCCTCGCAGTGGCAGACCACGTGTAACACCTGCACAGGATCGATACACCCGAACATCACACCTGCCTGAGATACACCAGGAATGCACAATCCTTTCATCAGTGTGCAGACTGTCCGCAACAGGCTGAGAGAGACTGGACTGAGGGCTTGTAGGCCTGTTCTAAGGCAGGTCCTCACCGTCGCTGGCCCAGACAGGACTGGCAAAAAGTGCTCTCCACTGATGAGTTCGCAGGAATGAGCGTTACACCGAGGCCTGTCCTCTGGAGCGGGATCGATTTGGAGGTGGAGGGTCCCTCATTGTGTGGGGCGGTGTGCCACAGCATCATCGGACTGAGCTTGCGTTCATTGCAGGCAATCAACGCTGTGCATTACAGGGAAGACATCCTCCTCCCTCATGTGGTACCTTTCCTGCAGGCTCATCCTACATGACACTCCAACATGACAATGCCACCAGCCATACTGCTCGTTCTGTGCGTGATTTCCTGCAAGACAGCAAGTCTGGGACCGGTTGGGTCGGAGGGTGAGTGCTGGGCCATTCCCCCCAGAAATGTCCAGGAACTTGCAGGTGCCTTGGTGGAAGAGTGGGGTAACATCTCACAGCAAATAAATGCAGCTGACAGTGAGAGGACGTTTGTGTTTTTGCTGAGTGTACACACACACGTTTTTCCCCAGAACATTAACTGTGTGTAGGTAGATGTGGAAAGATTGATACAAATGATTTGTTGCAAGTTGGGGGGCGATTTCACACCTGGCTTGGCTATTAGACTATTTTTTTAGTAAAGGTTGAATAGTGTTTACTGCGCCTGGGACATCAATGATTACACATTGTAACTATGCAATATACTGTTCAGCTAATGGCCCATCCTGCTATGCTTGTGAAAAACAAACACTTTTCCACATGTTAAAGAATCCAATTGATAGTATTTTTTTGCAACAATCAGCCTCAACATCAATTAGTACATTTGGGCACAGTTGATAGCATACTGGGCTTCGGGCTAGAATGTTGAGGGTTCGAAACCTGGTCCCTGCTTATTTCATTACATTATGTCATCTCAGGGCAAATATCCTGGATTGTTACTCCCATCTCATTCATCGTCCTCTTCCATGTGTCATTCTTCGCCTGAGTGGCTTGTTTGTGGGCGTGCTGGCAGGATGTACTGTTTTTTATTCTGTATATATGAATTACAAATCAGCCTTTACTTAAATCATGTTTCTAGTCTATTGCATAGTTACAATGTGTAATCATTGATGTCCCAGGCGCAGTAAACACGGTTGAAGTGTATAATTGTAATACATACATGCAGACACAGCATCATTCAAAGAATGGAGTTTGATACTCCCGGTATTGGATATGGCTGAAACTTGCCAAATAGCGACTTTTGTAAAATGTACTTTATGACAAAAGAAATATGCACAATCATTTGTCTCTACATTAACTAACATTCCTCTCAATTGTACATTTTTTGCTTGACTCGTTATGACGTTATAATTACTTAAATTTGCTTCCTCCGTAATGTTTTGTCATCCATCTTTGCTGAAGAAAGTCACCATGGAAGGGTGGCTCACATCAAATTTGTCATTGGAACCACTCAATATTTATTTATTTATTTAACCAGGTAGGTAAGTTGAGAACAAGTTCTCATTTACAATTGCGACCTGGCCAAGATAAAGCAAAGCAGTTCGACAGATACACATGGAGTAAAACAAACATACAGTCAATAATACAGTATAAACAAGTCTATATACAATGTGAGCAAATGAGGTGAGAAGGGAGGTAAAGGCAAAAAAGGCCATGGTGGCAAAGTAAATACAATATAGCAAGTAAAACACTGGAATGGTAGTTTTGCAATGGAAGAATGTGCAAAGTAGAAATAAAAAATAATGGGGTGCAAAGGAGCAAAATAAATAAATAAATTAAATACAGTTGGGAAAGAGGTAGTTGTTTGGGCTAAATTATAGGTGGGCTATGTACAGGTGCAGTAATCTGTGAGCTGCTCTGACAGTTGGTGCTTAAAGCTAGTGAGGGAGATAAGCGTTTCCAGTTTCAGAGATTTTTGTAGTTCGTTCCAGTCATTGGTAGCAGAGAACTGGAAGGAGAGGCGGCCAAAGAAATAATTGGTTTTGGGGGTGACTAGAGAGATATACCTGCTGGAGCGTGTGCTACAGGTGGGAGATGCTATGGTGACCAGCGAGCTGAGATAAGGGGGGACTTTACCTAGCAGGGTCTTGTAGATGACATGGAGCCAGTGGGTTTGGCGACGAGTATGAAGCGAGGGCCAGCCAACGAGAGCATACAGGTCGCAATGGTGGGTAGTATATGGGGCTTTGGTGACAAAACGGATTGCACTGTGATAGACTGCATCCAATTTGTTGAGTAGGGTATTGGAGGCTATTTTGTAAATGACATCGCCAAAGTCGAGGATTGGTAGGATGGTCAGTTTTACAAGGGTATGTTTGGCAGCATGAGTGAAGGATGCTTTGTTGCGAAATAGGAAGCCAATTCTAGATTTAACTTTGGATTGGAGATGTTTGATATGGGTCTGGAAGGAGAGTTTACAGTCTAACCAGACACCTAAGTATTTGTAGTTGTCCACGTATTCTAAGTCAGAGCCGTCCAGAGTAGTGATGTTGGACAGGCGGGTAGGTGCAGGTAGCGATCGGTTGAAGAGCATGCATTTAGTTTTACTTATATTTAAGAGCAATTGGAGGCCACGGAAGGAGAGTTGTATGGCATTGAAGCTTGCCTGGAGGGTTGTTAACACAGTGTCCAAAGAAGGGCCGGAAGTACACCCATGCATGCACCCATGACCAGCTCTGAAACCAGATTGCATAGCAGAGAAGGTATGGTGAGTTTCGAAATGGTCGGTAATCTGTTTGTTGACTTGGCTTTCGAAGACCTTAGAAAGGCATGGTAGGATAGATATAGGTCTGTAGCAGTTTGGGTCAAGAGTGTCCCCCCCCTTTGAAGAGGGGGATGACCGCAGCTGCTTTCCAATCTTTGGGAATCTCAGACGACACGAAAGAGAGGTTGAACAGGCTAGTAATAGGGGTGGCAACAATTTCGGCAGATAATTTTAGAAAGAAAGGGTCCAGATTGTCTAGCCCGGCTGATTTGTAGGGGTCCAGATTTTGCAGCTCTTTCAGTACATCAGCTGAATGGATTTGGGAGAAGGAGAAATGGGGAAGGCTTGGGCGAGTTGCTGTTGGGGGTGCAGTGCTGTTGACCGGGGTAGGAGTAGCCAGGTGGAAAGCATGGCCAGCCGTAGAAAAATGCTTATTGAAATTCTCAATTATGGTGGATTTATCAGTGGTGACAGTGTTTCCTATCTTCAGTGCAGTGGGCAGCTGAGAGGAGGTGTTCTTATTCTCCATGGACTTTAGTGTCCCAGAACTTTTTTTAGTTAGTGTTGCAGGAAGCAAATTTCTGCTTGAAAAAGCTAGCCTTGGCTTTTCTAACTGCCTGTGTATAATGGTTTCTAGCTTCCCTGAACAGCTGCATATCACGGGGGCTGTTTGATGCTAATACAGAACGCCATAGGATGTTTTTGATTGGATATATAAAAACCTTGGGACCCAAAAGCATAATGAGTGCTCCAACTCCCCCTTGCGGTGGTCTGGAGCAATGAAGCAGTGATGCTGGGTACCTCTAAGCACCACGGTGTGAGCTCGAAACTTTTAAAAGAAGGAACCCCTGTACTCTGCAGTGAACCCGATCAAGATGCCCGGATGTCAAAGGGGTTGGTGTCTGTCTGCTTCCTGTTTCTCTACGGTGTGGTTTAGACAGGTAGTCTATGGTCTGAGAGGTAGTCTACGCAAACTCCGATCACACCAGTAAGGTTCTTGAAAGAGATGAAAATAGTTTAATTTGTGGGAGTCTTCTATTTAAAACAGAAACAGCAGACTGCAGTCATAACAATAATGGGTCCCAGTCATAAGTCACAAGTTTTGATGTCAAAATTTCTTGAATTCAGACATGTCAGCATGCCAAAGCAACAACATTCAAGTCAAATGATACAAGAGCAGTAATCATGAGTAGGCCTAAATGACTATCTATTCATGATTCATCTGATGGATGCAATTCAATGAAGTTGAACTACAATATATGCTGATGTTCTCTGAATAGTTGAGCTGCTCTTTGGGTGAAACAGAGCTGAAAGAATACTGTCTGTACCACACACTCACTGAAACAGGAAACAAAAAACAAAGTTTGCGAACAGGTAAGAAACAAACATTGGTTAGAGCAGTTAGAACACACACACCTAGCAGGCAGACTGTGCAGCCCTGCCAGTGGGACATCAACTCGGCCTCCCCAGCCCAATTGTTTCATTAATAAAGTCTGTGGGCTCTGGTTCGGTTCCCCCTGTCCTTTCAAGGGCAGTTAGCCCATTTGGGGGGGGGGGGGGGGGGGCATAATGAGGGGCACACGCAGCCACCCTCATCACATTACAGTAGATGACACTGCAGTAATCGCCATCCAGTCAGGGAGAACGCAAGACAAATAAAGCCCCCGTCGTTTCAATAGGATCAGCACAACAGGAGTGCGACATTTAAGGGGGTTTAAAGGCAAAGCAACCAGTCATGTGCTAATTGAACAACTTGATAGACATCTACACAACAAGCAACTGTTCATCATATCCATGGCCTTGACTGACCATGACTGATGGGGGGGTGGGGATTTGACCACCATGACCGGACCCATTGTATATACTTAATATGGGCAATAAGGGTGCTTGACTGGGCACCTCAATGGGCATCTAATAGGCTTAAAATAAATACTAGTCTCAGACCAGGTCAATCAATCAAAACGCATAAGTCTCAGACCAGAGCACAGCAGGACAACTCCGACAAACCTAAACTTGGACTAAAAAGCACATTCAATGGAGAATCCTGTGGCCGGAAAATGTCTGTAGAGGCATAGGCCGACACCTAGCGCAGCACCAGAATGGGCATCCACAGCCGTGGAGGGTTCAAAGTGTGCACAGGCCTTTGTTCGTGACCAGCACTAGCTAAACGCACCTGGAGTCGCATTGTTACAACTGGAATGGAACAGAAGCCAGCACACACGGCGGCCCTCCCGGAAACCTAATCTAGAGTAACGGCCAGAGGATGACCAATCACAATGTCTCCATCTGGCTAGGCTGCATTCCAAACTTGAAAGCCTACTCACTAGCCTCCGTCGCAGTCTACTCTACCTTCAGAGATCTGAAAGGACTGAATGGGTTTAGGCCTATGCCATAGCTGGCTGGGCAATATGGCTTTCAGATTATAAAGGGATTTGGAAGATGGACTGAAAAGGGTTAGCAGAGGGAAGGAGATTTGAGATGGGATTCGACACAGTTTCATAAAACTGGTGAACCCATTGGTTCTAACAGTAGAACAAACCACCTATGAGGATAAAAGCGCCTTTGGCCAAATTAGCAGCTGAATGTCAATGCTGCTGGGAGGAGCGAGCAATGAACGATTTGACTAAGTACAGGATGAGAGCGAGTTCTCATGGCTGAGGACGACTTTCTGCATTTAGAGCGCTTTACTCATATACCAACGTGTCATCATGCCAAACGTCAGGGGACCAGCCAAGATGGGTGACAAAAGAAGAGTCAACTAGAAGGTGCTTTTTTGAGCTCTCCTAGCGGTGCCGTTGAGGAACTACAGCAAGCACATTGGTTTTGTTTGGAACAACGCCTGCAGCCCCACCCTCACGCAATTACCATTTCCGCAACCCAAAAAACATCTCATTATAAATATCGCAATTTGGGTCAGGTGGGCATAATTTGAAAGCTTGTTCTATTGCCAAGTTCTAAAATACAATCTTAGTTTTAGGCTTTCACGGGGCAGTTCAGAGAAACCGATCGTCATTTCAGTGCACATAGAAAGGAGTCATGCGCGCATTCAGTAGTGACAAGGGCAAGAAACAAAATAGCTATAGAGTTACATTATCTGAACATACTGCAATATTATCAAAACGATATGATGTATTATTTTTTGCACTAGTTGTCTGTATCTTCACCAAAACACCAGTATACGTCCTTGATAGCTTATTGCCTTCTTTTTAAATAGAGAACCAATTGGTTTCCAACACTTATTTCCATGACTGATTTTCTCATGGTTCCCTAGTCCCTCTGCAGCAGACATATTGTGATCAATAGCCTGTTTAGTACGTTGCAATAAAAATCACCGTATAGAATCTCAAAACATATCGTATCGGCACAAAAGTATCACGATGATATCGTGAGGTCCCTGGCAATTCCCAGCCCTAGCATTCAGATGTGTTCTGTGGCAAATGTTCCTTACAATAGACAAAGTGAAAAACAAGCTCACTGTTCAGAACCACCCAGGGTATGACGCCATGTCATCATGTAACTGTACATCAAACATAGCGATCATAAACACGGACACTGTATATGACAAGTCTCATGATACGGAAATGTGAAGTGCACATTTGGACTCTCGGGTGTTTGGCCGAAATGACATCAGTGGCATGTAGTATTATAGCCTAATCTTCAACATCTCATCTTTCAAAATACAGTTCTCTTAATTTTACAGAATTTCCCTCAGACAACAAAAGATTTGCAAAAGTCACCCAAATAGTAGGAGGGACGGGAACAACTTGTCTCGTGCGGTGCTGAAGTTCAGAACGGCAGTCAGTCAAAACCCACACAGTGCTTATGGTGAAAAAAAATGAAAAAAAAGATCAGTCTCCAAATATGCCATTTTCAACCCCTATGCGGGTACGAGTGTTAAGGGGTTAAGGGGGATTTGGAGAAGTCCAGGTGTTCTATTGGTCGGTGTAGATTAGGGACGTGCATCATTCCCCTTCAAGACCATTTGATATGCATCTAGATACATGGGCTCTGATACAGGAACGAGACGTTTTAATTTGAAATGATTCGGTGTGATTAGAGAAAAACCTAGTCGATGCACTAACACGTTGCGTAAACATTCATTTTCCAATCAAATGTATTTTTGTTATTATTATTTAATTGGCTGCTCATGAGCTGAATCTGTGTGTATAAATTATGTAGGTCTATGGTGTATGTGTGTATCGTGAATTATGTATGATTATAGTGTATGAACCATCTAGGCACCTGATCTGAGCCATAAAAGGAGATTAGGCATCTACCACCACACTACCACTGTCAGATTAGGGGGAGCAATTTAGTCCGTTTTTTTGTTGCTCCATTTTGGTTCTGAAATCACCCACTAATTAACTTCTCATTTTTGCAGATTAAGTGTTTGAGCTAGTAGTGTATGAATATTTATCATTTACAAAAAAAAGCTATGACATAGCCAATGAATATATAGCGCAACTTGGATTTCACCCCCTCTCAAAATCAAATTGTTTTGACCGTTTGGAAGTTTAGTGAGCTTACTTTCTCGCCCTGCTGCTTTGGCCATGCAGAGTGCCTCGCAAAGTGATTGCTGTCTAAGTTATGAAAAAAGGTCAAAGTTACCCTGTATATCTAAAAATGACTATATACACAGATTGCTTAATGCAAAACTACCAAAACTATTGCTGATGGTGAACCTGAACAATCAAAATAAAATTAAGCCCTGTTCAGCAGGTAGCCTATAGCCAGATGAGAGTTGTGTCTACGGTAGCTTACTACACAATGTTCAACAGAGCATAGAGAATTTACATAGGTTGTCACTAATAAAGCCAAATATCACCATTTTAGCATTAAATGCTGAAGATGTGCAAGATCAGGAACCGACCAACTACTGTACGTTGGTCAGCGTGCAAAACTGGGCACAGTTTGACTAGGCTACTGATCATCCCTGTGGTTGTTTGGCATGCAAAATTACTTTTAGATCAATGACTGTCAGCACAGTTACATGCTTAGTGCGATACTGAAGGAGAGGACCGATCAGTTATCACAAAATGGGGAGGACTTTTCGGAAGGTAGAAAAGTAATGAGCAATAGAAAGTGAATCGGTGAATTATAACATTCAAAAATCTATTTTCTGACAAATGCATGCTACATTTGGATCGGTTTTGGGACCGATCCAAATGTCTTAGCGTAAACATTTGAATCAGTGAATCGTGACAAACCTAGTGTAGAGCGGGACTGGTTTTGTGAGCTTTGGAAGCGTGCCTCAAGCACTTTATCCAAAGGGCATCAACACCAGAGAGAGTTGTCAAGGTGGGGAGAAAAAGTACAAGAGGGATACAGTGGTGGCAGTAAACTATAGGGTGCTGCGCAACTACTGAACAGCAGTCGTCGCCACAAATCGGAGAAATCCATAATCAAATACCATAAACATGAAGCAAGATATTGGGCAAGATGAGACCTATAACCCGTATTACATCTCAACATCAGAGAGAAAAAAAGAAAAAACGATCTAGGCTAGAGTTCAATGGCACTTCAGATGTGCTGGCATGACTCCCTGCCAACAGTCTAGAGGAATCAACCATTCTTAATATGTTAGCTATGATGTATTATTGGGACATCCCTACCCTAAACACTAATCTTACCCACTTTAAAAGTTAAACATCAATGGGGTAGGGACGTTAATCTGTTAATCCAAACGAAACCATGCCATAGGTCAAATGGAGCTAACCTAGGCCCTGAAATGTTGTTCACTTAGGCCAATGTTCTCTGGCTCACTCACCAGTGTAGGCCAAAGTTGCAGACACTGCTCTCGTTCAGTTTTCCATTTTCCCTACTAATTGGTTAAGGTTAGGATTATGAGAGGGGAAGCTGATCCTAGTCAATAAAATGCATTTAGAGCCCTTTTTCATCAGCCGATGTCACAAAGCACTGTACAGAAACCCAGCCTAAAACCCCAAACAGCAAGCAATGCAGATGTAAAAGCACGGTGGCTAGGAAAAACACCCTAAAAAGGCCGTTACATAGGAAGAAACCTAGAGAGGAACCAGGCTCTGAGGAGTGGCCAGTCCTCTTCTGGCTGTGCCGGGTGGAGAATATAACAGAACATGGCCAAGATGTTCAAATATTCATAGATGACCAGCAGGGTCAGATAATAATCATAGGTTGTGCAACAGGTCTGCACCTTAGGAATAAATGTCAGTTGGCTTTTCATAGCCGATCATTCCGAGTTAGAGAGAGCTGGGGCGGTAGAGAGAGAGTCCAAAACAGCAGGTCCAGGACAAGGTAGCACGTCAAGTCAACAGGTCAGGGTTACATAGCCGCAGGCAGAACAGTTGAAACTGGAGCAGTAGCATGACCAGGTGGACTGGGGACAGCAAGGAGTCATCAGGCCAGGTAGTCCTGAGGCATGGTCCTAAGGCTCAGGTCCACAGAGAAAGAGAGAGAACGCAAGCCATCCTAGAGCCAGAGATCTCTTCCGTCAGCAGTTGTCCACTGAGACAGCTGTGTCAGAGATACATGCCATGTTAGAATGATGACGGGACTCCCTTTTTAAGAGTCTGTGCCTTGCAGTGATGCAACTCGCACACCTGGAACTCGCCTCAGTCAAGTACAATTTATTGCTAGTCAGTAGACAGTCTAAGCACACAAATTAAAGCATACTCTGTCATTACTGCAGGGGAGGTATGTTGGTTGAGAGAGTAAGCTAGGCTAAATGCCTACACCAACTAAGCTAGCTAGCTCATAAAATGTTAGCCAATAGGTGCAAAAGCTTGGCCTAGGTCTTAAAGGTGGAAATGGGGAGAAAATTGGATAGGGAAAATTTTTATTGGACAGCCAGTCAGAAGACTGGAGCCTCAAGTTGCCTATAGAAACAGGAAATGGGCTCCAGCCCTATGGTCCATCCTAGCGCAAGCCTCGGACAAGGCTTAGCCTACTTCTTAGACAGAGGCAAAAGATCCCAATAATAGCTTTGCTATTGCCATCCTCTTAATCTCCCATGCTTGGATGGATGGTCAGACAGTTCTCTCCTTGTAAAGGAACATTTCTATTCCTAACAATTCCATGAAGTTTTAATTCCTACACCTCTGACCTTGGCTCATTTCAAGAAGACCAAATGAAGTCCAAATTAGCAGAAACAATTTAAAGGGATACTTCAGGATTTTGGCAATGAGGCCCTTAATCTACTTCCCCAGAGTCAGATGAACTTTTGGATAGCATATATATTTTAAAATATAAATATATGTTAGTTTGAAGGAAGTCGCTTTTACAATTACTAGCTAACATTATCACAATGACTGGAAGTCTATGGGTATCTGCTAGCCAACGCTAGTTAGCATTGGCTCACAAAACTTATTCTAACTTCTTCATACTGGACACAGATAAAAATGGTATCCACGAGTTCATCGGACTATGGGGAAGTATCCCTTTAAAACATGAGCTCGAGCCACCCCCCTCCTCCTCCTCCTCCTCCTCCTCCATTCAACCATGCAATCCCATGGTATGACTGGCTAGGTCAATGTTCGAAAACACACCATGTAGAATAGACCCTAGACTTGTGCAGCAAAGCAACAGGAACAGCTGCTGCAAGTAAACAAACTTGTTCTCTAAGGGCTTTAGTGGAAGCAGTGAAAGTGTAATGGCCTACTTCAATGCTTGTTTGTATGCAGTCAGTATTGAAACAGTTAATGATACAGTAGTTGGCAAGCTAAAGTATCACAAGTACGCACAGTATTCCAACATCGATGGTCAACTGGCTAGGCAAATTAGCTAGCTAATCCTCTTGAGAGGTTGCGTAAGAGAGAAGACCAGCAACTATAGCAGCCAACTAACGTCTAGCTGGCCAAATTAATTCCAAGTAGGCAAGACAGTAGACTAACTGCAGTAGACTAACGTTAGAGCATTAGGGTCCTTGGCCTCTTTACCTTCTAATAAACCTTTAACAGGTTAGCAAGCTATCCACCTAAATTAGCTAGCTAGCTACACAAAACTCTTATGCAACTCGTGTCATCCTGTACTTAGGCAGATCATTCATTTTAAACTAGGCAATAATACTAGCTAGCTAGCAGTCTCAACGTTTACAAGCTCACGATAGCTAACAGTAGTAGCTATCTAATAATGGCATTGACACCTGAATAGTACCGTTAGCTTTGACATAAGGTGGATCATGCCTTCACATACTGCACAGTACCAATGTTGGCTAATGGGTAGATCGCTAGATAACAAAACAATTAGATTAGCTGGATTTACTAAAACTAGCAAGTACGACAAAAAAAATGGTCAGCCAGCTAACATCAATTAGCTAGCTAGCATTACAAAAAGGAACACCCAGCTTATTATGTAGCGCTAACTTATTAACTGCTAGCTAGCTTTGACTTTGTTTGACCGAGACATTTTGGATATCATATTTAGTTTGACACAATCAAGACGTTAATGTTAATTCATTTTTTTCTTCCCAAAATGTAAAGGTGATGTTGAGTAGGAAACGAATAATGGGATGGGATGCTCTACACTGGAACTCGATAGCATTCCCTCGTCCATGACAACGTTAGCTCAGAATGAAAATAACAGGGATATTATCGTCAATCCCACAAAACAACCTAATTGTATTCATGTTTCCATATCATTTACTACCTAAGGACAAATAATACCTTCGCCGAAAATGCTGTTTTTGCAATTTTGCGGAGAGTGATTCCGATGCTGCAACCTGCTCTCCTCCGCCATCTTGACCCGTTGAAAATAATCAAATTCAGTTAACGTCAAAAAAAACAAACCCCCCACTTGCCTTTATCAAGTTCAAACGATGAGGTTTTCCGCGGGGTCCTAAATGAATGAATGGACTATGTAGAAGCATTGTTTGCTCTTTGATTGAAAGCCTCAACCTTCTGATTGACTTTAGTATTTTTTTTATTATGGTCTGATAATGGACATTGTTCTTGCCATATACACACACACACACACACACAAATGCCAAAACTAAATTGAAATATATTCAATTTATTAAATAACCTTTAATGAAAATCATGTTTTGATGTTCTATTTGATGTTTAGAGATCTAGGATGGTAATGAGTGATATTTGAGTTGCCCATGTGATCATGCATTTTTCAGTTGCGGTCCCAATTACTGAACTATGTAGACTGTATATTTTTTGTAAATGAGAGAACAAAGTAATGACAATTCCCCCCACACACAAAATATACAGACAGACTGTAGAACGTAAAATAAAAATATACAGAAATAATAAAACTCCATGTCATTTATCACCAACTCCGCAGGTGTACAAAAACTGAAAGAGAAATATGCTAACTATAATCCATAATTAGACATGGGCCGGTATTGTGAAGGTAGCGAGCCATCAATAATCTAGCGCATGTGAACCAATATAACAACCTAAAGCATCATATTTATATAACTAGGCTACATTCATTTTCATCCCCTTAACTGTGATACATAAAGCGAAGCAAGCAGGGGATTGTAATGTTATGTTTCACGCTTCACTGACTAGACACGTTAAAAAAGTCAATGATGTAAAGTTTGACTCAGTGGTCTTCCCATATTGATCCAAAATGTTCCTTTTTTTGTCACATTTAAATGGTTGATTAAAGGATTAAAACCTACAAAGTCAAGCGTGCATCTTCGTGGACCATTGTTAGTTTGTGGGACGAGCTAAATGGAGGATGCCATGTGATGCAAATAAGTGGTGTTAGGAAAAGTCCTTGCAAATGCATTGGCCATTTCACTATCAAAGCACTCAGACCTTTTAGATAGAAGCCAATGTGTACATTTACATGCACACTAATAATTCGATATTAAACTGATTATGGCAGAAAGCCAAGTATGGCATTAGTCATGTAAAAACCTTACTCTGCTCATCTTAATCGGCGTAAGGTCATAATCGAAGTAAGCATGCGCCGACTAAAAAAACGTAGTAATTCTGAGAAATATTTCGAATTATTAGGACATGTAATAAGACAGTTTAATCGACGTTCCAGCGGTGTATCTGATCTGCGCATGTGCACAACACTGTACGCGCGAGTGAAGTTAGTTCAGAAAAAGTGAAAGTATGCATCTTATAAATAGTTTTCACATTCAAACTTTAAATTAACACAGAATCAAATATTCTTAGTAAAAACTAATATGGTCACTGTGATTTCAGATGTGTCCATGTAAACAGGATTATTAGACAAGTCATTCTTCTTGCAAAGCATGTTTTAAACGAGCTATTATATTAACCTGACTATCCATCACAGTAATCGCACTATTGTGTACATGTAACCGTGCACGATGAGTATGATTGCCTCTTAGGGATCGGTCGAAATTTACCCAATTATTACCCAGAGGAAAATGGTGGAGGGTCGTGTTTTTTTTTTTTTCAATTTCACTCAGGGGAAGGGTTTAGTATTTTTTTGTATTTCATCCATGGGAGGGTAATGTAATTTGTTATCATTAAATGTCAGCATTTTGGAATTTAAGTATTGAATTTGACTATGTATAACTTTGGTGTACAACCCTCCCAGCTAGCAATGCGGAATCGGCCCATAAACGGGGCTGGAATGGATTGAATTGGCCCGGTGTCGGACTCGGGAATCAAAATTTATGTCTGCCCAGAATTGGCCCATGTACACTTGGCCATTTCCGTCTACCGGAATTCAGCCGACTTTGCCGGAATCTTACCAGAATCCCCCCCTGAAGCGGCCTGATGCAAATTTAAATACATCTATACAAAATTAACCGATTTAGTCATTTTAAATATTATGATTATACTTTTTATGCATACAAATTATACCCATCCACCAAAAAAAAAGGTTATGTCGGAGGAAACACTGTACACCTGGTGACCGCAGGCACAGGAGTTGCTACAGAGCAATGGGACGAGGACATCCCGGCTGGCCAAACCCTCCCCTAAATCGGACGACACTGGGTCAATTGTGTGTCGTCTCATGGGTCTCCTTGTTGTGGCCGGCACTGGTATCAAACTAGCATCTGTGGCAACGCAGTTTGCACTGCGATGCAGTGTCTTAGACCGCAGCGCCACTCAGGAGGCTTCGTCAACATTTGTTTTTAATGCTTATCAAATGCCTCTTAAAGAATTTAATTTAAATGTTAATCGTATTTTTTGATCACAGAAGCAATGAGAAAATATGGAAAAATAAATAACCAGTGTAATCATCTGCCAGAGAGGAACCCCAATCGGCCCGAGACCCAAGTAATACATTTGGGCCAGATAACTCACACGAATCCTGAGCTCAATCCCCACATCATAGCCATAAGTAATACTGCCTAAAACGGCCCACATGATGTAGGCCGAGTCTGACTCTCAGCCGAGTGCCTCGACTCTCATTCGGAATCGGCCCAGATCCACTGTGCTAGCTGAGCTGTTCTCTCCCACTCATTCTTTCTCTTGCTTTTTACCTTTCCATTGGCTGTTCAATCAGTCCCTCTTTGTGCTTGGCCTATCCAGCACATGGGCATGTAGAGTATCTGGCAAATAAAGTAGTGCTGGTAGTAATGATGTAGAGGTCTAGTTCGCAACAGAAATGCTGCATTCAAAACAACTGGGAACACTGAAATCGAATTTATGCACTTATTTCAGCATGAAACATTAAAAACATGCCATTCGAGCGGTTATTGTCTTGTTCTTCACTGTAATCAGAGGGCTAATATCAGTACTTTGCATGCCAGTCTCTCTTGGCTAAAAGTAAAGGAGAGACCGACTGCATCACTTTTTGTTTTAAAGTAAAACCGCTCCTACCGCTCCTTGAAAGCGGTAGCTCTACCCTTTAGCTCAGTGTGAATTTAGCCCGTAATCCATGGCTTCTGGTTGGGGTATGTACGTACAGTCACTGTGGGGACGCAGTTCTCAATGCACTTATTGATGAAGCCAGTGACTGATGTGGTGTACTCCTCAATGCCATCGGAAGAATCCCGGAACATATTCCAGTCTGTGATAGCAAAACAGTCCTGTAGTTTAACATCTGCTTCATCTGACCACTTTTTTATTGACAGAGTCACTGGTGCTTCCTGCTTTAATTTTTGCTTGTAAGCAGGAATCAGGAGGATATAATTATGGTCAGATTTGCCAAATGGAGGGCGAGGGAGTGTGTGGTGTAAAGTTGGTCTGGATGTTTTTCTCCTCTGGTTGCGCGTTTAACATGCTGATAGAAATGAGGTAAAACTGATTTAAGTTTCCCTGCATTAAAACATAGCGCTTGATGGTTTTTGCCATCAACTGACCTTCATGACTGACTGACCTTCATGTCTTAAAGTAATGATGGACTGTCATTTCTCTTTGCTTATTTGAGCTGTTCTTGCCAAATTATGGCCTTGGTGTTTTACCAAATAGGGATATCTTCTGTATACCACCCCTACCTTGTCACAACACAACTGAAGGAAATTATTTCTACAAATTAACTTTTAACAAGGCACACCTGTTAATTGAAATGCATTCCAGGTGACTACCTCATGAATCTGGTTGAGAGAATGTCAAGCATGTGCAAAGCTGTCATTTCATAGTATTGATGTCTTCACTATTATTCTACAATGTAGAAGATAGTAAAAAATTATTTGGCTATTTCTGACGGTGATGGATGTTGTGCTTATCTTGAAAATAGCCCATGTCAAGATGAATTACTTTGAAAAGCAGTGCTGCTGTTTAAATTTTTACCTAAAACAGATAAGTCCTCTCTTTTCAGCCATAAGCATTTGCTTTCAAAATGGAACGTTTTTTTTGCAAACAGACTGCAAACAGACAGCTGCAAACAACCATAGAAATGTAACACATAGATGGCAGTTCCCATTCAAGTCTTGACTGGCAGCCATTGCGAGTGTACCTTTGAGTTCAATAGTCCAATTGCCAGGGTTAGAAGATCTGAAGCCGTCTATGGATTGATTATATGTCTATATGTCTACAATGAAACAAATTCTATGTTTTGTTAGCATGCTGGCCAAATTGCAGCCTTTCTGACTGCCACTTGTAGACTCTATGCCAAGGCACATTGAAGCTGTTCTGGCAGCTTGTGGTGGCCAAACACCCTTTTTAAGACACTATGTGGGTGTTTATTTTATTTTGGCAGTTGCCTACATGTACTTGTGATAAAATTGTATCCACAGTAAGTTGGAAAAATTATGCTCTCTGTTGTATTTTGTATTTTGAACATTGACAGTGGGCTGCTATGGTTGGGCCCCCTTTAGGATTGGGCCCAGCCCCTGACTCACACAATTGATGTATTATGCAGTTTTTATTTTTATTGTTTCTTTATGAATCATTTACCCAATCAAGGCACGCCCCCCCCCAGTTACCATCGTGTGCCCCCTACCTCCTCTACTCCCCCCATCTGACGAACAGCAGAGCGGCAGCAGGCAGGAGCAGACTCCTGAATCCTCCTGTGCTTGGCGGTTGCAGTAAAAAATAAATAATATATATATATATATATAGTGAATATATATATGGTAGTGAATATATATACGGTAGTATATATATATATATATATATATATATATATATATATATATATATATATATTCACTACCGTTCAAAAAGTTTACCGTTAGAAATGTCCTTGTTTTTCAAAGAAAAGCACATTTTTTGGCTATTAAAATAACATCAAATTGATCAGAAATACAGTGTTAATGTTGTAGATGATTGTAGCTGGAAATGGCTGATTTTTAATGGAATATCTACATAGTCTTGCAGAGGCCCATTATCAGCAACCATCACTCCTGTGTTCCAATGGTACGTTGTGTTAGCTATTCCAAGTTTATCATTTTAAAATGCTAATTGATCATTAGAAAACCCTTTTGCAATTATGGAGTCAGGGTAGCCTAGTGGTTAGAGCGTTGGACTAGTAACCGGAAGTAACTGACTAGTAACTGCAAGTTCAAATCCCCGAGCTGACAAGGTACAAATCTGTCGTTCTGCCCCTGAACAGGCAGTTAACCCACTGTTCCTAGGCTGCCATTGAAAATAAGAATTTGTTCTTAACTTACTTGCCTAGTTAAATAAATAAAATATGTTAGCATAGCTGAAAACAGTTGTTCTGATTAAAGAAGCAATTAAACAGTCTTTCTTTAGACTATTTCAGTATTTGGAGCTTCAGCATTTGTGGGTTTGATTACAGGCTCAAAATGGCCAGAAACAAAGACCTTTCTTCTGAAACTCATCAGTCTATTCTTGTTCTGAGAAATGAAGGCTATGAAGGCCATGCGAGAAATTGTCAAGAAACTGAACATCTCGTACAACGCTGTGTCCTACTCCCTTCACAGAACAGCGCAAACGGTCTCTAACCAGAATAGAAAGAGGAATGGGAGACCCTGGTGCACAACTGAGCAAGAGGACAAGTACATTAGAGTGTCTAGTTTGAGAAACAGACGCCTCATAAATAGGTGCAGCTTCATTAAATAGGTCCCGTAAAACACCAGTCTCAACGTCAACAGTGAAGAGGCGACTCCGGGATGCTGGCCTTCTAGTCAGAGTTGCAAAGAAAAAGAATAAGATGACAAAAGAACACAAACAGAGGAAGATTGGAAAAAAGTGTTATGGACAGACGAATCTAAGTTTGAGGTGTTCGGATCACAAAGAAGAACATTCGTGAGAAGCAGAAAAAATTTAAATATTCTGGAAGAGTGCTTGACGCCATCTGTCAAGCATGGTGGAGGCAATGTGATGGTCTGGGGGTGCTTTGATGGTGGTAAAGTGGCCGATTTGTACAGGGTAAAAGGAATCTAGAAGAAGGAAGGCTGTCACTCTATTTTGAAACACCATGCCGTACCCTGTGGACACGGCTTAATTGGAGCCAATTTCCTCCTACAACAGGACAATGACCCAAAGCACAGCTCCAAACTATGCAAGAACTATTTATAGAAGAAGCAGTCAGCTGGTATTCTGTCTATAATGGAGTGGCCAGCACAGTCACCGGATCTCCCTATTGAGCTGTTGTGGGAGCAGCTTGACCATATGGTACGTAGGAAGTGCCCATCAAGCCAATCCAACTTGTGGGAGGTGCTTCAGGAAGCATGGGGTGAATCTCTTCAGATTACCTCAACAAATTGACAACTAGAATGCCAAAGGTCTGAAAGGCTGTAATTGCTGCAAATGGAGGATTCTTTGACGAGAGCAAAGTTTGAAGGACACATATTTCAACTAAAAAACATTATTTATAACCTTGTTAACGTCTTGACTATATTTCTTATTCATTTTGCAACTCATTTCATGTATGTTTTCATGGAAAACAAGGACTAAGTGACCCCAAACTTTTGAACGGTAGTTTTTGTAAATGTGATATCTCAGGTTTTATTTTTAATACGTTTGCTTACATTTCTAAACCTGTTTTTGCTTTGTCATTATGGGTTATTGTGTGTAGATTGATGAGGAAAAAAACTATTGTACCAACTATTGTACCAACAAGGCTGTAACGTAACAAAATGTGGAAAAAGTGAAGGGGTCTGAATATTTTCCGAATGCACTATAAGACCATATATGGTCATAAACAATTTAAACACTGCACCCAACGACCACATGGCAACACACCTGTCAATAAACACAAATCATTGATAAAATCAATAAACCCCATCATCCTACCCTTGGAACACGTTAGTAACATCACATCATGTGTCCAAATCGTAAATACTAGCATCAATGCCCTCTGGTTGACCTTCACCCATGTCAGTGTTCTCTTTGGACATACAGAGGAACAGGGTGTTTTCACAGGTCTTTCTGTGGTGGAGAATAGAGAATAGAGCCGTAATGGCAGTCATTTCACACAGTGCTGACCTGTTTTTCCGTGTTTTCCTCTCTCTTAGTGGCCTGGGGCACTAGGAAGCCCTGTGCCCATGTCATGTGATGGGGGCCCGACCTGGGCAAGTGAGGGTGATTGAATCATACTGATATACTGAGAAATGTCAAGGCCCGGAGCTGTCCTGATACACACGCACATCCACACACAATGACTAACAGACACACGCACACACACAAAGACATTTACCAAAGCAACATTTACACAAAGGCTTACTCACAAAGGCTTACTCACGGAGCCCTCAAACTCCATTGAGAGAAAATGTTTGGACAGGGAGATTTGATTAGACGTGGGCGAACCATTCTAAAGGCCACCACTTTCATGCTACAGCTGTTACTAATAGTGATGGACATTTACCCCAATGGACATTGATCATTGTTACAGTTGTAAATATGTATTTAAAACTACAATTTATTATTTAATTAGTGTCATTAGTAGTGTTAGTGTATTATTATTATTGTTTCATTCACATGGAGCTCTGAGCTTAAGAATTTCACTGTATCCTGCAACTAAAACTGTGACCCTGTGACTAATAGAATCGAATCTAATGAAATTACAGTTGATTTTCACATTTGGAGTAATTTAACTGCCCATCGATATGAATCGTGGTAGATAACATGTATGTATATGTCTGTCGCTGTATATTTGCAACCATTCTCATCATTATTAGACAATCATTTGCAACAGCATGACTACTGACTACTGTAATTCGCTGTATATTAGATTGGATTAGATTTATGAAAAGTGACTTTATTTTGGTCAGATTAATTTTGTTGTTATAGCATAATAAATATAATTGTTGTCAAATGAATTGGTTTAGAGTGTTTGTTCAGACATATTTTCAGGATTTTCAGACAAAACACAATATTTTTATCAAATACCTAAGTAAGTGAAATATAGATCCAACATCTGTGTCAGAGATAAGACTTCAGCCAAGTAGAACACCCTTTAAAACACTACAGCCAGCATAAAAATACTTTTTCAGTCCAACCCCATTTACAACAATAACAGAGACACCTTCCGTCTTCCTTCGAGGTGATTGGTCACATGGACTGGGGATGAAAAATGGAGTCCTCGCAGCCTAGTATTTATCTGTGACCTTTGATGCATGGGTGAGTTCATTAGGATAGTGATGTACAATGGACCGGTAAGAGATCAATACCAACACTGTGTTCCAAATGGCACCCTTTTCACTACTTCTGACCAGGGTCAATAGGACTCTGGTCAAAGATAGTGCACAAGGTAGGGAACAGGGTGACATTTGGAATGTCACAGGTCTGCTGACGTGGTGAGGGCAACATGGAGTGGCACACTTTCCTTGCTGTAATATGTTGTTTTCTGTAGCTCCCTATTGATCTAGTTTGGCTAATGACCTCAGGGTTGGCTAAGGCTCTGGTCTTAGCTCGTTAAGCAATACTGCAGAACTCTGCATGGACCTGTGTAAAACTGGTGTTAGGGTTCCAGGGACATAGTGTATATATACAGCCTTCAAACCTTAATTGTTAGTACAAGTTTCTAAGCCACTTTGCTCAGCCTGCTAGCCTGGGGCGGTATGAAATAAGCATCTCAGAGTAGGAGTGTTGATTTAGGATTAGTTTTGCCTTTTGATTATAAACAATAAGACTAAATGGACGGTGGAGGACTTGCAAACCATTACAGACTACGAAGGACAGCCGAGAGCTGCCCAATGACACAAGCCTACCAGACAAGCTAAACTACTTCTATGCTCGATTCGAGGCAAATAACACTGAAACATGCATGAGAGCATCAGCTGTTCCGGAAGACTGTGTGATCACTCTCTCCTCAGCCGATGTGAGTAAGACCGTTAAACAGGTCAACATTCACAAGGCTGCAGGGCCAGACGGATTACCAAGATGTGTACTCAGAGCATGCGCTGACCAACTGGCAAGTGTCTTCACTGACATTTTAAACCTCTCCCTGTCTGAGTCCGTAATACCAACATGTAATACCACCATAGTGCCTGTGCCCAAGAACACTAAGGTAACCTGCCTAAATGACTACCGACCCGTAGCACTCACGTCTGTAGCCATGAAGTGCTTTGAAAGGCTGGTCATGGCTCACATCAACACCATCATCCCAGTAACCCTAGACCCACTCCAATTTGCATACCGCCTCAACAGATCCACAGATGATGCAATCTCTATTGCACTACACACTGCCTTTTCCAACTTGGACAAAAGGAACACCTATGTGAGAATGCTATTCATTGACTACAGCACAGCGTTCAACACCATAGTGCCCTCAAAGCTTATCAATAAGCTAAGGACCCTGGGACTAAACACCTTCCTCTGCAACTGGATCCTGGACTTCCTGACGGGCCGCCCCCAGGTGGTAAGGGTAGGTAACAACACATCCGCCACGCTGATCCTCAACACAGGGGCCCCTCAGGGGTGCGTGCTCATTCCCCTCCTCTACTCCCTGTTCACTCCTGACTGAAAGGCCAGGCACGACTCCAACAGCATCATTAAATTTGCCGATGACACAACAGTGGTAGGCCTGATCACCGACAACGACTACAGCCTATAGGGAGGAGGTCAGAGACCTGTCTGTGTGGTACCAGAACAACAACCTCTCCGTCAACGTGATCAAGACAAAGGAGATGATTGTGGACTACAGGAAAAGGAGGACCGAGCACGGCCCCATTGTCATCGACGGGGCTGTAGTGGAGCAGGTTTAGAGCTTCAAGTTCCTTTCTGTCCACATCACCAACAAACTAACATGGTCCAAGCACACCAAGACAGCCGTGAAGAGGGTATGACAAAACATCCCCCCCCCCCCACCCAGGAGACTGAAAAGATTTGGCATGGGTCCTCAGATGCTCAAAAGGTTCTACAGCTGCACCGTCGAGAGCATGGTTGACTGGTTGCATCACTGCCTGGTATGGCAACTGCTCGGCCTTCAACCGCAAGGCACTACAGAGGGTAGTGTGTACAGCCCAGTACATCACTGCGGCCAAGCTTCCTGCCATACAGGAGCTCTATACCAGGCTGTGTCAGAGGAAGGCCCTAAAAATCGCCAAAGACTCCAGCCACCCTGGTCATAGACTGTTCTCTCTGCTACCGGCACGGCAAGCGATACTGGAGTGCCAAGTCTAGGTCCAAGAGTCTTCTAAACAGCTTCTACCCCCAAGTCACAAGACTCCTGAACGTCTAGTCAAATGGCTACCCAAACTATTTGAATTTTCCCCCCACCCACCCTTTACACCACTTTAACTCTCTGTTGTCATCTATGCGTAGTCACTTTTATAACTCGACCTACATGTACATATTACCTCAACTAACAGGTGTCCCCGCACATTGACTCTGTACCGGTACCCCCTGTAAATAGTCTCGCTATTGTTATTTTACTGCTGCTCTTTAATTACTTGTTACTTCTATCTCTTATTGTTATCCATATATTTTTTAAACTGCATTGTTGGTTAGGGGCTAGTAAGTAAGCATTTCACTGTAAGGTCTACCTCTACCTGTTGTATTTGGAGCATGTGACTAATAACATTTGAGTTTATTTGATTTGGAGAGCTGATCCTATATCAGCACAATTTGCTTGATACTGTACATACGGCCCCTGGTCCCAGATCTATTTGTGCTGTAGAGCAAACTCCTGTGGTCATTATCATGTTGTGCACAAATATCCCTTTAAAAAAGGCAACAGTCAAAACTTCAGGGCTGGATTCGATCATGGATTCAATAAAATAATATATATATATTTTTTGTGTGCAACCTAATTCAACTATTTCCATTATTATGGTGGTTTGCTACCATCCGGTCACTACAAGCGTCACTACAGACCCTGTAGTGAGGCGTCATTAAATACCCTGGTTCGATTCCAGGCTGTATCACAAGTGGCCGTGATTGTGAGTCCCATAAGGCAGCGCACAATTGGCCCAGCGTCGTCCGGGTTAGGGTTTGACGGGGTAGGCCGTCACTGTAAATAAGATTTTTTTCTTAGCTGACTTGCCTAGTAAAATAAAGGTAAAATAAAAAATAAAATAAAAAACAGCAACTAACAGATCTGGGAGCAGGCTATTAGCCTCATGCCCCGGCCAGCAGATATCCCTTCCTTAAAGTGACAGTCCAGTCTCCGTTTCCTTCCATTTTTTTTTTGTCTTTAGTATGTGTCCTTTACTGTATTTATACTTGGGATATCGCTTTTCAACAGAAAAAGTTTTTAAAAAATGGCTGGAGGACGTCTTTACGGCCCTGTATCAGAGGCTATTTATATGGTCGGTCAGGGGTTTGAAGAAGGCCACACTGGTCCTAAGACTAAGGACTTCAATTAAGGTCAATGGGAACATGATCCCGTGTGGCTCAGTTGGTGGGCACATGGCACTATCAATGCCAGGTTAGTGGTTTCGATTCCCACTGGGGACACATACACAAAAAATGTATGCACTCACTGTACTGTACATTGAATTTGGTAAAGTGTGGCTATATGGCATATTTTATACATTATGGGGTGGTTTCCCAGACACAGATTCAGTTTAGTCCAGTTTAGTCCTGGAGATTCTCATTTGACAATGCTTTTTAGTCTTGGACTAGGCTTAATCTGTGTCTGGGAAACCGGCCCTAAAACATTCAAATAGCATCATAGTGAAGCAATGACTGTATATATGAATGGACAAAGACATCGATCGCGTGACAACATTCATTCCTATGTGAAAAGTCAATTGCGCACTGAAGCCAAATGAAGTTGATTAAGATAGCGTCTCATGGAGACATAACATGCGTAGTTTGAGCTACTCCAGGAAGTGACATTGCAGGGTAGCTCAGTGTTGCTCCCTGTCATTGAATAACTAAAGTAGAAGGCTGACCGGGGTACTGCAGGCTGCTATTAGCAACTATATAAAACTTATTCTAGTGTAACTAGTGTAATTTTTAAATAATCGGTTCAAGGACATGGTGTCTTAAAAGCAAATATTGGTAACTATTGTACCAAGACTGTCTTAAAAAAAAAAATTATTTACACAATGATTGACCACGAATATAAATTTTTTTCCTTTCACTATAACGGGGGATCTTGTGTTCTGCTAACAATGTCTCGTTTAACAACCGTGGCTTCAATGAGAAGGGGCAGTCGTTCTCCCTTGCAGTGAAGACATATGTTTATTTATTTACAGGGGCATTGGCAAGACATAGAAAACTGCTTTGAATCTGCATGCCACCATTTTGGCAGGGCCGAGATATGGCCTGATTACACTCTGATCCCAAGACAGGTATGAGTTATCCTGGGGTGTGCGGAAGTGTGTCAGAGGAGTATGTTTTAGCCCAAGTATTACTGTCCTTGTAAGTGTGTGTGTGTGTGTGTGGGGGGGGGGGGGGGTAGTTGGTAGTTACAGTCTTGTCCCATCACTGCAACTCCCGTTCGGAGAGAGCCATGCGACCCCCGAAACAATACCCTGCCAAGCCGAACTGCTTCTTGACACTGCCTGCTTAACCCGGAAACCAGCCGCACCAATGTGTCGGAGGAAACCACGAACAACTGGAGACTGTGTGCATGTGCCTGGCCCACCACAGGAGTCGCTAGAGCGCGATGGGACAAGGACATCCCGGCCGGCCAACCCCTCCCCTAACCCGGATTACGCTGGGCCAATTGTGCATCGCCTCATGGGTCTCCCTGTCGCAGCTGGCTGCAGCACAGCCCAGGATCAAACTCGGATCTCTGGTGACGCCTCAAGTATTGCGATGCAGTGCCTTAGACCGCTGCGCCACTCGGGAGACCATGAGTAGAATAATCTAAAGAAAGCCTAGTGTAGACTAGATGCAAACCAGGTGAGTTTTTACCTCCTCCCAGTGAAAATGAAGATGACTGTTCAAAGGGCTGACACAAACTGTAGCAGAAGCCAATAGGGTGTAAACTAAGAAGAATCTATATTTAAGGTGAGAAAGTCTTTATATATTCTATATATCGTAGCGATCCTCGCTATATGAGCCACGTTACAATCCCCACCAAGTGGGTTAACCCAATCGGTGCGATGCACAGGGTGTTTGCCTTTCACACCATCGACCTGAGTTTCCCTGCAATGTTGCCCGTGAGGCTATCGGAGGCTATCGGAGAGGCGCGTAGAAAAGTGAATGAAGATGCACTCCTGAAAGAACGGGGGTAATGTAGCGATCTTAACACAACACCTACCAACCTCTTTCAGGTTTTGACCTATGGGCGTAAATTGTAGGCTTGGCAGTCGCTGCACCAGTGTTCGAGTCCCGGTCAGCGGTACCCTCCAAATTCGCTACAATATACAGTAAGAGATTATTAATTTGACATTTTATTCAAACATTTTTCCCCCTATATTTCTTGTCAGTCCACCAGCAGTATGGTCTCAAAATGCAATTATTTTGCACATAAAAGCCTCATAGCTATATTAATCTCAGGCCTGTGTTTACTTCCTGGAAAAGTTTCTTGATGATAAAAAATGAATCATCATAAGACTTTTTTCCTCTCGCTTGATTTTTGGGCCCAGTTTAAAAAAACACATTTAAACCAGATCAAAAGGATCCTGTGTTGTGTTATATTCGCTCCTTGTTTTTTGGTGCAATTTTAAGCAATAATTTAACCATAACTCTAATATACTACATCATCTTCTGCAACAAAGATCATGTTATAAAATCTCATGACAAGTTTATTTCTGTGTCCAGGGAACAGAATTTAATGGGGTATCAGAATTTAGAAAACACAGGATCATAGGATGTGGATTAAATGTTTTAGAAAAGTGGGCCCAGTAGGCTGAAAGTAATATCTTAAAAACTATAACAATGATATGTTGAACTGTATCAAAAGTGGACTAATGAAAAATCTACAGTACCAGTCAAAAGTTTGGACACACCTACTCATTCAAGGGTTTTTCTTTATTTTTCACTATTTCCTACATTGTAGAATAATAGTGAAGACATCGAAACTATGAAATAACACATATGGAATCATGTAGTAACCAAAAAGAACATGTTAAACAAATCAAAATACATTTTATATTTGAGATTCTTCAAAGTAGCCACCCTTTGCCTCAACCGCAGCTTTGTACACTCTTAGCATTCTCTCAACCAGCTTCATGAGGTTGGAATGCATTTCAATTAACAGATGTGCCATTTTAAAAGATCATTTGTGGAATTTATTTCCTTCTTAATGTCTCTGAGCCTGTCAGTTGTGTTGAGACAAGGTAGGGGTGATATACAGAATATAGCCCCATTTGGTAAAAGACCAAGTCCATACTATGGCAAAAACAGCTCAAATAAGCAAAGAGAAACGACGGTCCATCATTATTTTAAGACATGAAGATCAGTCAATCTGGAACATTTCAAGAACTTTGAAAGTTTCAAGTGCAGTCGCAAAAACCATCAAGCACTATGACGAAACTGGCTCTCATGAGGACAGCCACAGGAAAGGAAGACCCAGAGACCTTCTGCTGCAGAGGATAAGATCATTTGAGTTACCAGCTTCAGAAATTGCAGCATCAACTGTTCAGAGGAAACTGCATGAATCAGGCCTTCATGGTTGAATTGCTGCAAAGAAACTGCTACTAAAGGACACTGATAAGAAGAAGCGATGTGCTTGGGCCAAGAAACACGATCAATGGATATTAGATCTGGTCTGATGAGTCCAAATGTGAGATTTTTTGTTCCAACCGTTTGTGAGACGCGGAGTAGGTGAACGGATGATCTCCGCATGTGTGGTTCCAACTGTGAAGCATGGAGGAGGAGGTGTGATGGTGTGGGGGTGCTTTGCTGGCGACACTGTAAGTGATTTATTTAGAATTCAAGGTACCCTTAACGAGCATGGCTACCACAGAATTCTGTAGCGATACGCCATCCCATCTGGTTTGCGTTTAGTGGGACAATAATTAGTTTTTCAACAGGACAAGGACCCAAAACACACCTCCAGGCTGTGTAAGGGTTATTTGACCAATGAGAGTGATGGAGTGCTGCATCAGATGACCTGGCCTCCACAATCACCCGACCTCAACCCAATTGAGATGGTTTGGGATGAGTTGGACCGCAGAGTAAAGGAAAAGCAGCCAACAAGTGCTCAGCATATGTGGGAACTCTGTTGGAAAGCATTCCAGGTGAAGCTGGTTGAGAGAATGCCAATAGTGTACAAAGCTGTCATCAATGCAAAGGGTGACTACTTTGAAGAATATAAAATATCTTTTGATTTGTAGAACACTTTTTTGGTTACTGCATGTTTCCATATCTGATATTTCATAGTTATAATGTAGAAAATAGTACAAATAAATAAAAACCCTTGACTGAGTAGATGTATCCAAACATTTGACTGGTACAGTATATATTTTTTATTTTGAGTAAAGTGCCCCTTTAAGGGTTACACACCCACCATCAACAATTAATATTACCAAAAAGCTTCCAATAAACATGTTTTCTGAAATAATAACCTGATGGTTTCTGGAATTCATTGTGATTGTATATTACGAGTAAGGTGCCACATGTAACAGAGAAAAAGAGAGTTGTTGGTTTTCTTCATCTGCTTGTGTGTAGTGAGCTTTTGATACTCCAGTGTGGTCTTGAGGGAGAAAATCAACTCTGGCAAAACTAGACCACATAGTTCTACAGCGGAGAATTTCTATGACATGGGTGACTGAAGGCCATAATCTCCTTCGCTCTCTCTCTCTCTCTGATGGCTCAAGAGGACTTCTTCGCACTTCTCATCTTCTCTCTATCAGTACATTGAGTACATTTTTACATCTCAAAGGGGTCAGGCATAGCCTACAAAGTCACGCCACATTAGTGGCCCATTTTGGCTACTCACACTATAGACTAGCTGGGCTATTCTCTCACTGCCGCAGGAGGAACCCAGGTTATAACTCAAAAGCCAGCGCAGTAATGGAAACTGACCGATGACGAGGCATGTCGCTGCACTATGTCGCTGCACTGTAAACAAACATTGTCTGACACTCGTCCCATATGCAAATCGACCTGGTCCCCGTGACTGCTGCTGATTTACACATATTTGTGGCACTAGGCCTTTGTCATTTTAGAAATTTACAAAGACCTATTGCCGTTGACGACGGTAGCAGGTTGGGGTTTATTTAGAGCCAGATCATCCAATCTCAGGCTCCCACAGCTGGGTCGTATACATTAGTGCAAAATATAGCTAAATGTGTTGGAACGGATTTCAGTCTGTTTTCTTCCGTTTGTGCCAAGTGAATATGACCCCAGTGAGAAAAACATGGATCGCTACAGCCAGGGAAGTGTGAAAAAAGAGAAGAGGGAATTAAGGGAGGCCAGACGGTTGCTTTTCACGCTTCACTGAAGCACAAAGACACGCTGAGTGGGTTTGGTCTTTTTGGGACACAGCTGTGTTTACCCCACACACATCTTCTCAAGACCTCAAGACCAGAGGGGCAGCCGGGCAGGAGACACTACCATGGGCTGCCGTGGTTATAGTTGAATACAGAGCAGAGATGCAGATGGATGGTCTCCAGATAATTTTTTCACAAACCTCTCCCAAAGTACCAGCATCAGTGCTTAACAAACCTCTGCTCAAGGACCCCCCGCTATTCCACATATTGGGTCTAGTCCAGCACTAGCACTCCTGATTCAACTAATTAAAAACGTGATTAGTTGACCAGTTGAATCAGGTGTGCTGGTACAGGAATAGATCAAATAAATGGAACAACTGGGGGTCCTCAAGGAAATGTCTGGGAAACACTGTTCTCGATAATGCAACCCAGAGCTACAGTTAATTCGGGAAGTATTCAGACCTCTTGACTTGTTGCACATTTTGCTACGTTACAGCCTTATTCTAAAATTGATTAAATACATTTCCCCCCCATCAATCTACACACAATACCCCATAATGACAAATTCAATTGATTGGACATGATTTGGAAAGGCACACACCTGTCTATATAAGGTCCCACAGTTGACAGTGCATGTCAGAGCAAAAGACAAGACGTGAGGTCGAAGGATTTGTCCATAGAGCTCCAACACATGATTGTGTCGAGGCACGGATTTGGGGAAGGGTACCAAAAAACCTCTGCAGCATTGAAGGTCCCCAAGAACACAGTGGCCTCCATTATTCTTTCATGGAAGAAGTTTGGAACCACCAAGACTTGTCATAGAGCTGAGCAATTGGGGAAGGGCCTTGTTCAGGGAGCCAAGAACCCGATGGTCACTCTGACATAACTCCAGAGTTCCTCTGTGGAGATGGGAGGACCTTCCAAAAGGACAACCATCTCTGCAGCACTCTAACAATCAGAACTTCATTGTAGAGTGGCCAGACAGAAGCCACACCTCAGTAAAAGGCACATGACAGCCTGCTTGGAGTTTTCCAAAAGGCACCTAAAGGACTCTCAGACAATGAGAAACAAGATTCTCTGGTCTGATGAAACCAATATTGAACTCTTTGTTCTAAATGCCAAGTGTCACGTCTGGAGGAAACCTGGCACCGTCCCTACAGTGAAGCATAGTGGTGGCAGCATCATGCAGTGGGGATGTTTTTCAGCGGCAGGGACTGGGAGACTAGCCAGGATCAAGGGAAATATGAATGGAGCAAAGTATAGAGTCATCCTTTATGAAAACCTGCTCCAGAGTGCTCAGTACCTGGGGCAAAGGTTCACCGTCCAACAGGACAACGACCCTAAGCACACAGCCAAAACAACACTTGAACCTGATCGAACATCTCTGGAGAGACCAGAAAATAGCTGTGCAGTGATGCTCCCCATCCAACCTGACATAGCTTGAGAGATCTGAAGAGAAGAATGGGAGAAACTCCCCAAATACAGGTGTGCAATGCTTGTAGCGTCATACCCAAGAAAACTCGAGGCTGTAATTGCTGCGAAAGGTGTTTCAACAAAGTACTGAGTAAAGGGTCTCAACCCTTATGCAAATGTGATTTTTTAGTTTTTTATATTATATACTTTTGCAAACATTTCTAAAAACATGTTTTTGCTTTGTCATTATGGGGTATTGTGTGTAGATCGATGAGGGGAGAAAACTGTTTAGTATAAGGCTGTAAAGTAACAAAATGTGTAAAAAGTCAAGGGGTCTGAATACTTTCCCGAATGTATTGCATATTGATAGTTTGGCAATTGCTTTTCCAAGCAAGATGCTTTGCAAACCTCTTCACTGTGGGGACCAGCCGAATGCCAAGATGCGACCAAAATTGACGACGACTATATCCTCAAATCGTTTTGCTCATAATCATAATATGATTTGCCTGCTCAATTGCTTCCACATAACTTCCAGGACACCAAATTCTTGGTCAGAAACTGCCAGTCCAACTTTGATCTAGCTAAACTGCTGAATTTCCCTCTCTGTATCATGAAACATGACAAAGCAGCAGAAATCTCAAGTCTCACTGTTCTCATTGTTCAAATGAAATTTAGTAGCGATATGATGCTCTATAAATGTTTAATTAAATAATAAACAAATGATAACCCCTTAAAGGTAACCTTATTGCAAAGTGTTACCAGAACTGAATATATAATAGAATGCTAATTGGATAGGCACCTATCGGAATAAGAATAAAATGACATCGTTGTGTATCGACTGGCAAATGTTTTAATGACTGCACATGCTCACAGTGAATTCTTCAGACGTGGTGGTGGTGTGCCAAGTACAAACATGGAGACACAGTATAACTGGGAACACTAAACACATCCAACCCGCATGGACCTTCAGGGTTTGGAACGCTTGAAACACAGTTTGAAATGTCTTCTTCTTCAAAAAATGTAGTCTTGAGAGAAGACAGACGTCTCGTAACGGCTGAGTATTTTCCAACCCTAGATCCAGGGACCGACATGGCGGGTTGCTGCTGACCATCAGATAGTAAGCTGACAGTCTCAAGTGTTCATTTTAGTTTTAATTCAAATGGCCCTCCGAAGAAGAGGACCATCGACAGAAAAAGTTTAGAAACACCCCTTACAGAAAAACCACCTGATTTCACATGTGGAAAATCATATGATTTGAAATCACATGTGAAATGTAGTTTTTTCCATAAGGAACTGCTCTTATTAACATAGTGCCCAGACACCCACTCAACTGCTATACACACATATGTACAATATAATGTGAACAGGTTGTTCATCTACAAACACTGAGTAATCTCTTATATTGCAGAGTTAGGCACACGCATTTCCACTAGTTTCCACCAGTGTTTCCCCTAGCTGAGAGCAGGCCTCCACCGCCTAAATTGTTTTGCCCTCCATTGGTTTCAATTTGTAATTTTTTATCCCAGCTGCCCTTTGGGAATCTTCTGAAAGTTATAAAACTGGCCACTGGCCATTGACATCAGTTTAGGAATGAAAATGTACCGTAGGCCACTGTCTTTTGACCACTAAAATAGGTCACGCAACAAAAAGACAGAAGTCAAATTCGGCCCTCATCAAGTCAGCACAGGAAATGTCAAATCAATTGTGGTGCAGAGTAAGCAGCCCTGCTAGGATGCATAGTTGGGCTTTCCTCTCCCTCTGCCAGTTACAACTGTCAGCCCAACCACTGCAGCTCCTTCAAATAATTTTTGTAAACAAAGGAAAAAATACAACAAAAATAATCCATTAAGATAGTTCATATGGGGGGGGGGGGTGATCTTGAGTGTTTTTAACTCCTCGCTCTTCCATTCTAAGGTCCGAGAAAGTGTGTTGACTCTCCACTCTCGCGTTGTTTCTTTCGCTCTCCTTCATTGGGTGCTCTTCCTTTCTCCCCGATCCGCTTCTCTCCTTGTTGATGGCGTACTAGTGCGGCGGCCATCTTGGTTTTTCCAGGTCTCAGAGGTGTGAGGAAGTGGAGAAGCAAAGCTTGAGGGTGTAAGGGTTGGAACCATCTGCAGATGGAAAGACAGAATAGGAAGAAGGGATGAGGAGAAGATTTAAAAAATACATGACTTGCACACACCTTTAACTCAATTCATTTACTTTGTGGGGTGTGTGTGTGTGTGTGTGTGTGTGTAGTTGTGTGTTTGCTCGTTAGATTTCCTAGATCACAGGGGAGGTAGCCTGCAGGTATAATTGTTTACTTCTTGTTATAAGCATGCACAAGCCTTTATAATGTTTTTAATAATGCTTATAACATGTCATGTCTCTTTATGCATCAACATTTCAACGGAATGCCTGGTATTTACTAGTCTGGATCATGTTTCAAGTTTTAATGTCACATGCACAAGTTCAGTGAAATGCATACTATAAGCATACTATATACAGGAAATATTTAAAAAGTCAGTTCCAATACCATATTTACATGTGCAGGGATACTGGAGTGACGGAGGTAAATATGTATAGGGGTAAGGTGATAGGCAACAGGATGTGTGTGTAGAGTTAGTATGCATGTACAGTGGGGCAAAAAAGTATTTAGTCAGCCACCAATTGTGCAAGTTCTCCCACTTAAAAAGATGAGAGAGGCCTGTAATGTTCATCATAGGTACACTTCAACTATGACAGACAAAATGAGAAAAAAAATTCCAGAAAATCACATTGTAGGATTTTTTATGAATTTATTTGCAAATTATGGTGGAAAATAAGTATTTGGTCAATAACAAAAGTTTATCTCAATATTTTGTTATATACCCTTTGTTGGCAATGACAGAGGTCAAACGTTTTTTGTGAGTCTTCACAAGGTTTTCACACACTGTTGCTGGTATTTTGGCCCATTCCTTCATGCAGATCTCCTCTAGAGCAGTGATGTTTTGTGGCTGTTGCTGGGCAACACGGACTTTCAACTCCCTCCAAAGATTTTCTATGGGGTTGAGATCTGGAGACTGGCTAGGCCACTCCAGGACCTTGAAATGCTTCTTACGAAGCCACTCCTTCGTTGCCCGGTCGGTGTGTTTGGGATCATTGTCATGCTGAAAGACCCAGCCACGTTTCATCTTCAATGCCCTTGCTGATAGAAGGAGGTTTTCACTCAAAATCTCACGATACATGGCCCCATTCATTCTTTCCTTTACACAGATCAGTCGTCCTGGTCCCTTTGCAGAAAAACAGCCCCAAAGCATGATGTTTCCACCCCCATGCTTCACAGTAGGTATGGTGTTCCTTGGATGCAACTCAGCATTCTTTGTCCTCCAAACACGACGAGTTGAGTTTTTACCAAAAAGTTATATTTTGGTTTCAACTGACCATATGACATTCTCCCAATCTTCTTCTGGATCATCCAAATGCTCTCTAGCCAACTTCAGACAGGCCTGGACATGTACTGGCTTAAGCAGGGGGACACATCTGGCACTGCAGGATTCGAGTCCCTGGCGGCGTAGTGTGTTACTGATGGTAGGCTTTGTTACTTTGGCCCCAGCTCTCTGCAGGTCATTCACTAGGTCCCCCCGTGTGGTTCTGGGATTTTTGCTCACCGTTCTTGTGATCATTTTGACCCCATGGGGTGAGATCTTGCGTGGAGCCCCAGATCGAGGGAGATTATCAGTGGTCTTGTATGTCTTCCATTTCCTAATAATTGCTCCCACAGTTGATTTCTTCAAACCAAGCTGCTTACCTATTACAGATTCAGTCTTCCCAGCCTGGTGCAGGTCTACAATTTTGTTTCTGGTGTCCTTTGACAGCTCTTTGGTAGTGGCCATAGTGGAGTTTGGAGTGTGACTGTTTGAGGTTGTGGACAGGTGTCTTTTATACTGATAACAAGTTCAAACAGGTGCCATTAATACCGAGTGGAGGACAGAGGAGCCTCTTAAAGAAGAAGTTACAGGTCTGTGAGAGCCAGAAATCTTGCTTGGTTGTAGGTGACCAAATACTTATTTTCCACCATCATTTGCAAATAAATTCATTAAAAGTCCGACAATGTGATTTTCTGGATTTTTTTGCCTCATTTTGTCTGTTATAGTTGAAGTGTATATATGATGAAAATTACAGGCCTTTCTCATCTTTTTAAGTGGGAGAACTTGCACAATTGGTGGCTGACTAAATACTTTTTTGCCCCACTGTATGTACATATTATGTGTGAGTGAGCGAATGATGGAGTGAGTGTTTGTGTGTGTGTTGTGTTGCCTCAAGGGGTTATTCCTTATATTCTGTATTCTGACTATTTTCAGGTAACTGGGGACCTTACACCTGCCACCCACAAAGAGACTGTGGCTTGAGGCTGTCTGTATGAAAGCCATTATTACTAGAGAACACAAAGCTTTCTCCTGCAATTTTCCTCCTCTGCCACAAAAACAAATAATGGAAGCACAAGATGGGGTTGTTTGAGGGGGGCTCCATTTTTGTTTTGCCTCACAGTAAAAAGAAAATAAAAAAAGACCCAAAGTCTACTGGCTTTTGTTTGTGTTGTCAGGCCAGTGTGAAGGTGAATACCTGCTGTGTATGGGAGGAGCACAAGGGAAGAATCAAACAAACATGTCTTTAACTTGTATTGTAGTCGAAAAATAGAGAGAGTGAACACATGTGAACGATGATGAAGGCCAGTGATGAACAGGCGTCTAGCGACTAGCCTGGCGTGTTGATTCTATTTGACATTGTCCGGGTGGATGGCGGTATATTCAAGCGGTTAGGATTCCTGGTTTTCACCCAGGCGGCCTGGGTTTGACTCCCGGTATGGGGACGAGTCTTTGGGATCCCGAGTGACGCAGCAGTCTTAAGGCACTGCATTTCAGTGCTAGAGGCGTCACTATAGACCCTGGTTTGATTCCAGGCTGTATCACAACCGGCCATGGTTGGGAGTCCCATAGGGCGGCATACAATTGGCGTCGTCCGGGTTAGGGTTTGGCCGGGGTAGGCCGTCATTGTAAATAAGAATTTGTTCTTAACTGACTTGCCTAGCTAAATAAAGGTTACATAAATTAAAAAATTGTATATTGGGTTGACAGGTTATTATGCACGTTCCTGTTGTCCATCATAAACATTCAAATTGAGTTGATTATATAAGAATCTGGGTGTGTTGTTCCTACCTTTTGTTTTCACTAGTAAAGTGTTAAGAAGTGTTCATTCAGATTGGGGGTGCGTTCCCGCTTGAATTTGGTTAAGAGGGAAGTGAATTTGCCCACACTTTGAGAACTTGCTACCAAGCTCTTACGTGTATCAGACACACACAGTTTTTTTTCTCTGAAGAGATGATTCTGAAACTGAAGACGTGTGTAACCACGTGAAGTCTTAGCCTATTGGTGATAGTCATTTACTCTGCGTTATGCTGTAACGTATCACGTATTTCATGTACACTGTAATTGTTTGAATCTCATTGATTTCGTGACTAATACATTAATATTAGTTGAATTGAGTAAATGCATTCCTCGTTCTACAGAGTCATTATTTGATTGACTCTTTGCTTTTCATTTGATAGTTGTTAATTACACTAAACACATAGACCAGGCTTGTAACACCTTCACATCCCTGAGCTGCACGCCTCAATAAATTCATGCTAGGATATTGGTCGCCAGGATTAGCTATTTTTATCTAGCCTCTTAAATAATTGCATTTGTATTATGCTAATTAGATTTCCGTGTGGGTGTCAACCTTAAATATATATTATTTTTAGGTGGATATTTGCAGTCAGAGCCATGTTAAATGTCTCGAAGATGTCATTTAAAAAGAGACAGAGGAGTTGGCATGGGTTTTCTAGCGGTTTTCTAGGGCTGCAGTCTCTGGCACACATATGGTGCTGGCAGAGGTTTGAATCCAGCCTACTGCCTTGTGACCCATTCTCTTTCTGTCATTCTCTCATCATCTCTCGCTCTACTTTTCTGTCATTGAAGCAAGCATTCTCTCCGGAGTAAGACACAGGACTTACTTGGTATTCTGATCTGGTGGTGGTTGAGGACTGTTAGAACCTCCACAGCGTGTGTCTTGTTGTCAAATTCGAATAAGCCTGAGATCGTTTTGGAGCTGGCTAGAGGGGAGAGGGAAAAACATCGGCCATCTTGAAAAGACAGTGATTGAAAAAGATAACTTGTTTGTTAATAATAAATAACTATATGTTATGCGCATTTATTAAGTATTTCATCATTCGTAAACATTGATTCGCATTACAATTTATAAGCATTTGCAACATGTATGATTTGGAAAGCATTTATGGAAAAGCATCCATAGTGGTCTATTCATATCAATCATAGTAGAATACTATTTATCTATTTATTTTATTCCTTGTTAATTACATTTAGCTGCCTAGCTGTTGCTGACACAATTAGAAAAACAGCTGAATGTCTACAAGTACCTCTACTGAATTGACTCATGCTGTATATCGTCCATTTAGTCCAACACAATGAATGGAATGAGCACTTACGTTTTGCATCGAAGACTTTGAACTTGATGAAACCGGGTACCTCATGCTCTGTACATAACTAAACATAAAGCACACAACAGAAAGGATTCAGCTATTGCGTCAACATTGCTTCATTCGGTGTTTTGTATAAATAATCCACTAGATGGCGATGGTATGATGTGAATCTCAACACCGGACAATAAATAGGCTACTACAGGCAAGTGTTATTCAAACCTGGTCTTGGAGGGCCACTGGGCCACTGTCTGTCTGATGCCAAATAACTTATTGCAAACATATTGCAAACATATTGCAAACATTTTAATGCCTGTTTATTAAAATGTTAAGAACAATCGCCCCACTTACTTGTGTCCTCTCTACCCTATAGGCAAGAGTCTCCTGTTACCCATTCTCAGGGTCATCCAAACATTTAATTCCACTATAGAAAGGGTTCAACCTCCCCTTAACCCAACCTCCCACCTCTCTAGACATCAGTCACCATTCCAGCCTAAACAGCCACCCCTTCCTTCCTTCCTCCCTCCCCTCCACACCCACCCTCTGCAGCTCGTCCTCAGTGATGCAGGGCGGGACATTGTAGAAGTGCAGCACAGTGGCGGGTGGCTGGATGATGTTCTTGGACGCCTGGCCCACGCTGCTGAAGCGGTTGTTCCGGGTCATGCCGAAGTCCTTGTAGCTGCTGCTGCCGTCCTCCAGCTCAAACACCTGACTGGGGATGACCGCGTGCTGCTTGGACACACTGGAGGGAGGGAAAGATCGAGGAAGGGAGGTATGAATGGATAGAGCAATAGATAGATAGACAGATAGATAGAGCGTGTGTAACAGGAATGATAAACAAGGGAAGGGAGGGATGGGGAAGAGATAAGAAGATGAGTAAAGGAGAGGAATCAGAAGGCAGCTGATAGTTTTCCAGCCATAGAACATCTATATGTAATTCTATGTTTCCAGCTCTCATTTAGTGGGTGAACAAAAAGGAAGCATTTTAAATGGGGTTTATACCCACCCGTCCAGCATCACTACTCTGGACGGCTCTGACTTAGAATACGTGGACAACTAAAAATACCTAGGTGTCTGGGTAGACTGTAAACTCTCCTTCCAGACTCACATTAAGCACCTCCAATCCAAAATTAAATCTAGAATTGGCTTCCTATTTCGCAACAAAGAATCCTTCACTCATGCTGCCAAACTCGTAAAACTGACCATCCTACCGATCCTCGACTTCGGCGATGTCATCTATAAAATAGCCTCCAACACTCTACCCAACAAATTGGATGGAGTCTATCACAGTGCCATCCATTCTGTCACCAAAGCCCCATACACTACCCACGGCTGCGACCTGTACTCTCATTGGTTGGCCCTCGCTTCATACTCTGCTAGGTAAATCCCTGCCTTATCTCAGCTCACTGGTCACCATAGCAGCACCCACTCGTAGCACGCGCTCCAGCAGGTATATCTCACTGGTCACCCCCAACGCCAATTCCTCCTTTGGTCGCCTTTCCTTCCAGTTCTCTCGTGCCAATGACTGGAATTAACTGCAAAAATCACTGAAGCTGGAGACTCATATCTCCCTCACTAGCTTTAAGCACCAGCTGTTAGAGCAGCTCACAGATCACTGCACCTGTACATAGCCCATCTGTAAACAGCCCATCTATCTACCTCATCTCCATACTGTATTTATTTATTTATATTGCTCGTTTGCACCCCAGTATCACTACTTGCACATTCATCTTCTGCACATCTACCATTCCATTGCTATATTGTAATTACTTCGCCACCATGGCCTATTTATTGCCTTAACTCCCTTATCTTACCTCATTTGCACTCACTGTATATAGACTTTCCCCCCCCTTTTTTGCCTTACTGTATTATTGACTATGTTTTGTTATTCCATGTGTAACTCTGTGTTGTTGTATGTGTCGAATTGCTTTGTGTCAAACGCTTTGTCTTTGCCAGGTCGCAGTTGCAAATGAGAACTTGTTCTCAACTAGCCTACCTGGCTAAATAAAGGTGAAACAAATAAAAAGAATATACATTCATGAGGCCAAGGTACAGATAGGTATAGGAAGACGTGTCTTGACCCTCGAATAACAAATTGTCTCTCAAGGGCCGAGGGGAACAAGAGGTTAGGTACGTATCGGCTTAGTGCTGCAAGAGACAAACTCCCAACGCGTTGAAGCGGATTTATGAAATGCCCTTTAGGTTTTCCAATGATATGCAGTCTCTCATTTAGAGGCCTAGTGATATAACTATTGCAGCACAGTTCTTTTAACATGCCATAATTATTCTGGCATTGTTTGTATTGTAACATTCTATACTATTTTGGGGCATTGTTTATAACATGCTATGGAAAACGATGTGTTTTATGCCACGAAATCCATTTCTTTCACAACATATAGCATGTTATAATCAACGCCCCACATGTTGCAGCAATGTCTTCAGATTGGGTATGCAGTCGGTTGGTGGTGGACCGTCCGCCAACATAATGAAACGCTGTTTGAATTCCTTGCGGTGAGTTTGAGGCCCAGTGGAGCTGAACGAAGCCTCATCTAAACTGGATCTAGCAGCTAAGGCAATTCATTATTCTGATAGATGGAGGCTGCCAATTTGATAGGACAGCGCAACGCAACCCACACAGAGGCTTTGAACAGCCAACGCTGTCGAGACAAATAAGTGCAACTCCTCTGTCCTTTTGTCTCTAACGCTTTTGAAGATTCCAAAACACAAACTTGCTAAAGCAACAGATTGATGATAATGATTATGGTAATAGCTATTTTTATTTAATAGCTATTTCTAAGTAAATGTTGACATTTTTTATCGAAACGTAAGAATGTTATATTTAGGTCATAAATTACAACATTTACTGAAGGAGCGTTTTATTTTATGTAAGGCCAAACTATACATTTTGGTTTCTGTTGCTTTAGCGAACGCATGCTGTTAAGTATCATGGTATAGGCCCTGTTAAAATCCTTTCTTTCCTTCCTTCCTAGAAGTAATTACTGATCTAAAATTAGACGAAACCAAGGGGACCAATAGGTTCTAAGCGTTCAAACAATGTCTCTTTCAAAAAATGACCTTGCATCCTCCCTTCTTGCCTCCTTCTCAAAACGCATTTGAGGAGAAGATCCAAGGTTCTTCCCTTACACCTGTTCATCCAACGTATTTTGACAAGGAAGGAGGCAAGGAAAGATGAACGTCACGCTCATCAAGCTATGGGTTCAAGGGGTGGGGGTCAAAGGTGAAACATGTAACCTCCTCACCAGACGTTGAGCCTCTTGCTGAACACCTTGATGCTGTTAAGGTGTGTGATGGATCGGTCCACAGCGTACTCATCTCCCATCTCTACCAGTGCGGTGCCCGGGACGCTCTTCATAAACTTCACCTGGGGGGCGTAAATAAGACCGAATGGCATCACTGTGAATCAATACAGACCGTCCGATATTCTACTAGGCGACACTGATCTTGGGTCAGTTTTGCATTTCCTCTACTGATGGCTTCTCTTCGACTACGCCAGTACTACTCCAGTACCAGCACACTTGATTCAATTGGTCAACTAATCACTAAGCACACTTTTGTTTTTAATCCACGTTAATACAGAGACCAAATGAAATAAGTCTCAATCTAAAACATATTACGGTTCAGGGTTCAATTGAATCAAACTGGTAGGTACTCCCCTCACAGTGGTAGGTTGCTGGCAGTGATTCTGTAACCAAAGCTACTGCATAAAGATTGCCATGGCAACTTTGATTGTATCCACCCCCTATTCACACTAGCTGTCATTCGACTGCCCTCAACCCTCTCATTTAAAAGGGGCAATCCAATCTAGCTTTAATCGCATGTGAAAACAGTTGCTGACACTGACCTTCTCAATATTCCCGTACAGGCAGAAGAGGTTGAAGATGCGGGTGCAGTTCATCTTGGCGGGGTGCAGGCCGCTCACCATGGCGACCGACGAGCTGGAGCCGTGGCCCATATAGGAGGAGGTCTGGGGCAGGGGGTAAGCGACCACCTCTTGGGCGTCATGGAGAGAGCTCCTCTTGTACCTGTTATTGCTGGGCACGGGCAGCAGGGGGCAGTGTGGCCCTGGAGCGTGGGAGAGAGAGAGTGAGAGGGAGAGAATAAGACAATGAGAGAAAGTGAGAAAGAGGGAGATGAGGATAGGGGATAGAGAGAGAGAGACAGAGAGAGAAAATATAGATGAGGGGAGAGAGAGAAAGTGGGAGAGAAAAATAAATAGAGTGAGAGAGAGAGAGAGTGGGTGAGAGAGGGAGAGGCAGAGGGGGCAGAGAGAGAGAGAGAGAGAGAGAGAGAGAGAGAGAGAAAGAACAAGAAAAAGCTGCCATAGACATAGGATGACCGTATTGGGGATGGTTGAGATGACAGTGCAAACTTCTCCCCTCAGCCCTCAGCCCCCAGCCCCCCAGCCCCTCAGCCCTCAGCCCCCCAGCCCCTCAGCCCTCAGCCCCCAGCCCCTCAGCCCCGCAGCCCTCCAGCCCTCAGCCCCCAGCCCTCAGACCCCAGCCCCCCATTCCTCAGCCCCTCAGCCCCCAGCCCGTCAGCCCCCCAGCCCCTCAGCCCCCAGCCCCCAGCCCTCCACAAAGAAGGAGAGAAAATTCCAGCAGTACTAAAAAAGGTCCTAGACCATTTTCTACACCACTGCACCCTGTTTCCCCTGCAGATCTTGCTAATTATCAAGGGCCTTCAAGAGTAGCCGCTCACATCACCACACTCACCAAACTACCGACACACACATATACACACACACACACACACACACACACACACACACACACACACACACACACACACACACACACACACACACACACACACACACACACACACACACACACACACACACACACCTATGACTATATGACACATGCACACACACACACACACACACACACACACACCTATGACTATATGACACATGCACACACACACACACACACACACACACACACACACACACACACACACACACACACACACACACCTATGACTATATGACACATGCACACACACACGCAGACACCACCCATCCTCCCCCTGTTTTTCCATCCATCCAACCTCCACCACCTCCTCCAGATGTAAGTGTCTGTAGGGGATGGAGCTTAATTACAGGATACCCAAAGCCCAGCTGCACAATGACAGAGAGAGAGAGAGAGAGAGAGCGAGAGAGAGAGAGAGAGCGAGGGGGATGGATGGATGGACGGATAAAGAGAGATTCTGAGAAAGAGAGCGATGATGAGTCTGAGAGAGGTATACAGAGAAAGGGAGAGGCTGGGAGAAAGAAAGGTGGAAGAAGAGAGACTGAAAGAGAGGAGACTGAAAGAGGGATCTAGAGAGAGAGAGATGCTGAGAGGGGGAGCGAGAGATGGAGAAAGAGAGAGGTGAGTCAATGAGAGGGATAAAGAGAGAGGGAGTAAGCGTGTGTTCCCTCGTGTGTGTGTTTGTGTGTGTGAGGGAGAGACATGAGACAAAAAAGAGAGAACGAGCTAGGGAGGGAGGTAGGGATAAAGAGAGGAGGCTAATTTGAGCGACACTGACCATAGCCGTTGTCGCTGTAGGAGGACGGATGCTCTCCCAGAATGGCCTGGCGTTGCCTCCCCTTCCCCCGCTCTGCAACACAGAGAGAATACACAGTGTAAGGCAAATGTGAAGTGACAATGCCACCAGGTGCCAACTGCACATCCATCCCCTCAAAATGCACAGACACACACAGATACACACACATGGAGACTAACAGACACAGGCACACACACACATGCACACATGGGATTAACACACACAAGTCTAACACACAAGCACATATACGCACACACACACACAAATTGGCACATTTGCACGCCAGCCTAGAAATGACTGAAAACCATAGCACCACACTACGCAAGCAGATTCGATTTATTAACAGCAAATCTAGACACTACTTGACACTTGTGGTAATTGGCATAACAGCAAAACAAGACACGTTTGGTTCACATTTGGCCTTTCAGTTCAAATGACACATTTCTCTTCCTTGGCTGACTGAGCCTGGGTGAATTGCAGAGGAACGATAAAAAAGTGTGTGTGTGTGTGTGTGTGTGGGGGGGGGCCGGGAAGAGGGGTGTGTGAAAATGACAGTTAAAATGTCACAGTTACAGTTCAATGGCCTCGGGTGGAAACGTTGACCCAGATAGGAGGGAAAATGCATTGACATGGAAAAAGGTATATCAAGCAGCCTTCTACCCTAATCCTCTTACTGTGAACCAGGAAGGGGACAAACAGAACAAAGATAAGAGTCTTTTCAGCCCGTCTTTTCCCCAATGCAGCTTACTGGCAAAGTCGCAGACAAACCCACTCTAGGTGCTGTCAGAACTAAGACTGAAGCATATGTAATGTAATTGTTTTCATGTAAGGTGTCCCAATGAAGTTACAGACTACCATATGGAGCATTGCTGGAAATAGCCTCCGTCTTTGTTAGCCTGGTCCCAGATCTGTTTGTGCTGTATACCTCTATGGGGCTTTGTCTGTACAGTACAAGCAGATATAGGTACCAGGCTATCTCACTGCATCCTTCACTCATCAAACAAATACGAAAGGATTCCATAACATTTTCGAGGTGCTGGTGGGAGATGGACGGCGTGAGTATTTCAATGACCTATGCACAGCCGTCAACTCAGTGAACCCCGTTACACTGGGGATTTGAGAGAAATGTGTGTACCAGACTGCGTGTGCGCGTGCTGTTCACGTGCACGTGTCTTTCAACGCAAGCACCAATGACTCAACCTGCGCTACATCATTTGAACATAATTTCAAAGTCTCATTTCAACAATGCAAGGGAGAACTGGTGCTGCTCACGCAGACACAAACGGAAGGTGCAGCGCTGAGTTAAAAGAGAACGCATGTCGTCCACAGGGGACCGAGCTCATGCAGAACTAAGCTAATTGGTACAAAACGAGCAGTTAGGCAGGCAGGAACCGGTGGGATTGGTGGGATGCCGTACTTGTACAGAAACCCCAAAGAGAGGGTAGAAAAGAAGGATTAACTGAGAGGAGAGGAGGAGTGGCCTTGATGCCTGCACTGAGCCGAAAGGTTCGCCATTCGCCTGACAGTGGCAAAGAGAGAGAAAGAGAGAGGGGGGGGGGAGAGCGAGAGAGACGGCGGAGAGAGCGAGGAGGGGAGAGAGAGAGAAAGAGAGAGGGGGGAGGAAGAGCAAGAGAGACGGCGGGAGAGAGCGAGGAGGGGAGAGAGGGGGGGGGGAGAGCAAGAGAGACGGCGGGAGAGAGCGAGGAGGGGAGAGAGAGAGAGAGAGAGAGAGAGAGAGAGAGGGGGGAGGAAGAGCGAGAGAGACGGCGGGAGAGAGCGAGGAGGGGAGAGAGAGGGGGGGGAAGAGCGAGAGAGACGGCGGGAGAGAGCGAGGAGGGGAGAGAGAGAGAGAGAGAGAGGGGGGAGGAAGAGCGAGAGAGACGGCGGGAGAGAGCGAGAGGGGAGAGAGAGGGGGGGAGGAAGAGCGAGAGAGACGGCGGGAGAGAGCGAGGAGGGGGGAGAGAGAGAGAGAGAGGGGGGGAGGAAGACCGAGAGAGACGGCGGGAGAGAGCGAGGAGGGGAGAGAGAGAGAGACGGCAGGAGAGAGCGAGGAGGAGAGAGAGAGAGAGAGAGAGAGAGAGAGAGAGAGCGAGAGCGAGAAGATACAGAGGCCTCTGACAATGACGTCATCCCAATAGTTGGGATAAATCTATGGAAATTGTATCTGCCCACATAAACCTGGCAGTACATAGGGGATCAATACATTTAAAAAACGATAGAGCGGCAAAAACATTTTTTTTTTTTTAACAGATAAGGGGTAAGAGATGTGTGGAACACACCTGACGTGTTTCTCTCGTGTCTTATCAAAATATTTAATAAGGCACGTCCCCTGTAGGTGTGAATACACTTTGAGACTTTACTTGGAAGTGTTTGAGGCAATGTTCTTGAGTACCTTCGAGGCAATGTACTCAAAAGAACGAACGAGAGGTTTGAAAGACAACATCCATAAACTACTATGTGATTCTGATGAGAAGAATTACATCTATTTACACGCTGTCCTTCTCTATGTTTGTATAATAAGATACTGTATAGACACCGGACAAATCCTTTTTGAAAAGCATCTGATATGGTAAGGGCCTCAAGTGCGAATATAGCATTTAAATTTCCCCAAAATGCAAGCTGATTAGGATTCAAATTGACCGTCTGTGGCTCAAGAGGATTGTGTGGGGCTGTTTTATGTTAATTTCTCTCTGTTTGCACTAAAGTGCTTCCAACCCATTATTATTCAGCCTTTTTTCATGTCAGCATTTTATTTTCAGCTTCTTGCTATTTTTCTAGTTGCTTGTCTGTCTCCTTCCTCCGGTCAATAGAAACCATTTCTAAGCTGACCACACATCTTCAACTCCACGGCAAAAAAGTCCTTGATGCCGTCAAAGTCAAACAGACCTTCAAATCCAATACACGGCAAGGCGATCGATTGGAGAGCAGCCCTGGCTTGTGGGTGATAAGACACTGTTTACCCTCCATTTGTGGCGAGAGAATTGGAATCGGGGTTGGCGTGTCAATCACACCGTCCAACGGACGTTTAATCAAGCCCAAGTCACACAAGGCAGGCTTTCTGCTTGGTTAAAAACCATGCTCCCGTTTATATGGATATAATTATGGGCTGTAGTCTATCTACAGCACCTCATATTGTTAAAGCAGCCCCAGTACATGAAAGCTTCAAATTCAGAGACCAAGGCTTCTCTTTTATTAAGCATTGCAAAGCTATAATATTTGATGTGGGGACAATGCTATTGTACAGTGCATTCGGAAAGTATTCAGACCCCTTGACTTTTTACACATTTTGTTACGTTACAGCCTTATTCTAAAATTGATTCAATCATTTTTTTCCCCTTGTCAATCTACACACAATACCCCATAATGACAAAGCAAAAACAGGTTTTTAGAACATTTTGCAAATGTATAAATACCCCTCCCCCAAAAATATCACAGTATTATATCACAAAGTATTCAGACCCTTTACTCAGTACTTTGTTGAAGCACCTTTGGTAGTGATTACAGCCTCAAGTCTTCTTGGGTATGATGCTACAAGCTTGGCACAACTGTATTTGGGGAGTTTCTCCCATTCTTCTCTGCAGATCCTCTCAAGCTCTGTCAGGTTGGATGGGGAGTGTCGATGCACAGCTATTTTCAGGTCTTTCCAGAGATGTTTGATCGGGTTCAAGAACGGGCTTTGGCTGGGCCACTCAAGGACATTCAGAGACTTGTCCCATAGCCACTTCTGCATTGTCATGGCTGTGTGCTTAGGGTCGTTGTCCTGTTGGAAGGTGAACCTTCGCCCCAGTCTGAGGTCCTGCTCTGGAGCAGGTTTTCATCAAGGATCTCTCTGTACTTTGCTCCGTTCATCTTTCTCTCAATCCTGACTAGTCTCCCAGTCCCTGCCGCTGAAAAACATTCCCACAGCATGATGCTGCCACCACCATGTTTCACCGTATGGACGGTGCCAGGTTTCCTCCAGATGTGACGCTTGGCAGTCAGGGCAAAGAGTTCAATCTTGGTTTCATCAGACCAGAGAATCTTGTTTCTCATGGTCTGAGAGTCCTAGGTGCCTTTTGGAAAACTCCAAGCGGGCTGTCATGTGCCTTTTACTGAGGAGTGGCTTCCGTCTGACCACTCTACCATAAAGTCCTAATTGGTGGAGTGCTGCAGAGATGGTTGTCCTTCTGGAAGGTCCTCCCATCTCCACAGAGGAACTCTTGAGCTCTGTCAGAGTGACCATCTGGTATTTGGTCACCTCCCTAACCAAGGCCCTTCTCCCCCGATTGCTCAGTTTGGCCGGGCAGACAGCTTTAGGAAGAGTCTTGGTGGTTCAAAACGTATTCTATTTAAGAATGATGGAGACCACTGTGTTCTTGGAACTTCTTGGAACTTTAATGCTGTAGATATTTTTTGGGCCCCTTCCCCAGATCGGTGCCTCGACACAATCCTGTCTCGGAGCTCTACGGACAATACCCTCGACCTCATGGCTTGCTTTTGCTCTGACATGCACTGTCAACTGTGGGACCTTATAAAAAACAGGTGTCTGCCGTTCCAAACCATGTCCAGTTAATTGAATGTACCACAGGTGGACTAATCAAGTTGTAGAAACATCTCACCGATGATGAATGGAAACAGGATGCACTTGAGCTCAATTCCGAGTCTCATTGCAAAAGGTCTGTATACTTATGTAAATAAGGTATTTCTGTTTTTTAAAATATTTTTTTTATGTGCAAAAATGTCCCCAAAAAAATTTGCTTTGTCATTATGGGGTAGGTGTAGGTGTGTAGATTGCTGAGAATGAAAAACATTTTTAATCCATTTAAGTATAAGGCTGTAACGTAACAAAATGTGGAAGAAAGGGAAAGGGGTCAGAATACTTCCCGAATGCACTGTGTATCTGTATATCAAATTAATATGCATCAATTCATTGGTATGGGCTCAGCAAAGGGACAGGGGAATAGGCTCTGTTATGAACAGAAGTTTTCGCCGATTGAGTAGTAAGATAGATAGATAAGAAAATTTAAGATTAAAGGGGGGGGGGGGGGGGGGGTTCAATATTTCCTGTCAGAATTTGTACCCTGCAATGTAGGCTACCATGGCCACGGCAAAGGGATGAATTGTTTTCTTTTTCAAAGACGGGCTGTATTAGATAAAAACATACAATGTTTCCATGAAGATTTGTTCAAGGACAGACTGATAGAAGTGGAGGCATATTCATGGGATGCACCTCCATCAGTCGCGTCATTGCCAGATGCTGCAGCATATTGATGTCTGGTTGTTAATGCTGAGTCTGAATGGGGGCTAATGACTGTTTCATCAAATGTACACTATAGTGACCTGGAAATACAATGACATTGCTAAAGTAGACAAATCATTTGTGGAAAACAACTTAGCCATCAAGTTTATTTTAGAGAGATGGCAATTTTGCCCTCAGCTACAAAAGTTTGTCAGAAATAGCTAGCAATGCTAACGTTAGCTAGCTAAAATGTCAGCGCTCTCCCCTCAATCTTAGCTAGCTAGCTGAAGTTATACGGTATCTAAAGTAAATCTGGCGACATCACAATGACAAAAGCTTGTCTTAAAAATGATTTGCCTCCTTTTGAAATGTCATTGGGTTTCAAAGCCACAGTGATGCACTTTAGACAAAATCTTCATCAGCATTCATTGAGACTGCATTGAGCAGAATGCTCAGCTGTGCATCAGTCCTAAAAAGGACAGTTCAAAACAATATTGTGACGAAACGACGAATAAACATATCTGTTATTCATCTGTTATTCACCACAGATACTTTAATCATTTCTCGGCTATGAAAAGCCAACTGACATTTACTCCTGAGGTGTTAAACTATTGACCATGTTGGTCATCTATGAACGTCTTGAAGAACGATCTGGCCTAAATGACCATGTACTGTTATAATTTCCACCTGGCACAGGCAGACGAGGACTGGCCACCCCTCAGAGCCTGTTCCTCTCTAGGTTCCTTCCTCGGTTCCTTCCTTTCTAGGGCGTTTTTCCTAGCCACTGTGCTTCAACATCTGCATTGCTTGCTGTTTGGAGTTTTAGGCTGGGTATCTGTATAGCACTTTGTGACAACTGTTGATGTGAAAAGAGCTTTATAAAATAAATGTGATGGATTGGTTGCAATAAAATATTTATTTGAGTACGTGTACACAATCAGGACTTGATTCAATCAGATGGCTCTCTTCCTAACTATATACATAAACACATGTGGATAAGATAAGGTTGGGGTTAGTGGATAAAATACAATTTGTGATAAAAAATTGAAGGTACTACTAAACCTGGGTTTCCCAAACTCGGTCCTGGGGCCCTGCCCGGGGGCACATTATTTTTTTTTACCCAATAACTAACTACACAGCTGATTCAAACAATCAAATCTTGATGATGAGTTTGGGAAACTCTGTTCTAGACAGTGACAACTGGGCCGTACCCGCTCTGATCTGCAGCACTGAGAAGTAGGGGACGCTAAAGCGACAGCGAGCTACAGCACTATAAGCACAGGAAGTGGTACACAGAGAGGGTGACCATCATCAGCAAAATCTGACATTTCTATTAACAATTCATGCGTAAAACAGTAGGATCTGTATGTAACCAAGGTTCTCTGATGGAACAAGTGCGGATGACTGAAAGAGAAAATGTCATTTTGACTCATTTTAGTTAGGCAATGAAGAAGACTAGGCAGGGACAATGACTGAGGCCTAATGTTGAAGAGAAATCAAGAGACGAAATTGAGATTCATGGCCACTCTTTAAGGAACGAATGTAAAACCACAATGGCGGAACTCACTTCTTGTCACAGCCCATTTCAACTGATTATGTGTCTGTAGGAGTGTGAAGGTTGAAATGGTTTTGAAATGGTTTGACAACCACGGCTACAGATTTGAGGGTTGCTCTGCTCACCATATTTTAATTTCAGCTCTTTGTAAAACAGAAGTGACACACACAACGCGCACACACAAATGTCGTATTCATTAGAGCTGCAACGGGAGAATAGTTTAAAACATTTTGCAACAGAGAACTAAAATGTGCGTTTCTTATTGGACACGTCCAGGTAGTCTCTCCTTGTTCTAGTCCGTTTTCTTCAATTTGCTACCTAATGAATACGACCCTAGTACATGAAGAGATTCAGCAGGAAGGAAGGATGTCGTACCTCGCCTGACGAGAAAGGGCTTGGTGTAGTCCCAGCTATCATTGTCGTTGCGGAGGACGTTGAGTCGCGTGGGCTGCATGGGGAGAGAGAGCAGAGCACCGGTGCATGTGTGTTAGGGGTCCACAGGAATCCTGGTGGAGTGTGTGTGAGCACTGTGTGTGTATGTGGGTTTGTGAGTGTGTTTACCCGAGCGTATTCCATCTTCAGGGTACAGCAGCCGGCGTATATGTCTGCTCCGTTGAGTGCTGATTTTGCCTTCTGGGCATTTTTGACAGTTTCGAACGTGGCGACACCATTAAGGAAGAGCAACTAGGAGGATCTCAGTGGAATAATTGAAAACATTGTGTGGCAAACAGAATAGATCAGTGTAGAATCACAAATGACCAGAAGGCAATAACATAAGAGATGGAGCAAGAACCACAAGTCATACCTGCAGATGACTAAGGCTGCTCGCATACTCTTAGGTCACTCAGCCCAATGAAGTTATGCTTCGGCGAAGCTGTAATCAGCTCAGCAATTGCAGATTTGTTTATAGAATAGGGTCCGGTTCAAATCCTCCTAAAAAGCATTCTCCTCCCTCGCTTCCTTGTAAGTAATCACTCATCTGACATGGCATAATTGGTGCAATACAATGGAAAGCTTGCTTACGTCAATCCATTCATGTCAGATCAGTAATTAGCTGAAGAAGGTAGGAAGGAAGGATTCATTTTTAAGAGTGTTTGAACAAGGCCCTATTCTACTCCAGCTACTCTAAAGCACAGTTGCACTGGGTTGTGTGACTCTTGTCTCTAACCATCAGGAAATCTGATCAAGCTGCTCTGGTTCCAGTAAAATCCAGACGGCTAGATCTTTATGCAAATTTGGTAGTAAAAGTAAAATGCAGTATATAAAAACCTAAGAGCATAAAAAGGTCCAAAATGGCTGTGGTAATATAATCTAATTGAAATCTAATTGAGGCGGGCCAAATTGTCTTTCTGTTTCTCGCTTGTTGAGCCAATGTCTTCAATGTTATATGATAAAATACAGTATGTGATGGTACTCCCATTGGAACACACACACACACACACACACACACACACACACACACACACACACACACACACACACACACACAGATCAGATCAGATCAAACACACATGCAACACAGAGCGCCTTAGAAACCCCCATTGCCGCGGCAACCACCTCCCAGTGGCAATAAAACAGGGGATTTTATTGCATCCATCTCCCATAAGCATCCATCTCCCATAAAACCCCGAACCTGAAACAACAGTGACAACAATCCCTTGTCTCCTGAGTTTCCATTGGCCAATCTCTGCTCCTAGTGGTACCATTAGCAAGAAACTGGACTGATATCTGTACATAATCCACATAATGAGCCAACTTGGGGACAACGTGAAATGTCTTATAATGCTAGACAGTAAATATAAACAGAGGCCCATTGCGTTACAATGCAACTACAAATAAGGGAACAATATGGGAATTAGTTATCAAATGTCTATTTATGTAATTTTATATCACCTTTATTTAACCAGGTAGGCCAGCTGAGAACAAGTTCTCATTTACAACTGCGACCTGGCCAAGATTAAGCAAAGCAGTGCGGCAAAAACAACACAGAGTTACACATAAACAAACGTACAGTCAATAACACAACAGAAAAGAAAATTATAAAGATCTATTACAGTGTGTGCAAATGTAGAGGAGTAGGGAGGTAGGCAATAAATAGGCCATAGAGGGGTAAATAATTACAAATTAGCATTACTACTGGAGTGATATATGTGCAGATGATGATGTGCAAGTAGAGATACTGGGGTGCAAAAGAACAAGAGGTTAAGTAATAATATGGGGATGAGGTAGTTGGGTGTGCTATTTACAGATTGGCTGTGTACAGGTACGGTGATCGGTAAGCTGCTCTGACAGCTGATGCTTAAAGTTAGAGAGGGAGATATAAGACTCCAGCTTCCGAGATTTTTGCAATTCGTTCCAGTCATTGGCACCAGAGAACTGGAAGGAAAGGCGGCCAAAGGAAATGTTGGCTTTGGGGATGACCCGTGCAATATACCTGCTGGAGCGCGTGCTATGGGTGGGTGTTGCTATGTGAGCTGAGATAAGGCGGGGCTTTACCTAGCAAAGACTTATAGATGACCTGGATCCAGTGGGTTTGGCGACAGATATGTAGTGAGGGCCGGCCAATGAGAGCGTACAGTTCGCAGTGGTGGGTAGTATATGGATGGATATGTATAACGGATGTCACTGTGATAGACTACATCCAGTTTGCTGAGTAGAGTGTTGGAATCTATTTTGTAAATGACATGGTCGAAGTCAAGGATCGGTAGGATAGTCAGTTTTACGGGGTTATGTTTGGCGGCATGAGTGAAGGAGGCTTTGTTGCGAAATAGGAAGCCGATTCTAGATTTAATTTTGGATTGGAAATGCTTAATGTGAGTCTAGAAGGAGAGTTTACAGTCTAACAGTCTACTATGAACTAAGTATATCAGTACTTCAGTATATCAGTTAAAAAGTACTTCCCATTGTTGATAATTATTCCAAGAATATACAAAAACTCCAGAACTATATGCACTGACTGGCCTACAACATGCTAAATATTACATAGATTGTTATAAGGTTGATATAAGGCTTGCATAATGAAAAGTGTGTTGAAATATGGCCTCTAACCCACTGCACATACTGGAGGTGTGCAAACCATAATAGACACACACACACACTGCTTCCGACATATAAGTGAGCGCTGATGCTGTCAGGTGTTTATTCATGCTAGATGTGTGTGCGCCAGGAGTGTGTGTGATGCCGAGAGACAGTCATCCATATTTGATGAAGGGCCATCTCGTCCACTGGAATGCTGCTCCAGCGCTCTCGAGGACCCGGTCGAGTGGAGTGGGTTCTGCTCCTCTACTCTGAAGCTTTTTACAGCCTGAGTGTGTGTGTGTGTGTGCGCGTGCATGTGTGTGTTTCTGTGTGGGGCCAGCACTGACTGACAGCTTGTTTCCCACTCCAAAGTGACATACTGATGCAGGTGTGTATACTCACACAAACCCACAGGGAGACATACACAGACATGTACGCAAAAAAATCACTCATACAGACAGACTCCTGAATCCACACACATGTACATGCATCCACAGTAGATGCATCCTCGTCACACACCCGTGCATGCACGAACACACACACACACACACGCACGCACACACACACACACACGCACGCCTGCAGTAGCCCAGCTTGACTCCAGAAAGGATATTCCACCATGGCCTGGATTCCATTGCGTTTGAAGATGACAATGCGCAGTACGTTGCCTATGGGATTGCAGACTGTGTACAGAACATCCTAGGAAGACAGAAGAGCAACGACAGGGTTCTGACTAATGCCGAACTGAACACAATAATAAGTCGCAATTCAGGGGTGAGTTTCCTGAAAGCTTAGTAGTTCATGTGGTATTTTTCTAGATGACCCAGACCAACAACGCACGTCAAAGTATTTCATCTGGCATATTTTGATTATATTTGTTCATATTTGTTCATTTTGATTATATTTGTTCATTGGCTGTCAGTTAAACATACATTTTAGACTTTACGTTAGTCTCTTGTGGCTGAGCAGCTGGGTTGTCGAGATAGATAACATGCCACATTAGCTACAAGGCTTTCGGGAAACCCAAGCTAAATCGCTGTAAACGAAATCATCGTAAGCAACACCATTGTAAAGTTATACCATTCTGAACTTAAACATTGTTAACTATTGTGACCAAAACCATTGCTGAACTATCACAAATTTAACCATTGTATTGTGAACTAAACCATCGTAAGCTAAATTACTGTAAGCTAAACCATCGTAAGCTAAATTACTGTAAGCTAAACCATCGTAAGCTAAATTACTGTAAGCTAAACCATCGTAAGCAAACCTATCATGGATTAAAACATTATGAACGAAACTATCGTAAGCCATACCATTGTGAACTAAACTATTTTAAATTAAACCATTGTAAACTAAACCATTGTGAACAAAATCCTTGCAAGCTTCCCACTGGGCACACAACATCATTTCAACATGGAGAATTGGGTAATATTTGGTAGATACGTTGATCAATGTGATTCCAACCTATTTACACACACTCAAAAAGACGGCCAAAAGTTTGTTGAATTCCCAGCGTGTTATCACCGCGCTTTCAACCATTCAAAAGCACACCAAAGTTCAAATTGGAATGTCAGATACTTAGTTCACCTAGATACAACAACTTAATGTGTTATCACTGTGCTTGATCTAATAGCACAACCACATGACCTAGATTGCAGTAACCTGAGACTACATTAAAGAACATGGTGGATAAATGGCATTTGAGTTTTTGTACAGATTATTATTGCAATTGCAAAGATTTCTACAGACCTGCGACCCTGAACGCTTTCTATAAGAATACATTTATAGTTACAGTAAACTCAAAATGTAGTCTTGGATGTGTTACTCATTGTTGAGGTTGAATAAATACTGTTATTTTAGTTTGTAAAGATAGTCTTAACATTATGCCATTTACTGTCTTACAAAGGAAATATTGAATTGTGTTTGGTTGACAATGCAATCAAATATCAACATTTAAAGGATATGTATCTACTTCTTGGATAGTTCCATCTGGGCCATTGGCTTTATTCTAGTCTTTAACATATATTGTTTGGTTGCGATGGAGACGTGAATCCAACATATCATTTGTTAACTTGTCGACAAGTTAATAGGCTATTTACCGTGTTGCCAAAGCGATATTGAATTGTGTTTGGTTGTCAACACAACCAAATATCAACATTTGAAGGAGATGCATCTTCTGCTTGGATAGCACTATTAACTCGTAGATTCCATTTCAAAATAAACTCAAGCGTGAAACCCTAGGCGTACATGCATTGTCTATTTTTTGTTGAATCCTGGGCTGAATTTAAACAACAGCTGTTGATTACGTCCCAAATGCTACATAGGCCTAAATAGTGTCATTGATGATACACAGAATGATCGATAAAGTATGGTTACATTCCATTTGCTCTGTGACCCTCTCTGTGACCCTCTCTGTGACCCTACCCTTTGGAATGACTTTCATAGCAACAATGAGATTTCTCAACAATCATTCTCACGATAGCACATTGGCAAAGACAGAATCGCTAAATTTGCACGACAATCGTGTGCCGTATTCTGTAGGTGTAATCTCTGAACCTATGACCACGTTCCATGCTAGTTACCTATCTACATTTTCTAAATTTGGTCTGTCACTAGAGATCAGCCTCGGTGTTGCGGCGGGTTACTAATTTGTGCCTTTGTCAATGGTTCTTCCTTTGACAGCGATGTCATGATGATGGCGTTCAAGCGCCAGGCGCTGGTGGAGTTTAAAGCCACGGACAGTGCCGACCAGTGTGCGACATGCGGCGCCAACAAAGTTGTCCTGTATGGCTCAGTTATGTAATGTAATGAATGTAATGTAATGCAATGTAATGAAACAGCAGTGAGCAGGTCTCGCACCCTCGACCTTCTAGCCCGGCGTGCTATCGACTGTGCCACAAAAGCATGCTCGAGCGGCAGAGTCGATTTCCGCGCGCTTATAAACCCAGGGTCGTCTCAGTAGTGCATGGCGCTTGAAAAGCCGGGATTGTGGGTTCGAGTCCCTGGACCATCCACAGGGCCACCCACAAGTAAAGTGTATGCATGCATTACTGTAAGTCGATTTGGATGAAAGCATCTGCTAAATGGCATATATATTATTATATTATGGTTAAAAGTCAGTGACATATATCAATGCTAAGCAGGGCTTGGTTAAAACCCTGGATGGGAGACTGAAGGAATAGCTGTAGATAGATCGACTGTCCAGTAGGAGGTGCTGCCCAGTCTATTGTTTTTTTCTTATAGTGGATATTACGTTGAAAATATGATGTTGTTAAAATTTGTACAAATTCAACATATTTTATACAAGGTTTGTCTATGTTGAAAATTGGTTACCTTGATGACATAATCCTGTGGTTGAAATGACACCCCTCAAAACAACAGTTGATGACAATTGATTACTTTTTTCAAATCCAATGTATTTTCCACGTAGATTCCACATCACAATATGTTGACAAATTACGTTGAAACAACATTGATTTAACCAGCTTGTGCCCAGTGGGTTAACTACCGTAATTTAAACTATTGAAAGCTAAACATTGTAAACTAAACCATAGTGAACTAAACTATTGTCAACATTGTAAACTCAACCATTGCACTGAACTGGCATGAAGTTCATGAACTTACAGTGGTGATGGGATAGAGGGGGTTCTGAATGGAGAGGAGCAGGACTTTGTTGCCACTGTTGGGGTCATCGGCGTTAGTTGGCCGCGTGATCCTCTTACTGGTGGAGTAGTTGAAGAACGCCTGCTGGCCGGCAATGTAGACCGCTTCGTTGGCACCGCATGTCACGCACTGGTCGGCACTCTCCATGGCTTCAAACTCCACCAGCGCCTGACGCTTGAACGGCATCATCATGACGTAGCTGTCAAAGGAAGACCCAATGACAAAGACACAATTAGTAACCCACCGCAACATCGAGGCTGACCTCTGGTGACTGATGAAATTTAGAAAATGTTGATAGCTAACTCACCCCATTCCGTACAAATGTGCGCAACCGCAACATTCAAACGAGGCTACAAAGAAAACTAATGGGACTGTAACGACTGTGTTGACGTCAAAACTAGGTTTCTATTCAAGCGTTGATCGACATGGTAATGGCTCTATAGTATTGGAGAAAAGTTTAAAAAACGGACCCTCCGTTACATCTTGACGTGTCATGTCGTAACGTACAGCACAGATAAAGCAACTATTTCTGTTTTACAATCTCTCTCCACCAGGTGTAGCACTTCTATCATCCTTTAAAAACAAGAAATGGACAGTGGGGGGGGGTAAGGGGGGATACCTAGTATTTTTTGCATCATCACTGCATGCGATCATCATTCTCAGAGCCGCTGTTTACTTCTAAGATCACTTTAGCACCGCCCTAAAAACCCGATTCAAATTCGACACAAACCTTCAAATAGGTTTGTAATGACACATTATATAAACTCTATAGTGTTTTATTTACATTTTAGAGGCAATAAGGTGATTCGTTGGACAGATCGAGTGAAAAAAAGCCATTTTCCCACACAACATCTCTCCTTCTCACTATCACGCATTAGTTTCGCTTCCCCACCCGCCATTTTTAAAAAGACCCGACGGGGCTCATTGCCTGCTTGAATTATGCAGAAACGGGCAGCGTTTAGGTCATGTTATTGATTCTGTTGGAAAGAGGAGATATTGTGCTTTACAATGGTATTGACATTACAGTTGATCTGGAAGTATTACGTTTTTGGGGCGCTAAAATAAGGGCAATTGTGCAGACCAAGGCGATGTACGAGTTTACGTGAGTTTACTAATCAGACTGCAATATCTGTTGAAAACAGTGATAGTGGAAACTACCTGGAGTCTACAGTACCTGCCATCTTTCTGCCAAAGAGGACCAGAATGGAAATAAACCTCAGGGCGTTAATGTGTTTTTATCCTCAATCATGTTTTATGTATGTGATGTTGTAGATGCTGGAGCAGCCACTTTTAATAATCTAATACATCCAATCAATCAATAAATCAATCAACAAACATGTTACAGACATTTGATGATTGTCAAACAACAGTCCACATTTTTTTTTGGGGGGGGGGGGTTGGGGTTATAACAACATTTGTCACAAAGTGCTTTACAGTAACATGGCCTAGTCCCCCAAAAAGCAAGCAAAAGGAAAAAACTCCCTAGGAGGAAGATATCCTCTTCCATTGATGTACAATCCATAACCATACTATCATCCTCAACTTTAGAATTAGTAAGCAACAAGCCCTACAGCTAATATGTTTCTCTTTACACAGCTCTCCTTTGGCAACAATCATATCGATCAGAATCAGCATTCGGGAATCATCTACATCCTGCCACAGGAAACAGAGACAGCATTCATACACAGTAAGCGTCCCCACACACTGAAGACCTAGCCAGTGTTTCACTCAGTGGCCCATATTCAATTTTAGCTCCCCCAGTTCCCTAGTTAGACATCTCAATGTTTTTCTTATACAGACTCCATGCAGAGATGGTAAAACAAAACTGGATGCTTGTGTGAGAATTTGTCTCGTCTAACAGAACCCCAAAACACACTGAGGTTATTGCTTTGTAACTCAACATTTGTGAAGAGACCCCAGATAGAAACCAAACTCTTTTCTAGTTCTTGCCTCTCCGGAGGTGCTGTTGTTCACCGTGCATTCTATTTTTGTTGAACTAGAAAGAGTTCAACATAAGTTAAAATAAAATGTCCCTCTGGTTATGCTTTATTTTACAGTCAACAACTATTCATCGAGCTAGTATCTTACAATGTATACTAAGAATGGCTGGTATTGGATGATTGTGATTATAAGACATTATAAGGTGGTCATCCCTGCATTATACCCGCTGGCCCAAAAATATATACCTTATTGATTTTTGAAAGAACAACAAAAAGTACCAGAGAATGCGCTACTTAAATTGCAGACAGAGCACACTCCACCCCCATAAATAACATTGCACAATAAAGCTTCCCCATCATTCTAATCGGAATGCTGTCTTTGAGGCTACTGTTTGAGTGGAGCTGACAGCTCCCGTTCAACGTGTCACAATATGTCTGCCTAAGGCGTTCTCGGAGGGAGGGGTCTACAGTATATCGATATTGCACCGACCTAAAAATAACCTCGCCTGATCTCAATTCCGACTACAGCACCGGGAAACCTACTCTACCAGTGCGCAAGTCAAGTCCTTTGCAATCAAATCCACATCCCGTAATATCCTCAAAGCGGTGACCCCTCCGAGTTACGGAAATATCAAGTGACACTGGGATGGATGGAGACAGAGAGATATTTACAATAATCACAGGCATATTGGCCCCGTACACACTAAGGTTGTAAAACTGATGTACAACGCATTTGACACAATGGTTGTGAGACAACTGCTATGTTTGTGTTACAATGGAGAGTTTGTCTGCATAAAAAAGTCTACACAACCATTGTTGTCTCCGCAAAACGTGTGTATCAATACTTCTGTGCAGAAAAACTCTTCCTTGTGTCACAACCGTTGCGTCGAATGCGTTGTATATCAGTTGTGCAACTTAAATGTGTCTACGGGGTGTCATTGTCTTTTTCCAAATCTCACCCAAATTCACCTCAACTTCAAATCCAAAACTTTCTAGATTCTCTAAGTGAACATGAAGGGGCTCTCTGCAAATAGGCCTCTGCTGTGTGTTCCCCGTTGTGTGAGTGCCCCAAATGAGGCTTCCTCAGGCAGTCCACGCAATAAGAATATCATATGTTTGTCCCCTGAGCAGCTATACTCTTGAGGAAACATGTGTGGTCTGATGTTAAAAGCAGGCAATTTAGAGGACAGACATGAGCTAAAAATACAGGTCCTAAATGGCACACGTCAATGTTTTCCAAGCCCTTAATGGCCCTTGTTCTACGAGAAATATGATAACTGGGAGATTGTTATTAGATTTAAATGGATTCAAAATGGATTCCCCAAGAAATGGCTAATGGGAGATTATTTTTTTTAAATCAAGAAAAAGGGAGTTGTATTCTAACAGGACAAAGAGTCCAGTCCGACTAGCTATGTTGGAGAAAAACAATCAAACTGCACACAGGGAGAAAATATGCATCTCAATACATTCTGTTGATGCATTCAATCAGTGAGCTGCTCAGAAACATAATAGTATTAGAATACTAAGTAAAATGTATAGTCACAAGTATTTCGCTCCACTCGCAATAACATCCTCTAACCATGTGTATGTGACCAATAAAATGTGATTTGATTTTAGTAATATAATAGTTGGTAAGTGGAAACTCACAGTAAGTGCCACTCTGAACTACGAATACAGTTTTGTAATGCACTACAGTTCTATAGCACATTTAAAATAATCATATGCACAGGCATCCATGTAATGGAAATGAGGCAAAAGATTGCCACATGTCCCTCAAAGCAGAACAGACAACAAGAAACATCACCTACCAGATGTTGCCAAACTTCTCCAGGGCCTCCACCAGGTCCCCTTCCACCACTGACTCACAGAGCCCCCGCACGTGGACCACCGGAGAAGGGGCGATCCTGTGGGCATCCTCCCCATTGTCCTGGAGGAGAGAGGGGGGACACCGGTCAAATGGGGTTCAAAGGTCAAAGGTCAAATGAGGTATACCACAAGGTACATACGAAGGCCGCTTTCACAGCAAAGAAGGTTTAACATAACGGAAATGTAACCAAACGCCAAAGCCCTCGTCAGCACTGGCACTGAGCACCGTTGGCATGCTGTTGGAGTGCACGGAATTGCAGAATGTTCCCTTGTCAATGCCTTAACGCTGTTTTCTGCATGTTTATAGTTAATTTGTTTGTGTTTTGTAGCAATGTTGGTTTGGTTTGAATGACTTCAATCAACATTATTTTTTTTTTAACTCATTATTGAGGCCTAAGGAAATTCAGCCTCTTCAGATTCCTTGACATGAGGGCCACCTACAGACCGGCAAGCAAATACAGCGCCTTCGGGAAGTATTCAGATTCCTTGACATGAGGGCCACCTACAGACCGGCAAGCAAATACAGCGCCTTCGGGAAGTATTCAGATTCCTTGACATGAGGGCCACCTACAGACCGGCAAGCAAATACAGCGCCTTCGGGAAGTATTCAGATTCCTTGACATGAGGGCCACCTACAGACCGGCAAGCAAATACAGCGCCTTCGGGAAGTATTCAGATTCCTTGACATGAGGGCCACCTACAGACCGGCAAGCAAATACAGCGCCTTCGGGAAGTATTCAGATTCCTTGACATGAGGGCCACCTACAGACCGGCAAGCATATACGGCGCACATTACAATTTGATTTGATTTTACACACAATACCCCATAATGACAAATCGAAAACAGGTTTTTAGAAATGTTAGCAAATTCACTACAAATAAAATACAGAAATACCTTGTTTACATAAGTACTCAGACCCTTTGCTATGAGACTCGAAATTGAATTGCAAAAATCACTGAAGCTGGAGACTTACATTTCCCTCACTAACTTCAAAAATCAGCTATCTGAACAGCTAACCGATCGCTGCAGCTGTACATAGTCCATCTGTAAATAGCCCACCCAATCTACCTACCTCATCCCCATATTGTTTTTATTTACTTTGCTGCTCTTTTGCACACCAGTATTTCTACTTACACACCATCATCTGCTCATCATCATCTGCTCATCTATCACTCCAGTGTTAATCTGCTAAATTGTAATTACTTTGCTACTGTGGCCTATTTATTGCCATACCTCCTCATGCCATTTGTACACACTGTATATAGACTTTCTTGTTTTTCTATTGTGTTATTGACTGTACGCTTGTTTATTCCATGTAACTCTGTGTTGTTGTTTCTGTCACACTGCTTTGCTTTATCTTGGCCAGGTCGCAGTTGTAAATGAGAACTTGTTCTCAACTAGCTTACCTGGTTAAATAAAGGTGAAAAAAAAATATAAGAAAAATAAAATTGAGCTCAGGTGCATCCCGTTTCCGTTGATCATGCTTGAGATGTTTCTACAACTGGATTGGAATCCACCTGTAGTAAATTCAATTGATTGGACATGACTTGGAAAGGCACACATCTGTCTATATAAATCAAATAACATTTTGTTAATCACATGCGCCGAATACAACAGATGTAGACCTTACAGTGAAATGCTTACTAATGAGCCCCTAACCAACAGTGCAGTTTGAAAAGATATGGATAAGAATAAGAGATCAAAATAACAAGTATTTAAAGAGCAGCAGTAAAAAATAACAATATATACAAGGGGGTGACAGTACAGAGTCAATGTTCATGTAGGTAGAGTTAATTAAAGTGACTATGCATAAATGACAACAGAGAGTGGCAGTGGTGTGCTGTGGGGGGGAGCAATGCAAATAGTCTGGGTAGCCATTTGACTAGATGTTCAGAGTTTTTTGGCTTGGGGGTAGAAGCTGTTAAGAAGCCTCTTGTCTTGCACCTAGACTTGGCGCTCTGGTACCGCTTGCCATGTGGTAGCAGAGATAACAGTCTATGACTAGGGTGGCTGGAGTCTTTGACATTTTTTAGGGCCTTCCTCTGACACTGCCTGGTATAGAGGTCCTGGATGGCAGGAAGCTTGGCCCCAGTGATGTACTGGGCCATTCACACTACCTTCTGCAGTGCCTTGCGGTCAGAGGCCGAGCAGTTGCCATACCAGGCAGTGACGCAACCAGTCAGGATGCTCTCGATGGTGCAGCTGTAGAACCTTTCGAGGATCGTAGAACCTTTTGAAGATCCCACAGTAAAAGGCACATGACAGCCCACTTGGAGTTTTCCTAAAAGCACCTAAAGAACAGAATTCTCTGGTCTGATAAAACCAAGATTGAAATATTTGGCCTGAATGCCAAGTGTCACGTCTGGAGGAAACCTGGCACCACCCCTACGGTAAAGCATAGGGGTGGCAGCATCATGCTGTGGGGGATGTCTTTCAGGGAAAGATGAACGGAGTAAAGTACAGAGAGATCCTTGTTGAAAACCTGCTCCAGAGCGCTCAGGACCTCAGACTGGACGAAGGTTCACCTTCCAACAGGACAACGACCCTAAGCACACAGCCAAGACAATGCAGGAGTGACTTCAGGAGAAGTCTGAATGTCCTTGAGGGGCCCAAACAGAGCTCGGACTTGAACATCTCTGGAGAGACCTGAAAATAACTGTGCAGTGATGCTCCCCATCCAACCTGACAGACCTTGAGAGGATCTGCAGAGAAGAATGGGATAAACTCCCCAAATACAGGTGTGCCAAGCGGGTATCGTCATACCCCAAAAGACACGAGGCTGTAATCGCTGCCACAGGTGCTTCAACAAAGTACTGAGTAAAGGGTCTGAATACTTATGTAAATCTCAGTAGAACTACTGATTTTCAGAGGGTTCGTTGTCCGGCAGAGGTGAAAGAGAGAAAAGGAAGGAAATATACGCATGAGGAAGGAAGAGAGGGATCTGCATACTTTCCGAATGCACTGTATATCCTGGTCTGTCACACAACTTAAATGTAACATAATTTAAACCTAACACTACTGAAAGCCTTGTCTTGCAGCTGGATGTTGTTCAATCGCAGCACAGGCTGTTAATCCGTAGTTCTTCACACCTGTTTTACAGTGGCTTCACAACTCACACGCCCTTCACACTTTTCTCAAAGTGAGGAAAATATGCTAATGATGAAAACCTCTAGGGGAAGGACTTCTGAAAGAATCACTTTGTAAACTGTTGCACGACACCTTTGTGAGCTGTTTGAAAATTCATGAATGCTTACATACGACAATACAAGGGGAATTGAAAGTAGAGGAAAATCATATCTGAATACTCACTGATACATCCATGTTGGACTGGCTATTCAGGCATTCAAATATGTATGTTGAAATATAAAAGAAAACTGTTCTGAGTCATTGCCAACATTGCTTATATGCTTCACAGACCAACCATGAAAATGCAAGTCTGGCAACAGCACCAAAAGCCAATACCTAAAAATTACACAATTCATCTGCGAATTGAACGCTGTAACATGCAACAAGCTTTTCTTAGTCTCCAATTAAATTGGAAAACAGATTACAAACAATGATGAACAGCACACATAAAAAATATTTAAAAAAAATAATGATCCACTAAAAGCCGCTATGAAACAAGAGGAGTGAAATTGGGAAGGCCAATATGAAATTACTCTAAAACCACTTCACGATGAATGAATGACCTCAGCCCAATTTTAAGTAATAAGATTTTTTTTCAGAATCACAATGAACGTACAAAGAAAAAGCAGCAGCTGCGGTGAACAGGTTACAGCATCCATTCTTATATATCTTCCAAATGGATGCAAATTGTGGGAATGAAGAAACATGTCACCCCGATGACACTGGAGCTACAATACATAAGAAAAGAAGCTAACAGTAATTGTAATCAGACTGTCTTGACGCTGTATTCTTCAGACGACTCGGTCTGCCTTGTTTCTACCGTAGACCGGTTTTGAGAAACCGCATCGATAAGGGCCACAGCACTTCTGAGGCAACCAATTACTTGGCCCTCTTCTTTGTTCGAAGCTAGCTCTTCCAGAAGCCCAGGATGGTTCATTACGGGAGCTGTCCGTCGCAACGAATTCCTCCCGCCTAGTCTAACCCTCCATGCGCTCTGGGACAACGCCGAGCCCCACACGGCTCTACTTCAGACACAGAGACAAATTGAATCCTCGCCGACAGGCACTGTGCTTAAGATGATATTCGTTTACAATTGACCACATTCTTACCCCCCAGCCTATCTAGAAAGAGAGATAGATAGGCTGTGTCCCGATTCACCACCCTTCTCCCGGAATATGCACTTGCACACTTTCTTCCATGGATTTAACAATGATGGAAACTCCCTACAGCCAATGTTTACACCGATCATTAGCTTTCAAATCCATAACGGCGAGTGTGTGAGTGCACACTTTTGGAAAAGTGTGGAGAATCAGGACGCAGGCAAAACGTCCCTGAAAACAACTCAAAAACGCCCTAGAAATGACAACCACAATCCGGGGACGGTGTTTGTCTGAAGTAGAGCGTCAATTCATTCTGAAAGCAACATGTAGCTCAACAAGATCCTGTAAAGACGTTGATATATTCATATCCCTTTCCTGAAGATCTTTTTAATGCTCAGGAAATTGGAGAGATGGAGGGGGGACATGCAAAACTGCCGGCTGTCACAGTGGTAAAGGAAAGACTCAAGTTTCTTTTGTGTAGTTCTATGACACGCCGAGACAGACGACGAATAACAGAATAACTGGTGTGCTTTTCGCTGGGGTAAAATTAAGCATAGAAAACTATTTCAAAGCTGCTTTGTGGCTCTCGAGCAGTTGCTTGTTTGGAAAATATCTGAGCTGTCTTCTTTTGATGCCTGCACTTGAACACAGTCAGGCATACCTACCACTACTTTAACTACCCGAACTTTCAAGGGTGTCTTCAAAACTGAACGTGTCTCTCTGCACCGTTCCCTCTTCCATTTCTTTCGTTCCTTGTTCCCTCTTTCTTACTATCGAGACTTTCTTCCTGTCTTCAGTTGTATTTCTTCCTCCTCCTTCCTCTCTTTCACTCTGTCTGTCTGTATTTCTTTCTTTCCTTCCTTTCCTTCATCTCTCTCTCTCTCTCTCTCTCTCTCTCTCTCTCTCTCTCTCTCTGTCTCTCACACCTAGACAGACATTGGCCCCTTTTGTCAGTCCCATGTGCAAAGCTATTTTCACCAACTGACACTTGCAGTCTGCCTCTTCCCTCCTTTAAAAATAGCACTGAGGAGACGTGGACAAAAGTTCTGTCCCCACAAGAAATGGGGTCTTGGAGCAACGATTCATCCCATGAATCCAGCCAATAATCCAGTGCAGCCAGCCGAGGAGATAAAATGCAATGTCACAAGAGGTTAAGGCACTCTTGTATTTGTAAACAGTACCTGTTCACATTGTTCACACACTCCTCTCCCACGGTAGCTGATAATGACAATTCCCACTGATTCAGGCTCAACCGCAGTGACAGGCTTATGCTGCTGCTGTTGTGAAACAGCATCCAGACGAACACAGCAGCAGAGGGCCTAGCAGGCCACACACACAACAGGATACACATCTCCCCGGCTCTGTTTTGCAGTTTGATCTGAGACATAGCTACATCAAAGGCTGTTGCACCACTTACTCCACCTCTACTGCTATGCAAGCCATGTCCCTCTGGCTTTACACCCTGCAGAACAATGCCCTATTGAGCAATATTCTCACAAAGTGTTTATTTTTTATTTTTTTTGAATTTTTGATACATGCTTTACTCCCTGTCATGTTGAAACAGTACCTCTTATGTCATCCGAGAGACCCGCTAATTCAGAAGTCCTTTTTTTGGTTTATCTGAACAGTCAGCAGTTGCGGTCGGAAAATCCCCTCACTCAAAATGGTGAAAACAACAACGAAATAACAAAATGTCAACCTTCCTAAGCTTTGCCACTAACACCTTAGCATGAGCAAAAGCACGAGAGCGTGCAGTTTTTGCTCGATGCAGACCTCGACCTTGTTTCCGGCAGCTGAATTGAAGGCTTTGTGAGGCCATACTACCTCATCTCACGATACGGTACAAAACCTGGGAGACAACCATCTGCCAACACTAAACACACAGACACACACTTTGGTTTGTCGCTGCTTGAGCAACCTTTTTGGGATAACTCTGCTAAAGACTCTTTAAAGTATTCTAGTGTAGATATAACCATTGCCTGCCACAAAGCACATCTCAAGAACCCATTGTTACAATCCACACATACACACACACATTATTGATTGGGATCCTTTTTAGATGTTATAGAACTGTCTCAAAAGGGTTCAATATAGAATAATTTGACAAACCATCCCCAAAAACAAGTAACCTCTCCAGCAGCCTTCTAAGCAAAGTGTGCACTTTAACATCAGGTGTCAGCATCAGATATCTCTTCTCTTCTAAACATGTTATATTTAGAATGATGCAGACACTCAAAGAGCAACTTATGGCAAACAGGGTTCTGTCAGAGAATAGACACTTAGCCATGTTTAACAGTGTGGTGTAACTGTAGGCTAGATACAGGGGTTGACATACTGTTTGTGTGTGTGTGTGTGTGTGTGTGTGTGTGTGTGTGTGTGTGTGTGTGTGTGTGTGTGTGTGTGTGTGTGTGTGTGTGTGTGTGTGTGTGTGTGAGAGAGAGAGAGAGAGAGAGAGAGAGAGTGCACGAGTGTGTATGTGCATGTTGGTGTGTGTGAGAGAGAGAAAGAGTGTGCATTTGTGAGAGCATGTATGTGTGCCAGGTTATGTGTGTGTATGTTTGTGTTTGTGAGAGAGTGTGTCTACACACTGTCTACACCGCCTTATGCATACCCCAGGGGTATGACCAATGCCGTCGGGGGATACGCCAAATAAAACAGGGCTATACATTTGGGTGATGTTTTTGTCTCGCCTGAGTAGCCTCGTTTCACTGCCAAAAATAAAAATAAACCATCTAGTGTTCAGCAAAATAACAACACAATGTCAAGTACAGGTAGCCAAGTCAAATAATTAACATCCAATTAACCGTTACTCTCTCGCGGGAATTCCACTAACGGTCCGTATGGAGCCAAAAGTAGCTGCTGCTCTTTCCTTTTTCTCTAAAATTGATAAATGGTCCAAAAAAAAGTAAGGCCTGTCTCCATAGAGACTCATACCAGCTCTACTGGTAGTACTGCTACTACCAGCAGTACTACACCTGCACCTGTCAACTGCACAAGTTGTTCTGCTTCCACAAGCACATTCAGTGCTAGCATCAGTAATTCTACATTTGTTGCTAGCCCAGTTAGCATGGACACTGACAGTTGTGAATCTGATGCAGCTGAAGAGCTACTGCCCCCTTACCCGGGAAAACACCCAACAACAGACAGGGACGTTGGACCATCGCAAATATGATGAGAACTACATTGATCTGGGGTTCACTTATATTGGGAGTAGTGCCTTTCCTCAGCCACAGTGTGTTATATGTGCAAAAGTACTATCTCACAACTCGATGAAACCTTCACTCTTGCACAGACATTTAGAAACTACACATGCCAAGTAGAAAAATAAGCCACAGGAGTTTTTTGAGCGAGAATTATGATGACTTTTGAGTAGTAAGACGTGTATAAAAGCAACAGATACCATTAATAAGAAGGGGCTAGAAGCGTCTTATATGGTGAGCTACCGAGTGGCTAGGACAGGCAAGCCCCATACTATTGTGGAGGACTTCATTCTTCCTGCTGCCGTGGATATGGCTGGGACAAGTCAGTGAATTCTATGCATTACAGCTGGATGAGTCAACAGATGTGGCCGGCCTGGCACAGCTCCTGGTATATGTCCGTTACGTTTATGGGGGGGTCATTTAAGGAAGACATCCTCTTCTGCAAACCACTGGAAACCAGGACAACAGGAGAGTTGTACTGGACAGCTTTGTGACATCAAGTGGACTTTGGTGGTCAAGATGTGTTGGTATGTGTACTGATGGCGCAAAAGTCATGACAGGGAGACATAGTGGAGTGGTAACGAGCGTGCAAGCAGTTGCTCCCGACGCCACTTGGGTACACTGCAGCATCCATCTATACTGCAGCATCCACCTATACTTCAGCATCCACCTACACTGCAGCATCCACCTATACTTCAGCATCCACCTATACTGCAGCATCCACCTATACTGCAGCATCCACCTATACTGCAGCATCCACCTATACTTTAGCATCTGCCTATACTGCAGCATCCACCTATACTTCAGCATCCACCTACATTGCAGCATCCACCTACATTGCAGCATCCACCTATACTGCAGCATCCACCTATACTTCAGCATCCACCAATGCTGCAGCATCCACCTATACTTCAGCATCCACCTACATTGCAGCATCCACCTACATTGCAGCATCCACCTATACTGCAGCATCCACCTATACTGCAGCATCCACCTATACTTCAGCATCCACCTATACTTCAGCATCCACCTATACTTTAGCATCCATCTATCTTGCAGCATCCACCTATACTTCAGCATCCACCTATACTGCAGCATGCACCTATACTTCAGCATCCACCTACATTGCAGCATCCACCTTTACTGCAGCATCCACCTATACTGCAGCATCCACCTATACTTCAGCATCCACCTATACTTCAGCATCCACCTATACTGCAGCATCCACCTATACTTCAGCATCCACCTATACTGCAGCATCCACCTATACTTCAGCATCCACCTATACTGCAGCATCCACCTATACTTCAGCATCCACCTACACTGCAGCATCCACCTATACTTCAGCATCCACCTATACTTTAGCATCCACCTATCTTGCAGCATCCACCTATACTTCAACATCCACCTATACTGCAGCATCCACCTATACTGCAGCATGCACCTATACTTCAGCATCCACCTACATTGCAGCATCCACCTATACTGCAGCATCCACCAATACTTCAGCATCCACCTACATTGCAGCATCCACCTATACTTCAGCATCCACCTACGCTGCAGCATCCACCTATACTTCAGCATCCACCTACACTGCAGCATCCACCTATACTTCAGCATCCACCTATACTTCAGCATCCACCTACACTGCAGCATCCACCAATACTTCAGCATCCACCTATACTTCAGCATCCACCTATACTGCAGCATCCACCTATACTTCAGCATCCACCTATACTGCAGCATCCACCTATACTGCAGCATCCACCTATACTTCAGCATCCACCTATACTTCAGCATCCACCTACATTGCAGCATCCACCTATACTTCAGCATCCACCTACACTGCAGCATCCACCTATACTGCAGCATCCACCTATACTTCAGCATCCACCTACATTCCATCATCCACCTATACTGCAGCATCCACCTATACTGCAGCATCCACCTATACTGCAGCATCCACCTATACTTCAGCATCCACCTACATTGCAGCATCCACCTATACTTCAGCATCCACCTATACTGCAGCAACCACCTATACTTCAGCATCCACATACATTGCAGCATCCACCTATACTGCAGCATCCACCTATACTGCAGCATGCACCTATACTTCAGCATCCACCTACATTGCAGCATCCACCTATACTGCAGCGTCCACCTATGCTGCAGCATCCACCTATACTTCAGCATCCACCTATACTTCAGCATCCACATACATTGCAGCATCCACCTATACTTCAGCATCCACCTATTCTGCAGCATCCACCTATACTTCAGCATCCACCTACACTGCAGCATCCACCTATACTTCAGCATCCACCTAAACTGCAGCATCCACCTATACTGCAGCATCCACCTATACTTCAGCATCCACCTATATTGCAGCATCCACCTACACTGCAGCATCCACCTACACTGCAGCATCCACCTATACTTCAGCATCCACCTATACTGCAGCGACCATGTAACACTTTTACTACATACAGAAGAGTGCTGGTTATCAAGGGGCAAAGTATTGACACGTTTTTCTTTAAATTGAGAGAAAAGATTAAAGTTTTGTTTACCAACCATCATTTTCACTTGTCTGCATGATGACGAGTTTCTCACACAACTGGCCTATCTGATGTTTTTTCTCGCCTGAATGATCTGAATCTAGAATTACAGCAACTATATTCAATGTACGAGAAAAAATTGAGGCTATGATTAAGAAGGACAACACACAGGTCTTTTCATCATTGTATGATTTTTTTTGTGTGTAAAATGAACGCAAGCTTACAGATAATGTCAAATCTGATACAGCGAGCATCTCAGTGAGTTGGGTGTGCAATTACGGAGGTACTTTCCTAAAACAGACGACACAAACAGCTGGATTCGTTATCCCTTTCATGCCCTGCCTCCAGTCTACTTACCGATATCTGAACAAGAGAGACTCATCGAAATTGCAACAAGCAGCCCTGTGAAAAAGGTATTTAATCAGAAGCCACTGCCAGATTTCTGGATTGGGCTGCTCTCAGAGCATCCTGCCTTGGCAAATCGCACTGTTAAAACACTGATGCCCTTTGCAACCACGTACCTATGCGAGAGTGGATTCTCGGCCCACACTAGCATGAAAACTAAATACAGGCACAGACTGTGTGTGGAAAATTATTTAAGACAGACTCTCTCCAATACAACCCAACATTGCAGTTATGTGCATCCTTTCAAGCATACCCTTCTCATTAACCTGTGGTGAGTTATTCACAATTCTTGATGAACAAATAAGGTTTTATATGTAAGATGGCTAAATAAAGAGCAACATTATTAATTCTTATTATTTGTTCCCTGGTCCTATAAGAGCTCTTTGCCACTTCCCACGAGCCGGGTTGTGACAAACACTCATGCTTATATTTAATACATGTATTGTATAATGTGTGTGGGGCTTACAATGATGGTAAAAAACAACATTTGAGAGTGGCTGACCCTGGTGCTAGAGGGGGTACGCAGCTGGTTGTTGAATGCTTGAAGGGGTAGGGGACTACAAAACATTTGGGAACCGCTGATCTACACCATAAAATCTACGGTAGAGATTTCATTAGAGAGGAACCAATCTAGAAACCAACAGATTATCAACTTCGAGCTACAAATATCCAATACTTTCTCTAACTGCACAGCCTGCCAGCCCAAATGCATGGAGAAAACCTTACGGCATTGATTATTCGCTCTGGCTCTATGCTCACCGCAATGCCCTGCCTGCTGAAGCACGACCTCTCCTGTCACTGGCTGGATGTGGTTTTCTGCTGAGTCAGTCACCATTCGGGCCAGACAGTCTCTTCACGCATCACTTTCCGTTCAGGTTGGGCTGAGTTGGAACATGGCCTTTTATAACGCATTAACTGTCTCAAAGCAGTTCCCCACACAAAGTTAGAATTAAATTGAGAGCAGGTTTTTTGTTGTTGTCATTGCTGGCTAGCTCACTAGCACTTAGCCTTTGGGACCAGAGCAGCAGAGTAGAGCAGAGGGTGATGCTAGCTGTAGGTCATCAGTGAAACATCCCTGACAACCGTAAAGCCTGTGGCATTAATCACTGTGGCAGTTTGTTTCACATGACGTTAGTAGGGGTCGGCGGTTTTATCGTCCGTGCCAGGCGAGACGACTATGTGTCTACCCCTCGCGCACACACACACTACCACCACCATCAGACAGAACAGAGTGGATATGACAGGAGAACAGCTATCTCATAGTCGCCGCACAGCCGCGGCAAAGGGCATTGTGTACCACCCCCCGCTCCCCTCCTTTGCCCTTTTCTCCATCTCCTTAGCAACAGGATCTCCACTTTTTGGGGGGAGGAATAAGGGGTGAGGGGGTGACAAGCTTTGACACATCCCTTTCAGTGACATTTGCGATCAAGGACGGATGTATGTATAATTACAATTTTAACATACATATTCATCATCAGTGCTTGCTACTTAGTTTCTAGGCACCCGTTGATTTGCAACTAACAGGCATTTTGGTTTTGCCGAGCGAGGGCCATTAACTAATCTCTCTTTTATTTTTTCGTCCTCCTTCTCTTCCAGAATGTTTCTCATTAAACCTGGCCTTGTCTGCTACCGCTAAATGAGAGCGGTAAACATTTGCCAGGTCAAACGCTGCACAAACAGGGCTAACAAGGCAGAAGTAATGCATAATTTATCTCGCCAACAGCCAGGGTTCCACAGAACAAACAATCTGACGAGGGAACATTTGTTTTAGTGCGGTTTTTCGAGAGTCGTCATTAATTTAACCATTCTGATAATGTCTCAGATCGCGTCCCAAATGGCACACTATTCCCTATATATTGCACTACTGTTAACCAGGGCTCATAGGGCTCTAGTCAAATGTAGTGTGCTATATAGGGAATAGTGTGTAAATATAAAATGGCAGATGAAGATTTCCTTCAGGCTGTCGGATAGAATGGAAGAAAATCAGGAAGTGCAAGTAGTGTGAAATATCTTGGGCTTTCTTTTGTCAAAAGCGATTACTTTTCTGGGGATGACATGAAAACAAGGCTCCTCTTCTACTGCATGCAACCACATTTGAATTCATATATTTTGGTCATGAACTATTAACATTGTTTTATTGAGCAAACCTGGTAGGCGGGTAGTAGAGACTGCATAACCACATTTGAAACTGAATTTGAAGATTATATAGAGAGTCATATACGTATATAACAAAGATACAACATGAATTGGTTCCTAAACGTAGATACCATTGCGTAGTAGCAGTTCTTATAATTTGTAGTAGTTGTAGTTGTAGTAATTGGTTGTAATATGGTTATATGATGTCTCCTCAACCAGAAAACCAGTTTACAACGAGAAAATGAAGTCCCCATATGCCAAAAGTTTGACACACTTTAATCACATAAAATAAAAAATGGTTCTGGATTGTTCTCCAATCAAGCATGTGGTTTAGCCGACAAATTAAATGCCCCCGTCATATTCAATTATTCTGCTCGCCACTTGGGTTTGGAAGGGCCCCATTTCTGTTAGAACAATCCTGGTTAAATATTTTATATTGTTTCCTCATGCAACAAACCCCCTCAACCCCCTTCTTCTCTGATACCCCCATGTCACATTAGTTCAGCTGCACCATCGAGAGCATCCTGACTGGTGCATCAATGTCTAGTATGGCAACTACTCGGCATCCGACCGTAAGGCGCTACAGAGGGTAGTGCGTACGGCCCAATACTTCACTGGGGCCAAGCTTCCTGCCATCCAGGACCTACAGTATATACTAGGCGGTGTCAGAGGAAGGCCCAAAAAATGGTCAAAGACTCCAGTCACCCAAGTTATAGACTGTTCTCTCTGCTACCGCATGGTACCAGAGCGCCAAATCTAGGTCTAAAAGGCTCCTTAACAGCTTCTACCCCAAGCTATAAGACTGCAGAACAATTAATCAAATGGCCACCCAGACTATTTACATTGACCCCCCACCCCCTTTGTTTTTACACTCCTGCTACTTGCTGTTTATTGTCTATGCATAGTCACTTTACCCCTACCTACATGTACAAACTACCTCGACTAACCTGTACCCCCCCCCCCCCCCACACTGACTCTGTACCGGTACCCCCTGTACATAGACTCGTAATTTTTATGTAATTTTATTGTGTGACTTTTTAAAAACTTTAGTGTATTTAGTAATATTTTCTTAACTCTATTTCTTGAACTGCATTGTTGGTTGTGACAAATACAAAATGGTATTTTATTTGATGGACAAGGCAAGACAAGGCAGATAAAGAGAGCCTAGCTCACACCACCAGACCTGGGTTCCAGTACTATTAGATCTAGTCAAATACCTCAAGCGTTTCCTCTAGCCTGCCTGGATTGCCAGATGGGTGTGGTTTCAGTCAAGATGAAGTATTTAAAAGGATTTCCAATAGTATTTGAACCCAGGTCTGCACCATACACAGGATATTGAACCCAACCATCTTTCCTGCTTTGGACAAATTAGTATTTCAGGCAGAATTCCAGAGGCCAGAAGGTGAGACAAGACGGCATTTTGAAGCTTTTGTTCTCTGCCAGTACCTATCTGTGTTTTTTCAGGTCAAGGGAGAACGTGGACACTAGTGTTTCAGGCACTCTGGGACAATATCCTTCCATTAAAACTTCTTCATGAAATATACAAACTGAGGATGAGTATACAAAACAGAGGTTTGCTTCAAGTCTTTCATATGAGAAAAGATGGACCATTGTTCATTTGGTTCAATTAAAGGCACTTCCCCCCAAAAATGTAAGTAGATAATTTCCCAAAGTCCTTGAACACAGGAGAGGAGATCTCCACTCATCTATTTGTCAATCAATTTTGGTGTGTGTGTGTGTGCCTCTCAGACACACACATACACACGCGCACACATCCACACAAACACACGGCCCAATCTTTTCAACTCCTCAACCCAGAACTGCAGAGTATGGGCATAGCAAGCAATATCCTGCACAATACATCACTTAGGGACGCCTTCGAAGCCAGCTGTCAGAAAAATACTGCATTGCATTGGCCAATGTCAACTCCCCTCCGCAGCCATGGTAATCAACAAGGTTCAAACAGTGTTAGCATCATCAGGCTAAGGCCACAGCAGACACAAACACAACTCAAGAAAGGGCTATAGTGTGATCCCTATCCTTAATGCCCTTTGATTTTATGCTGGAGGCTATTTTTGTATCCTTCTTCATTAAATAGATGGCTATTCTCTCAAACAATCATCTGGAGGGCAATTGGGAGAGCACACGACCCTGCAGTGTAATAGACACACACGCACCCATACACACACACACACAGCGCCTTAAAGGGATAGTTCATGATTTTGGCAATGAAGCTCTGTATCTACTCCCCAGAGTCAGATAAACCCGTGGATACCATTTTTATGTCTCTGCGTCCTGTATAAATGAAGTTAGAGGTATTTTCACGAGACAATGCTAACTAGCATTAGCGCAATGACAACCTAACCCCAGCGGGACTCTGGACTTTTGCCCACTCGAAGGTAGTGCGCCATCCAATAAATTATAACTCATCACTGTTTCCTCTATATGAGAGTGGGCTGGCCTTCCTTAGCTCTTCGGAGACTAAGGAAGGCCAGACTAACTAAGGTTTTATTAATAAGGCCAAACTGAGACAGCTCCCATTTAACCTGTCCATCAGACAAAAGACAACTATTGCCTGTGCTCATATTACAGGGTTTGGTTGACTGTGCTTTAGGCCCCTACAGTTCCAGTTATCAACACCTTCCGCTTGGAATGAGCTACAAAAGGCCCTGAAGTTACAGGAGCTCATCCCTTAAAATGAGTTTAAAGGTAAGATAAACACTTTGATGGAAAATTAAGTGGGGGGCTGTCGATAATTTGAACCCTAGTTGCTCCACACCTCCCCAAACCATCTTGCTGCTCAATGTGTAAATGTATGCTTTTAAACTGTAGTGCTTTGTTTTTTTATGCTGTAAAAGTGTCGGAAACTTTGTGTGCTACTACTTCGGCCAGGTCTCTTGTAAAATAGATGTTTAATTATATTGAGACTAACCTGCTAAAATAAAATAAATAAAAGAACAGAAACTGGGTGAAGGCACAACATATCCCCATCGTCCAGCTTCCCGTGCCCTTTCTGCCTATGGGCCCTGGTCAAAAGTGATGCAGAGAATAGGATGCCATTGGAGATGTACACCTTCTCTCTCCTTTCCTTCTCACCCATTCAGCCACAGAGGTTATTAATATGGATATGATTGGATTCTATGCCCTACTTTTGAAGTTACACATTGACATTCGGGAGGAATTTTCCACCGCTTTGATGATCTTCACAGACCCCCTCCCCATCTCTTTCTCTATATTGTTTTAACGTTGTGCTCGCCGAAGCTTGCTTTTATATTTTCACTTCAAAGGGGAAGCCTATTTTCACAAGGCCGCAGGCTTTTGGATTGTTTCTGTGTAGTTGCGTGCACAACAAAACTTATCAATGATCATGCGTTTTTTTGGCATGTGAAAAAAAATAGGCTTTAAAGAGACTGCGATGCGCACGGTGCATTGCAATCGATGTGTGTATTTTTGAAAATCATTCAAGGTCGTTGTCTATGATAATCCCCATATTCAAATTGATCATCAGCCTTTGACAGAAAGTTGCTTGAAAAACATGATAACTGTCCATAGATCTTATCTGATGGACCAGGGCCTGTATGATAATAATCATAATCATAATTTGGGGGTGCTTACTGTATATAGTCTTGTTTCACTATATGTACAAGTGGGTAACCTATACAGGTGTGAGGTTTTTGACATTTCCCTCTCCCCCTGAGATCTCCTCGGAGAGGGTCAGGGAGTGTCAATATAGGATCAGTTTGGCTTTTTAGATCATGATACGATTATATGGGCGGGGGGCACCTGATCCAAGAGCCGAGATGCTTTTTGGTTTCTTGATTTTTCTTCTGTGTAAAGATTCTAGTTGCATGGATGGAAAATATCCCTACATTGCTGTTTGAATATGATAATTGTTCTATTCATTTAATTCAAACAGCAGTGCAGTTACCACCATATTGCTTTTCCTCTCGTTGATTACAATGTATTCAGAGTTAATACATCCCAGTGCTCCTTTGAGAAACATCACCTTCAACCTCGAAGTTAAATAATGTCCCCACTGATCAGCATATCTTTTGAATGTGAGGTTAATAACTACTTAGTATTAGAGAGAACATGCTTTACATACATCCTAACACCACACCCACACACACGCACACACACACAGACACACTAGCCATATGCCTCAGTGGCTCAACATTGGAATGTGCCTTTGACTTCTAATTATCTCAGAAGAAAAAAGATTCTCATCCAATTTTAATTTGGGTAACATCATTGGCATGCAGGTCTGTCTGAAATGCAAATGTCCTATAATTATGCCAACGTAAAAAAGGGACAAACTTGTCAACAGATGTGGTGGAATATTCATTCTCATATCTTTACATATCAGATGAGTATTTTTAATCACTCAAACGCATAATCACCCTAATCACACGAAGAGATAACAAAACGATTGTTATTCTCATCAGACTCTGTCTAAAACATACAGGAAAAGGTGAAGAGGACCTTTACTACCAGATGAGTGAACGTGTAATGAGGTGGAACCATTCTCATGAGATGACTAACCTTGCCAGAGGCCTGAGGATTTGGGTTAACTTCACGAGCTAATGACCAGCCTTGGCTATAGCTCAGCGAGCTAGTAGTCTTGTGACACGCGAGAGACCCTGATACGAACCATGGTTGGAACCATACTGAAACAGCCATTGAAACGCAGCTATTCAATATAAACTAATGTTCCAAATGTTTCAGAAGGGCCAGTGAGGTGTGTCCGTCTCTTACTCAGTTCAGGCCATCATTAAGATGTGCCATTATGTAGCCTGGTTGCATTTCAAGCTGAAAATGGACAATAAATGCTAAGCATTTCCTTGATTATTGATTGGCAGACTTGGATGATGTTGGTCCATTGTTTTGAGGCTGACAGAAACAGTAAAGACAGTGGCCAGGATTGGTGTAGCAGTTACTGTTGCTGTCGGCTTCAGAGCACATGTACAGGTGTACCTGATGTACAGATTCATTTGATCACTCTGTTGTTGCAGAGAATCCTCCTGCACAGCGGGAAATGTAAACTTGTATTAGAGGTTTAAAAAGGCGTCTAAAGTTTGTAATTTCCACTTTAAAAAGTGAAAAATTTATCAAATTAATTACAATCCACATAATAATTCACATTTCCTGTTACTGCAGGATTATTTCCCTACATGTACATTTTAGTCATTTAGCAGACACTCTTATGCAGAAGGACTTACAATAGTGAGTGCATACATTCCTGCTGTGAGAAACTGGTCAAATTAAGATATGACATATGCAGGTGTTGGCGTTTGAATTTAGTTCGCACCGTACCCATACTTTCCTGTCTCCCTTCACTATCTCTGTCTAGTAAAACTATTTTTAAATTTTTAAATACGTAAATGCGTTTGAGAGTGATGGTGATAGTGAAGGGAAGGGCCCGGCCATACGATCTCACAGTGGGTTACATCACGGAATGTTGCCACTACAACCAAAGTCACACCTGGTTGAGGAATCTCGAGAAGGCCACCGGCTTGTTCATCATGCTGACAGACCAGCAGGATTTAGCCGAGTGCCAATATACCCTCATACTGAATTCTTATTATTTTTTGGGACTGAATCACGCTCATTGTCTCCAATACTCCAAATGCCATACGTTTTTTTTTCACTTCTATAACTGACTACAATGTCTCCTAGAAGTTGGCGGTGTGAGGGGGAATCATTTTGATATCATGGATGGTCAGTCCTTGCATCCATAGCTCTGTCTATGCACTGAGGAGTGGTTACATTTCTAATGCCCCATCCCTCAGCTTTTTACCGAAACAGGGGCGTAGAGTATGCTTTATTATTGTTTCAACTGCTGCTTGCCGCTTTAATGTAGAATCTAGTGCGGGGAAGACTGGGACCAGAAATCAGCCCAGCATTTCTAACACACCGGGATATTTTTTTCCCTCCAGGCCCCCGTTATTAGCCAAATAATGATCATTTTGCGCAAAACCCCCAATTTAGACAAGCCAAATGGGCAAAAAAATGGCCCTATGGCCAGTCCGTCTCTGATGTGCTACAGCTTTCTCCAGGTGTATCTTACTTCATCTTACTAATGGTAGTGAATCTCCTTCTACACATACAATAAGAATGCAGTACTTTCCCCAAACAGAAAATGTATAAATAAATCAGCAGCAATAACAACATATGTAATATCCTCATCTCGTCTGTTTGGTGTTCTTGCGTTGGAAAATCAAAAAATCGTATTGACAAAATGCCAACAGCTACTATATGTTAATAAAGCCTCCTCAAAATGTAAATTAGTCAGAAATGTGTCTCTGCTTCGAGCACATCCTCAACACCTGTTTCAGTAAGTGTGCCTCTCTCTGCATGACGTTTACCATGGTTAACAACACCAAAAACAAAATAAATGGTGCAGAAAAAACAACATTTCATCTCTAGGCTTCCACCTGACGTTAGCTTTGGAGAAGCATTAATAGGCGAGGGCACAGGCCTCATTTACATATACTTCAATAAACCACACAAAATAAAAAACTGTCGGGATCAGCATTAATTCCAGCGCCGGATTACATAAGACACTGACTCGCAAAAGCCAAGGAATACTAAGAAACGCCTCTCCGCCAGTATCTCTGATGTCAGAAAGGGTTGGGAGAAATAACGTCCCGCAGTGCGATGTGCCAGCTAAGTAGGGCATGTCGGGAGCTGCCACCGCCAGCCCGCCTGCCTTCAGAACTCTCCTTTTGCAAGGGGGCGAACTGCTGCTTTCAAGCTCTCCCTCTGAAGACGATGCTGAGATCACAGAGTTGCGGAGATAAAGCGCCTGTGATTCTACTCCCCCACCTCCATCCCCTTCCCTCCTGCGCCCCACCCCCACTCGAGTCTCAAAATTAAACTTGAAAAGACAGACAGGGCAGCAGAGTTAATATGGAGCTGTGCTGCCCGGTCCCTGGCTGGTTGCAGTGCAATGACGAGCAGCCAAAGTTCAGCAGCACAGCCTTGAAGTCAGGCTGGTACCCAGTGAATGTAGCCAAGTTATCGTTACTCATTGTGTATTTATTATTACTTTTATTAATACGTGTTATTACTTTATTTTATTTTATTATTTCTCTTTTTTTTTCTTCTCTCTTCATTGTTCGGAAGGGCCCGTCAGTAAGCATTTCACTGTTAGCTACACTTGTTGTTTACGAAGCATGTGACAAATAAAATTGGATTTGATTGGATTGAGAGAGTTGGCCAGACCAGTCGCTGTATGCTTATGAAGGGAGTCTCGAAGAAAATGGTGGCCACTGGCAAGGCCACAACCAACACCACCTATATCATTTCAGCCCTTGCTAATATTACCATTGAATTGCTGTTCAAAACAAATTCTGGGGTACCAGTATTGCCTCAAGAGATTTTCCATCTTGCTTTGTTTGGACTGGCACCGTAGAAAATAGGTGAAATGCACTGCAATTTTACATCTAGGCATTGCTTTGTAGGTGTGTAGCCTTAGGAAATGTTGAATAACAGTCCAAAGAAAAGAAGCGCTCTCTCACTGCGCTTGCAGAGTATCACTTATTTATTGAATGCCGACGTTTCAGCCTCACCGACCGTCATCAGAGATCTTAACCAGTATTTCCTAACACATCGCCATGTCAGTCTTGGAAGGGGGAACGGACTCGGACTCACACTATTCCCCATGTCTTACAGCAGTGGCTTCATCAAGCGCAAGCTCTTGGCATACTCTGGCCGTGACGCTGCAACTACTGCTGTACTTGTGTTCACAGGAGAGAGAGATGGAGAGAGGGATAGAGAAAGGGAGGGAGTGAAAGGGAGATGGAGAATGAGAGAAAGGGAGAGGCCCAAGGCAGAGGGGGAGGCCTCTGCAAAAGAGAGGGCGAGTTGGACAGAGAGCCTTATCCCGGTAATGAATAGGGACGGTCAACAAAGCCACCAGCAAAAATCCTATCCCTCTCTCCCTCTGCTACAGTCATCTGTTAATGTTTGCCTTTTCAATTGTTTGCACAGTGATTTCCGATGGGAATACACTTCACAGCACTAGCCTCTCAGTTCTTGTTACACTCTTCAATTGGACAGTAGTACTGTTTTCCTGTTTTTAGGGACAATAGCTTTAGGCGATCTCAACATCACGGCCATCTTTACAGACTAGGTTTCAAAATGTGTATTTCTGTGGCATTACAGCTCTAGCATGGTCCCGTATCTCTTTGCGCTGTCATGCTAACGGCCATAGCACTAGAAACACAGAGGCAGAAAGGTTGACTGCATATTCAATTCAAATTGAAATCTCTCTTTTTAAAGTCATCCTCCCCCCCACCTTCCTCGACTTTTCCTAAATAAGTCTATTTAACGCAGGTATGTTCCGCAGAGCATCAAATCCTCTTGCAGAGTCACATGCAGGTAAGACGTTTTGATTTCTAGATATTATCAGAAAGAGCAGATTCCGAAGTTTCCAAAACACTGACCTTTGACAATAACTCTCAAGATTGAAGAGATTAGCTCTATTTCAAAATGTCACTTTTTCAGAGAATAGCCCCTGTTCCATGCACTACACATAATGAGCATGTGGCAGCAGGGAGCCTACAACAACTTCATGAAAATGCCATTGTGTTCTTTGAATTTATGTATTCATTTATTCTAATGTTATCAAATACCTCCACAAACACAACCAAATAGCATATACGATAGCATATATGAAATGTGCCTATTAGACTTATACTTGAATGTCTCAGTCAAAATGACCGCTCATTGGCTCAAAGCGGGGTCCCTGCTTTTCTAGTGATAGGAGTGCTACGGAGCACAAACAGTTCTGGGATTAGACTGCAATACCTCATTTTCCCTACTGATTTGGGAGCAATACAAAAATGATATCAAATAGAAAACAGTCCAATAGTTACAGTGTTCATAGAAAGACATTCACAGCGGGCATAGCTGCCTCGCTGCCTCACAGCTTGACACTTATGGGGCCAGCTAAGCTACTGGAGGAAAAGGAAGAGACAATAGATCGAGAGACTGAAAGAGAATGGGGAAAGGTGGAGAATTTCGTTACACTCAGGCTTCGGCTGAGTTTAAATCATAAGCTCCTAAGTGACTCCTGATAACATCAGCACAGTGGGAATCTGCCCAAGAGCCTGTCAGCAAGGAAGACGAAGAAGAAGAAGAAGAAGGGTAGGAGATAGAAAAAAAAATGACGATAATGATTCACTTCAAACACCACCCTGGGAGCATTAAGCCTTCCCACTACAGCTCAATGAATTTAGGAGAGAGAGACTGAGAGATAGAGAGAGACAGACAGAGAGCGAGACAGAGACAGAGAGAGAGACAGAGACAGAGTGCTGGAAAGCAAACAGCGAAGCTAAGAAAGATAGCATCAGTTGAACACTTCCTCTGGTGCGTGGAAGTCAAAAGGAAAGAAGAAAAAAATGAGCCACAACCACTTTAATATAAGCCATCTTTGGCATCTTCAGCATCTGTCGTAGGTAATAGTATTTCTTAAGAGGTCAACAGATGCTTGCGTTGTAACTACCTTGTGGTGGAATGTGGAAAACAAGCGTACTAGACTGAGCGAACAGAATGACACTTAGCAACACAGACATGTTCTTCAACCTTGACAGTGTTGATTGCTGGTTCGTCAAACATGAAACTCCTTGGAGTCTCCTTTATCTCAGCTCAAACGTAGGTTTTTAGTTTCTAACAACTTTACATCGCTCCTTGAATGTAACATATTTTCTAAATGATTCTCTTTTTTTATTGTGTAATACTAGATTACCGATTGCCTGTCCCTGACACTCATCTTTATGACAGGATAAAAGCATACGATTTCAGATTTTATTTTGATCGAAGACAACACATTGGGATTGGATCACTTTCAATGCAAACCAGCATACTTTATACAGGTACAGGCCAAGACAAATACTGATTGGTATACTTCAGTCTGCCTCAGAATGACAGGATGTCAGGAGGCAGAGACTGTGGGTTCAGCCCATCTGTGACAAATGGGCAATTCTACGGCGACAGAAAGACGCCAAGACTCTGACTTTTCCACTTTAAAAGGATGCCAAACAAAAACAATTGATTTCAAAGTTAAACAAACCATACAACTCAAGGACTTTCAACAGAACATTTGACAAAAACAGATTTAATCGAAAAACTGTGAAGAGTAACAGAATGACGTTTTCCAACAACTCTATCAAATACTGCATCTAATCCAAAGTAATATTCAAAGATGTCTGCATAAACAATGGGGTGTCAGATATGATATGACACCTTGACTTTGATCCAAATCTATTTTGGTTATTGAACTACAGTAAGTGCAGTGGATTAACACCCAGTAACAGAATGATGGTAGCAGAGTGACATCATTGGTCCAGCCCTGGTCGGTACTATACAGAAATGCATGGTGGTGTTTCCTGAATAGGTACACAAAGCTAGAACAATGATATTTCCTCCTTTGCATGGTTGGGTATTATTCTACACACTAGCTATTATTATAATGAGCTCAGACCCCAAATAATACCACATTTGGTTGGTCCGAAACGGACCAAATCTGTGCCAATCATAGACGTCTATGTTTCACAAGTTTGGACATCCCAGTACAACACAGTAGAGCACAGTACAGTACAATACAGTGGAGTTCAGTACAGTAAAATACAGTGGAGTTCAGTACAGTACAGTTTAGTAGACTATAAGCTAGTTTAGTACAGTAAAGTACAGTACAATACAGTAAATTATACTGTACTTTACTTGTGTGCTCTACTGTGCTGTACTAAACCATTATCTACTGTACAGTAAAGTACTGTACTTTATTGCACTGACCAATACTATACTCTACTGTAGTGTATTGTGCTGTTCAAACATGAAGCAGATGTCTATGATTGGTCCAGATTTGAACTGACCATATTTTCACTACTTTTCAATGTCCATGGATGTCCGGTGTCGGTCAGGGCTCAGTGAGTGAGAGGGCTGGCTACAGTACATGGAAAGAGAGGGGGCTCATGGGTAGGTGTCAGTGGTGACGGGGGAAAGATCTATACAGTTACATATTGGTATATTATTTGACGATATATCGTATAGTAACGTTTGACAATATCGCAATAGAATTGTTTGCGCTAGTTTGCTGTACCGGCACAAAAACTCCAGTATTTTTCCTTCATAGCTTGTTCTCCATCTTCTTTTTAAACAGGAAGCCAATTTGTTTTGGGCACTTTTAGTTCCATGACTGATCAAAGCTAGTTTTCTCATGGCTCACTCTTGTCCCTCCGCAGCAGACATGTGGTGAGCAATATGTTTGGAACATCGCATCGCAATAAATCACAGTATGGAATTGCAATACATATAGAATTGTGAGAATCGCACTACATATCATATTGGCATCTAAGTATCATCATAATATCGTATCGTGAGGTCCCTGGTAATTCTCAGCCCTAAGTGTCAATAAGAGCTGGAAGTGGTGACATTAACTGGAGAGAGAGTAGATAGACAGGGAGAGGAGAGAGGGAGGTGGTGTCCAGACTGTTTTCACACTCTTGGTTTGACCATGAGACAGAAGGAGAAAGTAAACAGTAATGGGCTGAACATAACAGTATGCTAGTGGAAGGGAGGACAGTAGAAGGTAACCCAACTGTGGTTTGAGACTACTATAAATTTTCATTGCAGCCATTTCAGTTCAGTCATTCTGTTACTGATTTGGTAACAGAATAACACACTATAATCACATAATAAATCATAAACCAAGTGTTATCCGCAAAAACACTATAACTAATTAGCAGGTCTACCTTTACAGTACGTGTTACTTCTGTGAACTTTCATCATCCTCCCTCCTCATGAAGGACAGAAATGAGAAAATATCTTAAAGATATGTGGTGTTTTGGTAACAGAATGACAAGACACTAGGCAATATTTTTTAAACTTACAGATGGCAAATCATTTTGGCAAAACTAAATATAAATGATATTAGTTGGTAGGGGGACATTACTTCAGCATTATTGTGTTTTGGTGTATTTCTAATACCCTTTAAGACTGTTTCTGCTGGATGTTTTCGAAGATCCATTTTCTATCTGTTTGACCAGAAATCAAAGCCTTTGCTTATTCCTCATTTTTAAGATGGAAAATGTAGAGACATTTATTTATGCCTTAATTTCTCAAAAGGTATTTACTCTTAGATGTCATTTGACACCCAATTTGATGTGCTCCTGTGAACTTCTCATGTCAGTGCTAATGGGTCTTTTTACATTAAAATTCCCAAATCTAGTGAAGGAAGTAGACCAGACACTGGTAAATTAGCCTGGTCCTAGATCCGTTTATGCGATGTAGAATAAAATAGAATAACTTTTAGCAGAAATGTAAATACAAGCAAGGCACTCAAACTCATTTACAGTAAAATAATTACACATGTACAGTACATTGGAAGGGGATATGCAGAGCAAAGTTTTGAATTGAGAAAATGTACGTTTGTAGCGTTCGATCTAATGTCCGCAGTTAGTATGGATATTGGAATATAGTCCCAGTCAAAATTCTCCCAGAGCTGTGTCACCCAGATCCACACTGAAGCTAATTTCTTAGCTAAGCTACCGCAGCTTTGAAAACAGGTTTCATGCAGCCCAAAGCTGAGGCTTTAGTCACACTGGTATGAGGTGCAGTTTGTAACATGCTATATTCTGTGGAAATCATTAATTCCTTGTCACAAAATGCAAACATTGCCATCTTTTGTGTCCACAAAATGCCAAACGGTTATACACCGAAACCCCATGAGGGACTGTATGCCTCCCAAATGGCACCCTATTCCCTATATAGTTCACTACTTTTGACCAGGGCCCATATTTCTGTGGTCAAAAGTAGTGCACTATATAGGGAAAATTTTGCCATTTGGGAGATCCATCCCGGCATCTGAACAAAGCTCTGCCTCGCACCCAGATGTTTATCAGCCAGGGCCCTTGGCTTTATGAGATAGTGCCGTAGCGTCGCGCCATAGTGGCATTACTACCATCCACGAGACCACGATGTAATTCCCTCTTTGCATATGCCAATGGGATACGATTAAGAATGCAAACTGCACCTCGATCTATCTCTCCCTATCAAACACACCCACGAGGCTCATTGTTAGGCACGTAATAAAAATGTTAATGTTCTATTGAGCCCCGATAAGGCCTACCGCCGCCCACCTAGGCTCTTCTGATGTGCTTGTCAGGGCTGCGGATCACTTTCACATAGGGGACGCTATCTGGCAGCATTCCAAATGGCACCCTATTCCTCATATAGTGCACTGCTTTTGACCAGGGCCCTGACATTTGGGATGCAACGGCTGCCATTGCCCAAACTGAGGAGCTATTGTTGCAAAGCCAAGTAGGAGATTGATATACCAATAAAAAAAGTGTAGCGAATTAAACCATATAGGAAGTCTCCACTTCCCCCTTCCTCGTGCCAATAAAAAATGATAGACAATCAGTTACCAGAGGGTGATGGTGATAATCCGATTAACAGGCAGGCTATTAAAAGAGGAGCGGAAGTAACCGTAGCAACATGCTACTGTTGAACACATGAGAGGGTGTGATGTCATGTGTTATACCATGGTTGAAAAGTGTTTCCCCTTGATTAGACTCTTATTGATAATCCTTTAACGGACAATCTGTCAAAAGGGGAGCGGTGCTACCGTTGAACACAGGGGAGGTGTCAATGTCACGTATACTCCCTCTCCGGTCTCTAGGTCACCCGGCTGCTGATTATCCCGCACACCTGTCACCATCGTCTCGCGCACCAGCGCCTCATCACACTCACCTGGACTCCATCACCTCCTTGATTGTCTTCCCGATATCTGTCACTCCCCTTGGTTCTTTCTTCAGGTGTTACTGACTCGGTTTCATGTCGGTGCGTTGGTTGTGGCTATTGTTTTGTTTATTTATTAAAACACTCACTCCCTGTACTTGCTTCCCGACTCTCAGGGCGCTCGTTACAGTCAAAGCATGCCAAAGAGGAAAAGTGTTCCCTCTTTTTTAATTTTTTTTATTTCACCTTTATTTAACCAGGTAGGCTAGTTGAGAACTCTTGATTTAACTCTTTATTAAATTACCAATTTGAGGCATCAGGGCGAAATACAAAAATCTATTTTATTTTATTAACTCTTATTTTACTAAGTACTAGGTTGACTAAGGACACATATTATTACAGCAACAGTTTGGGGAAGGATATCCAATATCCAAGATTGAGAACATTTGGGACAGTTTTTCAGACACAGATTAGGCAGAGTCTTGGACTAAAATGTGCTTTCAATTGAAAATATCCATTGAGAATGTTTTTTTACTCCAGGACTAGGACAGAAATGTTTAAAATTAATGTTTCATTTATTTAGACTGTGGGTCTTTAAGAAATGCAAGGAGGAACACACTGGATTTCTTGGCAGCCCACAAAGGTACGGACTGGTCCAAAGATTGAACAAGAGTGTGTGTTTTCGGTTGATTGGACGAGTGATAGCGCTATCTGTGGCTTCACAGGGAGCAGCAAATGTCAAATACGGCAAGATAAGCAGTGCTCAACCAGGCAGACTCCATGACCACTTTGTATTCAAATAGTTACATTTCTCTTACTACTCTCTCTGGAGATGGACCTGATGCAGCATGTGTGATTTGGAATCATAAGCTAACCCTCCTGTATTTCTCATAAAGTATCCTAGACCACAAATCTAGAATACTTAGGGTTTTGAAGTCTATTTCAGCATGTGGATAAACATATATGTTCATAGTTTTGTATATAACCGTGTAAATACATATTTATGAGAATAATACTATGTTGTGACTGTGAATGTGAATGTACGTACTTCAGAGCATCTCTGTCATACTCTTTGGTGAAACAATGTTAGCCTTGGGTGAGAAATGGGATATGGTTCTTCACAGTGACATTCATCCAAATGTTATAATAAATATTTTAAGCCCCAGTTCATAGCGTTTGTCTAAATTTAGTTAAGCTAAGACACCCACGGATACATTTCTTCAGGGGGTAGTCTCTAAATCGATGGTAGCCTGCGTATTATTTGTCTCATTATTATTAAGACAAAATAGATTTCAAGCCGCCAGACTGTCGGGGACACTAATGTAAAATCAAATTACGGGGTAACGAAGTTAAATAGCGTGCTTCGTTCGGCAGAGAACTCCCAAGTCTTGTGTTCTGATAGATATGAGCTACACAGCTCCACACACTTTCTATGGACAATTTTAGATCTTTCATTTTTATTTTGTAAGCTTTCTAAAGAAAATTGCGAGATATATTGGACACAAAACTAAATTGTCATTATTGGAAATCAGTCCTTAAATAATCAAGTAGCCTAAAGATTCTCAGAACTGCAGCTGGATCAAAGGCCCATCTGTCAATACAAGTCAAAAAAACTTTATTGAAGACTGTCACTTGCCCAGAGATAGAGATAGATAGAAAACAACACTGACTTGTTTCTTTGAATATGGTCATTGATGATGCTCACTTTCTTTTTCAAAGCCAAGCATCCATCTAAGGAACATAAGACAATGGGCAATGTTATGTCTACACCCACCTTTCTTCCAGACCCATATTTTTTTGTTGACCACCGGGCCCGGTTTTCCCCGGCGGTCCCCGTAGCATCCTCCTCATCTCCTAGTAGCCCCGCGGAAGCTGTATCTGAATCCTCCCCCTCCTCCAAATCCTCTCCCTCCTCCACATCCATCGTCTTGAGACGCTTAGGCGCTCTCTCGTATTCCCCTTCCTCGTATTCCTCAATGAGAGACATTGTTGATGAATAGCAACAATTTTTTGGTATTATATTAATTCAACACCTGAGAAATAAATCACAAAAAGCAGTCCGGAAAGTTGCATGCACGTGGCTCTAAAACAGAATGTCGACCAAGCGAACTAGAATTCTGACAGCTGTGCGCATTGACGGTAATGCCACCCTCCAATACGCCCCCTTCTTGTGCGTGCACGTTCACTCTTTTTTTCACATTGCAGATTTTCTTCCATTGGACAACCTATGCTTCTGTTCTGAATATAGTCGTTGATTGGCTATGGTGGTTAGGCGTAAAAAGCGAATATATGATAGAAGCTTCTGTATCGCGGAAGACGAGCCACAGTCTGTAGTCTACGTGCATACCATCAAAGAGTAGAACACTAGGCCTAATTAAAAGGTAAACAATGAAGCAAATGTATCCCATGACACTTCACATTTTAGTCATTTAGCAGATGCTCTGACTTACTGGAGCAATTATAGTTACGTAACCGACCTACCCAGTTAGCTCAGGAATTTCGAACCAGCGACCTTTTTAACAGCTAGGTGACCTGCCGCCCTACTTTCACATGCAAATAGCACTTCATTTCGATAGGCAATCCATAGGCTATTGGTCAAGTACTATTCTGTTATTACTATGTACTAGTACAGTAGTATTAGACTTAGAACTACACAATGAAGAAAACAGTCTAGTTGTTTCAACTAATTATTAAGTAACTGGATCCACGTGTTAGGCCTACCTGAACTTAAAAAAATATTTGGAGCAAACTTAGCTCCCAAATGTATTTGGGAATCTTACCTAAAAAGGCTGTGGAACCAGCAGGGTTGGAATAATGCAGGGGCTTACCGGGGCTGAAGCCCCTGGGCCCAGGCCAGTGGGGGGCCCAAGAGGTAACACTTTTGTATTTAAGTAAACAAATATATATATATTTGTATATATATATATATATATAGTACCAGTCAAAAGTTTGGACACAGCAAACATTCCAGGATTTTTCTTTATTTTTACTATTTTCTATAATTGTGAGGACACCAAACAATGAAATAACACATATGGAATCATGTAGTAACCAAAAAAGTGTTAAACAAATCAAAATATATTTTATATTTAAAATTCTTAAAAGTAGCCACCCTTTGCCTTGATGACAGCTTTGCACACGCTTGGCATTCTCTCAACTAGCTTCATGAGGTAGTCACCTGGAATGCATTTCAATTAACAGGTGTATCTTGTTAAAAGTTCATTTGTGGAATTTCTTTCCTTCTTAACCCTTTCATGCATGAGTTCCAAATATCTCTAACGGTCGTACCAGCGTGAGTTTTTTAATCCACGTGATGTTAGAACGTTCCCTCCATTCCAGAATGTGATTGTTACACAACAGTACATTTAATCCGCGCTGCCCTTAAACCAAGGAATTTAGACAGCTTTTATTTCAACCTCAATTTCAAATTATTTTCTAACAAGTTTTTATTTTCTAAGAACAGTTTGAATTGAGGTGTGTTCCGCCTCCGCATTCATTTACATAAAAATAGTCATTTTTACTTTTGCGGACAACTTCTTTTTTGGGACATTTCTGACCCCGACAAAATTCCCCAAGCACTTCCCAATTGTTTGTGCAGTTCAAGTCTGCAGACATTTGCGCTTCTTCTGTCAGAACAGGATCTGCACACGTGTTCACATTTTCCACCTGTTGCCCGCATCGCAGTCATTGTTGTTTTAGTTACTAATAATAACTTTGGAAATGTGTGTGTTTCTATCAAAGTAAGTGCCTTATCACGTTGTAATAGTTTCTGTATGTCGTTTCTATTGTAGCTTACTGTATGTGTGGAGCATAATCTATTTGTGTATATTCCGTATAACCGCGGACACGTGGCTGTGATTGGGAGTCTCATAGGGCGGCGCACAATTAACCCAGTGTTGTCCGAGTTTGGCCAGTGTAGGCCATCATTGTAAATAATAATTTGTTGTTAAATGTCTTGCCTAGTGAAATAAATAAAAAATATGACCATGGTTTATTTATTTGGTCTATTCAGCATAGCTCTGTTCTGCCCTGCCCTGCCCCCTTGTGAAGCTCAAAAGGTAGTTTCTTATTGTCATAACTCAAATTTGTGATTTTGTCAATGCAATATACTATTATTTATAGCAGTGTTTATTATGTTACTTCTTTGTAATATTGTTTTATTGCTATATCCTTATATTGTATTTTAGTGAATAATTCCTCTTTATTCTGTACTTTCAGAAACCACAAACAGTCTCATAACTGGAGCTGGAGCTGGACATCTTTAGAGCTGAAGATTGAGGCCAGCTTTAGAATGCTAGCGTACACTCCTTAACACTTTTACTGGATGGAAACACAGCAAGAAAACACACAGGCCAATATGAAATAGTCGTCTATTTTATTGCAGTATTCGTGGTTGGTTCAACAACAACTTGTTTTACTAGACGGGAAAAAACTGAATATGCATAACCCATATTTAATATTCATGCAGTGACTGAACATCAACTGCATTTCCACCCCCCTCCCCCTCTAAAGACATTGTATCACGGCAGGTCACCTGTCAAGTCAGTCAGTCACTTATTGCTGCAGATGTGCTCAATAATGCTTGAGCATATGATACTGATCAAAGCATGGTGAAATACATAGAGGTGTATCACAAGCTAAACACATGTATTTTGTCAACTTCCTCTGCTTACTTCCCCTGGTGCCAGACAGGCAGACTTTGCAGTGCCTCCGTGTGTCACTACCTTGAGCAGTAGTTTGAGGGACTTTGCAGGGAAAATGCCATGCAGTGAGGCGTAGGGTATGGTCCGCAACAGGGCGACCCCCAGCGGATCGGCGCCGAGGAGTGTGGTGCTCCTCCAGCAGCTCTCTCATGTGGTTCTCTCTATACTTTTGGTAGGTAATTACTTTACCTATGAGGGAGTGGGGAGGATGAGGAAAGGGAGAGGATGATGAGGCAGTTGGTAGGTGGGTGAGATATTGTCACTATAATTGCATAATGTATTTGTATGTGAACTGTACATCCAATTACCAAAAATACCTTGTTCAGGATTCATCTCACCTGTTAGTTGGCAGTGAACTATGCTGCCGTTGAGGGCAGCAGTGTCGATCAGATGGGAAAATGTCTTCTTATACCACTTGGTCGATTTCCGAGTGCATTCCACAAAGCATTCCACAATGTCCGCCTTATACCACGGCCCCCATTTTAAGGTTATAATCAAGCACACAGTCTGGTTTGATTTTTCTCTCTCCCGTCAGGTGGCCCATCTTCCCTGAGGCCGACATGGTTGCTGTATGGACAGTGGAGAGGACATGGACGGCTCGCTTGTCATGCCACTTTACTGCCAGCTGTTGACCGTTCTCCTTGAACTCCACCTCTCTCTGTATCTTCCTGCATCCGAATGCCGACATCCCCTTCCTGTTCCAACTTACTGTGCCACGGGCACCTGTGCTGGTGGAGAGCAGATGCTGGAAGAGTGTGGGACTGCTGTAACAATTGTCCATGTACAAAGTATGTCCCTTGCCGAGATGAGGAGCCAGCATGGTCATCACCAAACCCCAAGCCCCTCCTAATGTTAGATGTCAGCGGTGGACCCTTTGTAAACTATAATGGCAAATCCTGTCTTCACGTCACACATGACAAAGAACTTGACCCCAAACCTGTGCCTTTTGGAGGGAATATATTGACGGAACGCCAGCCAACCTTTCCATAACATCGGGAACTCATCAATGCATAGGTCCTTGTATGGCACAAAGACCCGACCAAATGCTGATGTCAGGCTGATAAGAACATTTCTTATTTTGTATAATGGGTCACTTAGGATGGCAGTAGCATTGTTGACGAAATGCAGGCATCGCAGCAGAACTAGGAAGCGGTCTTGGGAAAAGAGGGTGGCAAAGAAGGGAGTTGCAAACATAGGATCTGTGCTCCAGTATTCTCTTAGGGAGTTCTTCTTTACTACCCCCATGAGGACTGTCACCAAATCAAAGTTTATTTGTCACGTGCGCTGAATCCAACATGTGTAGACCTTACAGTGAAATGCTAACTTACAGGCTCTAACCAATAGTGCAAAAAATGTATTAGGTGAACAATGAGTAGGTAAAGAAATAAAACAACAGTAAAAAGACTATAAAAAGGCTATATACAGTAGCGAGGCTATAACAGTAGCAAGGTTACATACAGACACCGGTTAGTCGGGCTGATTGAGGTAGTATGTACATGTAGATATGGTTAAAGTGACTATGCATATATGATGAACAGAGAGTAGCAGTAGCGTAAAAGAGGGGTGGGTGGGACACAATGCAGATAGCCCGGTTAGCCAATGTGCGGGAGCACTGGTTGGTCGGCCTAATTGAGGTAGTATGTACATGAATGTATAGTTAAAGTGACTATACATATATGATTAACAGAGAGTAGCAGCAGTGTAAAAAGAGGGGTTGGGGGAGGCACACAATGCAAATAGTCTGGGTAGCCAATTGATTACCTGTTCAGGAGTCTTATGGTTGGGGTAAAAACTTTTGAGAAGCCTTTTTGTCCTAGACTTGGTACTCCGGTACTGCTTGCTATGCGGTAGTAGTGAGAACAGTCTATGACTGGGGTGGCTGGGGTCTTTGACAATTTTTAGGGCCTTCTTCTGACACCGCCTGGTGTAGAGGTCCTGGATGCGGGATTAATTATTGTAACCTTTGTGTTTGGTGTAGACGAACGTGTTGGTTTATGTTTGTGATGTATTGGCCATGCGCACTACCCTCTGTAGTGCCTTGCGGTCAGAGGCCGATGTCGTGACGTTGTATTAGTTAATGTGACGACTACTGCTCATCGAATGATTAACGGTTTATAATTGCGTGATTAAATTAATCAGGCAATTATTAACTCATAAACCTGGGGCACCATGGGAAAATGTGTTTTATTGAGTTTCTGTTTCCCAAATTAACTCAAAGAATATCAGAATATCGTTTTAACAACAGTAATTAATTAACTAATGAATCAATTTCCTCTACAGTCTCATTCTGAACGTCGCATAATCCAGGAATCTACACAAACCCGGGTCCCACCAATGAGCTTGTACCACACCAATTTTAGTTGATTATTTATTTACTAGAAAGCTAAAATGATAATAAAAGATACACATACACAAAAACACAGTCTAGGCTATTGATTAGAACTTAGTATAAAGGGCCAAAACACTATGAAGCGTGTTACTAAAAATGGGGATTTCAAAAATAGAGAAAAAGAGAAAGTACATGAGAGAAACATACATTTGGGTGCATTTGTCAGCTATGCTTATTTTAACCCTAACCTTGCCCCGAACTGCTGCTCTTATGGGTCAGAATATAATGATGTAATTACGTGTGAAGGTCTCCGTGGATTCTCCGTGTGGACCGTTTAGGCTTCTCAATGACACACTTCTCTGGTGCAACTCTCTGGTTGTCCTCACCGATGTCAGTGTCCTTTTGGCTTAGTGGCCCAATTCCTCGCCCTTGTTCTGAAAGGGATCTTCAGAGGACAGCCAGCTCAGAGCTCATAGCGTAGGAATGGAAACAGTGTGGATACCACAATTCAATGGGAAGTAGAGGCCGGGTGGTCCGGCTTGAATTCACCCACTTGGACACAGCTACTCATCCGTAGCATGGGTAGAAAAATATGTCTTTGTCTTCAACTTTTTGTTGCGTTTTGGGTTGGTTGACTTTTCAGACCTTAGCTGCAGCACGGGTCACTTAGACTGATATGTTAACTCTTAACTCATATGTCTTATACCCTCGGGTCAGAAGTGGGCATAACCGCCTTTAGGGCAATTCTCTGGGAGTTTTTCTCTGTTTTTTTTCTCTAGATTTGACTCAAATCCAATTTTAGACAACTAACTTCACATTTCATCTTTACCAAAACATTCTCTTTTATTTGGACATTTTCCACACAACGTATAATGTATAAACATCAAGCATATACTAGGAAAACTCTTAACGTTATAATGTTTTTGTAATAACATTGTCCTTTAACCTTTAATAACAACACAAAAATGACATGTATTTTCATATTCCATCTATCGTCATTACCACCATTGTGGCTGACGGAAACCATTGTTCCAAAGTCCATTTATTGCATGTTTAATGTTCTGAGGCTGGTTCTCCATAGTGAGAGGACAAAGGAATTTTGTCTGTTGCCTAAGATTTACCCTGTTGGGGGTCGGAGATAATCTGTAGTGTTGTGGTCTCCTGTAACCTGACCTGATCAGGACAGTCATGACACCGAGCAATTGCCTTTACCAGGCAGTAATGCTCTCGGTGTTGCAGCTGTACAACCTTTTGAGGATCTCAGGACCCATGCCAATTCTTTTTAGTTTCCTGAGGGGGAATAGGCTTTGTCGTGCCCTCTTCACGACTGTCTAGTTTGTTGTTGATGTGGACACCAAGGAACGTGAAGCTCTTAACCTGCTCCACTACAGCCCTGTCGATGAGAATGGGGGCGTGCTCAGTCCTCCGTTTCCTGTAGTCCACAATCATCTCCTTAGTATTTTTGACCAAAGATGTTATAACAAAATGAGGTGACTAAGGGTTGACTTATTTTTTGGGGACTTCTGGAAATGAAGGGTGGGATGTGAACGATGGTAGACGACACACCCCATCAACATGCATACTATAAACAGACCAAATTCCTCTTGTCTTCTCTTATTATCTTTGGTTTCTGTGAGGGAATAAAGCATGGCTGCACGCTGAAACAAATCATCGTCGGATTACTTTTGATTTCTAGAAAGTCTTTTACTCAATTATTTCGATCAATGGTGAGCTCCTCACCCGTGATGTGATTAATTATACAAAGTAGTTGCTATTAGCTGATTCATATTGTAGTTTATGTCAGCCCGGGAGTTAGAAAATATGACTGCTTGTGTTGCATCAATCTTTCCTCAGTTAGCTGTAGGACAAATGTAGCCTACATTTTTCCAGTTAGGATAATTGTGTTATGCTATAAATACTTTTGTGAATATCTGAACATTGCATCCAAAAATAAACTGCTCACATTCTGGACATAACTTTGTAAGGACTGTGTTTGTGTAAATAGTTTCTGAAAAAAGCGTGGCCAGCTCAAATGCTGATCGTTGCATCTTTCGAAACTGTCCGTTCTAAATTACCATTCTAAATAAGCGTTCTGATCACACAGGTGTGATCGTACGCTTCAGGGACCACTGTAGAACGATCACACCCGTGTGATGGTACGTGTGAAAGGGTTAATGCCTTTTCAGTTGTGTTGTGACAAGATAGGGTTGGTATACAGAAGATAGCCCTATTTGGTAAAGACCAAATCCATATTATGGCATGACCAGCTCAAATAAGCAAAGAGAAAACACAGTCCATCATTACTTTAAGACATGAAGGTCAGTCAATTTCAAGAACTTTGAATGTTTCTTCAAGTGCAGTCGCAAAAACAATCAAGCGCTATGATGAAACTGACTCTCATGAGGACCGCCACAGGATAGGAAGACCCAGAGTTATGTTGATTAAAGTTACCAGCCTCAGAAATCAGCAATTAACTGCACCTCAGATTGCAGCCTAAATAAATTAATCACAGAGTTCAAGTAACAGATACATCTCATTATCAACTTTTCAGAGGAGACTGCATGAATCAGGCCTTCAAGGTCAAATTGCTGCAAAGAAACCTCTTTATTTCATAGTTTTGATGTCTTCACTATTATTCTACAATGTATATACAGTGGGGCAAAAAAGTATTTAGTCAGCCACCAATTGTGCATGTTCTCCCACGTAAGAAGCATTTCAAGGTCCTGGAGTGGCCTAGCCAGTCTCCAGATCTCAACCCCATAGAAAATCTTTGAAAGTTGAAAGTCTGTGTTGCCCAGCAACAGCTCCAAAACATCACTGCTCTAGAGGAGATCTGCATGGAGGAATGGGCCAAAATACCAGCAACAGTGTGTGAAAACCTTGTGAAGACTTACAGAAAACATTTGACCTCTGTCATTGCCAACTAAGGGTATATAACAAAGTATTGAGATAAACTTTTGTTATTGACCAAATACTTATTTTTCACCATAATTCGCAAATAAATTCATGAAAAATCCTACAATGTGATTTTCAGGATTTTTTTTCTCATTTTGTCTATCATAGTTGAAGTGTACCTATGGTAAAAATTACAGGCCTCTCTCATCTTTTTAAGTGGGAGAACATGCACAATTGGTGGCTGACTAAATACTTTTTTGCCCCACTGTATATCTGAAGGAAATATATACTGTATAAATTAGATTTACAGTATATGTTTTATATTTTTCACTGCAACCGCCAACCACAGGAATACTCAGGAGCCCGCTCTCAATGAGTGTAGACAGCCTTCTGCCACTTTGCTAATCATCAGATTGGGGAGTAGAGGAGGTAGGGGGCCATGTGGGTAACTGGTGGACCCTGCCTTGATTGGGTAATTGATTCATCATTTAAAAAAAGCATAATACATAAATGTCTGCATTGAATTGCTTCTTGGTGCACTGATTTGTTTACAGAAAATGATGGTGTGCCATGCAGGGGATTTCTTAATCTCACCCTGGGAGGGAACCTGTTACACACACAGTGCTTTTAACATACAATAATCCCAATTTACATATTTGACACATATGATTACATTGTGCATGTTCATTTATACAATAATTTGTATTTAACATTTCCTCAACAGGGATTTGAACTCACAACCTCTTGGGTCATGACATTCCGATCTTCCTGGTATTATCACTTAATCTGACTATTATCTCATTATTGACCATTCTCATCGACGGGGCTGGAGTGGAGCAGGTTGAGAGCTTCAAGTTCCTTGGTGTCCACATCACCAACAAACTTGAATGGTCCAAACACACCAAGACAGTCATGAAGAGGACTGAGATCATCAAAAACAGCTGCACCATCGAAGGCATCCTGACTGGTTGCATCACTGCCTGGTATGGCAACTGCTCGGACTCCGACCGCAAGGCACTACAGAGGATAGTGCGTACGGCCCAGTACATTACTGGGACCCAGCTTCCTGCCATCCAGGACCTCTATACCATAACTTGTCAGAGGAAGATAAAAACTTTTTTTTTTAATTGTCCGACTCCAGCCACCCTAGTCATAGACTGTTCTCTCTGCTACAACATGGCAAGCTGTACTGGAACGCCAAGTCTAGGTCCAAAAGGCTTCTTATAACAGCTTCTACCCCAAGCCATAAGACTCCTGAACAGCTAATCAAATGGTTACCCAAACTATTTGCATTGTCCCCTGCCCCCACTCCCTGTTTTACGCTGCTGCTACTCTCTGTTTATTATCTATACATACTCACTTTAACTCTACCTACAGTACATGTACATATTATCTCAATTTCCTCAACTAACCGGTGCCCCTGCACATTGACTCTGTACCAGTACCCCCTTTATATAGCCTGTTACTGCTATTTTACTGCTGCTCTTTAACTATTCGTTATTTGAATTTGAATATTTTATTCGATTTTTTACTTAACACTTATTTTTTCTTAAAACTGCATTTTTGGTTAAGGTCTTGTAAGTAAGCATTTCACTGTAAGATTGTATTCAATGCATGTGACAAATACAATTTGATTTCATTTGATTTTCTGGCTTATAAATTATTTATGTACCCATTGATTCTTGAAGAATATAACAGAAGACAAAATATAAGCTTGTTCTACTCCGATTGTTTTAAGCAAAGTAAATGTAAACTAACACTTTATAGCTTAAAAACCTGGTTAAAACTACAGTTGAAGTCGGAAGTTTACATACTTTGGTTGGAGTCATAAAAAAAAAATTCAACCAATCCACACATTTCTTGTTAACAAACTATAGCTTTGGCAAGTCGGTTAGGACATCTACTTCATGCATAACACAATAAATTTTTCCAACAATTGTTTACATACAGATTATTTCACTTATAATTAATTGGATCACAAATCCAGTTGGTCAGAAGTTTACATACACTAAATTGACTGTGCCTTTAAACAGTTTGGAAAATTTCAGAAACCATGGGACACCGCAGCCATCATACCGCTCAGGAAAGAGACACATTCTGTCTCCTAGAGATTGTAACGTTCTGGGTGTCGTGAGTGGGAAGTCAGGCGCAGGAAACAGAGAGTTCAATACAATGCTCTTTTAATGCACAGACGGTGAACAACGTTCACCCCACAAAACACTGGGTGCTCAAAACAAATGCCCCAGACACGGGGGACGAAAACTGTCCAGCAAACTCCACGAACATAAACCAACACGTTCGTCTACAATCCCGCACAAAGAAACGGGCGGGCCGGCTGACTAATAAAGCCCAACTAATTACAACAAACTCAAAACAGGTGTAACCAATAAACACATAAGGAGGGGGAGGAAAGAATCAGTGGCAGCTAGTAGGCCGTCGACGACGACCGCCGAGCGCCACCCGAACGGGAAGGGGAGCCACCTTCGGTCGAAGTCGTGACAGAGATGAATGTACTTTGGTGCGAGAAGTGCAAATCAATCCCAGAACAACAGCAAAGGACCTTGTGAAGATGCTGGATGAAACAGGTATAAAAGTATCCATATCCACAGTAAAATGAGTCCTATATCGACATAACCTGAAAGGCCGCTCAGCAAGGAAGAAGCCACTGCTCCAAAACCACCATAAAAAAGCCAGACTGCGGTTTGCAACTGCACATGGGGACAAAGATTGTACTTTTGGGAGAAATGGCCTCTGGTCTGATGAAACAAAATATAACTGTTTGGCAGTAATGAACATGGTTAAGTTTGGAGGAAAAAATGGGATGCTTGCAAGCCGAAGAACACCATCCCAACAGTGTAGCACGGGGGTGGCAGCATCATGTTGTGGGGGTGCTTTGCTGCAGGAGGGACTGGTGCACTTCACAAAATGGATGGCATCATGAGGTAGGAAAATTATGTGGGTATATTGAAGAAACATCTCAAGACATCAGTCAGGAAGTTAAAGCTTGGTCGCAAATGGGTCTTCCAAATGGACAATGACCCCAAGCATACTTCCAAAGTTGTGGCAAAATGGTTTAAGGACAACAAAGTCAAGGTATTGGAGTGGCCATTACAAAGCCCTGACCTCAATCCCATAGAATATTTGTGGGCAGAACTGAAAAAGCGTGTGCGAGCAAGCAGGCCTAGAAATCTGACTCAATTACACCAGCTCTGTCAGGAGGAATGGGCCAAAATTCACCCAACTTCTTGTGGGAAGCTTGTGGAAGGCTACCCGAAACATATGACCCAAGATAAAAAGATTTAAGTCAATGCTACCGAATACTAATTGAGTGTATGTAAACTTCTGACCCACTGGGAATGTAATGAAATAAATAAAAGCTGAACTAAATCATTCAATTTACTATTATTCTGACATTTCACATTCTTAAAATAAAGTGGTGATCCTAACTGACGTAAAACAGGGAATATTTACTAGGATTAAATGTCAGGAATTGTGATAAACTGAGTTGAAATGTATTTGGTTAAGGTGTATGTAAACTTCTGACTTCAACTGTATAATTTTGTATCATGCATGGTGAGTCTTGCATCCATAACTCTGTATCAAGGCACACAGCGAGACCCAGATGCAGACACAGGAGGCAGATGGTTGGAGTCTTACAATGTTTATTAATCCAAAAAAAGGGGTAGGCAAGAGAATGGTCGTGCACAGGCAAAAGGTCAAAACCAGTTCAGAGTCCAATAGGTACCGAAGGGCAGATTCAAGGTCAGGGCAGGCAGGATGATCAGGCAGGTGGGAGAGTAGTCCAGAGTCAGGCAGTGGTCAAAACCAGGAAGACTAGCAAAAGAGAATAGAAAATGAGTAGGGGGAAAAACATGCTGGTTGACTTGACTAAACATAGAAGACGAACTGGCACAGAGAGACATGAAACACAGGGATAAAAACACTGTGGAAAAATAAGTGACACCTGGAGGGGTTGGAAACAATCACAGGGACAGGTGAAACACTCTGCCTATGAATTTGAGAGTGGTTACGTTTCTTCAACCCCGTCCCTCAGCTTTTTACCAAAACAGAGGCGTTGAAAATTCTTTGTTATTATTTCTACTGTTGATTCCCCCTTCAAGGACCTTCTGTTCCATACCAAGGAGCCAAGAAGAGTAGGAGAAGCGGTAGGGAAGGTAGCAACAGCAGAGTGAACAGCTAAGGATAAAAGCTTTCAGCATCAATCTTTTAAGCTTTGTGGTGGTTTGTGCTTTGGAATGGCTGTGTTTAGAATGTGCAAAAGGTAACAAAAAGTTGTGTGGTGTCAATTGATTTTCTGTCTCCATTTTCTGGGACTGTATGAGAAGAAAGGCAAAGATGAACACAGGACAGTTCTGTTCAGAGTACTTTCCTCTATTTTTCATCAAGATTTTCTCTCACATCTGTGGATACTCATCTTGTCAACTAGGTTGAAACAAAAACTCTCGTAGCCAAGTCTTTATCTACCTAATGATGCATTCTACTATGCTCTTTTCCTTTCTCTTATTAGGATATTGCCACTTCTCTGTTTCTTTCCTTTTCTCTCTTTCACCTCTGCTGGACAAGGAACCCTCTGAAAATCAGCAGTTCTACTGAAAGGGCCTCCAGTTGTTCACGTAAAATGAATGAATGAAATAAATCGCCTTGAGAACAAAAAAAAAATCACATTTCCACGGACTCGAGGGAACATTCCTTCTTTGCATTCATGACCTAACACCATTTTCATGGAGCTATGGTTCATTTGAGTAACGACAATGATTTACTACAAGATATGAATTGGAATTTGTGCTCACCTGGGTGAGAAATGGTCAATTAAGTATAGTATTTATTTATTGTATTGATGTTTAAAGATTTGATTCATCTACATTTTTTGTCAACTTTTGTTTGTCAATGTTTCTGGGTAGAATTCTCCTCAAGCTGCTAGTTAAATGTCACTAGAAATATGAGATAAGCTGTTCCTCAATTCCATAATATTATCCTCAGTACTGCAATGGAGAGATAAAATAAACATTCAGTCCAAAAAGTCTGCAAGATCTCTTATTGAGATGTTACCAAATATTTGGTCGTACACGTTTTAATTTATCCCTCATGAAATCTGAGGTAATAATAATAATATGATGATGATGATATTGCACTTTACTTTTATGGTATCAAATAGTTTCTTGGTATACACTACCAGTCAAAAGTTTTAGAACATATACTCATTCAATGGTTTTTCTTTATTTTTACAATTTTATACATTGTAGAATATTAGTGAAGACATCAAAACTATTAAATAACACATATGGAATCATGTAGTAACCAAAAAGGTGTTAAACAAATCAAAATACATTTTATATTTTATATTCTTCAAATTGCCACCCTTTGTCTTGATGACAGCTTTGCACACTCTTGGCATTCTCTCAACCAGTTTAATCAGGAATGCTTTTCCAACAGTCTTGAAGGAGTTCCAACATATGCTGAGCACTTGTTGGCTGCTTTTCCTTCACTCTGCGGTCCGACTCAACCCAAACCATCTCAATTTGGTTGAGGTCGGGGGGATTGTGGAGGCCAGGTCATCTGATGCTGCACTCCTTCTTGGTAAAATATACCTTACACAGCCTGGACATGTGTTGGGTCATTGTCCTGTTGAAAAACAATTTATAGTCCCACTAAGCCCAAACCAGATTGGATGGGATATCGTTGCAGAATGCTGTGGTAGCCATGCTGGTTAAGTGTGTCTTGAATTCTAAATCACAGTGTCACCAGCAAAGCACACCCACACCATAACACCTCCTCCTCCATGCTTTACAGTGGGAAATACAAATGCGGAGATCATCCGTTCACCCACACCGCATCTCACAAAGACACGGCGGTTGGAACCAAAAATCACACATTTGGACTCCAGACCAAAGGACAAATTTACACCAGTCTAATGTCCATTGCTTGTGCTTCTTGGCCCAAGAAAGTTTCTACCTCTTATTGGTGTCCTTTAGTAGTGTTTTTTTTGCAGCAATTCCACCATGAAGGCCTGATTCACGACGTTTCCTCTGAACAGTTGATGTTGAGATGTGTCTGTTACTTGAACTCTGTGAAGCATTTATTTGGGCTGCAATTTCTTAGGCTAGTAACTCTAATGAACTTATCTTCTGCAGCAGAGGTAACTTTGGGTCGTCTATACCTGTTGCGGTCCTCATGAGAGCCAGTTTCATCGTAGCGCTTGATGGTTTATGCGACTGCACTTGAAGAAACTTTCAAAGTTCTTGAAAAGTTCCACATTGTCTGACCTTCATGTCTTAAAATAATGATGGACTGTCATTTGTCTTTGCTTATTTGAGCTGTTCTTGACATAATATGGACTTAGTCTTTTACCAAATAGGCCTATCTTCTGTATATTACCCCACCTTGTCACAACACAACTGATCGGCTCGAACACCTTAAGAAGGAAAGAAATTCCACAAATAAACTTTTAAGGAGGCACGCCTGTTCATTGAAATGCCTTCCAGGTGACTACCTCGTGAATCTGGTTGAGAGAATGCCAAGCGTGTGCAACGCTGTCATCAAGGCAAAGGGTGGCTATTTGAAGATTCTGAAACATAAAATATATTTTGATTTGAAAAGAAAAACCCTTGAATTAGTAGGTGTTCTAAAGCTTTTGACCGGTAGTGTACGTATCTAAGACAGGAAAGAATATGAAAAGAATATGCACTCTTATGTCTTGCTTTCAATGTAAAGACTGAGTATTTTGCTCTTAAATGTAAGAACTTTGTCTTTGATACAGGTCTACACCAAAAGTCTTTATAATATTACATACTTCGGAATCCCTTTACAAAATTCCACCTACAACAGCGTGCTTCTCTTAGAACTCCAGTGAAAGTACGCTGTAAGCCTGTGCCTGTGAAGTGAGGGCAGTATATCTCCCAGCCAGAGATGAAAAGATGATTTAATAATCTCAAGGTCAGAGTCAACTCATCTGACATCTCTCCTTTTCTAATGTGCCAGGATACAAATGTGCCCAGACACACTGGGGCACACAAAATATACCATATTCCCTATATAGTGCACTACTTTTGACCAGAGCCCTATGGGCCCTTGTAATAAAGTAGTGTACTATAAAGGGGAAAAAATTGTGCACTACTGTATATAGGGAATAAGGTGCCATTGGGACACCACCACTGAGTAGACTACAGCGCCCTTCGCTTTCACTTCAAAGGGGGTTTTAATTGATTCACCATGAAAATAGGTAGTTTTAGCCCTCATTCCCTTCAATAATTGAAATAAAAACAGAAACTATGAGGGTATGTACTGTATGCTATGTAAGAAAATTAAATAATGTAAATGCAGGCACACCCACACACACATAGACACACACACACAGTTGAAAATGTTTCAGAGGCTATGCAATGTTTCAGAGACTACGAATCATAAAACACTGTTACTGGCCTCTAAAGAAAAATCTGTATTCAAAAGTTATTTACAAATGTCCTACTGCTTCACCAACCCTACTCACGGATCCAGAAGTATAAATAGGCATTACACAAGTTTCCTATCGAACTATGCCCTGCGACGAACCATCAAACAGGAAAAGCGGCAATACAGGGCTAAGATTTAATCATACTACACCGGTTCAGACGCTCGTCTGATGTGGCAGGGCTTGCAAACTATTACAGACTACAAAGGGAAGCACAGCCGCGAGCTGCCCAGTGACACGAGCCTACCAGACGAGCTAAATCGCTTCTATGCTCGCTTCGAGGCAAGGAACACAGAGGCATGCATGAGAGCATCAGCTGTTCCGGACGACTGTGTGATCACACTCTCCGTAGCCGAAGTGAGTAAGACCTTTAAACAGGTCAACATTCACAAGGCTGTGGGGCCAGACGGATTACCAGGACGTGTGCTCCAGACATGTGCTGACCAACTGGCAGGTGTCTTAACTGACATTTTCAACATGTCCCTGATTGAGTCTGTAATACCAACATGTTTCAAGCATACCACCATGGTCCCTGTGCCCAAGAACACAAAGGCAACCAGACTAAATGACTACAGACCTATAGCACTCACGTCCGTAGCCATGAAGTGCTTTAAAAGGCTGGTAATGGCTAACATCAACACCATTATCCCAGAAACCCTAGGACCCACTCCAATTGGCATACTGCCCAAACAGATCCACAGATGATGCCATCTCTATTGCACTCCACACTGCCCTTTCCCACCTGGACAAAAGGAACATCTATGTGAAAATGCTATTCAATGACTACAGCTCAGCATTCAATACCATAGTACCCTCAAAGCTCATCACTTAGCTAAGGATCCTGGGACTAAACACCTCCCTCTGCAACTGGATCCTGGACTTCCTGTCGGGCCGCCCCTAGGTGGTGAGGGTAGGTAGCAACACATCTGCCACGCTGATCCTCCACACTGGAGCCCCCCCAGGGGTGTGTGTTCAGTCCCCTCCTGTACTCCCTGTTCACCCATGACTGCATGGCGAGGCACGACTCCAACACCATCATTAAGTTTGCAGACGACACAACAGTGGTTGGCCTGATCACCGACAACAAACGAGACATCCTATAGGGAGGAGGTCAGAGACCTGGCCGTGTGGTGCCAGGATAACAACCTCTCCCTCAACGTAACCAAGAGTAAGGAGATGATTGTGGACTACAGGAAAAGGAGGACCGAGCACACCCCCATTCTCATCGACCTGGGCTGTAGTGGTGCAGGTTGAGAGCTTCAAGTTCCTTGGTGTCCACATCACCAACAAACTAGAATGGTCCAAACACACCAAAACAGTCATGAAGAGGGCTGAGATCCTCAAAAAGTTCTACAGCTGCACCATCGAGAGCATCTGGTTGCATCACTGCCTGGTATGGCAACTGCTTGGCCTCTGGTCGCAAGGCACTACAGAGGGTAGTGCGTACAGCCGAGTACATCACTGGAGCCAAACTTCCTGCCTTCCAGGACCTCTATACCATGACGTGTCAGAGGAAGGCCCTAAAAATTGTCAAAGACTCCAGCCACCCTAGTCATAGTTTTGTATTCAGGACATAAAGTTAATTTCTTTACCATATTTTGTTTCAGTTTTACTTTACCCACTTACTGCAAACAGGATGTATGTTTTGGAATATGTATTTATGTCATTTACAAATCATGGTCAACACTATTATTGCACACAGAGTCCATTCAACTTATGTGACTTGCTAAGCTCATTTTACTCCTGAACTTATTTTGGCTTGCCATAACAAAAAGGTTGTAAACTTATTGACTCAAGACATTTCAGCTTTTCTTTTTTTTTTTCTTTTTTTTTTAAGAAACACATCCATTCCAGATTTGTACATTTTTATAACAGATATTTTCTTAAAAGTAAAGTACATACACTGTATGTGTGGGAATGTTTCCAATGGTATTCGGCCACTTTAAGCAGTTGATTCCAATCGCTGGGATCTTTTTATACATTAAGTTGAATGCACAAAATTATTTCCAAACCTCCATTTATCACAGTAGCCAACATTTACGATTTCATTTAAAAAGCGAAGGCTGAACAATTTAAGAGGAGGATAGAGATGATTCTGTGCCATAACATTTTTCAAATTTTGTATCACATCACACCTCGGTCTTGAGAAAAATGTAAAGGTTTCTATGGAAACACTCCAGCTAGACAATATTTTGCAGCAGTGCAAAGTTTAGGACACATGTTGCATTGTAGAGGCTTCATTTCTCCAATAACAGTGCGTGACTGACATTATCCAATAAGAATAAGGTCAGAGTCCCAAATGGCACCCTAATTCCCTGTAGTGCACTACTTTTGACCAGAGCCCTATAGACCCTGGTCAAAAGTAGGGCACTATTTAAAGAGTATAGGGTGCCTTTGGGATGTAGTCTGCATGTGAATCAATGATGTGGAGCTGACTGCTCCCTGTTGCTACATGATAACAGGTTTACTGGTTACAGTTTGGGCATTCCATATTCAATATTTAGCCTGTGGAACAGTCCCAATATACACCAGCGTTGATCTTGAAAAGGCCCTCGACACTCTCCACCGTCTATCCCTATGGAAAATACTTCACCAGTTTGGAATCCCTCCCAAAATTGTCAATGTCATCAAGACCTTGTACACCGATTTCCACTGTCAGGTTGTCTGTAACAGACACGTAACCAACAGTTTTGGAGTCAACACTGGTGTTAAACAAGGACGCTGTTTGTTAAAGCCATTAACTGGCTTATGACACAGACACTGACAAATGGAACAAGTGGCATCAGATGGACACTCCCCTCATCTCTGGAAGATCTGGATAATGCAGATGACATCACCCTGCTCTCCTGCAGACAATCTGACATGCGAGAACAGGTTGACAAGCTCACAAACACATCCCTACAAATTGGCTTGAAAATCAATGCAGCGAAATCTAAGCTCATGAGGAAAAACCACAAGACGCACGCTCATTAACATAGACGGAGGAGCAGTGGAGGAAGTTCAAGAATTCCTGTACCTAGGCAGAGAGGTTAGTAATGAAAAGGACGTCAACACCCGGATCATCGAAGCAACCTAAACTTTTGACATGTTAAAAACCATATGGAAATCAACCGACTCAACATCAAAACCAAACTCCACCTGTTCAATAGTAATGTCCTCAGTGTGCTTCCGTACGACTCTGAATGATGGAGGGTATCATCCAGACTGTCTCGAAAACTGGAGACTTTCCAAAACAAGTGTCTCAGGAAGATACTTGGCATTTACTGGCCAAACACGATATCAAATGAAGAACTGCACCGAAAGACAGCATCATTGAGTCAATATTTTGTTATTATATTGTAGCAAGCAATGTATATCCTGATGTATGTGTGATGCAGGGAGCATCTCTTTACTGCAGGATGCATGGCTAAGACTCCCTGTACAACTCACTGTCTTGAATGTCATAATGCCTGCATAAGGTTGTTGTAACTTGGAACTTTACATAGCCGTTTATGTCAACTCATGTCATATTGTCTTTGCCATACGCCTGTTCTCAAGCACGATGCACTGAAACTTCACTGGAATCTGAATGTGTCATAGCCGATTAGCGACGGAGACCAGCAATGTGACCAGTTAACACACGTTTATGTCTCATATAGTCAACTGGATGTCCTGCGTGGCTCTGTTGGTAGAGCATGGTGTTTGCATGGGTAGTGGGTTCAATTCCCACTGGGGCCATATATTAAAAGAATTATGCACTCATGACTATAATTTGATTTACAGATATATTATGTCACTTTCAAATAAATGATTGCTGTAAGCTCATACAAACACAAAATAAAGTAAAGGCAATTATGCCTACAAAATTAATCACAGGGAGCTAGAAGATATTCCGTTAGTGAGTAAAAATGACAACATTCAGTGATGGTTGGAAAAGGCAGTCATGGGAGAATGTATTAATTCATCTGTAATGACTTTGTTTTTTACTTTTTCATAGTTCATGGTTTTCTCAGTCCATCACGGTTTGTTTATCATTGTTTTTCAGCTTGAAGCAAAAGGAGACTCATTTGTGGAAACAGTATAATGACAGGAGGAAAGAGAGCAATGTTGTTGAGTTACAGTTATAATCATTTTTATAATGACTATTCATTAGTGGCATTGGCAAATAAGGTTTGTGTTTTCACAGTGTTGGTTTTTACTGCTGTGACGCACAACAGAAATGATTCATTAACAAGGATCCATGACACTTTTAGGAGGTAAAATATCAACGTTGCTTGTTTGCCGAAAGGAGGATTTCGATTTGCTAGTATGGATTAAATCTATTTTTATTCATACTTGTTCTCCTGGACCCTTGTGGATGTTGATTTTCTGAGTTAATATTTTATGCTTTTTTTTTATTCATTGAGGCAATAAGAGCAAATTAACTTTTTTTTTTAATTATATTTTTTGAGTGCGGACTAATGAATCTGATTTTCCGAGTTAACCAATTTCAAGAGAACCAGCAGGGTTCAATTATAGTTGAGCTATAAAAAGTCACATTTCTTAATGATGTCAGTTGAGGGAAATCCACATGAAGCTAAATATGGCATTTTCTGTTAATAGTTTTCATTTTACCTTCATTGAATGGATTTACCCCAATACACGATCACCTAAACATGTCCATTTACTTTAGGGCCCAGCTAGAATTGTTCTCTCTCGCTCTCTCTCTCTCTCCCTATATATATATATATATATATATATATTATTAGTTGTTGTCAGAGACGTGTGTATAGGTGGCAGGGAAGTCAGGCTCAGGAGAGTCAAACGGAGTGTAAAATGGAGTCTTTTAATAAATGTCCAAGTAACATGCTCCATAACACTAATAAGAAAAATGAATATAAACAAATATGGGTACGAAGACCCGTCGCGCACCTATACAAATAACACTACACTGACAATAAACAATCTCTGACAAAGACATGAGGGGAAACAGAGGGTTAAATACACAACAGGTAATGGATGGGATTGAAAACAGGGGTGTGGGAAGACAAGACAAAACCAATGGAAAATGAAAAATGGATTGATGATGGCTAGAAGACTGGTGACGTCGACCGCCGAGCCCCGCCGAAAAGGGAGAGGCAACGACTTTGGCAGATTAGAATGAAATACATTTCTATGCCATTTTATTAATATGGCTACATCTTACTGCTACCGTTTTAAAGTATATTTTAAGGTATTTTAAAAGATTTTAATGAACAGATAGTGAGAGGATGACAATCCTGAAAGGTAGGTAGGCTGTGTCAAAGGGTAGTTTTGAACCTATGTTACACTGAATGCATGTGTACCAGTGGCTGCAGCATTGCCACAGTACCCTCAAGGGCACTTCCTGCCTCCTTTTGTCCATTTCCCGTATGGGAAATTACCACCGCGATTACCACCCCGTGCTGAGTGGACGAATGATGACGAAGCTCTAAAACCTGCATGAATCTGTTGGGAGGACAATGAAGATGTAGGATCGGTGCATCCAACTGTGAGATTACATCCTGTGGGTGTTTGTTCATCTGCCTACAAAACTCTTCATCTCCAAATACTGTTTGTAATTATTAAACCACGTGGGAGTTCCCGAATGAAGAAACATAGGCAGTTTCCCCACAGACAAAGGCAGTTTCCCCACAGACAAAGGCAGTTTCCCCACAGACAAAGGCAGTTTCCCCACAGACAAAGGCTGTTTCCCCACAGACAAAGGCAGTTTCCCCACAGACAAACTCTCTGTCTATTTTAGCCTCAATCACGTCATGCAAAGTAGTGTAGCGGCGGCCCAGGATAATTTGTTTACTGGAAGACTGAGGAAATCAAATTTCATGATAGCCGGTGACACAGTAGGCTATTGCTTGAGCACATGCTTTATGTGGGAAAATGTATTGTTGTAAATCTAAGCCAGCCCAAATTCAATGAAATTGATAGTCTGGCTTCACTACAGTAATTGTATATAAAATAGGATTCCATAAAATACACAACAGCGAGTTACAGGATTACTGACACGACAGAGTCAAATTCATTTCAAACCAACGTTGGGGTCAATTCCTGAAATACCCTGTTTAAAACATTATGTATGTATGTGAATCAGCTATTGGACAATTGGCCATGGAACTCTCCTTTTGAGGTATTCTAAAATAGAGAAAACATGTACTAAATCGACAAGAAATGTATGTGTTTTTGGACAAGGTTGCTTCGCCTCCACAGAAAAGGGCTCTCATCGACGCTAATGGAAATGATAGACAAGGTCAAATAGAAACCAACCATTTACCGGACCAAAAGAACACCTGCCACAGTTCACTAAGATGTATTGACAGGACTGAAGGGATCAGTCGAGGCATAAAGCGCTTGAGTCTGAATATGAGTCCCTCTCTCTCTCTCTCATTCTCTCTCTCTCTCTCTCTCTCTCTCTCTCTCTCTCTCTCTCTCTGTCTCTCTCTCTCTCTCTCTAAAACTGCGTGGGGGGGGGGGGGCACACCGCATACATCACACCCAAATGAGCCTCCCAATTATGTGTGTGACGGGGACAAAAAAAAAGCCTGGCTGCATCATTTGCATGTACAGCTGGGCAGAAGGATCAAGCAGATTGTTCATGTATCCTTCTTTTGCGCAGCCGTGTCTCAGCCTTGAATCACAAGCTAGGGGAGAAAGAAGTTCACATCCAAGTCCTTCCATTTTGTCCTGTTTCATTTTGCAGCTCCCTCACTCTCCTCACATCTTTGTCTGGCACACTGCATTATCGGGAGAGAAGAGGGAGAGAAAGAAAAAGAGAGGGGGGGAAGGGAGAGAAGAGAAAGAGGCAGCTGCAGGTATTGATCGTCGACAGCGTTCAGCATAATGGGTGTTAATGTGAGAGTTTGTGAGAGACGAAGTGCCGTGGCTGGTGTGCCCATCGGAGCAGGGACACGTGAACCCCAGCCGTCGTGTGCTAAATGATGCCATATGCCAGGCTCTCTGCCAGTCCCCTTGAGGTAAACCCAGACTAACTCATGCTAAATTGTCCTCACGCTGGCAAAGCATCAGATTCAGATTTCTTACAGTTAGGAATGAACTGCAGAGAGAGTGAATGTCTGGCCCTGAAGGCGTATGACATTGAATGTCGATCAGCCTACACAGGCCGCAGCAGGGCAGTATTGAGGGAAATAGATGTTGATTATGATAGATTAAACATAATTTAATTTGACGATGGGATGCAATAATGTGCTCTAACTTGGATCAATATTTTTTCTTCAAAAATTGGACTCCAAAAAAAACAATACTAATATGGAAACAAAAGTATTTGTGATATTTTTTTAAAAGATGAATGTTATGTTATGCAGAAACAGCCATCACACAATCCAATTGCGTAAATGAGACAAGTGTTTGTTGTGAGAGCGGATGTCAGACATTTCCTCAAATTCGTCAGGTACCCGCTCAAAGCACTTTCACATAGTGGTCTAAGTCTAGACTATCGGTCCCCGCGGGGGAGAGAAAAAAGGCTAACTATGACCTATTTCAGGCCTTTCTTACTCTAATGAAACCAGCATAAAATAGAGCATGACAAAAGCGCAGTGGCAGGAAATGGTCAAAGGGGAAGAGGCAAAAAGGAAATTATAGCCAAGTGGTTTTCAGACGCACTCGAGAGTCTTGTTCTTCTGTTCTTTCTGACAGCCATTGTGATGCAGTTCTCTCCCCCAATTAGCCTTGCTGATGGTGTTGTCAACTAGTGAGAGCAAGCATTTGAGAAAGTTTGACTGTACATGTGTGTGTGTGTATTTGTGTGTGTGTGTGTATGTGTGTGTGTGTGTGTGTGTGTGTGTGTGTGTGTGTGTGTGTGTGTGTGTGTGTGTGTGTGTGTGTGTGTGTGTGTGTGTGTGTGTGTGTGTGTGTGTGTGTGTGTGTGTGTGTGTGTGTGTGTGTGTGTGTGTGTGTGTGTGTGACCAAAGCAAAGACAGGTCAAATAAAGTTTTAATTTCTGCTATAGGGCTTACAAATAAGTACATCTTCTGAGAAAGTTTGACAGTAAGTGTGTGTTGTTATTTCCGCTATAAGGCTTACAAATGAGTTGTTTATTTACTTCTTCTGGTGTCCAACAAGTAATGTGTTCATTTAACTTCATTCAAGTTAATTCACCTAGTTAAGAAGTCTAGACCTTATCCGTCTCTGTCCAAAGTACCTTCCAACCTTCTACTTACTGCCCCACTCATGACTCCCCACTCTGGCATGCGGCCAGATCTGTTTGTGCTGTCACTATGACTATAGGAGTTGGCAAGGCAGCTCAAACAGCCTAGTTCTCCTCCATCCTGGGTCTGTTTTGGCTTGACTTGCTTTAGTTTGTGTTCTGGGCAACCTTGCTTGCTTGTTTTCAGTGTGGCAGACCTCAGCCTCTGTGTCAAATGGAGCGCCAGCGCTGAACCTCAGTCCCTCACACTTAAAAATAGTCTGACAGTCGTGCTCAAAGGCCCTTTGCTTTTCTCTACACCTGCCAGCTCCTCTCCGTAACATGCTCCTTTGCCCCCTCAAAAAGTTTTTTCCTGGAAGAGGTGACACGCCGACTGCACGATTAAAAAGGTGCGAGCAGTGTAACATACTCAATTCCTACCCAGAGCAAATGAAATAGAAGGTTCACTGAACTGCTAGGATACCCAAAACATTTTTATAATAAGAAAATCTCAAGAGGAGTTTTGGTCATTCCCCTGTCTCACTTTGGCGAGCATGTTAAGATGTTTTCAGTTAATGTAATAGCCCCTTGTGCCCTGATGATCAGCCTCTCTCCCCTTGTGCCCTGATGATCAGCCTCTCTCCCCTTGTGCCCTGATGATCAGCCTCTCTCCCCTTGTGCCCTGATGATCAGCCTCTCTCCCCTTGTGCCCTGATAATCAGCCTCTCTCCCCTTGTGCCCTGATGATCAGCCTCTCTCCCCTTGTGCCCTGATGATCAGCCTCTCTCCCCTTGTGCCCTGATGATCAGCCTCTCTCCCCTTGTGCCCTGATGATCAGCCTCTCTCCCCTTGTGCCCTGATGATCAGCCTCTCTCCCCTTGTGCCCTGATGATCAGCCTCTCTCCCTTTGTGCCCTGATGATCAGCCTCTCTCCCCTTGTGCACTCCTGAATTGGCGCAGTCTGACTCACTGAGCGAGGTGCCAAAGGGCCGCTGGCAACCAAGCCCTCCTCAATGGAGTCCTTGTTCTGCTTTCTCGCCCGTCGCCGCTGCCAACTCTGCTCTGCCCAGAAGTTCCAGAGAAAGCAGCGGGATCATCCTCGGCTACTGGAGCGTCTTTCTTAAGATGCGTCCGCTTCCGATAGATCAGCCAGAGTGGTGGGAGTCCTTCCGCAGACATACCACAACGTACCCAGAGGGATGATTTCGGATGTTCCAAGTCATCCCAGTTGGACAGTTAAGAGCGCAGTCAGTTGGTTGCAAAACAACTAAAATAACTTGTATGCATTCAGGACTTTGCTCAGCATAAGCTGTCACAAGCACCGGCAGTGACAGTGGCTTTACCCCAGTGTAACTGAAGCACTGCCGACAGCTCAAAACGGGCACCATGGGAGGCCCAAGATAGTTGATCAGCCCTAGAGGGAAAATGTACAGAGGCTGGCCTTGAACGTCGTTGGGAAAATGAACTAGCTGAATGAATTGAATGAGCTTCCGTCTTCTAACTCAGTTGCAGCAGAGACCTGAAGGACCTGAAGGCCCCCAAAAAGTATTTACAGGCACCCGGTTTAGAGGGTCATGAATCTGGACAACAACAGTGTTAAGGGCAGACATTAAGGTAGATGATGTAGGGAAACAGAACAGATTGAATGGCATTACTATGAACTCTGCTCAAAGCCATTGCTCCACTAAATTACTGAATATTCCCCCCAAACGAGATGGGCACAAATTACTCTGTGATTGACTATTCAAGCTGGATTATCTATGATAGAATGGGATGGTTTTTTCCATTTGAAGTCAAAACTTGCACAGTTTTCTGGAGGGCGAGTGGGTGGCTGGGGAAGAAATAAATCGATAAGGCTCTCATCCCTGTGAAGAGGTGCTCAGTGAAAGAGAAGTGCATGGATGAAGGAGGAGAAAGAGGGGGAGGAAGAGGTGAAGGGTGGGATGTGGGAGAGGAGAGGTGAGAGAAAATGGACAAGAGGGACAATCAGTTGGCTGAATCAGTTCCAAGAACTCCCAAACACACACACACACACACCTCTGCTGAGAAGTTACTGCGTAAAACATCTATACTTGTCTTTCAACAATCTGCCAAGTAGCCCACACATTGTCCTCTGCATGAGCCATAGAAACCAATACATATTTTCATACATTACCACTGTACTCTCAATCACAAGTCTCCAGGGTTCGATAAAACACAAATGTTCTTGTGCAGAGGGAGTTTGTTTAATCAATAAAACAATGTTTGCTGTTGGAAGCAAAAAGAAAGTCCACTGGAAAGGACATTTGGATGAATTTTCCAGCTAACAAAAGTCTCCACAGGTGCCACCAGTGTCACTGAACAAGCACACGCACACACAAATCCACACAGCGATGACGTCGGGTTCCAGACAAGACAAGGCCAAGTATATCGCCAAAGTCTTTGGTTTCCGCCTATCCGACAACACCCCCGTTGTGTGCGTGTGAATGAAGGCTTCATCTAATTCACTGAGTCCCACTGTGCCCCCACTGCTGTTCCCCCACCGCTGTTCCCCCACCGCTGTGCCCCCACCGCCGTGCCCCCACCGCCGTTCCCCCACCGCCGTGCCCCCACCGACGTGCCCCCACCGCCGTGCCCCCACCTCTGTGCCCTCACCGCCGTGCCCCCACCGCCGTGCACCCACCAGTGTTCACTAATACAACCACCTTGGCACGCTCACAACTACAGGGGCTCAAGGTGCCTTGGTAATAATGAATACATTATTCAAATGTATTCAGCGATGACATTTAAAAGTCTTCCTGGCCACAAATCCGGCCCCCAAAAAGAAACTCATCGCCCGACTGGATGTTTAATTTCTGTTAGTGTTGCGTTGTGTTGTTCTGAAGAGAGAACAGGTGGGAGAAAAACACAGAACAGTAGCTGGAGTATTTATTACGCTATAAATCTTTAATGCTCTTCCATTGCGGGCTCGACCATTATTACAAGGCCCGATGCAAATGATTATTTAAGAGACACATGGCTGTGATTCGGATGGCCATAAGGTCTGGCCTGAAAACTATGAAAAAGGAAAAAATTGGTTATTAATATTGCAGAGAGAGAGAGACTATCCACCTGCGTCAAGTCTCTTCAGTCTAATGGCAGACATTGTTTAAAGGCTTTTTGCAATACAGCTAGTGGCATATTAAATATGCCAAATGCTCGAGGCAAATAGTATTTTATTTGCTGTATATTGGCTTTCTGTTTTGCAATATCTCGAGGAAAATATTGTTAACACTGTAGTAGCCTGCAGGTAGGTTAAATGCATTATGAGACAGTGTTACCAAATTATCTAGCTGAGAATAACAGCTTGGGCCCCAAAAATGTAAAGTTGAGTCTGGTCATGTCACTGAGGTTGCAAAACCAGAATATGTTACTGGAAATGTTTCAACTTCACCAGCAAACAACCAGAATTATTTTAGAAGACGACATCTAGTGGCATTTTTTGTGTACTTCAGATTGTCACAGGTGTCTAATTATACATGGCCCTCTGTGTGGCTTTACCACATGTTAAATATATAAAACAACCAAATCAGATTATTTTAAAATAAAAAAATTGAATGAAAAAAACTGTAAACATGATCCTAAATATAAAACATCAACTTAGTGAATACTATTGATGTTTAATAAGAGAGTTTACGTAACAAATATCGTTAATATTTGTTTGAAACACTTTTACTTATTTTATTTTGTCAATATGTCTTTGTTGTCAATGTTTTGTCGCCAAACTGGCAGCAGTTGTGAAAAAGTCAATGGTTAAAGAAGGACTTGCAAAGTTAATTGAAAATAGTGCCTTTTGTTGATTAGATGCTATTGAACTATTATTAACTATTTAATCTTGAACCATATCGCCAATCCACTAGAAACTCATGGAAAATATGGACAAAGATGTCTAAAAATGAATACTACACGGAACATAAATATAAACACAACCTGTAAAGTGTTGGTCTCATGTTTCATGAGCTGAAATAAAAGATCCCAGAAATGTTTCATATGCACAAAAAAAAGCTTCTTTCTCTCAAATGTTGTGCACAAACATCCCTGTTAGTGAGCATTTCTCCTTTGACAAGTTAATCCATCTATCTAACTGTTGTGGCATATCAAGAAGCTGATTAAACAACATGATCATTACAAAGGTGCACTTTGTGCTGGAGACAATAAAAGGCCCCTCTAAAATGTGCAGTTTTGTCACACAACACAATGCTACAGATGTCTCAAGTTTTGAGGGAGTTACAATTGGCAGCTGTTGCCAGAGGATTTAATGTTAATTGCTCTACCATAAGCCACCGTCAAAATTGTTTTCGAAAATTGGGAAGTAGGTCCAACCGGCCTCACAAGCGCAGACTACGTGTAACCACGCCAGCCCAGAACCTACACATCCGGCTTCTTCACCAGCGGGATCGTATGAGACCAGCCACCCAGGCAGCTGATGAAATGGTGAGTTTGCACAACCAAAGATTGTCTGCACAAACGGTCAGAAACCGTCTCAAGGAAGCTCATCTGCATGCTCGTCATCCTCACCAGGGTCTTGAACTGACTGCAATTCGGGGTCGTAACCAACTTCAGGGGGCAAATACTCACCTTTGATGGCCACTGGCACGTTGGAGAAGTGTGTTCTTCACAGATGAATTCAGGTTTCAACTGTACCGGGCAGATGGCAGACCTTGTAAGGCGTTGTGTGGGCGAGCGGTTTGCTGATGTCAACGTTGTGAACAGAGTGCCCCATGGTGGCGATGGGGTTATGGTATGGCCAGGCATAAGCAACGGACAACAAACACAATTGTATTTTATCGATGGCAATTTGAATGTACAGAGATACCGTGACAAGATCCTGAGACCCATTGTTGTGCCATTCATCCGCCGCCATCATCTCATGTTTCAACACGATCCATGTCCAAAGGATCTGTACACAATTCCTGGAGCTGAAAATGTCCCAGTTCTTCCAAGGCCTGCATACTCATCAGACATGTCACCCATTGACCAATTTCGGGATGCTCTGGATCGACAGCGTGTTGATGTGAAGAAGATGTGTTGCGCTGCATGAGGTAAATGGTATTTGTGACCAAGAGATGCATATCTGTATTCCCAGCCATGTGAAATCCATAGATTAGGGCCTAATACATTTATTTCAATTCACTGATTTCCGTATATGAACTGTAACTCTGTAAAATCTTACGAATTGTTGCGTTTATATTTTTTTCAGTGTATACTGTGCATTCAGAAAGTATCCAGACCCCTTGACCTTTTCAACATTTTATTACGTTACAGTCTTATTCTAAAATGTATTGAATTGTTTTTTCCCCTCATCCATCTACACACAATACCCCATAATGACAAAGTAAAAACAGGTTTTTAGATTTTTATTCGAATTTCTAAAAAATAAAAAAATATAATATCACATTTTACATAAGTATTCAGACCCTTTACTCAGTACTTTGTTGAAGCACCTTTGGCAGTGATTACAGCCTCGAGTCTTCTTGGGTATGACGCTACAAGCTTGGCACACTGCTATCTTCAGGTCTCTCAAGAGATGTTGGATCGGGTTCAAGTCCGGGTGCTGGCTGGGCCACTCATGGACATTCAGAGACATGTCCCGAAGCCACTTCTGCGCTGTCTTGGCTGTGGTCTTAGGGTCGTTGTCCTGCTGGAAGGAGAACCTTCGCCCCAGCCCGAGGTACTGATGGCAAATATCTCACTGTACTTTGCTCTGTTCATCTTTCCCTCGACCATGACTAGTCTCCCAGTCCCTGCCACTGAAAAACATCCCCACAGCATGATGCTGCCACCACCATGGTTCATCATAGAGTTCAATCTTGGTTTCATCAGACCAGTGAATCTTGTTTCTCATGGCCTGAGAGTCTTTAGGTTTCTTTTGGCAAACTCCAAGCGGCCTGCTATGTGCCTTTTACTGAGGAGTGACCTCCGTCTGGTCACCATAAAGGCCTGATTGGTGAAGTGCTGCAGAGATGGGAGAATCTTCCAGAAGTACAACCATCTCCACAGAGGATCTCTAGAGCTCTGTCAGAGTTACCATTGAGTTCTTGGTCACCTCCCTGACCAAGACCCTCCTCCCACGATTGCTCGGTTTGGCCGGTCGGCCAGGTCTAGGAAGAGTTTTGGTGGTTCCAAACTTCTTCCATTTAAGAATGATGGAGGCCACTGTGTTCTTGGGGACCTTTAAAGCTGCCAAAATGTTTTTTCACCCTTCCAACGATTGGTGCCTCGACACAATCCTGTCTCTGAGCTTTACGGACAATTCCCTCAACCTCATGGCTTGTTTTCTTTTTGCTCTGACATGCATTGTCAATCTTATACAGACAGGTGTGTGCCTTTCTAAATGATCTCCAATCAATTGAATTCAGGTGGACTCCAATTAAGTTGTAGAAACATCTCAAGGATGATCGATGGAATCAGGATGTATCTGTGTTCAATTTCGAGTCTCATAGCAAAGGGTCTGAATACTTATGCAAACAAGGTATTTATGTTTTTAATTAATTATACATTTGCAAACATTTCAAAAAACCTGTTTGCTTTGTCATTATGGGGTATTGTTTGTAGATTGATGAGGTAAAACATTAATTTAATACATTTTAGAATAAGGCTGTAACGTAATAACATTTGGAAAAACTCAAGGGGTCTGAATACTTTCCGAATGCACTGCATATAAATACATTTTCAAAAAGCTATTGAAGTATAAATTACCATAGGTTGCCATAGATTACCTGGTAATTACCAAAATTACTAAAGATTCTGGTAACTTTATTAAATTACTGGTAGCTTTGCAACAGTCTGTTTCCTTCTGTTTTGTGCACACTGAACACAACCATGTTCAGAAGTGGGCTGACGCTAAAAGCAGAGACTAAGATAAGAGTCAGGCAGTTAGTGGTTGATCTTAGATAACTCACTATGTCCCTATCAAGTTTTAGGGAAGACCCAGATGCAGACAATGTCGAAGTAACGAAAGTTTGTTACTAGAACAGGGGCAGGAAAAACAACAGGTCAAGGGCAGGCAGAGGTCAGTCATCCAGATCAGAGTCAAAAGGTACAGAACAGCAGGCAGTCTCATGGTCAGGGCAGGCAGAGGTCAATAATCCAGGGCGGTGTGACAAGGTAAAGAACGGCAGGCAGGCTCAGGGTCAGGGCAGGCAGAATGGTCAAAGCCGGGAAAACTAGAAAACAGGAACTATAGAAAAAGATAGGAGCAAGGGGGGGAAATGCTGGTAGGCTTGACGGACAAAACGAACTGGCAACAGACAAACAGAGAACACAGGTATAAATACACTGGGGATAATGGGAAATATGGGCAACACCTGGAGGGGAGGGGAGATAAGCACAAAGACAGGTGAAACAGATCAGGGTGTGACAGTCCCAATAGTTATGACTCACACTGTATTTGTGTTTTTATTTATTATGGATCCCCATTAGCTGCTGTCAAGGTAGCAGCTACTCTTCCTGTGGTCAAGCAAAATTAAGGCAGGTATTTTAAAGCATTACAATACATTCACAACAGATTTCACAACACAATTAAGTGTGTGCCCTCAGGCCACTACTCTACTACCACATATCTACAACACAAAATCCATGTGTACGTGTGTGTATAAGTGCGCATGTTATTGTGTGTGTTTGCATGTGTCTGCCTGTGTCTGCCTGTGTGTGTGTCTCTTCACAGTCCCTGCTGTTCCATAAGGTGTATTTTTATCCGGTATTTATTCTAATGCTGATTCTAATGCTTGCATCAGTTACTTAAAGCGGAAAATAATTCCATGTAGTTATGGCTCTATGTAGTACTGTGCACCTCCCATAGTCTGTTCTGGACATGGAGACTGTGAAGAGATCTTTGATGGCATGTCTTGTGGGGTAATGCATGTGTGTCCAAGCTGTGTGCCAGTAGTTCTAACGGAAAGCTTGGTGCAATCAAAATGTCAATACATCTCACAAATACAATTAGTGATAAAGTCAATCTCTCCTCCACTTTGAGCCAGGAGAGATAGACATGCATACTATCAATGTTAGCTCTCTGTAGATCCCTCTTTGTGGCCGCTGACCAAACGACTGAACAGTAGTCCAGGTGTTACAAAACTAGGGCCTGTAGGACCTGCCTTGTTGATAGTGTTGTTAAAAAGGCACAGTAGCGCTTTATTATGGACAGACTTCTCCCCATTTTAGCTACTGTTGTATCAATGTGTTTTGACCATGACAGTTTACAATCCAGGGTTACTCCAAGCAGTTTACCTCAACTTGCTCAATTTCCACATTATTCACTACAAGATGTCGTTCAGGTTTAGGGTTTAGTGAATGACATGTCGAAAATACAATGCTTTTAGTTTTTGAAATATTTAGGACTAATGTATTCCTTGCCACCCATTCTGAAACTAACTGCAGCTCTTTGTTAAGTGTTGCAGTCATTTCAGTCACTGTAGTAGCTGATGTGTATAGTGTTGAGTCATCCGCATACATAGACACATTGGCTTTACTCAAAGCCAGTGGCATGTCGTTAGTAAAGATTGAAAAAAGTATGGGGCCTAGACAGTTGCCCTGGGTAATTCCTGATTCTACCTGGATTATGTTGGAGAGGCTTCGTTTAAAGAACACCCTCTGTGTTATGTTAGACAGGTATCTCTTTTATCCACAATATAGCAGAGGGTGTAAAGACATAACACATATGTTTTTCCAGTAGCAGACTATGATCGATAATGTACATTTCAGAGGCAGTCTGAAATATTGTTACACAACACGATGCAGGCCTAATTTTATCGCCACTGACTAGTTGCTTTTACTATCTTTATTTGAATTCTATTTCATTGACACAAACGAGGACCATATAAATAGTGTTTATTTGCCTTGTCAAAATGTCTCATGATGTCTTTGGGCCACATCTGCCAGTATTATGATGCAAATTAGATGTACTAATGGATAATTAAGTATCCTATTATATACTATATTAAAATGTAGCCAACTATTTATGTGGATAAGACAATGTACAATGTGTGCCAGTGTTCCTAGTTAGCTTTATGATTCTATGAGCAGGCTTGAGACATACAGTGCCTTCAGAAAGCATTCACACCCCTTGACTTTCTCCACATTTTGTCGTGTTACAGCCTGAATTTACAATTAATTAAATTAAGATTTTGTGTCACTGGCCTACACACAATACCCTATAATGTCAAAGTGGAATTGTGTTTTTAGAAATGTTTGAAAAGTGTATTAAAAATGAAAAGCTGAAATGTTTTCAGTCAATAAGTATTCAACCCCTTTGTTATGGCAAAGTTCAGGAGTAAAAATGTCACATAATAAGTTGCATGGATTCATTTAATAAGTTGCATGCCACGCCTGTCAGGTGGATTGATTATCTTTGCAAAGGAGAACTAGTCACTAAACAGGGATGTAAACAAATTAGTGCAATTTATTTGCATAAGGTTTTTTGTGCGTATGGAAAATGTCTAGGATCAACACATGTTGCGTTCATGTTTTATTCAGTATACAATACAGGTGTGCAAAGCTCTTAGAGACTTACCCAGAAAAAATTGCTGCTGTATTCGCTGCCAAATATGATTCTTACATATTTTTGACTCAGGGGTGTGAATACTTATGTAAATTGGATATTTATGTATTTCATTTTCACAAAATTTGATAAAAATGTATAAAAACATCATGGGGTATTTTGTGTAGATGGGTGAGAAACACAAATAAATTGAATCCATTTTGAATTCAGGCTGTAACACAACAAATTGTGGAATAAGTCAAGGGGCATGAATACTTTATTTGTTATGAGCTGGTTAAATTACTTGATATTAGTACTTTAATTTAAGCTATAACATAAATGCAGGATCCTTGCACTTGCATAGCACCTGTGATTCACCTTGTGTGTTGTGTTCCTTTCCAGTGCTGATCCTTTGCCTTTATAGAAACCAACCAACCAATAGAAGGAGCTCCATGTTTAAATGATCTCAATTGTTTTGAGGGTTTACATGGATAAACAGAAGCAGCAGGAAACAGCACTTGCCGTATCAACAAAATATAGGTGGACATTAGGATATAAAGTTAGGCATAGATGATGGTTGTTTGTCTTGTACATGTCTTCCTCATATGAGAGGATTTAATTCTCCATTTCCCCAAGACACCACACAACCTTGATTCATCTTCGAACCCCTTGCATACCAGAATAAGGTCACGCACATTAGGTAGTTGACATTTTGCCTTTGGCTAATGAGGCTATTAATAGATATGAGCAGTCTCTTTGGATTATGATCAAACAGCTGGGAGGAAAAGGAAAAAACAAGGGGGAGAAACAAGCGATAAACAGCTGCATTTCAATGAGTGCATCCCAAATGGCACCCTATTCCCTATATAGTGCACTTATTTTGACTAGTGCCGATAGGGGACCATAGGGCTCTGGTCAAAAGTAGTGCACTATATAGGGAAAAGGGTGCGATTTGTGATGCACTTAAAGGCCTCGTGTGCTGTTATAGGCTAAACGCTCCCTGGTCTTTACCAGCATGTTGGCGTGTCTGAAAAACACTTCAGATATTAATTCACCATGAGATTATTTTATTATTGTCAAATCTTTGGCCAAGTGAAACTGAGTGGAGAGGGTAACTGGAGGCCATCAACTGCATCATGATTATCATCTTTTATGACCATCTCTTACCCCCTCCTTTGTCTCTGTGACCTTGGGCGTTTTCACAATCAAATGTGTTTACGATTTCATTTTATTAGGATCCCCCATTAGCCGGCGACAACTATTCTTACTGGGGTCTGACACATAACGAAAAAGACATTACAGACAAAATACTTTACAATTGAAATACATGTAAAAACATTACAGTGCATTAGTTGAGGCTCCCCAGAGGCGGAAGGGGAGGACCATCCTCCTCTGCAAATTTCATAAAAATTCAAATTGTAAAACATTTGAAAAGTTATCCTTTTTAGATAAAACTATACTAAATATAATCACCTCACCAAATAATTGAAACACAAAGGTCTACAGTAGCCTCAACAGCACTCTGTAGGGTAGCATCATGGTATAGGTGGAGGAAAGCTAGCTTCCGTGCTCCTCTGTGTACATTGAGTTCAAAACTAAACCTAGGAGGCTCATGGTTCTCACCCCCTCACATAGACTTACACAGTAATTATGACAACTTCCGGAGGATGTCCTCCAGCCTTTCAATGCTCTTGCAGCATGAACTGACGTTGTCCACCCAATCAAAGAATCAGAGAATCAATCTAGCACTGAAAGCATAACCAACAGCTAGCTAGCTCTACAGTGTATAAAATGTGGTGAGTAGCTGACTAAAAAAGAAAGACAATAGCTGAACAGTTTTGAACAATTTATTTTCTTCCAAAATGAAGGAGAAGCAAGAGAGAAATAGAGAGAGTGAGAGATTGTCATTTTTTTTCAGTTTCACTTACTTAGCAATAAAATGCAGCTAGCTAGTCTAGCCTACTCAAACCAAGGGATGCTATGTTAAATAGCTGGCTATGACATTCCAACACAACACTGGAACTCTTCTAAGTCAAGGTAAGCTTTTGGTGATACTAATTTATTGCCACCGGGGACTGCTGGTGTCACTTCTTACTGACTGTACACTGTAATGTTATTGCATGACTGTAGAGGGGTTTACTAAAGCGTTAGTTATATTGGCTTTGCTGACAATGACGTTACTTTACCTAATATGGTGACAACGATGTAGGCTGTGTTTGGCCTGATAAGGTTTTTTCGCTAGGTCACATACAGCTAATGTGTTGTGCATTGATGTTCACAAGGGAAGGGAAGACGTGAGAGGAGGAGAGCACATAGATGCAATAAGGAATACAACATGGCTTCTATGAAAGTGAACTGTGTTTACACAAACAGAACAAACAGGGATAAACATACCTGAATTTGTCCAATAGATACTCTTGTTGCAACTGTTGGACTAATGATTACACCCTATATAGTGCCTTCGGAAAGTATTCAGACCCCTTGAATTTCTCCACATTTTGGTAGGTTACAGCTTTATTCTAAAATGGATTAAATCTACAAACAATGCAGCATAATGAAAAAGCAAAAACAGGATTTTAGAATTTTTGCTAATTTATGGAGATTTAAAAAAAATAAAAAATACATTTACATAAGTATTCAGACCCTTTACTCAGTACTTTGTTGAAGCACCTTTGGCAGTGATTACAGCCTCGAGTCTTCTTGGGTATGACGCTACAAGCTTGGCACACCTGTATTTGGGGAGTTTCTCCCATTCTTCTCTGCAGATCCTTTCAAGCTCTGTCAGGTTGGATGGGGAGTTGTTGCACAGCTATTTTCAGTCCAGGCTCTGGCTGGGCCACTTAAGGACATCCAAAGACTTGTCTTGAAGCCACTCCTTTAAAAAAAAATATATTTCACCTTTATTTAACCAGGTAGGCTAGTTGAGAACAAGTTCTCATTTACAACTGCGACCTGGCCAAGATAAAGCATAGCAGTGTGAACAGACAACACAGAGTTACACATGGAGTAAACAATTAACAAGTCAATAACACAGTAGGGGGAGAAAAAAAAGTCTATATACATTGTGTGCAAAAGGCATGAGGAGGTAGGCGAATAATGACAATTTTGCAGATTAACACTGGAGTGATAAATGATCAGATGGTCATGTACAGGTAGAGATACTGGTGTGCAAAAGAGCAGAAAAGTAAATAAATATAAACAGTATGGGGATGAGGTAGGTAAATTGGGTGGGCTATTTACCGATAGACTATGTACAGCTGCAGCGATCAGTCAGATAGCATGTTGTTTGAAGTTGGTGAGGGAGATAATAGTCTCCAACTTCAGCGATTTTTGCAAATCATTCCAGTCACAGGCAGCAGAGAACTGGAACGAAAGGCGGCCAAATGAGGTGTTGGCTTTAGGGATGATCAGTGAGATACACCTGCTGGAGCTCGTGCTACGGGTGGGTGTTGCCATCGTGACCAGTGAACTGAGATAAGGCGGAGCTTTACCTAGCATGGACTTGTAGATGACCTGGAGCCAGTGGGTCTGGCGACGAATATGTAGCGAGGGCCAGCCGGCTAGAGCATACAGGTCGCAGTGGTGGGTGGTATAAGGTGCTTTAGTAACAAAACGGATGGCAGTGTGATAAACTGCATCCAGTTTGATGAGTAGAGTATTGGAAGCTATTTTGTAGATGACATTCTGAGTTGTCTTTAGGCCAAACAGTTCAATCTTAGTTTCATCAAACCAGAGAATCTTGTTTCTCATGGTCTGAGTCTTTAGGTGCCTTTTGGCAAACTCCAAGCGGGCTGTCATGTGCCTTTTACTGAGGAGAGGCTTCAGTCCTGGCCACTCTACCATAAAGGCCTGATTTGGTGGAGTGCTGCAGAGATGGTTGTCCTTCTGGAAGGTTCTCCCATCTCCACAGAGGAACTCTAGAGCGCTGTCAAATTGACCATGGTGTTCTTGGTCACCTCCCTGACCAAGGCCCTTCTCCCCTGATTGCTCAGTTTGGCCGTGCAGCCAACTCTAGGAAGAGTCTTGGTAGTTCCAAACGTCTTCCATTTAAGAATGATTGCGGCCAGTGTGTTCTTGGGGACCTTCAATGCTGCAGAAGTTTTTTGGTACCCTTCCCCAGATCTGTGCCTCGACACAATCCTGTCTTGGAGCTCTACGTACAATTCCTTTGACCTCATGGCTTGGTTTCTTCTGACATGCACTGTCAACTGTGGGACCTTATATAAAGAGGTGTGCCTTTTCAAATCATGTCCAATCAATTGAGTTTACCACAGGTGGACTCCAATCAAGTTGTAGAAACATCAGGGATGATCAATGGAAACAGGATGCAACTTAGCTCAATTTCACATCTCATAGCAAAGGGCCTGAATACTTATGTAAATAAGGTAATTCTGTGTTTTATTTTGTCATTATGTGGTATTGTGCATAGATTGCTGAGGAATTTTATTAATTTAATCAATTTTAGAATAAGGCTATATAGCGTAACAAAATGTGGAAAAAGTCAAGGGGTCTGAATACTTTCCGAAGGCACTATCAACAAGTGTGCAAGGCAGTATTTAATGTCACTGTCTGTCCATGTGTCCCTGTACGTCACCTTAAATTTGTTTCTCGACCTGGGTGCACCTACGTTGTAAAATTTCCTTCATAGGCTAGGTTGTAGCAACATCATGATGGTCATAGGGAAAATGTATCATGTAGTAGCCTAAACCTGTCACTGTTACATTGGCCTGGGTGAATGGAATATGAGAGTTATCCAATATGCTGTAATAGATATAAGGCCATGCTCATGGAAAAAAATGGCCCTCCCTCATCTTAAACAGCACTGGTGTGCATCTATCAGTTACACATACATGTCAGTACATATACAAGTAGGCCAAAGGTCTGAAATAAAATATTAACCTACACATTTGTAGAAGCAAGAGCTTAAAGTAGTAGTAGTAGCTATTTGGTATCAAGGATAATACAAGAGCAGTGTTCTCTAATCCTGAGTTCAAAATTCGAAGAGCACATTTCGCAAGTGCAACATTGCCATCTATAGGTATCACTCAATTGAAAACATTTAATTTATCAACCATTTCATTAGTTGTGCTATATAAAGACCAACTGTGCCCAGATGGACAACACAGCACCAAAACAGTATCACAACCATTTTAAATCAAATATACTTTATTAACCAACAACTATTTCTAAAACACAAACACAAAAGCATTCCAAACTGGGTCCCCATTGCTTCTTCTTGAAACGTCAGTAATATGCCTCAGGAGGAAATTAACAACACCACATATGTTCAAATGATACAATACAATGGGTTTACAAAGAACTTAGTCACTAGAGATGCTAACATAAAGAAACAAAAAACTTCCCAAGTTCAGTCGTCCCTCTCCGAGCTGTCACTTCGACGAGGACTCCTCGAGGTAGAGTGGCTGAAAGAGAGAAAAACAGAAATTAGTTTTCCCTCCTCATCTATTTGCTGTGCATTAACCCCAACTTAAAGTCATTACCTCAGCTGGGAGGAAAAACGCACCTTAGTTTTTGAGGTGAAGCTTTAGATTTTGAACAGCTGGGATTTAAAATAGAATTTTCATTTTAGAGCTCATTCTTACAAGACTTTGACAGTGGCAATTTGTAGCAAGCAAAGTATTTAAAGACCATGCATTAAATAAAAGTTTGTCATGCAAAATGTATTCCTTGGGTGAATTTAAAGAATACAATTCAAATAACCGTTAATACATATTTCACATATTGAATTAAAGATGTGAATGTAATTGTTGTTGATTTATTGCAGTCTACCTTTCACTTGTAATGCTTTTAGTAGCCTGACTTAACGAACCATCATGCATCTACACCCTTAACTGTAACCATGCATAACGATTGCCCTCCCGCATGGACATTTGCATTGTCTCGTTTTGCTGCTTATCATGCATTGTCAAACTGTTCCACAGATCGTTTAGAGAAGAGAATGGTGGAAAGAAAATTGGGGTCAGACTCAAGACTTCTGCATACCTCCTCGTGGGGGAACCAGACTTGGATCTGCCCACAGAACCAGACCTGAAGAAGTAAACATACAAGGCATTCATATTCTAGTGTCCCCTTTTCTGCTTTGTCATTGTGGTTTTTATCTCCACCAATGGGTTAAGATCACTTCTGTTACTTTTCCTGCAGTCTGAACATTCAAAAGCTACATGGAATCTGATATTTCAAGCCACCATTGCAAACCACCTTCAATCTGATTGCTGGCAAAGCGACTTGTCTGAACAGTCAAATCTGATTTATTTGCCCTCAAGATACTTTGTTGAGTTTGACAAGAACGTGACGTTGTAGCTAGCTAGCTTGTTAATTGCTTATGAACAAATTAGTGAATGTACTACAAACCTAAACAGCTACCTAGCTAGCTAGTTGACTGCTGCGGCTAGCCAAAAAGGACTTGCTTTGAAAGTGGGATAATCTTATCCTGAGGCTTTAAAAGTGTTCTTACACTATGATTTTGAACATTCAAAGCAACTGGGTAAAAGTCCATGGCAAACATAGTTGTTACCTTAGGTTTGCTACAAAACCACCACCAATCAGCCTACACCACTGCACACACACCCATCATTACTATGACAACTAGTGTAGCCATGTCAGCAAATGACTGCTATCTGAACACGCATGTATTATTTATTTAACTAGGCAAGTCAGTAAAGAACACATTTTTGTTTACAATGACAGCCTACAGAAAGGTCTGGGGATTAAACAATATATAGGACAGAACACACATCACCACAACATAAAGAGAGACCTAAGACAACAACATAGCATGGTAGCAACACAACATGACAACAACATGGTAGCAGCACACAACATGGTACAGACAACAGAACAAAGGGCAAGTACGATTTGGTCACTTGTAACTTGCTGTTTGAACAGTCACCATTACAAAACTGATTTGCGCATTAAGGCCTGCAGTGTGAACAAGGCTTTTAGGCCTCACTTCAACTCATTCCACGGAGGGCCGAGTGCCTGCGGGTTTTCGCTCTTCCCTTGTAGTTGATTGATGAAATTAGGTCACTAATTACACTCAACAAAAATAAAAATCAATATGCAACCATTTCAAAGATTTTACTGCGTTACAATTCATATAAAGACATCAGCAAATTGAAATAAGTTCATTAGGCCCTAATCTATGGATTTCACATGGGAATACAGATACGGTATGCATCAGTTGGTCACATATCTTCAACAAACCCCCCCAAAAAGTGGCCTGTGGATTGTTGTCCCACTCCTCTTCAATGGCTGTGCAAAGTTTCTGGATATTGGTGGGAACAGGAACACACTGTCGTACACGTTGATCCAGAGCATCCCAAAACATGGGCCGTGCATTATTATACTGAAACATGAGGTAATGGTGGCGGATGGATGGCACGACAATGGGCCTCAGGATCTCGTCATGGTATCTCTGTGTATCAAAATTGCCATCGATAAAATGCAATTGTGTCCCTTGTCCGTAGCTTATCTTCTCTACTTATCTACTGCAGGGGCAGTATTGAGTAGCTTGGATGAAAGGTGCCCAGAGTAAACGGCCTGCTCCTCAGTCTCAGTTGCTAATATATGCATATTATTATTAGTTTTGGATAGAAAACACTCTGAAGTTTCTAAAACTGTTTGAATGATGTCTGTGAGTATAACAGAACTCATTTGGCAGGCAAAAACCTGAGAAGAAATCCAAACAGGAAGTGAGAAATCTGAGGTTGGTCGATTTTCAACTCAGACCCTATTGAATTCACATTGGGATATGAATGAAGTTCCACTTCCTAGGGCTTCCACTAGATGTCAACCATCTTTAGAAACTTGAATGAGGCTTCTACTGTGTTGTGGGACTGAATAAGAGCTGAATGAGTCAGCTTACTGGCAGAGAGACATTTCCTGGTCATGCGCATTCCACATGATATCGCCCTGCGTTCCGTTGCTCCTGTAGACACAAAGGAATTCTCCGATTGGAACTTTATTGAAAATGTATGATAAAAACATCCTAATGATTGATTCTATACTTCGTTTGAAATGTTTCTTCGACCTGTAATATAACTTTTTGAAGTCTTTGTCCAAAGTTTTTATATGTGTACCTAACGCTAACAAAAGTAGCTACTTGGACATATATAACGGACATTATCGAACAAATCTAGCATTTATTGTGGAACTTCCTGGAAGATCATCAAAGGTAAGGGAATATTTATCATGTAATTTCTGGTTTCTGTTGACTCCAACATGGCGGCTAAATTGATAAAAATTTCTGAGCGCCGTCTCAGATTATTGCATAGTTTGCTTTTTCCGTAAATAAAAATGAAATCTGACACAGTGGTTGCATTAAGGAGAGGTATATCTATAATTCCATGAGTATAACTTGTATTATCATCTACATTTATGATGAGCATTTCTGTTGAATGGATGTGGCTATGCAAAATCACTGGATGTTTTTGGAACTAGTGAACATAACGCGCCAATGTAAACTCCGATTTTTGTTATATAAATATGAAATTTATCAAACAAAACATACATGTATTTTGTAACATGAAGTCCTATGAGTGTCATCTGATGAAGATCATCAAAGGTTAGTGATTCATTTTCTCTCCTATTTGTGCTTTTTGTGACTCCTGGAAAAATGGCAGAGTTTTTCTGTGGCTTGGTGGTGACCTAACAATCGTTTGTGGTGCTTTCGCTGTAAAGCATTTTTGAAATTGGACACTGTGGTGGGATTAAGAACAAGATTACCTTTAAAACGGTATAAGAAATGTATGTTTGAGGAATTGAATTTGAATTTGGCGCCCTGCACTTTCACTGGCTGTTGTCATATCATCCCGTTAACGGGATTGCAGCCCTAAGACGTTATGCCTGCCCATACCATAACCCCAACACCACCATGGGGCACTCTGTTCACAATCAGCAAACCACTCGATCCACACGAGGCTGTCTGCCATCTGCCTGGTACAGTTAAAAATCAGGATTCATCCTTGAAGAGCACACTTCTCCAGCTTGCCAGTGTCCTTTGAAGGTGAGCATTTGCCCATTGAAGTTGGTTACGACACCAAACTGCAGTCAGGTCAAGACCCTGGTGAGGAAGACGAGCACACAGATTGCCTTCCCTGAGACGGTTTCTAAGAATTTGTGCAGAAATTCTTTGGTTGTGCAAACCCACAGTTTCATCAGCTGTCCCGGTGGCTCATCCCAGATGATCTCGCAGGTGAAGAAGCCAGATGTGGAGGTCCTGGGCTGGAGTGGTTACACGTGGTCTGTGGTTACGAGGCCGGTTGGACCTACTGCCAAATTCTCTAAAATTACATTGGAGGAGGCTTATGGTAAAGAAATGAACATTTAATTCTCTGGGAACAGCTCTGCTGAAAATTCCTGCAGTCACCATGCTCCCTTGAAACCTGAGACATCTGTGGCATTGTGTTGTGTGACAAAACATTTTAGTGGAATTTTATTGTCCACAGCACAAGGTGCACCCGTGTAATGATCATGCTGTTTAATCAGGTTCTTGATATGCCACACCTGTCAGGTGGATGGATTATATATGCAAAGGAGAAATGCTCACTAACAGGGATGTACACAAATCTGTGCACTAAATTTGAGAGAATTTTTGTGGAACATTTCTGGGATCTTTTATTTCAGCTCATGAAACATGGGACCAACACTTGTTATGTTTATATTTTTGTTCAACGTAGTAAGTCTCTTACTTCATCTAAATGGAAAACCTGCAGACACTATGCCCTCCATGGAATGAGGAACCTGCTTTAGTCTCTTAAGTCAGTGATATAATATATCAAGGGGACAAATGTCTAAATTGTAATACCCGAAACGGTCAATACCAACACAAAATTGTATTTTGTTGCAGTAGTGACAATCTTTGGGGATTGACACAAACTGTTGCATTGTTAATTACTCAACTTATATAGCTGCATTGTTGACAATAGCAATGTAACGCTGATCAGAGCATTGAAACAGTTATATTTCTCACCTGGTCTTTGCATGAGAATGTGACGTAGACCTTGATCTGGACTTTGATCGAGATCTAAAAAGAAATTAGGGGAAAAAGCAACACCCATCATTTACTAAATAAGTGAAATTTTGTATTGTTTTACACAATGTGGGATCTTTAAATAATGCAAGCAAGTCAATTTTTCTACAATTTACCTTGACCTCTTGGGGGTAAGGGCTCTAGATCTTCTAGGAGAACGAGAGCGGCGTGGAGAGAAGGATCTTGATCTAGAACATAAATATCAAAAGCTGTTAGCTAACATACCTTCAGACCCGGTAAACTCTGCACTGCCATTCCTGATCAACTACTCTATCATACTACCGTAACACATATAAATCTGTATATGTATCTGTGGTGAATGTATGCATGCATGTATATGGAGTTGTGTACAGCATAACAGTGTAATGACAATTTACTCTACACTGAGTGCACAAAACATTAGGAACACCTGTTCTTTCCATGACAGACCAGGGCTCTCCAACCCGTGTTCCTGGAGAGCTACCATCCTGTAGGTTTTCCCTCAAACACTAATCTAGCACACCTGATTCTAATAATTAGCTGATTGATCAGTTGAATTAGTTTAGTTACAACTGGGGTTGGAGCAAAAACCTACAGAAAGGTAGCTCTCCAGGAACAGGGTTGGAGAACCCTGACATAGACTGACCAGGTGAAAGCTGTGATCCCTTATTGATGTCACTTGTTAAATCCACTTCAGTTAGTGGAGATGAAGGGGAGGAGACAGGTTAAAGAAGGACTTGAGACATGGGTTGTGTATGTGTGCCATTCATAGGGTGAATGGGGAGTTTTTCCTAGCCACCGTGCTTCTACATCTGCATTGCTTGTTGTTTGGGGTTCTAAGCTAGGTTTCTATATAGCACTTTGTGACATCTGCGGATGTAAAAGGGGCTTTATAAATACATTTGATTGATTGGGCAAGACAAAAGATGTAAGTGCCTTTGAACGGGGTATGGTAGTAGGTGCCAGGCGCACCGGTTTGAGTGTATCAAGAACTGCAAATGCTGCTGGGTTTTTTACGCTCAAGTTTCCCGTGTGTATCAAGAATGATCCAGCACCCAAAGGACATCCAGAGAACTTGACACAACTGTGGGAAGCATTAGAATCAACATGGGCCAGCCTCCCTGTGGAACACTTGACACCTTGGAGTCCATGCACTGAGGAATTGAGGATGTTCTAAGGGCAAAAGGGGGTGCGACTGAATATTAGGAAGGTGTTCCTAATGTTTTATACACAGTATATTCAGTAAGTATTCAGACCCCTTCCATTTTTCCACATTTTGTTTCATTACAGCCTTATTCTAAAATGGATTAAACAACACATTTTCCTCAATCTACATGCAATACCCCATAATGATAAAGCAAAAACAGGTTTAGAAATGAAAAAATCATTTAAAAAAACGTATTTACATAAGTATTCAGACCCTTTGCTATGAGATGCGAAATTGAGCTCAGGTGCATCATGTTTTCATTGATCATGCTTGAGAGGTTTCTACAACTTGATTGGAGTCCACGTGTGGTAAACTCAATTGATTGAACATGATTTGGAAAATGCACACACCTGTCTATATAAAGGTCCCACAGTTGACTGTGCATGTCAGAGCAAAAACAAAGCCATGAGATCAAAGGAATTGTCCGTAGAGCTCCGAGACAGGATTGTGTCGAGGCACAGATCTGGGGAGGGGTACCAAAACATTTCTGCAGCATTGAAGGTCCAAGAACACAGTGGCCTCCATCATTCTTAAATGAAAGAGGTTTGGAACCACCAATACTCCTTCTAGAGCTGGTCGCCCGGCTAAACTGAGCAATCGGGAGAGAAGGGCCTTGATCAGGGAGGTGACCAAGAACCGAATGGTCACTCTGACAAAGCTCCAAAGTTCCTCTTTGGAGATGGGAGAACCTTCCAGAAGGACAACCATCACTGCGGCACTCCACCAATGAGGCCTTCATCCCCACGGGGGATGCATGGTGGCGACAGCATCATGCTGTGCAGATGTTTTTCAGCGGCAGGGACACTAGTCAGGATTGAGGCAAAGATGAACAGAGAGATCCTTGAAAAAAACCTGCTCCAGAGCGCTCAGGATCTTAAGACTGGGGCGAAGGTTCACCTTCCAACAGGACAACGACCCTAAGCCCACAGCCAAGACAACGCAGGAGTGGCTTCGGGACAAGTCTATGAATGTCCTTGAGTAGCCCAGCCAGAGCCCTGACTTGAACTCAATCGAACATATCTGGAGACCTGAAAATAGCTGTGCAGTGATGCCTGTAGAGAAAATAGAGACAATGGGAGAAACTGTAGAGAAAAATGGGAGAAACTCCCCAAATACAGGTTTGCCAAGCTTGTAACGTAATACCCAAGAAGACTCGAAGCTGTAATCGCTGCCAAAGGTGCTTCAACAAAGTACTGAGTAAAGGGTATGAATACTTATGTAAATGAGATATTGATGAGGGGGGAAACAATTTAATACATTTTAGAATAAGGCTGTAAGTAACAAAATGTGTAAAAAGTCAAGGGGTCTGAATACTTTCTGAATGTACTGTACAATCATTTTTGTTTCATTATACGTGTTACGAAAAAAAGAGGTCCAAGAATAGACCCCTGAGGAACTCCATCGATGATTGATGTGACCCTCTTCCGAGGAAGTTGGACAACAGAGCCTTTGGAACGAGAAAAATGTGCATAAGAATGCTCACCTCCTGCCACGGCCCTGGCTGCGAGAGCGAGAGTACCTCCTCCCACCGGACCTGGAGTGAGACCGGGACCTAAACCATATCCAAACGAGGGGGAGGGAGGGAAAGATTGACAGTTCAGAGCAGGCCCCGCGAAGCCCCACATAACACTGCCTCAGTCTGTCTTTAATTCTGACCTGGCCTCTGACAACAACAATTACCCTAAGCCCACTGATGCTCTGACTCTGGCTCAAATCAACACACAAAAAAGGGGGATTACATTAGATTTAGCATTACACGTGCAATGGAACTGGTAGTAGGAGTCACTATATAGACTAGAGGTCGACCGATTAATCGGCATGGCCGATTAATTAGGGCCGATTTCAATTTTTCATAACAATTGTTCATCTGCCTTTTTGGACGCCGATTATGGCCGATTACATTGCAATCCACGAGGAGACTGCGTGGCAGGCTGACCACCTGTTACGCGAGTGCAGCATAAAAAGGACCTTGTGGCTGCAAAGAGCCAAGGTAAGTTGCCAGCTAGCAATAAACTTCTTATATAAGAAAAAAAAATCTATCTTCACATAATCACTAGTTAACCTAGTAATATCATCAACCATGTGTAGTTAACTAGCTTGTTTTGCATTGCATATAATCAATGCGGTGCCTGTTAATTTATCATTGAATCACAGCCTACTTCAACTTCGCCAAATGGGTGATGATTTAACAAAAGCGCATTCGCGGAAAAAGCACATACTTTGCACAAATTTACCTAGCCATAAACATCAATGCCTTTCTTAAAATCAATACACAAGTATATATTTTTGTAACCTGCATATGTAGTTAAAAGAAATTCATGTTAGCAGGCTATATTAACGAGGGAAATTGTGTCACTTCTCTTGCGTTCAGTGCAAACAGAGTCAGGGTAATATGCAACAGTTTGGGCCGCCTGGCTCGTTGCGAACTGTGTAAAGACCGTAATTAATTTGCCAGAATTTTACATAATTATGACATAACATTGAAGGATGTGCAATATAACAGCAATATTTAGACTTAGGGTTGCCACCCATTCGATAAAATACGGAACGGTTGCGTATTTCACTGAAAGAATAAACGTTTTGTTTTCGAAATGAAAGTTTCCGGATTTGACCATATTAATTCTGTGTGTTTACTATATTATAATTAAGTATATGATTTGATATTTGACAGAGCAGTCTGACTTAGCAGTGGTTGGCAGCAGCAGGCTCGTAAGCATTCATTCAAACAGCTCTTCACTGCGTTTGCCAGCAGCTCTTAGCAATGCTTGAGGCACAGCGCTGTTTATGACTTCAAGCCTATCAACTCCCGAGATTAGGCTGGCAATAGTAGTGCCAATAAGAACATCCAATAGTCAAAGGTATATGAAATACAAATGGTATAGAGAAATAGTCATATAATTCCTATAATAACTACAACCTAAAACTTCTTAACTGGGAATATTGAAGACTCATGTTAAAAGAAACCACCAGCTTTCTTATGTTCTAACTTAAACGTTAGCTTTTTTACATGGCACATATTGCACTTTTACTTTCTTCTCCAACATTGTGTTTGCATTATTTAAACCAAATTGAATATGTTTCATTATTTATTTGAGACAATTGATTTTATTTATGTATTATAATAAGTTAAAATAAAAGTGTTCGTTGTTCATTCAGTATTGTTGTAATTGTCATTATTACATATATACAGTTCAAGTCAGAAGTTTACATACACTTAGGTTGGAGTCATTAAAACTTTTGTTTTTCAACCACTCCACAATTTCTTGTTAACAAACTATAGTTTTGGCAAGTTGGTTAGGACATCTACTTTGTGCATGACAAGTCATTTTGCCAACAATTGTTTACAGGCAGATTATTCCAGTGGGTCAGAAGTTTACATACAGTAAGTTGACTGTGCCTTTAAACAGTTTGGAAAATTCCAGAAAATGATCTCATGGCTTTAGATGCTTCTGATAGGCTAATTGACATCATTTGAGTCAATTGGAGGTGTACCTGTGGATGTATTTCAAGGCCTACCTTCAAACTCAGTGCCTCGTTGCTTGACATGGGAAAATCAAAAGGAATCAGCCAAGACCTCAGAACAAAAATGTAGACCTCCACAAGTCTGGTTCATCCTTGGGAGCAATTTCCAAATGCCTGATGGTACCACATTCATCTGTACAAACAATAGTATGCAAGTATAAACACCATGGGACCATGCAGCCATCATACAGGTCAGGAAGGAGACAAGCTCCATTTCCTAGAGATGAACGTATTTCGGTGCGAAATGTGCAAATCAATCCCAGAACAACAGCAAAGGACCGTGAGAAGATACTGGAGGAAACAGGTACAAAAGTATCTATATCCACAGTGAAACGAGTTCCATATCAACATAACCTGAAAGGCCGCTCAGCAAGGACGAAGCCACTGCTCCAAAAACCGCCATAAAAAAGCCAGACTACGGTTTGCGACTGCACATGGGGACAAAGATCGTACTTTTGGGAGAAATGGCCTCTGGTCTGATGAAGCAAAAATATAACTGTTTGGCCATAATGAACATCGTTATGTTTGGAGGTAAAACTGGGAGGCTTGCAAGCCGAAGAACATCATCCCAACCGTGAAGCACGGGGGAGGCAGCATCATGTTGTAGGGTGCTTTGCTGCAGGAAGAACTGGTACACTTCACAAAATAGAGGGCATCATGAGGAATTGAAAATTATGTGGATATATTGAAGCAACATCTTAATACATCAGTTAAAGCTTGGTTGCAAATGGGTTTTCCAAATGGACAAGCATACTTCCAAAGTTGTGGCAAAATGGCTTAAGGACAACAAAGTCAAGTTATTGGAGTGGCCATCACAAAGCCCTGACCTCAATCCCATAGAATATTTGTGGGCAGAACTGAAAAACCATGTGCGAACAAGGAGGCCTTACAAACCTGACTCAGTTACACCAGCTCTGTCAGGAGGAATGGGCCAAAATTCACCCAACTTATTGTAGGAAGCTTGTGGAAGGCTACATGAAACGTTTGACCCAAGTTAAGCAATTTAAAGGCAATGCTACCAAATACTAATTGAGTGTATGTAAACTTCTAACCCACTGGGAATGTGATGAAAGAAATAAAGGCTGAAATAAATAATTCTCTCTACTATTATTCTGACATTTCACATTCTTAAAACAAAGTGGTGATCCTAACTGACCTAAGACAGGGAATTCTTACTAGGATTAAAAGTCAAGAATTGTGAAAAACTGAGTTTAAATGTAGTTGGCTAAGGTGTATGTAAACTTCCCACTTCAACGGTATCGGTATCGGCTTTTTTGGTCCTCCAATAATCGGTATCGGCGTTGAAAAATCATAATCGGTCGACCTCTAATATAGACATAGCTGTTCATGGAGCTAACGTATGCTGCTTAAAGCAGGCCTTTCAGTTCTCTAGTAAAGAGTGGAAGAGAAGAATGTTATTGTCAAGTCATACATTGGAGATAAAAACACAATTGGTACTTGAAATAAACCTTGCGAGTTTGCCCGGTTGACCCACTTTGGACCAAGGTTCGAGCAGATCTAGGCGTTCTAGAAGTATCTATCAGCCGACCTCTGCATCTAGTCGTGTTCTTCGATTTCTAACGATGATGATTGTATTGACAGCCAAATCGCTTGATTGAGACTTGATAGATGCAAGGCGATTTGTCTAGACGGGACCATGGTCTACCAGGTTGTCCTCTTTACAAAACCCCAGGCTCAAATTGATAACCAAATCATCTGGTGAATTGTCAGCCCTCTATGAAATCTTTAAGGTGCAGCTAGAAGTGGCAGTTGCTTGAGAAGGGGAGGTCTGGTTGATCGATCAACCCCATGGTCATAGGATCGAAAGTGTGGAATTTGCTAGATGCCTCATGAAATCGTTAAGGATCGTGACACTCTGAATCAAACGACGAAACCTGAAATGTTTTGACCAGGTGAGTTGTTAACAAAAAAAACCCACATAACAGTTCAGAAGTATTTCCATATTTTAAAAGGGATTAAGTGACAGATGGAAAGACAAAAGTTGCAACAACAACAGGTTGTATGATAGTATAATAATCATCTTTCATTTTTTTTTTTATCTACATAAGACACTGAAAAATCAAGACAATGGAAAATAAGCGACAACTATCAAAATAAGAAAAGACCAAAACAAGCTAAATCTGATATATTGGTTAAGGAGACTTTACCTGGTCCTCCTTCGTCGACCGTAGCGGTGGCAGTCGTAGGCATAGTGCCCCCGCTCACCACACTCATAGCACTTGTCGTTGGAGTCAAAGGGCCGGTTGGTGGGCGCACGCTCGTACCGAGATCGCCGCGGCATTCCTGTAGATAATTCAACTCGAACTCGAGATCCAGAAATCAACCTGAAAAACAGTCAGTTCGACAGTCAGCAAATTGCACAATGGCATAGTTCACTTTAAAAAGAGGACTTAAGGAAACCCATCTAAAGTGTAACAAGCATTTAGGAACATACCTTAAGTGTATGATCTGGATAGTAGCAAATGAGTAACAAGATAATACCAGCTACCTGCTTACCATCTACTGATAGATGTCCCTAAACCAATAAAATCCTTCAATATTTGCAAAGAGCAAATTACATTATTGATTGGAAAACGTCAACAACACAGGTGCCCTTTGAGCCCTTTCAGCTTGTAGGTCCTGGAAAGTAGGCTAAACTTGGGGGCAAAGTCTGAAGTCTTGAGGTATCACTTACTTGCCGTCAAGGCCTCGGACCGCATCTTCTGCATCCCGGGTGTCTTCAAACTCCACAAAGGCAAAGCCCGGGGGGTTCCTAGCAATCCACACGGTTCTTAAAGGTCCGTAATACCCGAACGCCCGCTCTAGCTCTCCTTTCCCTGCACCAGTGCCCAGGTTACCGACATAAATCTTGGAGTCTGCAAAGGAAAAACAGAAAGAGGTGTCACCACTGCTGCAACTCACTGACTTCTGTTCTGAGAGGCCTTTGATTTCCCACTCCCCTAAGCTCAGTATCAAAAGGGTTGTTGGAAGTAACTGCACAAATGTAAAAATCATATTGAAATGCAGCCCTCTCAAGGCATCCCATTTGTATTGAGGTCAGTGAATAATTAGCATAGGGTTGGCCTGAGGCAGTTCCTCATGCTATGGTCTAAATAAAATTATAAATTGCTAGTGTCAGGCATATGAATATAATATTGTGTACTTTTCCACATGACAATGAGCTGTATGTAGTGATTTACTGCAATTACGTATCACCTAAATCACACTAGAGCAAATATTTGAAGCCTGAAAATGTGATAAATTAGGCAAAGGATCAACCTTATCTCCATACCTTGCTACTAGATTGTGTAACATCTAGTAATTTATCAATTTCTACCTGTCTGATTCAGAGGGGTTGGGTTAAATGCGGAAGACACATTTCAGCTGAATACTTTCAGTTGTACAACTGACTCGGTATCCCCCTTTCTTTATGATAAGACAAAATGTTTATGGGGTTATGATTAGGCCAAGGCCCATGTTTGATTTGCATTAGTTGCCAAGTGAACGTGTAATTTGCTCTTTGAATTTAGATGTAATCCATCCCCTAACATATGTCATACATAACCATTGAATTCTTTATTACACCGACTAACGTTACAGAGGAATGGTGTATTCATCAAGCGTAGCTATGTTTGGCTCTGTGGTGAACGAGTCAACACATCAACTAAGACAGAAGGTGGAACAGCCAGTGAGGTGAGGATTTTGTTTATTTTTGTTACTTAGCCTAATTAAACTGCAAATAAGGTCAAATTTTACAGACCCATTTTTGACTCATGAGCTGCCCTCTACAAAAGTAGTAGTAATCCATAGACTCTTTAGCTATACTAACGTTATCAGTGATTCTCAAACGTCTTGGGGACCACAGATGTTACATGTTATTGATCTATTCCAGAGTTAGCACACCTAATTCAACTTGTCTACTAATCCCTACTGATATATTTAAAGCCACAATCAGCAGTTTAGCCTAAAGACCCAAAGTTGAATTTCATTGATTTCCACATCAGGCAGAAATTGGCATTTGGATCAGGAACGTTTCCTCTCATGACCTCTACAAGCTAGAGTGTTGAATAAAATTATATTTTCGTTTTTTGTACTTTTACCACCTTCTTCATGATATCCAATTGGTAGTTACAGTCTTGTCCCATCATTGCAACTCCCCTACGGACTCAGGAGAGGCGACAGTTGAGAGCCATGCGTCTTCCGAAACACAACCCTGGCAAGCCACACTGCTTCTTGACACAGTGCTCGCTTAACCCGGAAGCAAGCCACACCAATGTGTTGGAGGAAACACCGTCCAACTGATGACCGAAGTCCGCTTGAAGGCACCTGGTTCCTCAACAAGGAGTCACTAGAGCACGATGGGAAAAGGAAATCCCAGCCGGTCAAACCCTCCCCTAACCCAGACGGCGCTGGGCCAATTGTGCGCCGCCTAATGGGTCTCTTGGTCACGGCCGGCTATGACACAGATCAAATTGTATTTTTACTCACTTTCCCGGTTGTCCACGTGGTTGGTCCTTTTGCAGGTAGGAATGTGAGACATATCGACAGGAAGTATAAATACAAACATTTCAAAGCGCTGGTAGTGCGTTCAGATTTCTATCACCTGAAGCATGCACACAAGAGACACAGGCATACTTGGCGAGCTCGTGAATGTATTTAAATGGTTCTGCGCATGCTTCAAGTGAAAGAACTGAATGCACCACCAGCGCCTTGAAAGGTTATTATTTTTTAATTTTTAATTTTACCTTTATTTTACTAGGCAAGTCAATTAAGAACAAATTCTTATTTTCAATGACGGCCTAGGAACAGTGGGTTAACTGCCTGTTCAGGGGCAGAACGACAGATTTGTACCTTGTCAGCTCAGGGATTCAAACTTGCAACCTTTCAGTTACTAGTCCAACGCTCTAACCACTAGGCTACCCTGCCACCTCGTTAATGTAAGTATACTTTCCTGTGAATATATTGTCTGTAGGAATGTAAAGTAATTCAACATTCTGGCTTGTGAGGAAATTTTCCAAACAAATGTATGGCATTAATAACAAAGCCTTCCCCGCCCCTGCTGAGAAATGTAACCTATCTCAAATTCATAGAGCAATGGATATAAGGAATGATATAAGGAATGACCATCCTATGATATCAAAATTATAGTTTTAAACTTGTTTTGAGGCTTTATAGCTAGTTTTTTGTTAACATTTACATTTTTTGTAAACATTGGAGTAAAACACTTATTTTGGGTTCTGATGGGGTACAAACAGTTGAACTAAGGTCATGAGGCATTTAAGCTGCAATATGTAACTTTTTGTTACGGAAAATATATTTCACAGCGGGTTAGATGGTACAATGATTCTCTACACAACGACTGCTTGTTTTGTCGCAAACTATTAGAATTGTAGCAACCAGGAAATGGCGGAGAGATTTCCGCATATTGCACCTTTCAATTCTTCAACAAACAATGGGCACATTTCATTAATTTACACGTCCACAAATGGATGTAGCAACTGCAGATTGCCCCTTTAAAACATTTTGATTAAAAAAATAGCTACATAATCAAGCCATTGATTAGAGAATCGGGTGTGCTCGTTTAGGGCAAGAGCTAGGAAAGCTAAGTAACGTTACGCCTAATGTAGCTAACGTTAGATAGTTAACTAAGCATGAGATTATCTACTGTATTTTGTCTACTATTGAACATGCGTTAGATAATATTTTTTGTGAAGTGAAAATCTGTTTTGCTATTTAGTTTACCTCCTCCGTTTCGACCGTGTCTTGACATGATTCAAGGCCCGCTTTACAATCAATCTGCGCATGCGTGTGGCAAATGATTCTCCTGAAAGGACTGTCAAAGACAGGACGGGTCACTAAATGTACTCGTGCAATGCAATAAATTGCTAAATGACTCATATTTCATACCATGAATCACACAGTAGAGTATTAGGTTGGTGAAGAGGTTAGTAATATGTAACGAGGTATTTAATTCTTCGGGCTGGAACCTTTGGAATTGTATCACTGTTTTCTACGACACATTTGACCGTCGGACAAATTTCATCACAGGCTCAATCCAGCTAGCCAGTAGCCAGCTCATTCACCTGATTTGGAGATTAAAGCCCAGTGTAGCTTATTCTCGGTCAGTGTATTGAAATAGTAATGGACACGTGGCGTCAACTGAAGCCACTGGAGTGGTGTAAATATGTCAACAAAGAGGTCAAAGTGACAGCGCACGAGAAACAACAACATCATGGTTGGGTTTTTACCGTTGATCCAGTATCTGCAAGGTAACTTCGTCAACTTCCCAGTACTCTTTCCCCATGGCCATGTGCACAATTTGTTGATGGATAGCTTAAGCTATCATATGAAAATAATACACCAATGCACTGATTTGTCAGTTTTTTCTCCCACTTATATAGTGTGGTACCTAGCTACAACAGTGACGAGTGAAGACGCCACTCTGTTATGAGATCTAAGTTTGAGCATCCTGCTTCGTAACTGCTATCCCTAGCTACAGTGTGATATTTTTGATGTGACTCAGTCATAGACAATACCAGGATTGTTGCTTTGAAAGGGGTGTATATCTGCTGAGTTGACACTCAATGCATTACCTATTTTCTCTCCCTCAGTATAGTCCTAGTGACCTTCCAGGAGAAAGGAGGCACACCGACGGTCCGAGTTGTGACAGGCCATGCAGTGCAGGAAGTAGAGGTCCTCCAGGAGGGTAATGAAGAAACGGCGGGGCGGCTGAGGGTCATTTTCACACCCCCAGGAGCCCACGTCCTTGGCCCGGAAGAAGTGAGGCACAGGAAAGAGCGCCTCCGCCTGTGGTTGGAAAAGAACCGCATCCCCGTGGAAGAGAAAGGCGAGATGCTGTGCGTGGCCAACGTGCTGACAGTGAGCGCCCCTTATGGAGCGGAAGACTGTAGCAGCTCCAACGAGATCATCCTGGCCCGAGTGCAGAGCCTGGTGGAGAGCAACCCTGATTCAACTCCAGACCAGCCTGCCAACTCCTGATGAAGGATTCACTTTGACATATAGGGATAGTTTACCAAACTCAGATCAGGCTCAGCCTAGTCCTGGAATAAAATACATTGTCTATTTTCTTGATCTCAATTGAAATAGCTTTTTAGTTCAGGACTAAGCTTAATCTGTGTCAGGGAAACCAGCTCATAGTGGGTGTCAATAGTCTAAAATGGTCTCGTCTCCTTCATCTGCCTCTATGTGGGGAAAAAGATGGACGGGGAATTGGGTCTTGGCCATGTGTCTTTCACCTATCCTACGTTTTTAGATAAGTGAAGGTCGAGGACAGGAGGAGGGAAAGCCACTCTAGACTGTTGGGATGAACTGAGAGACACTTAAAATGCTTTGGATTGTTGATGGTTCAAATGTTACTATAATCATATTAAACAATGGACATTGCTATCACAAAGCAAACAGTTGGTAACTTTTCGAAATGTGACTTTTTGGTTCTAAAGATACCTTTTTTGTAATATACTTTTGTAATTAAACGTGCACTGTTACTTACAAACCAATAGTTGCATCTGTCCCGCTACACTTAAATATCTATAAAAAAATAACCTATAAAATACCTGTGCCTATAAAATCTATGTTATGAATCTTTAATTGTAAATCATTTTACTTGATAAAACTTGAATAAATCTCCAATAATTAGGCTTGGGTGGTATACTGTACACTGGGGTATTTGGAAAAAGCCACAGGATGTTTTTTTCCCCAATACATTTGAATACTTGTAGCTAGTTTTTAAGTAAATACCTGCAGTCAACTTGTGCAATATGTTAAGAGATAAAGCAGATCACGTTTGTTCATTTTACCCCTATCACATTATTTTACATTATGACGCTTACCTTAGTTCCTCAGAACAGTTGACCCAGTCACGGGTTTGTTTGTAAATAGCACAATGGGAGAAAGTGGAAGCAGGTGAATCCAGGTGAGTATTGACAGGGGTCGCATTTTATATTAAACGTTTGCATCAATAGAGTGATCAGGGATGTGCAACTACAGTTTTTCTTCAAAGAAAATACATTAGTGCAACACATTCACCAGAAAATAGCTTCATTTTCATCAGATGACAACAGAAGTGAGATGTTATTTGGCTGGCAGAAAATGAAATTACATTGAAATAGCAAATTCTTTTATGCAAAAACAATGCCCGGCCATTTAATGTTTATCATAGGAAGAACGTAGCCTGCTACATTTTCTAATGTTTTGCTTAAAGTTAATCGTACTAGAGTAAAGTAGGCTGGCTACACCGAGAAAAGCACTGGAGAAATGTATACTGAACAAATACCTAAACGCAACCAGTAAAGTGTTGGTCCCGTGTTTCATGAGCTGAAATAAAAGATCCCAGAAATGTTCCATGCGCACACAAAGCTTTTTTTAAATGTAATTTATTTTGGTCCAACAGACATATACAACAAAATGCACAATGTGGACCCAGAGGATATTACTGGAAAGTATTAATTAAAACGCTTGTTTCCAAAGTGGTCCTCTATGGTAAAAACAATAACATGTAATGATTAAAAGACAAGTCAAAATTACAACCAACCATAAAAACATTCATTTATATTGACATCCTAAAAAGTGTCACCATTCACTGCACTTCTCCCTAACCTTAAAAATCAATAATATTAATTTCACATTAAAACAATCTATTCATTTCACATCATACCGATCCTTCAAATAATACATCTGACCAGCAGTAGGGGGGGTACAAGTGACAGTTTAGTGGTTTCCCTTACTTAGACAACCAAATGAAAACCTTTGCCTGCTTTTTAAAGCTATTTTAACTTTTTATTTGCTTGATTTCTAAGGGCAGGCTATTCCATAGACAAATGCATGTTTGGAAAAATGTGCTCCTTGCAGTACTGTTTACTCTTGGGATTTTACATGACATAACACTATCTCTGGTATTGTGACTGTGTTGGTTATAGACCATATCAATGTGTTTTTTCGTGTAACATGGGGCACGATCATTTAAGATGTCAAACATATGATTAAGTTCAAGTTGGTCCACTCTGGACTCCAAAGGCAACAAGCCCACCTTCCAGTACCCCTATGTGGGTCCTATGTGGGTCCTAGGGGGGACATTCAGCATATACCTGATAACGTTATTTTGCTTGACCTGCATTCTCTTTTTCAGCTTTTTTGAGAACCCTCTATACCAAGCAGAGCAGGCATAATCAAAATTACACTGAATCAAGGTTGAGACAAGCAGTTTCTTAACTTTAATTTTTAAAATATCTAGTGTTATGATGTAAAAATGTCAATTTGTTTGCCATTTTAGAAATAATTTTAGCAGCAATCAGGTCTCGGGAAAGATCTAGGAACACACCAAGATAAGATACATTTGTTTTAGATTCAATCTCCTTGCCTGTGCAGTATACTTGTCAGCCTTAATAAGCAATCTACATTTTGTTCCAAACAAAATCGATTAAGTTTTTCCCAAATGTAGTGACACTGTTGTCAGACAACCAATCTCTAACAAAATGCAATTCCTTACTCAGGGTCTCCTCTATGTAAACTGCATCCTTCCCTGATACCAGTATGGATGAATCATCAGCATAAAGCAGGAGTTTGCCCTTTACTGTATCTGGAATATCATTAACGTATATAAGAAATAAGAGAGGCCCTAAAATAGATCCCTGCGGTACTCCACGGGATATTTCTTTGGCCTCTGACAGAACAGCACCAACATTATATACTTGTGTTCTGTTGGTCAGATAAGACCTAAACCAATTCACTGCTACATACTGTAATTTAGACCCATGTATTTCAGTTTCATCGGGATCATGGTCCACCCACTCCCCAGTGCGTGGGCCTATGCCCTCTCAGGCCCACCCATGGCTGCGTCCCTGCCCAATGATATTAAATCCATATATTAGGGCCTCATTTATTTATTTAAATTGACTGATTTCCTTATATGAACTGTAACTCAGTAAACTCGTTTACATTTTTTGCATGTTGGGTTTATATTTTTGTTCAGTATAGCTACAAATCAGTCAGAGCGCTGTCTGCTCATAGAATGCCTGTTTGTGAATTCTCATCTGAGTGGAGAAGTGCAATTGAACCACGAAATTTGTCTGATGCCGAGCATAAATTACAATAAGAAGCGTTTTCATTTCTGCATTTAGCAAGATAATTCTTATGTGTTTTATATTTTTTTCCTGCTTGAAAAACACAGAATTATGTATTAATTTAATGTAACTCTTAAATGTAACTTGCTCTTTAATCTAAGTAAGTGGCTGAATTAATAAGGTGATGGGGCATCATATTGTGTTAGCTAATTGCCATGTTTGAGAAGTCAAATCCCTTTGGATGAGTTATATGTATTGCTGCTACTATCTTGAAATCCTTGGGGTTTTTCTCTCTGTTCTTGGCCCTTTTTCCTTCTCCAGTCTTATATTCTCTTCTCCCCTAATTCTCCTATCTTCTTTCCCCTATTCTCAGAGCAGGCAGGCCCATTGCCCTAGCAACTCCAGACTCCACACAGACTCAGCATAGCCTATATATACACAGAGCAACGAGGCAGATATTTCACCATATGTATAAATGTGAAGCATGCGCTTGGCTTTTCCACTCACTACCAACTATGGTTATTAATCTCGTCCAATTTGAGGTCAGTAATTACTGTTCTTGTCACGCCCTGGCCTTAGTATTCTGTGTTTTCGTTATTATTTTGGTTAGGCCAGGGTGTGACATGGGGATTTATGTGGTTTGTTTTGTCTGGGGTTGTTTGTAGTTATGGGATTGTGGTTAGAGTAGTACTCTAGGTAAGTCTATGGTTGCCTAGAGTGGTTCTCAATCAGAGGCAGGTGTTTATCGTTGTCTTTGATTGGGAACCATATTTAGGCAGCCATATTCTTTAGGTCTCTTGTGGGTGATTGTTCCTGTCTTTGTGTTTGGGGCACCAGATAGGACTGTTTTGGTTTTTCACGGTTCTTGTTTTGTAGATTGTTGTATTTTCATCTTTATTAAAGATGTACAAAACTAACCACGCTGCATTTTGGTCCGCCTCTCTTTCACCAGAAGAAAACCGTTACAGAATCACCCACCAAAACCCAACACAAAACAGGCTACCTAAATATGGTTCCCAATCAGAGACAATGACTAACACCTGCCTCTGATTGAGAACCATATCAGGCCAAACATAGAAATAGACAAACCAGACACACAACATAGAATGCCCACCCAGCTCACGTCCTGACCAACACTAAAACAAGGAAAACACACAAGAACGATGGTCAGAACGTGACAGTTCTGATGTCCAGAAGCTCTTTTCAGTCATAAGAGACGGCAGCAGCAACATTAAGTGCAAAATAAGTTACAAACAATGCAAAAAAATAAAGTCATTTGCACAATGTCTCTGGTTCACATTTGCTTGTAAATGTCCAAACTCACAAAAAAGGACATTCAGTAGGTCCTACCTTTATACAGTACCAGTCAAATGTTTTTATTTTTATTTACTATTTTCCACATTGTTTAATAATAGTAAGACATCAAAACAATAAAATAACACATATGGAATCATGTAGTAACAAGTGTTGAACAAACAAGTGTTAAACAAAATCAAAATATATTTTATATGTGAGATTCTTCAAATAACCACCCTTTGCCTTGATGACAGCTTTGCACACTCTTGACATTCTCGAAACCAGCTTCATGAGGTAGTCACCTGGAATGCATTTCAATTAACAGGTGTGACTTGTTAAAAGTTCATTTGTGGAATTTCTTTCTTTCTTAAAGCGTTTGAGACAAAGATAGCCCTATTTGGTAAAAGACCAAGTCCATATTATGTCAAGAGAACAGCTCAAATAAGCAAAGGGAAACGCCAGTCAAGAACCCTAAAAGTTTCTTCAAGAGCAGTCACAAAAACCATCCAGCGCTATGATGAAACTGGTTCTCATGAGAACCGCCACAAGAAAGGAAGACACTGAGTTACGTCTGCTGCAGAGTACAAGTTCATTAGAGTTGCCAGCCTCAGAACTTGCAGCCCAAATAAATGTTTCACAGAGTTCAAGTAACAGACACATCTCAACATCAACTGTTTAGAGGAAACTTCACGAATCCGGCCTTCATGGTCAAATTGCTGCATAGGAACCACTATCAAAGGACACCAATAAGACAAAGAGACTTGCTTGGGTCAAGAAACACGAGCAATGGACATTAGACTGGTGGAAATCTGTCCTCTGGTCTGATAAGTCCAAAAGTGAGATTTTTGGTTCCAACCTCCGTGTCTTTGTGAGACGCAGAGTAGGTGAACGGATGATCTCTGCATGTGTGGTTCCCACCATGAAGTGTGGAGGAGGAGGTGTAATGGTGCTTTACTGGTGACACTGTCTGATTTATTTAGAATTCAAGGCACACTTAACCAGCATGGCTACCACAGCATTCTGCAGTGATACGCAATCTCATCTGGTTTGGGCTTAGTGGGACTATCATTTGTTTTCCAACAGGACAATGACCCAACCCATCTCCAGGCTGTGAAAGGGCTATTTCACCAAGAAGGAGAGTGATGAAGTGCTGCATCAGATGACCTGGCCTCCACAATCACCGACCTCAACCCAATTGAGATGGTTTGGGATGAGTTGGACTGCAGAGTGAAGGAAAAGCAGCCAACAAGTGCTCAGCATATGTGGGAACTCCTTCAAGATGGGTTTAAAATCATTCCAGGTGAAGCTGGTTGAGAGAATGCCAAGAGTGTAAAAAGCTGTCATCAAGGCAAAGGGTGGCTACTTTGAAGAATCAAAAATATGAAATATATATTGATTTGTTTAATACCTTTTTGGTTACTACATGATTCCATATGTGTTATTTCATAGTTTTGCTGTCTTCACTATTATTCTACAATGTAGAAAATAGTAAAAATAAATAAAAACCTTTGAATGAGTAGGTGTCTCCAAACATTTGACTGGTACTGTATTTTTTATGTCTTTTCAATTGGTTTATTTTTGTGTGCATATTCAGCGAGCAGCCTCCATTAAAAATTCGCTATTACTTGTGCAAATGTTGTTAGCATTCTGGTATAGACGCCGAATGGGGCTTTTTGTGTTTGTTTTGGCGCAATCTTGTGTACCAAGCCGGTAATACTATTTATAAATTGGTTGGTTCGAGCCCTGAATGCTGATTGGCTGACAACTGTGGTATATCAGACCGCATACCATGAGTATGACAAAACATTTATTTGTACTGTTCTAATTACGTTGATAACCAGATTATAATGAAGAACAGCCCTTAGCCGTGGAATATTGGCCATATACCACACCCCCTCGTGCCTTATTGCTTAAATATATCAGTATGAAAGAAGGAGGGTATGACGATATGAAAATCTGGATACCGTCCAACCCTTCCAACAATAGATAAGGGAATCTCATCTTCACACATTGAGCTACAGTATTACATTGTGTGTTACAACTAAGTAGTCCTCCAGAGCTCTACATCTTCACAGATGTTGGCGTCAATTTGGAATGGGCACTTGACACAGAGAAGAAGTGTTTTATGTAATGTCACAGCCAATAAAGTATAACATAGTGCCCCACGATGATACGCCTCAACTGCAGTCATACTGTAGCTTCAAGTTTTTCAATGCATCTTATTGTTCTGATAACCTTGCATTGATATAAATACTATATAGGATACAGTTACAGACTGTTTAATGTCAACCCAATAATAAACTAGTACTATGTCAAAATACACAGTTACAAACATGTGTTACCATCTCTTTGGGTTACTGTCATGAATGTCATAACTTTGTTAAAATATGACAAGATTGTGTTATTCTTGTCTCATTGTTTAGCCAGCAAATCATTTTCATGAACGTGTTATACAGTGTGATATTCGTATTTCATTCCCAGAACATTGTTACACTGCCTGTGTATGACATAACATCCTCATGACAAATCAGCTTGTGTCTTATCTATTATTCTCTGATCCACCTTTCTTACCACTACATCCCCACCTACAATCAAACACAGGAATGAAGAGAGAGATGGTCCTGCAATAGTGTACTTTATTGAACTGTGGAACTGTGGTGGGGGAGAAAGTGAAAGAGAAGGAGAGGGAGGGAAGGATAGAGAGAAAGAAGGATAGGGAAGAGGATTCTCAAATTGGGAAAAAGTCCATCCTCGCCCTGTCCTCCTCTCCACCGGGACCCGGAAACCAAAAAGTGGTCCTCCTCTCCTCGATAGCCTGAGCACAAATGTATCCTCCCAGCGTGAAACGTGAAAGTGTTTCAAAATCTGCCACACCCCCTTTGAATCAGCTATTGTTTCTCTAAGAAAAGCATGCCCACATTTAAAAAAACGATACAATACTTATCTCTCTATAAAATGTCAAGTGCAACCAGCTACATTTATTTTTACCACTTAACACATGCATTTGGGGATTACTCCTTTGTAAATGTCATTTGCCTGATTACATGTTGATGAAGGAGAGTCATTTCATACAAGCACATTTGTTTGCATGTTTCCTTTCCTCCTCTATTTGATTACCTTTGACCTTTTTCAAAAGGAGGTGAGGAGAGGATGGAGGAGAGGACGCGAGGAGTCGAGCAAAACCAATTGAGATTCTCCCAAGGAGGGACAGAGATACTGAGGAAAGGGCAAAAAGGGACAGTGAGAGACAGAGAGAGGGATGAAGGGAGAGAGAGGTTGACAGTCCTCTACAGATACAGGAGGCTTCTTTGGCTCAGCTGGACTTGAAGGAGTGCACTCAGCCACTGTAGCCCTCCAAACAGTGACCTGTGTTTATCTCATTGCAAGAATAACACTTGCTGTGTGTACAGCGATATAGGGGGATTTTCTTATGTATGGTATTGAAGGAGTTTAATACATTTTGCCTTGGGGGATTGGTTTTTGCCCCACCCCACTTAGGTTGCCAGACTTTCTCGAACACAAAGGCCTTAGAGTTTAGGTCTCTAGTAGAAAAGGCCCTATCAAGGTCATTGATAATGCTGTGGCCTCCTCTTTCCTTCATACAGGACTCCAGGCAGGGAGAGAATGTGGTAAAGAAGATTATACAGTCCTTGTTGTTATTGGTCAGGTGTAATATGGGGTAGCCCATATCCTGGGTAGTAATACTCAGGAGACGATACTCTGCGTGGTAGCCATTATACGGTATGGCTGCGATGATCTTGTCTCCTTTGTAGATTTGTCCGGCGGTAAGTGCCGCCTTGACCACCTCTGGTTTAACGTTGACATCAAACTCTCCTTTCTTGCACTCATCTTTGGTGAGCCTGACAGCCATGGCATACTCACGATTTTGCAGTCCGAACCTGAACAACAGCAGAAAAATCGAGAGACAGAGGTGGTGACAGAACACAGAGCACGTACTTTGGTTGACCTTAATTGTAGAGTTTGGGGACAATTCCCTATAGTATATTAATACAAGGTTTCTTTAGTTAATAAGGCGTGTGGTAATAAAACGGAGACTATATGATTACAATGAAACAGAGAAGTACTCACTTTTTCATCTCTGTAATCAGTTTAGATAAATTTGCTTCACTAATCTGAGCATCCACCTTGTCTCCAGCCCAGAGAGAAAGCAGAAAGAGAAGGACAATCCCCCGCATAGCTGCACACATCTGAAACACACCAGAGTATCAACACACACACACACACACACACACACACACACACACACACACACACACACACACACACACACACACACACACACACACACACACACACACACACACACACACACACACACACACACACACACACACACACACAAAGAAACACTATGTCAATACATACACTGCAAACTATTTAAATGGTAAAACCATTACTGCAAACAGATATAAAAGGTATGGAGTATACATATTTAAACTAATAAGGAATCAATCATAACACATGTATAGACTCTTAAAATGCTCTTAAAACAGGCTAAACATTTTGTTTGGTGAGAAATGAATAACTCCCAGGTACCTGATGATCCATTGCTGCTGTCCGTGTCTGAATCCTCTATCTGTGTGAGCAATACTTCAATGTTTTTATGTATCAATTCAGCTCACCCAGCATGCCATGTAGGGGGTTTCCATTGGTCAGAAAGTGCCAGCACGATAAGCAAGTTCATTCCAGATAAACCAAGGTCATTGTGATGTAATATCATTACGGGAAACCAAATTTCACTAGTTTGACTTGGTTTGTGCTGAGTGGGACTGGTTGAGAAAATGCCAAGAGTGTGAAAAGCTGTCATCAAGGCAAAGAGTGGCTACTTTGAAGAATCAAAAATATTAAATATATATTGATTTGTTTAATACTCTTATGGTTACTACATGATTCCAAATGTGTTATTTCATACTTTTGATGTCTTCACTATTATTCTACAGTGTAGAAAATAGTAAAAATAAATAAAAACCCTTGAATGAGTAGGTGTGTCCAAACATTTGACTGGTAGTGTATTTTTTACTTTATGAGCTGGATTGCCTGTCTTTGCAATTTGTTTATTTTCGTTAGAATATTCAGCGAGCAGCCTCCATTGAAATTCACTATTACTTGTGCAAATGTTGTTAGCATTCTGGTATAGATGCCCAATGGTGCTTTTTTGCTGTGGTATATCAAACCGTATACCATGGGTATGACAAAACATGTATTTGTACTGTTCTAATTACATTGGTAACCAGTTTATAATAGCAATAAGGCTCCTTGGGGGTTTGTGATATATGGCTAAGTGTTGTGTCCATGCACTCTGCAATGCGTTGAGTTTAAGAACAGCCCTTAGCCGTGGTATATTCTCCAAATATCACCCCCCCCCCGTGCCTTATTGCTTAAATATACCAGTATGAGAGAAGGACGGTATGCCGATATGAAAATCTGGATACCGTCCAACCCTTCCAACAATACATAAGGGAATCTCATCCTCACACATTGAGCTACAGTATTACATTGTGTGTTACAACTAAGTAGTCCTCCAGAGCTCTACAACTTCACAGATGTTGGGGTCGATTTGGAATCGGCACTTGACACAGAGAAGTGTTTTATGTAATGTCACAGCCAATAAAGTATAACACAGTCCCCAACGATGATACGCCTCAACTGTAGCTTATTGTTCTGAGTATATTCATGTATAGTATATTAATGCAAGCGTTTCTTTGGGAAATAAGAAGTGCGGTTTTAAAACAGAGACTATATAATTACAACGAAACAAAGAAGCACTCACTTTTTCATCTCTGTAATCAGTTTAGATAAATTTGCTTCACTAATCTGATCATCCATCTCGTCTCCAGCCCAGAGAGAAAGCAGAAATAGAAGGACAATCCCCCACATAGCTGCACACATCTGAAACACACTGGAGTATCACTCACACACACGCACGCACGCACGCACGCACACACACACACACACACACACACACACACACACACACACACACACACACACACACACACACACACACACACACACACACACACACACACACACACACACACACACACGAGTAACACTGTGTCAGTACACACACTGCACACCATTTAACAGATGGTAAAACCATTAGAGTAAACAGATATAAACATGTAAACTCAGCAAAAAAAGAAACGTCCCATTTTCAGGACCCTGTCTTTCAAAGATAATTCGTAAAAATCCAAATAACCTCACAGATCTTCATTGTAAAGGCTTTGAACACGGTTTCCCGTGCTTTTCAATGAACCATAAACAATTAATTAACATGCACCTGTGGAATGATCGTTAAGACACTAACAGCTTACAGATGGTAGGCAATTAACGGCACAGCTATGAAAACTTAGGACACTAAAGAGGCCTTTCTACTGACTCTGAAAAACACCAAAAGAAAAATGCCCAGGGTCCCTGCTCATCCTCTTGAACGTGCCTTAGGCATGCTGCAAGGAGGCATGAGGACTGCAGATGTGGCCAGGGCAATAAATTGCAATGTCCGTACTGTGAGATGCCTGCACAGGATCAGTACATCCGAACATCACACCTGCGGGACAGGTACAGAATGGCAACAACAACTGCCCAAGTTACACCAGGAATGCACAATCCTTCCATCAGTGCTCAGACTGTTCGCAATAGGCTGAGAGGCTGGACAGGGCTTGTAGGCAGGTCCTCACCAGACATCACCGGCAACAACGTCGCCTATGGGCACAAACCTACCGTCGCTGGACCAAACAGGACTGGCAAAAAGTGCTCTTCACTGACGAGTCGCGGTTTTGTCTCACCAGGCGGGATGGTCGGATTTGTGTTTATCGTCGAAGGAATGAGCATTACACCGAGGCCTGTACTCTGGAGCGGGATCAATTTGGAGGTGGACAGTCCGTCATGGTCTGGGGCGGTGTGTCACAGCATCATTGGACTGAGCTTGTTGTCATTGCAGGCAATCTCAAAGCTGTGCGTTACAAGGAAGACATCCTCCTCCGTCGTGTGGTACCCTTCCTGCAGGCTCATCCTGACATGACCCTCCAGCATGACAATGCCACCAGCCATACTGCTCGTTCTGTGCGTGATTTCCTGCAAGAAAGGAATGTCAGTGTTCTGCCAGCGAAGAGCCCGGATCTCATTGCCATTGAGCACGTCTGGGACCTGTTGGATTGGAGGGTGAGGGCTAGGGCCATTCCCCCCAGAAATGTCTGGGAACTTGCAGGTGTCTTGGTGGAAGAGTGGGGTAACATTTCACAGCAAGAAATAGCAAATCTGGTGCAGTCCATGATGCACTGCAGTACTTAATGCAGCTGGTGGCCACACCAGATACTGACTGTTACTTTTGATTTTGACCCCCCCTTTGTTCAGGGACACACTATTCCATTTCTGTTAGTCATGTCTGTGGAACTTGTTCAGTTTGTCTCAGTTGTTGAATCTTGTTATGTTCATACAAATATTTACACATGTTAAGTTTGCTGAAAATAAACACAGGTGACAGTGAGAGGATGTTTCTTTTTTTTGCTGAGTTTATAAACTTCAATAAGGAATCAATCATAACACATGTTTAGACACTTAAAATGCTCTTAAAACAGGCAAAACATTTTGTTTGGTGAGAAATACAGAACTCCCATGTACCTGATTATGACTTAGTGCTGTCTGTGTCAGAATCATCTATCTGTGTTAGCAATACTTTTTGTGTGTCAATTCAGCTCACCCAGCATGCCATGTTGGGAGTTTTCCCTTTATAAAGCATTCCATTGGTCAGAAAGTTATATTTCTGCCAACCGAGCACAACGAGCAAGCTCGGTTAAGGGAACCTATTATTTATATTTTCAGGATTGAGGTATGGGTGGGGGTTGGCAAGAGGGACAGACAGACTAGTGGCGTCATTCCAGATAAACCAATGTCATTGTGATGTAATATCATTACGGGAAACCAAATTTCACTAGTTTGGCTTCTCGCCATCTGATAAACATGTTGGAAGGGGTGGTAGCAGATGGAGTATGGTATGAGTGGCCAGCCCCCGGCCGTGGACTGAGGTTGGTAGCTGGTCTCCCGGCTGGATCAGCCCCCAGTTTCAGACTGTGTTGAACCTGCTGGCAGTGCCGATCCCCGGCCATAGTTGTTGTCGTGACTTTACTTTCATTAATCTGATGATTGTTATTTATCTAATCAACTATGTTTAATTGTTACCCAATTAAATGAATCATCTAACAATTAACTCAATTAGGATTTGGGGCACCATAAGAGTGGTTGTTTAGAGTTACCATCTCCCGAATTAAACTCCAAAGGTCTTTACCCGTCACATCCATAAAACAGTTGACGTATTAATCATAACTTCGCATCATATCATTATTCTGAACAGTCGTAACCTTACTTATGATTCAGTACTACACAAATTGGTTTAATTGTTTATTTACTAGATAACTAAATGATAACAGAGGATAAACATACAAACTTAATTCATTAGGAAAAGGTCCCTAGTGGACTGACACAATATGGTTGCTTTTTACAAAAGGAGATGGAGGGTTAAGAGAGAAAAAGAGACATTTAATCATGATACATTTTAGAAACTAATCTCACAGTAATCATATACTTTGAACACAAACTGCCACCTGTTTGGAGTAAGAAATAATGAATGTACGTGTCCATGTCTTGGTTCACTGTTGGGCCTTTTCGCGGCACGCTTGTAAGGCTCCGATTGTCCAAAAGAGGTCGTTCATCCGTCTCTTCTACTGTTATGCTCCTCTGCCCGTTAAACTTGTTGTGTAGTCCTGAACAGACCAACAGAGTTCATTCTACTTTCCATTTGCTCCTGAAGCTTACTTGAAGATAGGCTAGCCATCTGTGTAGATGGTTCTGTGGTGATGAGTAGTAGAATATGTTGGTTTGAATAGTAGAATGGTCCCACTTAAATTCACTTTTCTAGATACTTTTCTTAGGACAGCTAATCAGCCGTACCAGTGATTGTCCGAGAGTTGAGTTGTCTTCTCCCCTTGTGTTGGTATTCAGGGTTCAAACCACTTTACACATGCAGCTGCAGCCTGGCGATGTTCTGGCCTCGGAGGTGAGTTTACTTTCTTCACCTCGTGTTGAGGTTCAAAGTTCCAACCATTTTAAACGTGTAAGCTCCCGCTTCATGCTTTTCTGATCTCGCTGTTGTTTCTTTACCAATCCTTTTATGCACTCTGATCGAAAGGGACGGTTCCGTCAGGCTGACACGCTCTCTGACCTCACGAGGGGCGTGGCTACTTAATATGCAAAGTTTATAGGACACAAATGATCTGATCTCATGGCTCCTAAAATCACATTCATATCTTAAAAAAACGTATTCCCGTATTCACTTGAGAACATGTTAAGAGATCAGGCGGGAAACCTCTGTGTAGACAAAGCACATTTCTCAGTGAAATTTGGAGAGGGATGTTCTCTCTCCTCTCCTTTAATTTACGACAAGGTGTGAGCCGTCACCCCCATTGTGCAGGAAGCCTGATTGGGCAAGACGATGGAAGGTTGAGCCCGGAAGTTACTGCTTAGAAAGACTCCAGTTGTGTATGGGATGTGTCGTATGATTAAAGGTTCCTCCTGAAACTTCGTAATCAATACTATCAGAAACACTCAAATCACACATATTAGCCACAGTCTCTAGGTGACCAGCTGCACAGAGTCAGGATCTTCACTACAACTCTAACATTAATCAGTCAACCAATTATCCCCTAAGCTCCCCATTTGACCAATGGCTAAATGGGTATTCCTAACCTTAGTGTATATGTAGTTTAACATGACAGTAAAATATGAGTATCTATTGACAATCTAACTCAACATAGCAGTGAAACAAATTCCTTTACTCATCTAATTTTACCTGACTGCATATCTCACTGCTGCAGTCTCGACTTAAACGCTTGGAAGTCATGGTCAGTAGTATAAGTTTATTACCGATGTGGCACAATTATTGTTTCTGACACTGCATCAACGTGTTGTGGATTAAAGAGGTCTCTATTGCCGAGGCTTTTTCACAGTATTGCTGGTAAACACCAGAGTCACTGTCAATGAGATGATCACATACATGCAGTACACACATACAACCTGGTCGCTAAATTCAAGTAACTTAAAAGGTCATTATTACTTTCCTAGATATTGGTACACTGATGTTGCCGTCAGTTGACCCATCGCGGGACGGGACTTGAATGTGAATGCACGTTCTAGTCATTCGATTTCTATGATTCTCAAACTCCAGCCATTACATAGTGTATGGGCCAGACAAATAACATGTTTTTGGAAGCAACTGACAGGATGACCCTATGGCACTTTGTCCATTGGGAAGAAACCTGGGAGAATAGCCAAGAATGATTACAATGAAGACGACAATCCCAGGTTAATTACTTTAGGCTATTGGGTGTGTCCCAAACGGAATCTATATAGTACACTACTTTTGACCAGGGTACTTCGGGCTCATCAAAAGCAGTGCGCTGTGTCTGGAATGGGGTGCCATTTGGGTGACTCACAGCCCACATTTTGACCCTAGGGAACAAACCATAGTATAACCTGAAGGTGGAACACTTGCACTTCTTCAAATAAACCAAATAGTTAGATTTTACATACATAAACTATTGCCAACAGTCACAGGATATTGTTCTCTTAATTAAAATGTGGTGTACTCAAGATGTACTGTTAATATATGACCATTCCATAGTGAGTTGGTAACATTTGACTGGAGTGTGGTCTACCTGTGATTAAATGTATTGTATTCATGATCAAGCAAAAATAAGGACAAAGACAATTCGCTGTGGCTAGTCATTCATATTTAGCCATCTAGGTAGCGCCAGCAATTCAACTGCATTTTGCTATGGCCCTTTTTGGATGCTTTAAAAAGGCATCCTTCCTTTTAAAATGGGGTTATACGGAACGTTTGCCTCTGTGGTGCACTTGAGTCAAAAGGGGTCCCCTGAATTGACAGAAATATTGCCTGTGTAAATCGAACCGTGCCCAGAAATGACCTCATTGGACAGAAAGGGGCGTATCTCCTGACACCCATGAGCAAAATCATATTGTAGTCTAAAACTAAGGATTGTGTGGTTTCATGAGTTAAGAAATTGTAACGTGGCTCATTTGGTAGAGCACGGCGCTTGTAATGCCAAGGTTGTGAGTTCGAGTCCCACGGGGGACCAGTACGAAAAACACTCACTACTGTAAGTTGCTCTGGATAAGAGCGTCTGCTAAATGACAAATGTAAACCTTAAAATGAGTCTTGCATATACACAAGCTGAAGTTTGAGGTAAACAATTAGCAAATACATTTCCATACAGACTCTTTATGTCACTGATAGAGCAAGGTCTCCAGTACATAACTCGATTAGCTTCAGTCAGATCAGTGACCATTTTGAAGGAAGGGAATCATTAAACAAATATATTCTAACTGGGCATTCAGGACCGTAGCCAGCTCTTCACTAGTTTCATAGCGGACCTACTGCATAGAGTGGTAGAAACACTTTTATTCCCTTGTTTAAAGAAGTCAAATCGTAATCATCTTTACATACTCATTGGCAGAAATGAATCAGAACATAAAAGTACTAACACAAACTTAAGAACAATCACTTCTTGTGTTTCTTGAAAAGTACCTCTTTGGTGTGGATGGGTACCTTAAATCAGGGTTTTCCAAACTCAGTCCTGGACCCCCCACATTTAGTTTTTTTGCCCTGGCACTACACATCTGATTCAATTAACAAACTCATCATCAAGCTTTGATGATTTGAATCAACTGTGTAGTGCTGGGGCAAAAACAACTAAACACGCACCCAGGACCGAGGTTGGGAAACCCTGCCTTAAATCATGGTACTCTGGTCGATCTACTGGCACAAAAAAAAAAATAAAAGCTCGCTCCGGACTGAGTCTCTACACAAAGTCTTAAAAACTATCTAACATGATTTCCCATGTCCCTTTTTCCATCTGAGTGAGGTGGATTGAACGACAGACATTTGTTATGGGCGAGTTGAATGGGTTTGCAACACCGTGATAGCTAGAGTCCTCTCTGGTCCGTCTCTGGTCAATATGGGCCACTTTAGTAGATCGTTTAGCCCATACACAGGGAGTTAAAACACTATTAAGTTTGTGGATTTCTCCTGGAGTCTGATCAAACTGGGCAGCAGTCTATCTTTACGTCCTCCTGCGTGCGGTGGACTTGTGTGGTCCTGGTTCATGGATTACTACGGTTCAAGCTGTATGTGCATGGGTAGGCCACTGAGCTCATAGACAAGTAATGCTGCAATCAGTTCACTTAAAAAATAAAAATGAAAAACATTGGACGATGACAAACGACATACTGTACATACAAAACAAAACAGTAAGATCCCCCCCCCCCACGAAATGATTTTTATAGAGAATCTCCAAATGGTCTGCACGAATGAAAAAGGACAATCATCTTTCGTTTAAGTATTTTTTTTTATAAGGGCACATTATTATTTTTCCAGGTAGCTAAGAATCTACACTGGTATTGTCTTTTTTTTCTTCTCAAAGTCAACATCACAATTAATGTTGTTTTTTGTCCAAGTCTTTAGTGTTCAATAATTTCCCCCAGATCACATACACAAGTCTTTTTAAAAGGGGTTGGCATTCTCCAGCAGGGGCGGGCCGTCTCGATGCGCAAGGGACGGGTATGACACCGACTCCCTTTTGTACGTTTTGGGGGGAAGCTTGGGGATGGCTTGGGCAGCAGCGCTGCTGGTGCTCTGGCGGGGGGGCACAGGGGGGCCAGCTGCACCCCCCGGAGGGAGGAGGGCTGAGTCGCCGCAGCAGTCTGGGCCGCCGGGCCCCAGCAGTGGTAAGGGCGGGGAGGGCAGGTGCTTGCGCGGCCCCAGCGAGGGCGAGGGAGTCGGGGGTGGTGGCGGGGTGAGCGGGCCGAACGGCGAGGGAGGGAAGAAGGTCTGGCTCAGCGTGGGTTCGCTGCTGCGGATGCGGCCTTGCGGGGGTGGCTGCAGGTGCAGGGGGCTGTTGGAGCTGGAGAAGACGTCCGGCGTTCTCACGGGCTCCCGCGGTGGCAGTGTGGGTGGGCTGTCAGGCGGCTCCGACAAGGAGGTGCGCTCGGTCGAGAGCGAGTAGCGCGGCGAGTAGACCTTGGTGGTGGTGGGCTGCCGCGGAGGGATGGCGGGGGGGCTGTCCAAGTGCTTGGACATCATCTGGAATGTGAGAGGTGGAAAAGGAGAAAGAAGGAGAAGCACAAATGTTATGAAGAGTGTGGGAGAACAACTCGACAAACTCAAAATTGTCATCTAAATCTCTAGCAAATAACTGACAGCGCAACTTAGTTGTGTTTCATTGGATATTTAGCATTCCACATCTACACTCTTGAATAAATCAATCGAGAATCCTCCTAATGGTACAGTCTCAGAACAACTTTAGGTAGCAAACATGTCAAAAGAGAGTCACCTTCGAAGGGGAAGATTCAGCGGGGGCGGATTCGGGGCGTCTGCGAGGGGGCACAGGCGGGGGGACGGTGGCGTCTTCAGTGCTCCTGTGGAGACTCACCATGGAGGAAACTGAAGAGGACCCTGGAATAGAAGGAAATCAGGAACTCAAATGAGGTCTTACAGGAAGAGAGTAATTACACATATTTAACCCCAATTCCCCAAATTCATCCCATACAGGGCTCTACAACTCAGGGATGGGCAACTGAGTGTCTGGGGGGGTTCTCTCTTTTGCTTGGCACTTAACTGTTTCCTAGGTCTTAAATCAGACAATATCTCCAGACATTCAGGCCCACGAAGAATGGAGTAAAAACAAGCATTGAAAACATTTAGAATAGAGGATGAGGAATGGATGGGTAATAGACACTCTCCTTTCGGGAAGGGTATGCAAACAACACCCCTAAAGTATTATGTTCGAGGCAATCACGTTGACCAACTTCAATAACTAACTACACACACCACAGAGTGATATTGTACACGGATGCTTAGAGCAAAACCCCACAGTGACAATGAATTCAGGACAAGAGAACAGAAGGGGGTGACACTGATCTAGGGTCAGTTTAACTGGTTAGTAGCCTGGTTAGGGTCGGTATTCAGAGAGAGGTAAACTGATCCTAGAGCTGTACCCATGGGCAACGTCTACTTGGAGCTACGAAACGCACACACAGACTAGCGTTCGTTGCCATGGAGACAGACAGGCGCAACAGTGGGCGGAGATGGGAGCAATGAGGTGGATGTCAGTTGCATGCAGGTAGGGAGAGGCAAGTTGGGCTTGAGAGGCTCAGAATGAGTGAGAGACGGGGGCGAGTTGATGTAGTTGCTTGGATGGGGTGTGGGGGGGGATTCACTGACAACAGGTAGGCTGGCTTTGAGAGGGTCATACTAACGTGGGCCGTGTGGTAAAGAGACCGGGGCAAAGATGCTGTCGCAGTCTGGACGGAGGGAGAGGCAGGAGGAGAGAAAAGAGAGAAAAGGCCCTGAGAGGAGGAGAGACTGATGCGGATGGACCAGTTTAATTTCGGACCACTGGACCTATCACCCATTAACCCATTAATGTATTCACTGTTCACAATTCTGAAAGGACTGCGGGTGTCATCACCCCCCCCACACACACGCCTTGTTAAAACGGAGTTCTGAAAATGGGAAAGTTACTGGTATAATGTGAGTTACAGGGTAATGTAAAATGGGTTAGTATCTTTAGGACAAGAGGTTGTGTTCCTTTGGCTGTGCTCAGAACAATATACTGTAAATCAATTGGAATACTGGCATTATCCATGTCGGCACCAAACATTTCACAGTGATAACACTCAATTGCACTCTGACTGGTCTTGCATGCATTCTTCCTTCCTTCCTTGGAGTAATCACTGATCTGACATGACTGGATTGGTGAAAGCTAAGAAGTGGAACACTTTGCATTCACCTAGCTAATCACTTACCTTAGCTTAGTGATTTCTCCAAGAAGGGGAGGAAGGAAGCATTAAATTCAAACTCTCAAACTGTGTTTAACTCTCAAACACTTTCTCTATAAGCTCTAGCTGTGCTCCCACCCACCCAACCTCCCCTCCCTTCCGCCGTGATCCCCACCCAAGCTGCTTCCCCGTCCGGCTCGAAGGACCACCTACTGGAGTGGAAGGGGCTGGAGGGGCCCTGGGGCGAGTCGAACACGCTGCCGATGTCCGTGGAGCTGGAGGCGGCCGAGGCCGGCGGCGGCGTGAGGGGCGTGCGCGGCGAGTTGGGCGCAGAGGCGGCGCTCTCCATCTCGCTGTCAGGGATGCGGCTGTAGCTGATCTTGCGTGGCTCGTTCTGCAGTGGCGTCGGGTGGCGCATGGTGCCCGGGCGCACCGAGGAGGGGCGCACGCCGGGCGACTTGAGCGGGCAGTTGTACTTCTTGGGCTGAAAGGAGAAAGGGAGAGAGAGGGGGAGAAGAGAGGTGAAGGAGGGGTCAGGGCAACACTATAATGTCAAGGCTTCTCAACTGTAGACCTTCAGCCCTCAAGTGCTGCTTGTTCTTTTCTATCTGGTAGTTAATTGATAAATTAATTTTGGAAGATTGGGGAACTATCTGGTTAGTGTGTTACCTATAGGTCACTGCCAAAATATACACCAACATACATAAACCAACATAAAGTGTCTTAATAGGGCGTTGGGCCACCACAAGCCTTCAGAACAGCTTCAATACGCCTTAGCATAGATTCTACAAGTGTTTAGAACTTTATTGGAGGGATGTGACACCATTCTTCCACAGGAAATTCCATAATTTGCTGTTTTGTTGACGGTGATTCAGGTGACACTACAGAATCTACCACAAGTGTTCAATTGGGTGAGATCTGGTGGCTGACACACACTTTAAACCCTCTATGCACCTTTGAGACACCTCTTTCAAAGTCACCAATCTCTTCTTCTAGCCATGGTAGCCAAAATGGGCAAATGGGATTTTTTATACATGACCCTAAGCATGATGGGATGTTAATTGCTTAATTAGCTCAGGAATACCTGTGCGGAAGAAACTGTTGTCAATATACTTTATATCCTTCATTTCCTCAAGTGTTTCCTTTATTTTGGCAGTTACCTGTAAATGTTCTAGGTATCAATTCTGCTGACAAATTGTCAGTCTTTTTTCTACCTTAATAGCAGGGGCGTTGCGTCCATAGAGGGCGCTCGGACGCCGCCCCACCTGGCAGCAATGAGATAAAAATGGATTTACAAAAATGTATATAATGATAGAATATTGTAATAATATCAAGTTTGGGGATATAAATAGCTGCATTTAGATTACAAATCGAGTTTTCAAAAAGAAAATGTGCTGCTGTAATCGGCAGCGTAGTTCCAGCGTTCCAGAGAGCTTCTCAAGCCACCTCATTCAATGCAATTCAAAGCGATCCCTATACCCCTTGCGGAACCTAAAAAAACAGAGCCAGAGGGCTGCCTCGCTTCTAGTCCTTAGAACATTTTACAAGCATTTCACGACACCCGCAATAACATCTGCTAAACATGTGTATGTGACCAATACAATTTGATTATCATAGGATTTTAGCCGCTCTTACTGAACCTATCCAAAGAGCTCCTGGTTTTCAGTTATAACTCTGAACACCAGATGGCGACGATCTACAAAAACACTGGACTGTTGTCAGGTATGAAGTGAGCTCAGACACAGAAGATGACACTGTCAAACGAGCCATGACGTTAGCTAAAACTAAACGACAAGTTTTTGTCTGTTACTGTATTCCCATATGCTTGCGAGTCTAGAAAATAAGTTGAAGTTGAACATTTACAGTAGCCAACTCATTTCGTTTGGAAATGTGGACTTACGTAAGCGTTATTTGTCAGCTACTTACTGTCAGTTGGCAACGTATTGACAACAACCCCATTTGTTGGACATTTCACGAGACGCCACTGCTTAAGAGTATACATGGAGTATACATGCTTAAGTGTGGCCTAGTCTGGTCCCAGTTGGTAGAGCATGGCAATTGCAATGTCAGGGTTGTAGGTTCGATTCCCACGGCGGGCCACTACTAAAAAGTATGCATTCACTACTGTAAGTCGCTCGGGGCAAGAGAGTCTGCTAAATGACTCAAATGTAAAAAATAAATAATAATAATAGTGGACGAAAAGTATTTTTCATCTGAACTCATGAAGATCCAATGTCATTCTAACAAATTTTTGAAATTCAACAACTGATCAAACTGCATAGGGAGTCCGAGAGAGGATAATCATGTGAACCGTAAGATCAGAGAGGAACAAGACACTTACAAATCGAGGCAACGACCGGGCATTCCGAGGCTCGATCTCCAGCGACTTGTTGAACAGATAGTCAGCAAACTCCTTCTCTGCCTTGTCCTCCATTGGATTGAGGTTTTCAAAGAACTTCTGTGATACACAAAGGAAGAGGGGAGTCGTCAGAAAGATGGAAAGAAAGGATCCATCGTGAAATATACATTGCTGTCCCAATGACGATAGACAAGGGTGTGGGTGATTGGGGACAATTGGATGAATAACCAAATAGTACATGTCAGGAGCTGAGTGGCAGTAACTCTCTACTAAGTGGTGAATCCTACCTTCCACTTATGTCGAATTATCACTTAGTCATGCACTGATGTCAATGAGACTAAAGTTGACGCCAGGGATCACCACTAAATGTATATCTAATCAAAAACGAATAGGTTGCTATGACTTGGCAAACTCAACTGTAGAGCTGAAATTGTGAAAAGGAAACAGTCCAATAATGTTTTATATTACTGCCATGTGTTACTCATATTTACACCCATTCATATTCCATGTAACTAAATGGTGTTTGTGAAACAATGGGTCGGACCATGCTGCAAAGCCGGAATTATTAAAATTTCTACAAAAAAATTTGACTACGCGGGCTGGCCATATAGTGGGAGCCGACTTCAATGGAACGTGTGACATCATTGTTTTCACTCCTCACCCGGATATCGCTCTCCACCCGTAAGCAGTAGGGCTGGTTCTGGTACTGCTGGATCTCCCCGGTGATCTCGGCCACTTTCCGTCGCTTGCTGAAGTTGATCAGCTCCTTGCCATGCCTCTTCAGGAAGTCAGGGTTGCCTTCCTCCGTCTTCAGGATGTTCGTCAAGTAGATCCCTGAGGAGAGAGAAAGAAAAGACATGAGAGAGCAGAGCAATGATGTCCATGGACTGGCACCGGTCCGTGGAATGTTGCTGGCCGGTCCCCGAGATGGTTAACCAACACTAGTTATAATGTAAGTGGTCCTCCAAAGAAGAAAAACCCTAGCTTCGGATAGAACAGGACAGGATAAACTTCAAAGTTCCCGAGGGGGAAATTGTCTTAGACACACAGTACTGCCATATACAACATTTTAAAAAACTGTACATTATTTGTGAGTCCCTGACACAAAAGAGGGCATAGCTTCCTGGTCCCTGGTATCAAATAGGTTGAGAAACACTAGAACATACCAAAGAAGGGGACACAGGGGGGGTTGATGGAGCGTAGTTTTGCCAGGTACTTCTTGTAGTGGTCCTCGCTCAGTTCGTGGGCCTCCTCCAGAATCTTCCGCTGTCGGCTTGGAATTTGCTGGAAAGGGGGCAGAAGTTCAGTCAAAACAAGTATATATATTTCATCCTACAGATGCGTAGAGACGTACTCATTTCAATACTCAAACACTAGGCACTTGGTACCGCAATTTTCATTGGATTCATGCAATACCAGATACTGTGATAACCCTGTCTTGGTACTATTTCCTAACAACACCACCAAAGAATCTTGCAGAAAGAACCCCTCCGGCCTTCCTCACCTCAAAGGTGTGGTCTAGCCGGTAGACAGGCGAAGAATTCATGGCGCTGACCACCTCCAGCACGCCATTGAAGTTGTTGAGCTCCTGGAACACCTGCAGGATCTCGATGATACGCGCCACCACCGCTGCCCGCTCTTCCAGGTTCTCAGTCTCTACGATACACCTGGTGTAGAACATAGTACATAGAAAACAAAATGCTATTTAAACCCAGGGGCCAGCGCTGTGTTCATTAGGCACCAAACGGACAACTGACAAACATGGAGGGACTACCTGGATTTGTCCAACAAGAAACACACATTTTTGTTTTGAATTGCAAAATGTTTTCTGCTGCAAGCCCTAATAAACATGACTCAGGTCAGCATAGTTCAGTCAATAACTTCCACAGCTGTCGTAAGGTAAGTGGGGGCAAGAAAATAAGCACTGGTACATTTTAACTCTCCCAAATGTGTTTAATTAGTAACATAATATTGACCTGTTAGTCCTCATTTGGTAACATGGTGAGCTATTAAGTCAGTGTAAGGACACATTTCACTCAACCAATTCATTTGTCCCTGAAAACTAATCAGGAAGTCTCTAGAGATATCAAGCCTGGTGTAAAATCAGACAGGGATTAGCAGCTCATACACAAAGAACAGTCCCAAATGTTTCCTTCCTTTTCACCTTTAGAATCAAGATAGGGAGGATAGGAGTGATCACCGCTTTATTTAGGGTGAAATTCTGCCACTTACATAAAGCATTCATAACATCTTTATGCAAAGGACGACATAACCATACCGAACAAAAATATAAAAACGCAACATGCAACAATTTCAACTATTTTACTGAGTTACAGTTCCTATAAGGAAATCAGTCGAATGAAACAAATTCATTAGGCCCTAATCTATGGATATCACATGAGTGGGCACAGCCATGGTTGGGCCTGGGAGGCAAAGGCCCACCCACTTGGGAGCCAAGGTCTCTGTCTGGGGAGCCAGGCACAGCCAATCAGAATTAGTTTTCCCCCACAAAAGGGCTTTATTACAGACAGAAATACTGCTCAGTTTTATCAGCTGTCCGGATGGCTGGTCTCAGACGATCCCGCAGGTGAAGAAACCCTAATGTGGAGGGGCTTTCGTGGTTACACGTGGTCTGCGGTTCTGAGGCCGGTTGGACATACTGACAAATTCTATAAAATGTCGTTGGACGTGGCTTATGGTCAAGCCTGCCAATTGCATGCTCCCTCAAAACTTGAGACATCTGCGGCATTGTGTGACATTGTAAAACTGTATGTTTTAGAGTGGCCTATTGTCCCCAGCACAAGGTGCACCTGTGTAATGATCATGCTGTTTAATCAGCTCCTTGATATGCCACACCTGTCAGGTGGATGGATTATCTAGGCAAAGGAGAAATGCTCACTAACCGGGATGTAAACTCATTAGTGCACAACATCAGAAGAAATAAGCTTTTTGTGCTTATGGAACATTTCTGGGATCTTTTATTTCAGCTTATGATGGGACCAACACTATACTTGTTTATATTTTTGTTCAGTATACATTGAGCTACATAACAGCTACATAATTTACTTTATCATGCCATAAATTCATCATAGAAAATGCTTGGTCAACACTGCAAGTGTAAGGAGTATCATGGTCACATTTCACATGAGGACCGCTTCTTTGTGCTGCCAAAAAACAAAATTGACGCTCTTACTTTTCGAACCACAACGTGAGGTTGGTGGTGTGGCGGATCATGCGCAGAAGGTTGGGAGAGTTCAGCTCCTTGTCCTCCTTCGTCCACACGCTGCCCACCAGCTCTGATGGCTGCACCGCCCTGTAGATATAGGTCAGAGGTCAATAATTCTCCAAACCAAATATTTAGGAGGAGATTACCATATACCCTAACTATTCTACCCTAACCTAACTATCAATATACAATATACACATTTAAAACTACATGTGCATAAATGTGTTATATATATATATATATTTCTTAAATATGCAAAACGCAAATAAACAATCATAAACAGTTACATTTCTCAGCTACTAGGTTTTCAATCAACATCCGAGCAGCACCAGAACATCCAGTTTTAATGAGATCTGTAAATTGTTTCAGCAGTGGGACGCATTAAAACTAAAAGCGGATTGACCTAATTCGGTGGAGACCCGAGGAACCTTAAGAGTTAACCAACCCTGTGAATACGTTTTGTAACTCATGTTTTTATCCTTCAACAACAAAGTTAGGTAAGTCAGATGCTTGTATAGTAAACAAATAGGGAGTAATGAAGTGACCTACGGGGCATTAATGAGGACCAGCTCCATGGACATTTCAATTGATATTCTTACAGTAGATACATTGAGTTACCCATAGATGCTGATCTTGGGTCAGTTTTGAATTTTCCCCACTAAAAATGACGGTTAATATAGGGAGAGAGGAAGCGGATCATAGATCTGCACCTAGGTGAAACTTCACCCCGGAGCGTGGGAAAGAGGTGAGGGGATAACCTTGGGTACGGCCCAACCTAGCTGTTCCCACAGGCCCAGCGACGTCAGAGGGGGAAGTGTGTCCCTGCGTCCCCTCTCTGGTGCTGCACGTTCGTGTGTGTGTGTGTGTGTGTGTGTGTAAGTATATGTGAGAAGAATTGTGCGCATGTGTCCTCTATTGTACTAAACAACTTTAATCTGACAAAATGGGAAAACATAGAAACACATTCAGACAAGAGTTGGATCCAAAGTGAAGACTGCATCAAGTGTGACGAATCATGAACTCATTTTTATTCACTGGGGAAAAAATGGATCACTTAGCCATAAGAATATCAATCGAAATGTCCATGAAGGAGTATCTTCCAATGTAAACGACCTCTAAAGAGGACCTGGGTGCAACTGCAAAGATATGAATCCCGAAAGAACATCCCAAACTACAGTTGTTCGTTTTTTTAAAGTCCTATTACCACTGAGAACTTTCTAATTACATGAAATTATAACAAAATTGATAAAATAATTACCGGGTATTTAGGGGACTAAATAAAGTGGAACACCTCCACCCTTCACTCCCCACCTGGTATTAAGGCAACAAATACAGCACGTGTGCCCCGTTTCAGGAAGCTAGGCGTATGTCGCACGTCACTACTTCACAGGGAGAGGCATTTGAACATCTTTTACTTTTTATCAAAATGTGTTTTGGGCAGAAATACCTTCTGGAACATGTGAACTTTCATGTGCCTTAATAGAAAATGTGTATTCCATCTGTAAATACAAATTAAATTGTTAAAATTACAAGCCTAGTTGGTTTAGCCACGGAAAAAGCCAGGAACCTTCCCGCTAGCCATGATTGGCTGAGATGGGTGGGCTGGACATTCCGGGAGATGAGTTTGGTTTGGTCTGCCATGTAGCAGGCTTCTGTCTATAACGTGAACTCTTTAGTATGTATTGATAGTCCTTTCTACCGCGCCGGATTTTGAAAGTTTTAACATTAGCCATTGAGAACTACAAAAGTTTTGCTACTTTTCTCAACAACATTGATGCCCTGAATTTAGCAGGCGCTATCGACAGATCAGTTGGAAAAAGTTGTGATGGGCTACTTCTGCACACGCCACGGTCAGTTTGAACCGGAGTGACTTAACACAACGCTGGCCAAAAAAGACTACAAATAAAACGGAGTTAAATGGTTCCAGTCTGCAGTGAAGATTTCATCCATGTAAGAGTCTAGCTACATTTTCAGATATTATAAGTTTCTAATTTTGTCAGAAAGTCATTTTTCATTGCAAGTTAAAGCGTACTGTTAGCTAGCTAGCTGACTCGCTAGCTGACGTTCCGTGTATGATCTGTAGTAATATTATTTGAATCAGAAAACAATTTACATTGCTAGTTATAGCTTAATGTTAGCTCGCTACCTAGCCATCTGTTGTATTTTACGGCCATCTGTTGTATTTCATGAACATGTGTACGTCTAGACAATAGTGGCCCATCCACTTAGCTAGATGTGGCTGGGGGGTGGATATAGCATTTCTTTCACATGGCCTATCAATTTAGGCAAGTGTGTCTGGGTAAGCATCATCTAATAAATGAATATTGACACTATATTTTTTATCTGGACACTTTCTGTTTTTTTATATTACTTGCAAATATGCAAGTAACCATTTCACAGTACCATTTACACCTTCTGTATCCTCTACATGTGACAAATAAACTTTTATTTTATTTGATATAGTGTGTGTTTACCAGAGATGGTAAAGAAAAACATGGCCTACACCAAAGCCAAATTAGGATATTGGACAAGGACTAGATGAAGTGTATTTTTTCCTGGAACTTTTACTTATTGTAGGCTACTACTTTTAGCACTTTTAGTCTTGAAATCCTTTGTTGTTTACTACACTTCTCACTCGGTTTAGCACATGGCCTCAAATGTGAATCCTTAGATGGGTTGGGCTAAGGGTTAAGAGGGTGTGAACAATGCTGAATGGGTGTAGACAAAGTAGGTGTACCAAAACATTCAAGGGCCATTTTCTCAAAAGTGGGGTTGCAAGTTTACCAACTTTCAAAGCATAATTACTTTCTCAATGTTCCTCAACTGGAGTGTACGATATCCACATTTCTAGCTCGGAGTCTGTACTTTTATCCAATGTAAAAGACACCATTTCAAATTTTGCTACATAGGACCGAATCCGGGTTGTGTGTCACATTTTTGCTCTAGGACAACACTTACACAGCTGATCCAAGTATTCAAGCCAGTTACAAATTGAGGTGCCTTAGGAACAGGAACAAAAAGGAATGAGAGTAAAAAAAAAAACTGGCGTGGACGGCCATACGGTCCTGTAGGCCTACCTGTAGAAGTCGGATTCGAGCAGTGTGAGCTGCCGGGCGATCTCAATGGGGTGGAGGGTCATGAGGTCAAACTGGTCTGTCTGGCCCGGCTTACTGAGGTGCCACTCGATGGGTGGCGGCGAGGTCTCGAAGGTGATGTTGTGGCTGGGCCCGTTGGCCTGCGCCTGCTTCTTCCTCTGGATGATCTTGGTGATGGACTCCACCCACTTCTTCATGGCCTTGCCTGGGAGGGGTCACAGAGAGGGAGATTGTCACTCAGAGAAGAGAAGTGAAGGAGAAGAGAGGAGAAAAAAAATACACTAAATTAGAAGAAAATGGAATATAAGAGACGGGAGAGGAAAAGAAGAAAGAGGAGAAAATAATAGACAAAAAGAGAGGATATGCAACGGGAGGAGAAGAGAAAGTCCTTGCCCCGATTTATCCACACATACCTCGCACCAATGCAATGAACTCCTCCAGACGCTTCAGTAACTGGCAGTCCCGCTCAAAGTCATAGAAGTGGTGCTCCACCCAGTGGCGACATACATTCAGTACTCTGCAGGAAGAGAGGGTAGGTCAAAACCAGTTAGATAGCAGTTACGGACCAGCAAGAGACCGCTAACTGCAAATCCTGACCTAAAAACTAAATAAATCTGACCCTGGATTAGCAACTTAAACCAACTCCTAAAATACCGGGAAAGAGATGAGTTAACTGATAAGAGACAAGAAAGCCACAGATTGAGAACTACAAAGAGTGCATGTAGGAAAAATATATTGCAGCTAGAAATGAAAACTGCATGTTCTTCAGAGAGAGATGGGAAGGGTTGAGGGTAGCTGAAGGCTGGGACTAAAAACCAACAAAAAAGATAACGTAAAATCTATTGTCCGTGAAATCTATGTAGTATGTATAACCTGAAGTGAAGCCTGAGTATTGTTGTCCATTAGTTCATTCCAATTAGGGGAGGGGTGACAGGGTTAGTGGAAAATAATAAAGTAGTGAAATATTTGCATTAAAAAAGTATATATTTACAAAAAAATATTTACAATGCATTCGGGAAAGTATTCAAACCCCTTGACTTTGTCCACAATTGTTTTTCACAGCAAAAACAGGTTTTTAGAAATGTACATTTATAAAAAAAAATGTAAATAAAAATATAACATTTACATAAGAATTCAGACCCTTTACTCAGTACTTTGTTGAAGCATTTTTGGCAGCAATTACAGCCTCAAGCCTTCTTGGGTATGACGCTACAAGCTTGGTACACCTGTATTTGGGGAGTTTCTCACATTCTTCTCTGCAGATCCTCTCAAGCTCTGTCAGGTTGGATGGGGAGCGTCACTGCACAGCTATTTTCAAGTATCTCCAGAGATCTTTGATCGGGTACAAGTCTGGTCTCTGGCTGGGCCACTCAAGGACATTCAGAGACTTGTCCCAAAACCACTCCTGTGTTGTCTTGGCTGTGTGCTTTGGGTCGTTGGCCTGTTGGAAGGTGAACCTTCACACTAGTCTGAGGTCCTGAGCACTCCGGAGCAGGTTTTCATCAAGTATGGTCTGAGTCCTTCATGGTCTGAGAGGGCTGTCATGTGCCTTTTACTGATGAGTGTCTTTCGCCTGGCCACTCTACCATAAAGGCCTGATTGGTGGAGTGCTGCAGAGATGGTTGTCCTTCTGGAAGGTTCTCCCATCTCCACAGAGGAACTCTGGAGCGCTGTCAGTGACCATCGAGTTCTTGGTCACCTCCCCGACCAAGGCCCTTCTCCCCAGATTGCTCAGTTTGGCCAGGCAGCCAGCTCTAAGAAGAGTGTCTTGGTGGTTCCAAACTTCCTCAATTTAAGAATGATGGAGACCACTGTGTTCTTGAGGACCTTCAATGCTGCAGACATGTTTTAGTAACCTTTCCCAAATTTGTGCCTCGACACAATCCTGTCTCTGAGCTCTACAGACAATTATTTCGACCTCGTGGCTTGGTTTTTGCTCTGACATTTACTGTCAACTGTGGGGCCTTATATAGACAAGTGTGTGCCTTTCAAAATCATGTCCAATCAATTGAATTTACCACAAGTGGACTTAAATCAAGTTGTAACATCTCAAGGATGATCAATATAAACATGGTGCACCTGAGCACAATTTCATGTCTCATAGCAAAGGCTATGAATACTTATGTAAATAAGGTATCTGTTTTAAAAAAAAAGTAATACATTTGCAAAAAATAAAAAATAGACTTTTCACTTTGTCATTATGGGGTATCGTGTAAATTGATGAGGATAAAAAAGGCTGTAATGAATAAGGCTGTAATGTAACAAAATGTGGAAAAGGGGAAGGGGTCTGAATACTTTCCGAATGCACTGTATATAAAAAAAAGAGAAAAAAAGTACATGGCTCTGTTTCAACCCAGCATTGAAACAGTTTGAAACCTTTCTCTGCTAATCAGGACAGACTACCCTACATGTGGCACCATAAGGATCACAAGAAAACCAGGATGTTCTGTTGACCCCTAGGTCATGTTCATTAGGCACCAAAATTAAAAACAGACAGGGGCTACCTCAACTTTTTTGCTGTCACATGTTCTGTTACAGTCCCTAATGAACACATCCTCTGGAATTAGGTATGGTAAATTGGGAGGTGTGGAGAGGTACCGGAGTTGGACTGGCTGGACAAACTCCTTGCGAAATCGTTTGAGTTCGGCGCTGAGAGGTTGGTCTCCGTTCTCTATGGCCATCTGGTCTGCCTCGGTGGGCTTTGGCTCTGGGATTTCAAACCTGGAAGGTTCCGGAAAACAAAATCACAACTGAGAAGACACAGTAGTGTGGAATCAGGGAGAAACCTTTAACCAGACAGTAGATGGTGATTGTTATACACTAGATGGCAACAATAAAGATTGGTATAATTCGAAATGTTTGAACACCTAGGTATGTTTCTACCAGGGCTGACGCCATTTAGTTAACTGTTTGATTGTTTGGTCGATAGGCTGCTGGTCAGCCGGGATTTTTTGAGCGGAGCAGTCGCGAACATATATATATTTTTCATGGCATACAAGACACCTGTCTGATTCACGCATGCCTTAGTGGAATATGCAGAGGCCGCGGTGATCCAAGAAGGGGAGTGTGGCTAAGATGCACAATGTCTCTTTCCTGACATTTTGCGCGCAATCCCCCAATTACATAGATCATCAGCAGAGTAGTACATTTACCGTTAATTCTCAATTTCTAATCTATAAAGTTTGTTTGGTTACAGTCATTTCTGTTAATGGATTCAATATATCATTATTACAGTTGTTTATCGTTATCGTCGGAGGGGACAAGTTGTTTTGTTTGCAGAGCTCACAACCTATCCTACACGTGAGAAAAAATGTCTGATTGTCTTAACTCACCATCACAAATGTTTTATTTTACCTTTATTTAACTAGGCAAGTCAGTTAAGAACAAATTCGTATTTACAATGACGGCCTACCCCAGCCAAACCCGGGCCAATTGTGGGCCGCCCTATGGGACTCCCAATCACAGCCGGATGTGATGCAGCCTGGATTCGAACCCGGGGACTGCAGTGACGCCTCTTGCACCGAGATGCAGTGCCTTAGACCACTGCGACTCTCTAGTTGTGGAGCTTCTCAAAGTTATTTATTCTTCACCTCAAACCGCGAGTAAAGGTGTGTTTTTATTGATAATGACAATGGTTCCTCAACATATTTGAAAAATATTTCCAGCTCTCTCCCTTTCGATCGAATCCCTCAGCATGAAAGGGAAAAGTGTAATGTTCTGATCCAGTGCAATCATCATAAAATACCTAATTACTTCTTATCCCTTGCACAAATAGCTTACAGCTGTGTGTCTGTCCCAAGTTCACTGGCACAAGAAACTGAGGGCCCAGAATAATTTATAAAATGTTGCAAGTTTGCTAGCGCGAGCATCAGGCCCGGATCCAGTTGATAGCCTAGTATAGGTATTCCCAAACTGGGGTACGCAATGCCATCGGGGGTACGCAAAATAAAAATGTGATATTACTTTTTATTTTTTTATAATAATAAATATATATTTTTTCTCTCCACATTTTCAAACAGCCCAACGGGGCTATACATTTAGGTGACATTTTTATTTTGCCTGAGAAGCCTCGTTTCACTGCCAAAAATAAAATTAAACCATCTAGTGTTCAGCAAAATAACAACACAATGTCAAATACAGGTAGCCAAGTCAAATAATTAACATCCAATCACATTAACCGTTACTCTCTCGCGGGAATTCCACTAACAGTCCGTATGTAGCCAAACATAGCTGCTGCTCATGTTGGTATCTGTACTGATGGCGCAAGCCATGACAGGGAGACATAGTGGAGTGGTAAAGCGCGTGCAAGCATTTGCTCCCGAAACCACTTGGGTACACTGCAGCATCCACCCAGAGGCTCTTGCTGCCAAGGGAATGCCTGACAGCTGGAAAGACGTGTTGGATACTGCAGGGAAAATGGTTACCATTGTTAAAGCAAGGCTCCTGAACTTTCGTGTTTTTTCTGCACTATGCAATGGATATGGGCAGCGACCAAGGGACAAAGTTGACACTTTAAAAAAATTGAGAGACGAGCTTCAAGTTCTTTACTGACCACAATTTACACTTGTCTGACCGCTTGCATGATGACGAGTTTCTCACACGACTGGCCTCTATGGGCGATTTTTTCTCTCACCTGAATGATCTGAATCTAGGATTACAGGGACAATCCGCAACTATATTCAATGTGCGGGACAAAATTGAGGTTATGATAATGATGTTGGAGCTTTTCTCTGTCTGCATTAACAAGGACAACACACATGTCTTTCCATCACTATATGATTTTTTGGAGTGCAAATGAACTCAAGCTTACGGACAATTTAACATGTGATATAGAGAAGCACCTGAGTGAGTTGAGTGCGCAATTACGCAGGTACTTTCCCGAAACGGATGACTAACAACTGGATTCGTTATCCCGTTCATGCCCTGCCTCTAGTCCACTCACTGATATCTGAACGAGAGCTTCATCAGAATTGCAACAAGCAGTTCTGTGAAAATGTTACTTAAATCAGAAGCCACTGCCAGATTTCTTGATTGGGCTGTGCTCAGAGCGTCCTGTCTTGGCAAATCTCGCTGTTAAGACACTGACGCCCTTTGCAACCACACCCTACTCATTAACCTGTGGTGAGTTGTGAATAAATAAGGTTTTATATGTAATATGATTAAATAAAGACGATTGATTATTATTATTATTATTATTATTATTATATTATTTGTGCCATGGTCCTATAAAAGCTCTTTGTCACTTCCCACGAGCCGGGTTGTGACAAAAATTCCCACTCATTCTAAGTGTTTAATAAATGTATTGTATAGTGTGTGTGGCAGGCTTACAATGATGGCAAAAAACAACCTTTGAGAGTGCGCTGACCCTGGTGCTAGAGGGGGCAGGCAGCTGGAGGTTAAATGTTTGAAGGGGTACGGGACTATAAAAAGTTTGGAAACTACTGGCCTGGTTGATACAATGTTTCAAGTTTGATACAGACCGGCCATACGCAGCCAATGTGATTTATAGGATATACATTTTCTTATATCAGGATATTTTCTACCTGCAGGCAGCAATGTTATTATTTGTTGGCTTTATGTAGGCTATTTTCTACAGAGTTGGCAATGGCAATAGAAGTTACTTTTAGATTTGTATAATATTCATTTAGATAGAACTTAGATGAACCACATGGCAAAGATTTTGAGATATGAAGACTTTATTCTAAATTGAATGAAACCGTTTGTTTTGATAATTGATAATCCTAACTGGCACGCAGAACGGTAGAAATGCTAACATAAATTGGCACTCCAAATGGAAAAAGGTCGCCGACCCCTGCTGTAGCCTATTATCTGCAAAGGCCAGCAGCAGAGGGAGGAGGGCGGCACAGTTTTTTTTTCTTTGAGTGATTTGTGCGTCTCAATTATTTGATCAAACAGTGTACTTAAAGCATCAGACAAGCTACATATAGTTGATTTTTATTAAAAAATGAAAAATATGTTTAAAATATGGAAAAATACACGTTTAAAAATGTCGACCAATTGATTGGTCGATACAGAGGACTCTCGGTTGATCAAGATTTTTTTGTCAGGGACAGCCCTAGTTTCTATAAATGTATATAGGAATATATTGTCCATGATAAATACATCTCTGTCTTTGTTCTGACAAAGGTCAGAGTCAACGAGCACGGACAAATAATCTTGTTGACTGAAAACATTTTCCGAAGTGAAAGGCTGATGTATCTGACGTTGAAAAATATGATACAATATTAGACAAACGCGGTTCTTCATAGAATAATAACAGTGGAACCCAAATCGTAGAATGGCATCAACATTCTCACCTCTCCATAAGAAGACCCAGCAGCTCCTGAGGTTTGCAGAAGGACCTGTAGGTTGTTAGAAATGTTCGGACAAAATTTGGATCTGCAAGAAGGAAAAACAATGGGATTGTCAGCCATTTTGTTAATCATTCCCAGCAGTGTGCAAGTATCTATTTTTCTTTCATGACTTTCAGTGATCACGATTTAAATTTGCTACTGTTTGCCGGCTAGATATCTTATAACTATTCAGTTAACAGTCTAAGATATGCTAACCAATGTCATGCGTATTATTAGGCACCAAACAGAAAAAAACGGACTGAAACATGGTCGACAACTCGACTTGTCCAATAAGAAAAATGTCAAACATTCCCAAGTGAACATGACCCAGGTCTGTGTGTATATTAGGAGTGCGGATACTGTGGATATGCGGGCCTTGGAGTGTGAGCTACAGGGCACCTAGCAAGGGCTAGATCTTCTGCAGCCCAAACAGGATCGTTAGCTCGTGGTTCACATGATGGATCTGTCCAAGCCCTTTCGCCGGGCCTGGCGGGCAGTGGGGGGGGGGGGGGGGGGGGGGGGGAACAATAGCTGCCTCAGTGTGGATTTACAAACAATCGGCCTGGAACCATTTCAACCAGGAAACAGACGCTGCTCTGACGCACGCAACTGCCACTCCACCACACACACGCTTAAAAATAGATTACACGCCTGCCCTTCCCACCACCGACATACACACTGCAGTGTTTCTCCTAGGCTTTGGCCACACATACAAGTATACTGTAGGACAAGTCAACAACATTACTTGGGTATGACTCAACAGAATACGAACTTATAAAAAGTTCGATTTTCACTGGGCAGTTACTTTAATGTTAACTTCCTGCAATTTTACACATTTTTTGCCTTGGCTTATGTTGTGTTCTTATGCTATCGGAGTGACTCAAACTTTCAAACAAAATACATTTTAGATTCTCACTGACAGTTTAGTTTTTATTCTGGTGGTTGTTAGTTCTCAAAGAAGATCTTGTTTAAAAAAAATACAGCTCCATGATTTTTTGTACATATGTTATATCTGGATTTAATCATTCAAGTTTACACTGAACACGTTTTACCATCCCAAACCTTTTTTGTAACTTATTTATCACACACACATGTAAAAAGTGTGGACACCTACTCATTCAAGGGTTTTTCTTTATTTTTACTATATTGTAGAATAGTGAAGACATCAAAACTATGAAATAACATATGGAATCATGTTGTAACCAAAAAAAAAGTGTTAAACAAATCAAAATATATTTTATATGAGTTGTACAGTTGAAGTCGGAAGTTTACATACACCTTAGCCAAATACATTTAAACTCAGTTTCACAATTCCTGACATTTCATCCTAGTAAAAATTCCCTGTCTTAGGTCAAGTTAGGATCACCACTTTATTTTAATAATGTGAAATGTCAGAATAATAGCAGAGAATGATTTATTTCAGATTTGATTTCTTTCATCACATTCCCAGTGGGTCAGAAGTTTACGTACACTCAATTAGTATTTGGTAGCATTGCCTTTAAATTGTTAAACTGGGCTAAAACGTTTCAGGTAGCCTTCCACAAGCCTCTCACAATAAGTTGGGTGAATTTTGGCCCATTTCTCCTGACAGAGCTGCTGTAACTGAGTCAGGTTTGTAGGCCTCCTTGTTCGCACAAATTTTTTCAGTTCTGCCCACAAATGTTCTATAGGATTGAGGTCAGGGCTTTGTGATGGTCACTCCAATACTTTGACTTTGTTGTTCTTAAGCCATTTTGCCACAACTTTGGAAGTGTGCTTGGGGTCATTGTCCATTTGGAAGACTCATTTGCGACCAAGCTTTAACTTCCTGACTGATGTCTTGAGATGTTGCTTCAATATATCCACATCATTTTCCTCCCTCATGTTGCCATCTATTTTGTGAAGTACACCAGTCCCTCCTGCAGCAAAGCACCCCCACAACATGCTTCCACCCCCGTGCTTCACGGTTGGGATGGCGTAATTTGGCTTGCAAGCCTCCCCTTTTTCCTCCAAACTTAAATGGACATTATGGTCAAACTATTCTATATTTGTTTCATCAGACCAGAGGACAGTTCTCCAAAAAGTACGATCTTTGTCCCCATGTGCAGTTGCAAACCGTAGTCTGGCTTTTTTATGGCGGTTTTGGAGCAGTGGCTTCTTCCTTGAAGAGCGGCCATTCAGGTTATGTAGATATAGGTCTCATTTTACTGTTTCCTCCAGCATCTTCACAAGCTCTTTTGCTGTTGTTCTGGGATTGATTTGCACTTTTCACATCAAAGTACGTTCATCTCTAGGAGACGGCTGTGTGGTCCCATGGTGTTTATACTTGCGTACTATTGTTTGTACAGATGGACGTGGTACCTTCAGGCATTTGGAAATTGCTCCCAAGAATGAACCAGACTTGTGGAGGTCTACACAAGACTTGTGGGGCTGATGTTAATGGGGGCCTGTTCGGCCCGCCTTTTCCTGTAGTCCACGAACAGCTCCATTGAGTTGCTCACATTGAGGGAGAGGTTGTTGTCCTGGTACCACACTGCCAGGTCTCTGACCTCCTGACCTCCATATAGGCTGTGTCATCGTTGTTGGTGATCAGGCCTACCACTGTTGTGTCGTCAGCAAACTTAATGATGGTTTTGGAGTTGTGTTTGTCCACACAGTAGTGGGTGAACAGTGAGTACAGGAGGGGACTAAGTACACACCCCTGATGGGCCCCAGTGTTGAGGATCAGAGACAGATGTGTTGTTGACACCCTTACAACGTGGGGTGGCCCGTCAAAGTCCAGGATCCAGTTGCAGAGGGACGTGTTTAGTCCCAGAGTCCTTAGCTTAGTGATGAGCTTTGTGGGCATTATGTTGTTGAATGCTGAGCTGTAGACAATGAACAGCATTCTGACATAGGTGTTCCTTATGTCCAGGTGGGAAAGGGCAGTGTGGAGTGCGATTGAGATTGCGTCATCTGTGGATCTGTCGGCTGCCGAGAGCGTTATCACACAGATCCATAACAGCTGGTGCTCTCGTGCACGCTTCAGTGTCGCTTGCCTTGAAGAGAGCATAAAAGGCATTTACCTCGTCTGGCAGGCTCGCGTGTCTGGGTTTCCCTTTGTAGTCCAAAATAGTTTTCAAGCCCTGTCACGTCCGACGAGCATCAGAGACTGTGTAGTAGGATTCAATCTTAATGCTGTATTGATGCTTTGCTTGTTTGATGGGTCGTCTGAGGGCATAGCGGGATTTCTTGTAAGTGTCCGGATTAGTGTCCCGCTCCTTGAAAGTGGCAGCTCTAGCCTTTAGCTCGATGCGGATGTTGCCTGTAATCCATGGCTTCTGGTTGGTATATGTACATACGGTCACTGTGTGGATGACGTCATCGATGCACTTATTGATGAAGCCAATGACTGAGGTGGTATACTCCTCAATGCCATTGGATGAATCCCAAAACATATTTCAGTCTGTGCTAGTAAAACAACCCTGTAGAGTAGTTGAGCGAGTCACTGGTACTCCCTGCGGTACTCCCCGCTTTAGTTTTTGCTTGTAAGCAGCAATAAAAAGTATATAATCATGGTCAGATTTGCCCAATGGAGGGCGGGGGAGAGCTTTGTTTGCATCTGTGTGTGTGGAGTGAAGGTGGTCCAGAGTTTTTTTCCCCCTCTGGTAGCACATGTGACATGCTGGTAAAAATCTGGTGAAACTGTTTGACTGCGTTAAAGTCCCTGGCTACCAGGAGCGCCAATTCTGGATGAACATTTTCTTGTTTGCTTATGGCCTTATAGAGTTGGATGAGTGAGGTCTTAGTGCCAGCATCGGTCTGTGGTGGTAAATAGACGGCTACAAATAATATAGATGAGAACTCTCTTGGTAGATAGAGTACCTTATGATAAGCTGTAGACCACACTATGATAAGCTGTAGACCACACTATCTCAGGCGAGCAATACGTTGAGACTTCTTGAATATTAGACATCGCGCACCAATTCCATACCATGGCAAGAACAGCTCAAATAAGCAAAGAGAAACAACAGTCCATTACTTTAAAGACACAAAGGTCAGTCAATATGGAACATTTCAAGAACTTTGAAAGTTTCTTCAAGTGCAGTCGCAAAAAACATCAAGCGCTATGATGAAACTGGCTCTCATGAAGACCGCCACAGGAAAGGAAGACCTCTGCTGCAGAGGATAAGTTCATTGAAGTTAACTGCACCTCAGATTGCAGCACAAATAAATGCTTCAGAGTTTAAGTAACTGACAAACATTAATTGTTCAGAGGAGACTACGTGAAATCAGGTGTTCATGGTCAAATTGCTGCAAAGAAACCACTACTAAAAGGACACCAGTAATAAGAAGAGACTTGCATAGGCCAAGAAACATGAGCAATGGACATTAGACGGGTGAAAATTTGTCCTTTGGTCTGGTGAGTCCAAATTTGATATTTTTGGTTCCAACTGCCGTGTCTTTGTGGAACGCAGAGTATGTGAACGGATGAACCCCGCATGTGTGGTTCCCACCGTGAAGCATGGAGGTGGTGGTGTGATGGTGCTTTGCTGGTGACATGGTCTGTGATTTATTTAGAGGCACACTTATCCAGCATGGCTACCACAGCATTCTGCAGCATTAAACCATACCATCTGGTTTGCGCTTAGTGGGACTATGATTTGTTTTTCAACAGGACAATGACCCAAAACACCTCCAGGTTGTGTAAGAGCTATTTGACCAAGGAGAGTGATGGAGTGCTGCATCAGCTTTATTTATTTATTTCACCTTTATTTAACCAGGTAGGCAAGTTCAGAATAAGTTCTCATTTACAATTGCGACCTGGCCAAGATAAAGCAAAGCAGTTCGGCACATACGACAGAGTTACACATGGAGTAAAACAAACATACAGTCAATAATACAGTAGAAAAAACAAGTCTATATACAATGTGAGCAAATGAGGTAAGGGAGGTAAAGGCAAAAAAAGGCCATGGTGGCGAAGTAAATACAATATAGCAAGTAAAACACTGGAATGGTAGATTTGCAGTGGAAGAATGTGCAAGGTAGAGATATAAATAATGGGGTGCAAAGGAGCAAAATAAATAAATAAATAAATAAATAAATAAATAAATACAGTAGGGGGAGAGGTAGTTGTTTGTGCTAAATTATAGATGGGCTATGTACAGGTGCAGTAATCTGTGAGCTGCTCTGACAGCTGGTGTTTAAAGCTGTTGAGGGAGATAAGTGTTTCCAGTTTCAGAGATTTTTGTAGTTCTTTCCAAAGGAAGAATTGGTTTTGGGGTGACCAGAGAGATATACCTGCTGGAGCGCGTGTTACAGGTGGGTGCTGCTATGGTGACCAGTGAGCTGAGATAAGGGGGGACTTTACCTAGCAGATTCTTGTAGATGACCTGCAGCCAGTGGGTTTGGCGATGAGTATGAAGCGAGGGCCAGCCAACGAGGGCGTACAGGTCGCAGTGGTAGGTAGTATATGGGGCTTTGGTGACAAAACAGATGGCACTGTGATAGACTGCATCCAATTTATTGAGTAAGGTATTGGAGGCTATTTTGTAAATGACATCGCCGAAGTCGATCGGTAGGATGGTCAGTTTTACAAGGGTATGTTTGGCAGCGTGAGTGAAGGATGCTTTGTTGCGAAATAAGCTAATTCTAGATTTAACTTTGGATTGGAGAAGTTTGATGTGAGTCTGGAAGGAGTGTTTACAGTCTAACCAGACACCTAGGTATTTGAAGTTACCAACATATTCTAAGTCAGAACCGTCCAGAGTAGTGATGTTGGACGGGCGGGCAAGGTGCAGGCAGCGATCGGTTGAAGAGCATGCATTTAGTTTTACTTGTATTTAAGAGCAGTTGGAGGCCACGGAAGGAGAGTTGTATGGCATTGAAGCTCGTCTGGAGGGTTGTTAACACAGTGTCCAAAGAAGGGCCAGAAGTATACAGAATGGTGTCGTCTGCGTAGAGGTGGATCAGAGACTCACCAGCAGCAAGAGCGACATCATTGATGTATACAGAGAAAAGAGTCGGTCCAAGAATTGAACCCTGTGGCACCCCCATAGAGATTGCCAGAGGCCAGGACAACAGGCCCTCCAATTTGACACACTGAACTCTATCAGAGAAGTATTTGGTGAACCAGGCGAGGCAATCATTTGAGAAACCAAGGCTATCGAGTCTGCCGATAGGGATTTGGTGATTGACAGAGTCGAAAGCCTTGGCCAGGTCAATGAATATGGCTGCACAGTATTGTTTCTTATCGATGGCGGATAAGATATCGTTTAAGACCTTGAGCGTGGTTGAGGTGCACCCATGACCAGCTCTGAAACCAGATTGCATAGCGGAGAAGGTTTGGTGGGATTCGAAATGGTCGGTAATCTGTTTGTTGACTTGGCTTTCGAAGACCTTAAAAAGGCAGGGTAGGATAGATATTGGTCTGTAGCAGTTTGGGTCAAGAGTGTCCCCCACTTTGAAGAGGGAGATGACCGCAGCTGCTTTCCAATCTTTGGGAATCTCAGACGACACGAGAGGTTGAACAGGCTAGTAATAGGGGTGCCAACAATTTCAGCAGATAATTTTAGAAAGAAAGGGCCCAGATTGTCCAGCCCAGCTGATTTGTAGGGTTCCAGATTTTGCAGCTCTTTCAGAACATCAGCTGACTGGATTTGGGGAAGGCTTGGGTGAGTTGCTGTGGGGGTTGCAGTGCTGTTGACCGGGGTAGGGGTAGCCAGGTGGAAAGCATGGCCAGCCGTAGAAAAATGCTTATTGAAATTCTCAATTATAGTGGATTTATCGGTGGTGACAGTGTTTCCTATATTCAGTGCAGTGGGCAGCTGGGAGGAGGTGTTTTTATTCTCCATGGACTTTAGTGTCCCAGAACTTTTTTGAGTTTGTGTTTCAGGAAGCAAATTTCTGCTTGAAAAAGCTAGCCTTGGCTTTTCTAACTGCCTGTGTATATTGGTTTCTAGCTTCCCTGAAAAGTTGCATATCACGGGGGCTGTTCGATGCTAATGCAGAACGCCATAGGATGTTTTTGTGTTGGTTAAGGGCAGTCAGGTCTGGAGAGAACCAAGGGCTATATCTGTTCCTGGTTCTAAATTTCTTGAATGGGGCATGCTTATTTAAGATGGTGAGGAAGGCCTTTAAAAAAAAAAAACAGGCATCCTCTACTGACGGGATGAGATCAATATCCTTCCAGGATACCCCGGCCAGGTCGATTAGAAAGGCCTGCTCGCTGAAGTGTTTCAGGGAGCGTTTGACAGTGATGAGTGGAGGTCGTTTGACCGCTGACCCATTACGGATGCAGGCAATGAGGCAGTGATCGCAGAGATCTTGGTTGAAAACCGCAGAGGTGTATTTAGAGGGCAAGTTGGTTAGGATAATATCTATGAGGGTGCCCGTGTTTACGGCTTTGGGGTGGTACCTGGTAGGTTCATTGATCATTTGTGTGAGATTGAAGGCATCAAGCTTAGATTGTAGGATGGCTGGGGTATTAAGCATGTTCCAGTTTAGGTCGCCTAGCAGCAGGAGCTCTGAAGATAGATGGGGGGCAATCAGTTCACATACGGTGTACAGAGCACAGCTGGGGGCAGAGGGTGGTCTATAGCAAAGGTGAGACTTGTATTTAGAGATGGATTTTTAAAAGTAGAAGTTCAAATTGTTTGGGTACAGACCTGGATATTAGGACAGAACTCTGCAGGCTATCTTTGCAGTAGATTGCAACACCGCCCCCTTTGGCCGTTCTATCTTGTCTGAAAATGTTGTAGTTAGGGATGAAGATTTCAGAGTTTTTGGTGGTCTTCCTAAGCCAGGATTCAGACACGGCTAGAACATTCGGGTTGGCAGAGTGTGTTAAAGCAGTGAATAAAACAAACTTAGGAAGGAGGCTTCTAATGTTAACATGCATGAAACCAAGGTTATTACGGTTACAGAAGTCATAAAAGAGAGTGGAGCTAGGCACTGCAGGGCCTGGATTCACCTCTACATCACCAGAAGAACAGAGGAGGAGTAGGATAAGGGGACGGCTAAAAGCTATGAGAATTGGTCGTCTAGAACATCCGGAACAGAGAGTAAAAGGAGGTTTCTGGGGGCGATAAAATAGCTTCAAGGTATAATGTACAGACAAAGGTATGGTAGGATGTGAATACAGTGGAGGTAAACCTAGGTGTTGAGTGATGATGAGAGAGATGACCTGGCCTCCACAATCCCCCGACCTCAACCCAATTTAGATGGTTTGGGATGAGTTGTACCGCAGAGTGAAGGAAAAGCAGCCAACAAGTGCTCAGCATATGTGGGAACTCCTTCAAGACTGTTGGAAAAGCATTCCAGGTGAAGCTGGTTGAGAGAATTTCAAGTATGCGCAAAACTGTCATAAATGCAAAGGGTGGCTACTTTGAAGAATATCAAATATATTTTGATTTGTTTAAGCCTTTTTTGGTTACTAAATGATTCCACGTGTAATTTCATAGTGTTGATGTTTTCACTATTATTCAATGTAGAAAATATAAAAAATAAAAACCCTTAAATGACTAGGTGTCCAAATTTTTGAATCGAACTGTAAATATGTATAGGGGTAAAGTAACTAGCCATCGGGATATAATAAACAGAGTAGCAGCCTACATGATGATTGTATGTGAGTGTGTGTAGAGTCAGTATAAATGTTTGTGCATGTCAGCAAATGGTCCTTCTCACACTCACGATAAAGTATTCAGACCCCTCGACTTTTCCACATTTTATTACGTTACAGCCTTACTCTAAAATGGATTAAATAAAAATTGCTTAGCAATCTAAACACAATAACCTATAATGACAAAACGAAAACAGGTTTTTAGAAATGTTAGCCAACGTATTACAAATAAAAAACAAATACCTTATTTACATAAGTACTCAGACCCTTTGCTATGAGACTCGAAATTGAGCTCAGGTGCATCCTGTTTCCATTGATCATCCTTGAGATGTTTCTACAACTTGATTGGAGTCCCCCTGTGGTAAATTCAATTGATTGGACATGATTTGGAAAGGTACAGAACTGTCTATACAAGGTCTCACAGTTGACTATGCATGTCAGAGCAAAACCAAGCCATGAGGTCGAAGGGATTGTTTGTAGAGCTCAGAGACAGGATGGTGTCAAGGCACAGATCTGGGGAAGGGTACCAAAACCTTTCCGCAGCATTGAAGGTCCCCAAGAACACACTGGCCGCAATCATTCTTAAATGGAAGACGTTTGGAAGTACCAAGACTCTTCCTAGAGTTGACTGCACGGCCAAACTGAGCAATCGGGGGAGAATGGCCTTGGTCAGGGATGTGATCAAGAACCCGATAGTCACTCTGACAGTGCTTGAGAGTTCCTCTGTGACGATGGGAGAACCTTCCAGAAGGACAACCATCTCTGCAGCACTCCACCAATCTGGTCTTTATGGTAGAGTGGCCAGGCGAAAGCCACTCATCAGTAAAAGGCACATGACAGCCTGCTTGGAGTTTGCCAAAATGGCACCTAAAGTACTCTGACCATGAAGGACTCAGACCATCCTTGATGAAAACCTGCTCAGGACCTCAGACTAGGGTGAAGGTTAAACCTTCCAACAGGCCAACGACCCAAAGCACACAGCCAAGACAACACAGGAGTGGTTTTGGGACAAGTCTCCGAATGTCCTTGAGTGGCCCAGACAGAGCCCGGACATGAACCCGATCGAAAATCTCTGGAGAGACCTGAAAGTAGCTGTGCAGCGACACTCCCCAACCAACCTGACAGAGCTTGAGAGGATCTGCAGAGGAGTATGGGAGAAACTCCCCAAATACAGGTGTCCCAAGCTTTTAGCGTCATACCCAAGAAGACTGGCTGTAATCGCTGCCGAAAGTGATTCAGCAAAGTACTGAGTAAAGGGTCTGAATACTTATGTAAATGTGATATTTTTTTACATGTATTTTATATATATTTGCAAACATTTCAAAAAAACGTTTTTTTGCTTTGTCATTATGGGGTAGTGTGTGTAGATTGAAGAGGTGAAAAAAAACAATTTAATCAATTTTAGAATAAGGCTGTAACGTAACAAAATGTGGAAAAAAGTCAAGGGGTCTGAATACTTTTCAAATGCACTGTATTATATATCATTTGAAAGGTCATGAAAGAACCATATATCAGGGTTTCCTTTTTAATGGCTTTACAGGTCATTCGGATATGCAGTGGTGTAAAGTACTTAAGTATAAATATTTAAAAAAATTACTTAAGTAGTACTTTAGTGCATCTGTACTTTACTATTTACTCCATACATTTTCCCTGACATCCATAAGTACTTGTTACATTTTGACAGGAAAATGATCCAATTCACACACATCAAGAGAACATCCCTGGTCATCCCTACTGCCGCTGATCTGGCGGACACACTAAACACAAATGCGTCATTTGTAAATTATGTCAGTGCTGGAGTGTGCCCCTGGCTATCAGTCAATAAAAAAATATAAAAAAATAATAATAATTGTACCGTCTGGTTTGCTTAATAAGGAATTTTTAATGGTTGGTTTATACTTCTCCTTTTGATATTTAAATACATTTTAGCAGTTCCGTTTACTTTTGATACTTAAGTACATTTAAAATAAATATTTTTTACTCAAGTAGTATTTCACTGGGTGACTTTCACTTACTTGAGTCATTTTCTATTAAAAGGCATCTTTACTTTTACTCAGGACAATTGAGTACTTTTTCCACCTCTGCCGTTATATACCAGAGGGGTCAATTGTCAACGTCCTGTTGACCTGAACATTCCGAAAATGTGTCTGTATCTCTAAGCTTTCCAATGATATTAGATTAAAGGGTACAAGTGAGCAATAACTTGTTGTATAGTGATAGTTTGTCATAGGGTAAAATCCCAATGGGAAAAATAGATGGGACGGAGGGATGAAAGACAACACGCAGAAAGCTACCATTGCTGCACTGCTATCACCCATTTTCCAACTCTAGGGACATAGACCTTCAAAAAAATCACTAAGAGACATCATTGTCCCAAGTGAGCCCGACCGACCCTCCTGGCTCATGGACTACATGGATTCTTGATTACAATTTATGGCAAAAGAGAAGCATAGTTCCATGCAAATTGTAATGCAGATAGTCAGGACAGAGAGATAAGAGAGAAAGTGTGTGTTGTCCCTGCCCTGCTGTCTCCTGGGTGGGAGTAGGGTGTGTGTCCAGGCATGAGGTGCATCGCACAGGAAGCACCTTTTTCCCCTTTTCAAATTACCGTGGCCACACAGACACACTTTTCCTCAAAAGGCTTGTTTCCCTTGGCTTATTTGAAATCAGTGGCACACAGACTGTTGGAAACTAAAAAGGAAAATAGTGGCCTATATTTACACCCTACTCTTTATTCGGGGGAGGAAGTTTACACAGGGGTGTGAGCTGGACAGTCCACCCATGAGAGGAATGTTCTCTCCTGGCTTTGTATTGTGCTGGAATAACCTTGGACCAGTGTTTTTCAACTCCAGTCCTTCAATACTCCCCACAGCACACAGGTTTGGTGTAGCCCAGAACAAGCACACCTTAATCAACTGGTCAACTAATCATCAAGCACTTGGGTGAGTTGAATCAGGTGTGCTTCAACAAAAGTGTACAGTTTGGGGGTACTCATGGACCACAACACTGCTCTAGACTTGCAGAGACAAAATCCAAACGTATGTGTAAGAGTTCAGAAAGGATTCTGTGCTAAACAAAGGAAAACTTGTGTCTTTAAGAAGATTTTATACAACACCTGCATGACATTGAATAACAATGCATAGAAAGACCAAATTCAGAAGTGCTTGGCCTAAATGTTTTGCTCCCCAGATTACCAGAGCCCACATCCACTTGGACTTTGAGCGATTGAATTTGGTGATTTATTTCCCCAAAATGACGTCATTACTTTTAATTAATGAAGAGTTTATTGGTCCAATCGCAGCCTTGTATCCGGTTAAGTAGAATGGCACCCGTCCGTAGAGAAGAATACAGACCCCATGGTCTAAGAACTACTATGCATGCTGGGTCATTCAGCCTTTCTAAAGAGTAACTTCTCACGAAACCCAGACAAAGAATGACCATGATTTACTGAATTTTCACAAAATATAATCCATAGAACAGTCCTTAGGTTGAAGGATTGTTGACATACAAATGTCAATTATATCTAAAAGTATAACTGAGAAAGAATTAATACAAGTTGGCATATTTCTGACATTTTAGCCTTATCCAGGCCGCCTTTAAAACACCATAGTGTTTCATCTGTAGGTGCTACTAAGCAAACATTGATGTCATTAAGTTTTATTGCTTGCTCTGTAAGATGAGTAGTAATTTGGTTTCAATCACATATTTACATTAATTTATGAATATAGAAAAATAAACATTAAGACATTTTTTATTTGGCATTTAAAAAATAAATAAATATTTGAACATATAGCCTACTCTACAGGCATATCAAAGTTCCAGATGGGATCTCTGCTACTCTTAGATTCATGATCCAATTTGTAAGAATTACCAACAGTGAACGTGAAAATGTATTCAAAATGGTCGCCCTCTGCTGGTGATATGCAGGATACAAGTAAAAGGAGGGCTGTGATTGGTGACATTGCCAACTACGCCAATTTCTCTGTATAAAATGGACCATAACTTTAAAACTAGCAGAGATCCTACTCTGGAACGTTGATATGCCTGTAGAGCATATTATGTTCCAGAATATATTGAAACATTTGCCAAATCAAAAATGTTAAATTTACAATAAACTCTAAAAAAATATATTTTTAAATCAAACTCTTCATATTACAGAACAAGTGGTAAAGCTTCATACGACAATTTCTGCTTTGTAGCACCTACAGATTAAGCATTATGGAGTCTTTAAGGAGGCCTGGGTAAGCCCAAAATGTCATAAATATGCCAACTTTTAGATAAATGCAGTTGAAGTCGAAAGTTTACATACACCTTAGCCAAATACATTTAAACTGTTTTTTTTTCTCACAATTCCATACATTTCATCCTAGTAAAAATTCCCCGTCTTAGGTCAGTTAGGATCACCACTTTATTTTAAGAATGTGAAATGTCAGAATAGTAGTAGAGAGAAAGATTTATGCCTCATGATGCCATCTATTTTGTGAAGTGCACCAATCCCTCCTACAGCAAAGCACCCCCACAACATGATGCTGCCACCCCTGTGCTTCACGGTTGGGATGGTGTTCTTCAGCTTGCAAGCCTCCCCATTTTTCCTCCAAACATAACAATGGTCATTATGGCCACAATGGTCATTATGGTTTTATTTTTGTTTCATCAGACCAGAAGACATTTCTTCAAAAAGGTACGATCTTTGTCCCCATGTGCAGTTGCAAACCGTAGTCTGGCTTTTTTAATGGCAGTTTTGGAACAGTGGCTTCTTCCTTGCTGAGCGGCCTTTCAGGTTATGTCGATATAGCACTTCTCGCACCAAAGTACGTTCATCTCTAGGAGACAGAACGCGTCTCCTTCCTGAGCGGTATGATGGCTGCGTGGTCCCATGGTGTTTACACTTGCATACTATTGTTTGTACAGATGAACATGGTACCTTCAGGCATTTGGAAATTGCTCCCAAGAATGAACCAGACTTGTGGAGGTCTACAATTCTTTTTCTGAGGTCTTGGCTGATTTATTTTGATTTTCCCATGATGTCAAGCAAAGAGGCACTGAGTTTGAAGGTAGGCCTTGAAATACTTCCACAGGTACACCTCCAATTGACTCAAATTATGTCAATTAGCCTATCAGAAGCTTCTAAAGCCATGACATCATTTTCTGGAATTTTCCAAGCTGTTTAAAGGCACAGTCAACTTAGTGTATGTAAACTTCTGACCCACTGGAATTGTGAAAAAATGAATTATAAGTGAAATAATCTGTCTGCACAAAGTAGATGTCCTAACCGACTTGCCAAAACTATAGCTTGTTAACAAGAAATGTGTGGACTGGTTGAAAAACAAGTCTTAATGAATACAACCTACGTATGTAAACTTTGACTTCAACTGTATATGTCAACAAACCGGTCTCCAAAGGACTATTTTATGGATTACATTTCATGAACATGCTGAAAATCATGGCATCTTTGGCAACAACACTAATGGCTAGCTCACCAACGTTCCACAAAGGGCTGTGTCTAAATTGTATTTTTATTTAACCAGGCAAGTCAGTTAAGAACACATTCTTATTTACAATCACAGCCTACCAAAAGGCCTCCTGCGGGGACAGGGGCCTGGGATTAAAAATAAAAATAGGACAAAACACACATCACAACAAGAGAGACAACACCCCATAAAGAGAGACCTAAGACAACAACATAGGCAGCAACACATGACAACACAGCATGGTAGCAACACAACAACAACATTGTAGCAGCACAAAACATGGTACAAACATTATTGAGCAGACAACAGCACAAAGGGCAAGAAGGTAGAGACAACAATACATCACACAAAGCTGCCACAACTGTCAGTAACAGTGTCCGTGATTGAGTCTTTGAATGAAGAGATTGAGATAAAACTGTCCAGTTTGAGTGTTTTTTGCAGCTCGTTCCAGTCGCTAGCTGCGGCAAACTGAAAAGAGCAGCGACCCAGGGATTGTGTGTGCTTTGGGGACCTTTAACAGAATGTGACTGGCAGAACAGCTGTTGTATGTGGAGGATGAGGGCTGCAGTAGATATCTCAGATAGTGGGGAGTGAGGCCTAAGAGGGTTTTATAAATAAGCATCAACCAGTGGAAGGGGAAGTTCAGTATTTTATAACTTGATGCTAGAGGGTTCCTAACCCTGAAAGTAGTCTATGGGCCTGAAAAAACTGTAATCCGTGGTTTGGTTCTCTTTAAACAGCTATGCACAAGGTGAGGATACTGAACTTCCCCTTTAAACACTAAACAGATAGGCAAATTACAGGCAGGAAAGATATGCTACTACCGGTCGCTTACTAAATGGCGACGTGAAGATGAATAGGCTTCATCCACTTGTTTTTTTGTTCTTTATCAGTTCTCGTTGTGTTATCTGGGGCTAAAATGACACTGAAACAAAGCAGGTCATCACATATCCGCGTTCTGACGTCAACAGTGGCCAAATATTTACGAGCAGTGTGAAAACAGCTATAAATGGATGCGGGGATGACGAAAGTGGGGGGAAGAAATAGGCCTTCCACTATCTTGTCTTTTATGTTTAGCATAAACAGCGTTTGCGCCATGTTCAAGGTTTTGTGTGTAGAACAACAAGGTGATAACAGGAACAGACATGCCAGGTACTGGGCAAGTGCATAATTGCATGAACACAAACATTGGAGGTGTACAATGGTGTGGACAGGTGAGTAAAAAAATAAAAATAAGTCAGGACAAAATTAAGATACAGAAAATATCTAAGTTTATAGGAATTCGCTTTCACCTGTCCAGTTCTCTCACATTCAGGAAAAGAAACGTGGAGAGGGAGCCATAAAAGATGCGACCCATGTCTACTTCCTGCTCCTCGTAGCCCTTTACACTCGTACCTGTATACAGGTTGGAAATAGCATATTTGGGCACTGATAAGTGCCTAAATTGGAACACAGCGGCAATAAACTTTAACACTGCATGTTATTGTATGATCACTATGTAATGATGTACAGTTACAAGATGACATGGCGTCAATACCCTGGGTTGTTCTGAACAGAATGATCCTGGTTGTCTAAAGCATGACTCTTTTCTGTCCGCACCAAAAATCACAACCCGTTTCTCTGAATTGCCCTGTGAAAGCCTAACACTGTAAGATAGTATTTTATAACTTAGCTAGTCATCATGTTGGCAATAGAACAAGCTTTCAAGATGCCCAGCTGACTGAGATTGCGATTTATAATGGTCCGTTTTTGGATTGCATGAACAACAGTAATTGTGTGACGGTGGTGATGCAGGTCTGTGTTACAAACAAAACAACTACAAGAGTGCTTGCTCTAGTTCCTTAACGGCTCAGCTTGGAGAACACAAAAAAAGCACCTTATAGGTTGCGCCTACCCCACATTTTCCAGGAATATTGTTATCATGTTACTGAATGCATCCAGAGTATTTTCAGATTTCATTATCGACAAACGCGGTGAAAAGTACAGTAAAAGTAAAATGCACATAAAATCAACTGTGTAATGTTTGGGTTCAGTCTTGTGAAAGGTGAACTATCGTGTCCTCAACTTTGGTATAATAATGTTCCCATAAGCTCATATTTCTTCTGTAAAAAAACATTTCAATGTAGCCCTATCCATATAGGCCAATTCACACAAGTGTAAAGGGTTAAACCTGTTCAACACCAAATTGACTCCTACCAACTACTTTTTAACACCAAAACCCTGCCCCTTCCCCCCTGTTCTACGATGGGAAAGTGTCTGCAAGATGTTCTCTTTCAGGATTTAGCAACTACTGTCACTCCACACATCTGAGGGAGGTATTTGTATAGCCCGCTGTAGGAAAAAGGCACGCATTTTAAAAGGTCATAACAGGTCAACACAGGAAACCCTTTCTGTGTCGTGTGCTTTTTCTCACCTGCATACATGTGGAAGGTGAGCCTTTCGATGAGCTTGAGCACTGTCCCCGCCTTGATGATAGGGATGCCCGACTTGGACTGCACGTTCTCCTCGAACACCACGTTCTCCTCAGAGTCGGGCGTGGCGAACCGGTAAAGCTCCGCCCCGGGCAGCCTCATTTGCTCCTCCTTCTCCTCCTGCAGCATGGCCGAGTCCAGCATGCGCTCCAACGTCGAGCGGTACTGCAGCGAGATGAGCGCCGCCATCCAGCCATTCTTGTCCTCGGCCGACTTGGCGGCGAACACCACGCTGTTGCCGTCTTTGAGGATGATCTCAAAGGCGTGCCGGTACTCGCCCTCCTTGTCGTCCTTGTCGTTGATCTGCACCTTGCGCATGAAGAACTTCTCCTTGAGGCGGTACTCGGCGGTGGACGAGGCGCCAGGCAAGCGCGGCTGGCCGTGGTTGGACTTGCAGCAGATCATCAGGCCGTCGAAGAGGAAGATGTGCCGTTCGTGTTTGGCGCCCACGCGTGTCAGTGTCCCCTCCATGATGAACTCGTTGCAGCACTGGCCGATGTCCTTGCCCTCCCAGCCATCAATGTTCTTCTGGATCTCGTTCATCTTCTTGATGGCCAGGTGCTTGCCCTTCATCTGCTGGCTGTAGAAGCGGCAGGCCGACTCGCTGGCGCCACCGAAGATTTTGAGGGGAATAGTTGAATGTAAGAGAAAGAATGTGAGTGAAAAAAAAGGGAGAGAGAGGGGGGGAAGAGAGAGGTAGGGAAATGTGGGTCTGGTGTTCACAGAACAATGACAATGGAAAACAAATCAACAAAGCCAGCGAGACTGAGATGGAGTGTAGGGTCAGTGTGGGTGGCTGAGTTTCTAAAGCAGCGGTATAACTAAAACTGGTCCAGGAGAGGGTTCCTACAAACAACATCTCATTAACAAAACACTGGGTGCGACTGAAGAGACGTGACTGGCATCCCCACCCATAACTGTAATCCTGACCCTAACCTTAAAAGGAAAATTCCACCCAAAAATGATCTTGTGGCATTTTCAAGATACACAACTTTCAAATACAGAAATACAGCCAATACGATGCGTTTTGCATACATCTTGAAAACTGGATTGCTGACATGTAAAACATTTTATAACTTTATCAACAGTGAACCAAAGAAACAAATACCAAAAGTGGTAGAGTTTTCCTTTAACCACACCAATAACCCTAAACTTATCCGAACCAATTAGGTAATTTAATATCAGTTTGCTGGTCAGTCATGTCCCTTCAGTTTCCACCCAACACTGGTGGACCAGCAGGCCAATTGACTAGACTTCCTCACCATTCCAGCAGTTGAACAAAACGGTAGTCTACCGAGGAAGGGCCCACACCCATGGTTAACAGGGTGCCTCGGAGGACCAACTGAGAAAGTGCATAAGAATAGAATGAGTCTAAAAAGAATAAAGAGCATCTGATTATATTTCTTTGAGCCAGACACTCTTTAAATATTGCTTTGGTTCATCATACCTTTAATATGGTCTATGGTATGACTATCATATTCAAAAATGAGGTATGAGTATCTCTCATTTCAGTTATTTTAGGAGCACAATGTAGACTAGTCTTTGTTTTAATCAATCTCTTTATTCTCATATTATACCAATGTCTATTTTCAGTCTATATTCATTATTAAGGGCCATAATAGTTAGGTCATGTGAGTAGTAAGTTCAAAACTCTTTCAGAAATTCACTACGAAAAGACTGGTTTGAGTGAAAAACCAGCACATGCGGTGGTCTTTCAAAACCAGAATGACAAAACGTTAAGTAAACAGAAGACAAGAAAGCTCTGCGGCCCACCAGAACCAGAATCTTACCTCTATTGCACATAACAAATCAGCTGAGCAATAATTCCAATGATCACTTCTAAAACCATCTACTTAGAATAATAGAACAGCATTGAGCCACTGGGGGGGGGGGGGTTCTACAATCGATTGAGTGAGGAGAAGAAAAAAAAAATCAACAAGGATTTAACACCCGCTAGTACAGTGCATCTGAACTAGACCTACTAGTAAACAATCGCAGGGGGGAGCTTACTTTGCTTTCCACGGACGCACAACGACTTGCATCAGCACTCCCGAGAGGCAGGCAAAGCCAACTTGTGCGCGCCTGTCTTCATACCAGCACCTCAAAGTACAGGATGACTGTCAACCGGACAGAATTAGCTTCGCTGAGAGACAAGGGGCACCTCTGAAGGGCAAGGGATAGACTACACTCAAAACTTTCCCCAAAATCTTAAATTCCCATTTCCCAGTCCCATTAAGTGAGAAACTCTAAAAACTACATACAGAAAGTCAAAACTTTGCCTACTCGCAAGTCTGATCAGAGGTTATATTTGAAGTGCATTTACATTCATCTTTAAACTAGCAGTCTTATGATGAAATGAAGTAGTTAATTAAAGCAAAAATATATATAACGAGCATCAAACCATCATTTATTCCAGGCAGCGATGGACCTTGCTAGAGGATTAGCGACTAAGAGGTTATTACGTTTTCCTAATGAACAGCAAGCTTGCGAAAGAGCAAGCATAATTCAAATGGCTGTGACAATAGAACTCTTGGGTTGTTCTTTGTTCTGGCTCTGGAAATACAAAGACCCCTAGAGACAGGAAAGGTGTAGCGAAACAGCCAAAGTCAACAAAGGTAACCCTTGTCGGGTACCCCAACTCAGTGGGTCCTCTCGAACTGTCCATTTTAGCCTCCTGTTTGTGTCACCATCCCCACGTTCCCGACAAAGTATGAGGTGCAAAGACATACCGTAAGATAAGCCATCCTTTCCCCATGAAAAATAAAAACAAAAAACAAAAAGAACAGCAACAAAGGGGTAATTTTGGGGGGTTTATACCCTACGTCCTCATACTCCACGCTCTTCACTTCCACGCAGGTAAAGAACGAGCAACAACCGCATGTAACCAAAAAAACACCCCGTTTTCTTCACCAATACAAAAGGAGGGATGGAGAGAAAAATGGTCTGCAAGGTTGGGACGCTAAAGTCCACTGCTGAAAGCAAGGGGATTCTTTTTTTCCCCCTTTCAAACTCTCTCACCTTTTTTTTTCTTTTCTCAAAGCCGGGAACAATAATACCAGAACAGGACAGCCCAATTCCTGACACAACTTCCCTCCGACAACACAGTGGCGAGCCCCCCCTCCAACCCTCTCCCTCCCCCCACAGGTCTATTTTAGGTCCAGAGGGAAACTCAGAACTGAGCTTAGGGTGGGGGGTGTGCAGAGGATGGGAGGAGTACACCAATGAGGCAGTAGAATGAATTGCTGTGTGTGTCTATCGTGATGTCTGTGTTGTGCAAGTGTTAACGCCTCTATGAGCATACATAGTGCACATTCAAGACAAATCCACCTACTGATGCACATGTGGTACATATGTGCTTCTCTGGTCTGTGCCATTATGTGGGTGTCTAAGTTAGCTTTCCATATTTTGCTTGTGGATTTCTATTATTGGATCAGCCAGTGTGTGCAAAATCTCTTGTGTGTGTCAGAGCTAGCTTTGTATCTTCTTGGGTAAAGAAAAGCAGGTGTGGACGGACCAGGAGGGGTGGTAAATTGGCGCACCACTGCCTACCTCAGCCTCCTCTTGGCCATGTTCTTGGAGCAGATCCTCTCCATGCTACTCTGCAGATTGAGCAGCGCCGTGATGGCCTGCTTCAGACACTCCTTGTCCTCCTCGTCCTCACTTTTCTCCTCCAGTTGCTGTGGAAAAAAAGGGGGGTGGACAGAGAAAGAGTGGGTAGAGAAAAACATGTTGGGTCAGGTGGTTTCGCTGGTAGGGGGAGTCCGGTGAAGGATCATGATGCGGTCGGTATAAGGCTAAACTCATGAGCGAGATTAGGGCTGAGTAAAGAATAAGTTCTTCATCACTCGCCCTCTCCATCATTCTCAACCCCCTCAACTCCAGTGTTTCCCCTTAAGTCTTACTTTCTTTAGTGAAGACCTAGGAACAAAATGGCAACCAACATTCAACTGACACCACATGACCCTTTGTGATATACCACGCAAGTCTTGCCCTCCTTTATATATATATATATATATATATACTTACAGTGCATTCGGCAAGTATTCAGACTCGTTGATTTTTACCGCACATTTTGATAACGGTACAGCCTTATTAAAAAAAAAAAAAAACACCTTACTTATATAAGTATTCAGACTCTTTGCTATGAGACTCGAAATTGAGCTCAGGTGTCTCCTGTTTCCATTGATTATCCTTGAGATGTTTCTACAACTTGGAGTCCACCTGTGGTAAATTCAATTGATTGGACAAGATTTGGAAAGGCACAGACCTGTCTATATAAGGTTCTACAGTTGATAGTGCATGTCAGAGCAAAAACCCAGCCATGAGGTCGAAGAAATTGTTCGTAGAGCTCCGAGACAGGATTGTGTCGAGGCACAGATCTGGGGAAGGATACCCCAAATTTACTGCAGCATTGAAGGTCCCCAAGAACACAGTGGCCTCCATTCTTAAATGGAAGAAGTTTGGAACCACCAAGACTCTTCTTAGAGCTGGCCGCCCGGCCAAACTGAGCAATCGGGGGAGAATGGCCTGACCAACAACACAATGGTCACTCTGACAGAGCTCCGGAGTTCCTCTGTGGAGATGGGAACCTTCCAGAAGGACAACCATATCTGCAGCCCTCCACCAATCTGGCCTTTATGGTAGAGTGGCCAGACGGAGGCCACTCTTCAGCAAAAGGCACATGACAGCCCGCTTGGAGTTTGCCAAAAGGCACCTAAAGCACTCAGACCACGAGAAACAAGATTCTCTGGTCTGATGAAACCAAGATTGAACTCTTTGGCCTGAATGCCAAGCATCTAGTTTGGCAGAAACCTGGCATAGTACCTAAGGTGAAGCACGGTGGTGGCAGCATCACGCTGTGGGAATGTGAGACTAGACAGGATTGAGGGAAAGATGAACGGAGCAGAGCACAGAGAGAACCTTGATGAAAACTTGCTCCAGAGCTCTCAGGACCTCAGACTGGGGTGAAAGTTCACCTTCCAACAGGACAACGACCCTAAGCACACAGCCAAGACAATGCAGGAGTGGCTTCAGACAAGACTCTGAATGTCCTTGATAAACCCAATCGAACATCTCTGGAGACCTGGAAATAGCTGTGCAGTGATGCTCCTTATCCAACCTGACAGAGCTTGAGCGGATCTACAGAGAAGAATTGGAGAAACTCCCCAAATACAGGTGTGCCATGCTTGTAGCCTCATACCCAAGAAGACTCCAGGCTGGAATTGCTGGCAAAGGTGCTGAGTAAAGGGTCTGAATACTTATGTGATCAGTATTTTTAATAGATTTGCAAAAAAAAACTAAACACCTGTTTTTTGGTCATTATGGGGTATTGTGTGTAGATTGATGAGGGAAAAAACAATTGAATTAATTTTAGAATAAGGCTGTAACATAAATTGTGGAAAAATGTAAGGAGTCTGAATACTTTCCTGAATGCATTGTATAAGCCATATATTACACGTACATGGCTCGGCTCTGGGGTGAGCTGGCCTAAAGTAACTGTCAGGGAGAAAACATTGACTATTCAATTACTTTTTTCTCTGTCTATCCTTAAACCATGTCATCGTCTTCGCAGTTTTTATTCAAGAGTCTCCAAACTAATAAGGTTGCTAGCATGCTGTGGTTAAAGTACAGAAAGCCCTACCTTTTACATCTGTAGTGACAGTGTCTATATTATGGTTTGATAGTCTTGTATACCTGTACAAAACGCATGACATGCAAGGGATAATCAATGAGGGGCTATGCGTTCTATGGAAAAGTGTTCTACGATGTGCTAGCGGAGTAGAACTAACCTCCCACTGAGCAGCATTATTTTCCAGAGAACGCATAGAGCCCAGAGTTGATTATCCCTTTTATGTCTATAATTAAACACATTTGCAGCTAAAAATGTGTTCATTTGCAGGTAGAAATGTATTCAACATCCACTGAAGTAGCTAGCAAGTTCACTAGTTTCCTTGGTAACCAAACAACCAGACATGCTACTATGAAAATCTAATTCAACAATGGCAAATATTTTCAATTTAACTTTTGCTTTCAAAAGCAGCTCAAACATAGAACATGTAAGGATTAAATATAGCCTTTGAATTCTACCGTGCTGATATACCGTCCCCTTGAGGGAAATAATGCACACTCTAGAATGCCCTTCAAGCCAATCAGAAACAAGTATTTAACAATGCCATGGTATAAGTCTACATACTGCATTTGCACAACAATAGAAGATAATTATCTTTCCGAAAACTAGGATAATCATGTTTTTACATCTTGGAATGGCTTGATAATACGTTTGCCACCTTGTGAGAAAATAGAGAAACCACGCACCTCCAGGAGTGGATGGAGAAACCAAGGTCATGTTCATTGGAACATGCAACATAAAATGCTTTAAAAGCATTTTGCACAAAAAAAGGTAGCGCCCCCTCCCCCCCCGTTTTGTCTGTTGTCCGTTTGATGCCTAACGAATATAACCCATGTGTTTGCATCCTGAGTCTGTCCCTTTGACTATGCCGTCTGAAGACAAGGAAAGAAACTACTTCTCTCCACACCCGCGTTTCCTTTACCCTGGACTCGCAGTAAGTAAACTGGGGGTAGAAAAAATAAAATGAGGGATTTCAGCGATTTCGCCCTCTGCAGAGAGCCGCCACCTCTATGGCTTGCTGGAAAGAGGCTCACTGGAGAATAGGGAGTGTGGGGGCCAAATCTAGGCCTAAGGGTGAACAAGGAGCCCAAACACTAAGGCTCTCTCGGAGGGGGCACATGGTTCGGGTAGCAGATATTCCACACTAGTACAAATCATGTGGTCCAGCGGTAACACTTTCTGCTCTAAACACATGCATGACTACCCACCAGAGACCAATCTTCATATCCTCCCTTTCTACTATCATTGAGATTGAAAAACATTGAGCCCATCAAATGTGGGCTGGTGGATCACCGTTTGGGGAGAAACCAAGGCTTTCTGATCCATATGCAGTGCCTTTCAGTAATAGATACACAAGCTATGTATACGCTAATATTAAAACATAATATATGCCATTTAGCAGATGCTTTTAACCAAAGCGACACCCAGTCCAGCGTGCATACATTTTACGTATGGTTGGTCCTGGGAATCGAACCCACAATCCTGGCAATACAAGTGGCATGCTCTACCAATTGAGCTACAGAGGACCAACCACATTAGGAATGCTCATATATGCCTACCTTTAAGATCTCAAAATAGTGGAGACAATGATAGACAGGTGTCAGGAGTAACCGGGGCAGGACGTACTGGACTGCTTCCTTAAAGCCTTCGCATATAGACTGGGGGTTCAGAGACAGACAGAGATGAGTGTTAACTTGGGCAGGTAATACAGTGTCAAATCTTATCAAGGTATATAGACCAGGGATATGCAAACAGTGGTCTGGGGGGAAAAGTCTTATAAAGTTCTGACCTTAGGGAAAATCCACCCAGAAATGGCCCATAACATTTCTAGTATCTCAGATTATTCTGGCAATTCTCACAGGGACTTCATTGGGAGGTATGTTTGACCAGCTTTTTACATTTGAAATCACTTTTATTTTATTTATTAAAGTAGCCGTTTTATTCCCTTTTTAGACCTTTACATACCTCCTGTAAGACCTTATGATCCATTAACCGTACATGATACACACAACTTATTGATGCAATTATACTCATTGTAGTGTGCTCTAAAATATGGAGTATGTCTAGATTCTGAAATTGTTGACATTGAGGCAGGTACAGGTCTAAAAGGGGCTTAAATGGGCACTTTCATCTCAATGAAATTTTTTTTTTGCGATACAAATGTAAAAAGCATATCAAACATCCTTCCACACAGTGAAGTTCCTATGTGAGAATTTCCAGAACAATCGGATACCAGAAGTATTTCTGGACCTTCCTGGCGTGGACCTTGCCTGGTTGCCTTAACAGTCAGAATTTAAATGCCAAACTCTGTTAGATGCACATCCAAGAATGGCCACCAACAAAAAAGTAAATGAGCAAATTCTTCCAATTAAATTCACATGTAAATAGCGCGTAATTAATATTTGTAGTACATGATTAATTACATTACAACTCTTTACTTTCTTAAAACATCATTTGAATACATCAGTTGTTTACAATGACAAAAACAAACAATGGAGTAATCAAGCCTGACTTTTGGGGTTATGATAAGGAGTGGTCAGCGAGGGGCTGTGTGGTCAGCAGGGGGCTGGGGGGGGGTCAGCAGGGGGCTGGGTCAGCAGGGGGCTGGGGAGGGTGTGGTCAGCAGGGGTCTGGGGAGGGTCAGCAGGGGGCTGAGGGGGGTATGGTCAGCAGGGGGCTGAGGGGTGTGTGGTCAGCAGGCGGCTGAGGTCAGCGGGGGGCAGGGGGGTGTGGACAGAGGCTGGGGGGTGTGGCCTCTGACCTGGAGGTAGAAGGCAGCTCCCGGTTTAGACAGCTGGCTGAGGAAGTGATCGTGGAAGCCAGTCCGTAGGATGTCTTGAGCATACGTCTCATAGGGGTCGAAGGCCAGCTCCTGGAAAAAAAAATATGAAATGTCATGTTTTATGACAATGGCCACAGCCATAGGGTGTAAGTGGGGTCTGTGAATGACAAGGAACCTTGCCTGGGACCTGAAGACTTGTGTTAGCTACCTGAGCTAATGTCTCGGTCCTGAGCTTAAGCTCGGCAGACTAACAGTGTATTTTCAGACACAGGTTTAAGTGTAACAGAAGTGGTTTGTGTAATGAGCAACCTTCACTGGTACCTGAAGACTCATGTTAGCTCCCCAAGCTAATGCCTAAGCTTTAGCTCAGTCTTTGGGTGCCCAGGAGCAATTTATTTGCAGAAACAGCACACACAATAAAAACAATATATACGCGTGTAAACACACAGACATCTCCACAAAAACACACTTTTTTGCAGACAGCAATTTCTTACCACAGACAGCTTCACACACACCTACCTTGGCCAGGTCTTTGAAGCAGCTGCCCACCACAGACCCCCCCCCCCCCCCCCCACAAACACACACCCACCCACCTCGGCCAGGTCTTCGAAGCAGCTGCCCACCAGCGGGTGTGGGCTCCCCTCATCTGTCATCTCCACCGTGTCTTCAATGAGGCCCAGCAGCTTGAGGGTGACCTCGTGGATGTCCACGATGCGGCTGAAGATGTTCTCCACATCCTGCAGGGTAGTGTAGAGAGCGAGGTGTGAGAATAGAGGGATGGTGATGGAAAGATGGGTGGAAGGGGGAGATGGGGAACAGAGTAAAGCAGGAAGGCAGCAGTAGAGAAGTGAGAGTGGTGATAGAGGGGAGGAAAAGGAGTGAAAAAAGGCCAGAGCCAAACAAAGTCCTGATGGAAGACCATAGATGCGCAAGTGTGTACGCGAGGCTACCTCCATCACTACTCACATGGTGGGAGAAGAGCTTGACGTCGGAGGCGATTGGCTCGCGGAACACCTTGATGATGAGGTTGAGGTCACGCAGGTACTGTCGGACCTCTGCCATGAAGGTCTTGACCAGGTCGTAGTAGGTCTGCTCCTCGCTGGTGGACGGCTCCTCGTCCATCAGGGGGAAACCGCTGATGTCCTCCTCATCCTGGTGGAACATGTCCATCAGAACCTGGAGATGAGGGGGAATAGAAGTGGCCAGAGACGTATTCTTAACAATTATACAGAGTGTTCCGGACCACTTTTTGCTCCCGAGTGGCGCAGCGGTCTAAGGCACTGCATCTCAGTGCAAGAGGTGTCACTAAAGTCCCTGGTTCGAATCCAGGATGATCACATCCGGCCGTGATTGGGAGTCCCATAGTGCAGGGCACAATTGGCCCAGCATCATCCGGGTTTGGCCGGGGAAGGCAGTCAAATATGAATTTCTTTTAAACTGACTTGCAGAGTTAAATAAAGGTTCAATAAAAATTAAATTCATAGATTATTCAATACCAGGTTGGAGTCAATTCCATTTTAGTTCAGTCAATTCCGGGAGTAAACTGAAATTCCAATTTTCTTCAGTCATTTTCTGTAAAGAAAACATGGAATTGGAATTTCAGTGTACTTCCTGAATTGAAATGGATCCCGAGAGACCCAAGCTTAGAAACATGCATGCGCACGCACAGGCGAACAAAAGCAGGCACACATTCTCCCTCATTCAGCTGACATTCTTCATCAGCTTACGTTCACAAATGACCCTACGGACTCCAGCTTTAGTTGTATATTGGCCAGTCAGTGTGGTTCCTGAAACTTCTCACCATCACACGCCACCAGCCATACGTATGCCAACAACAACAAGTTACAAGACAATCTAATATCAGTCATAACAACATAAAAAGGGCCAATCTGGGATTGGAAAACTAGAAATTGTTTATTGGCACATACGGCCAGTGATGTCCTGCTGGGAGATCTCATAGTAGCGGATGTTGAAGATCCTCTTCATAATGCATTACAACACACTGTGAAGCACAACACAGGTGTTAACTCTCACCTTATCGGCACACATGGCCACGGTGATGTCCTGCTGGGAGATCTCGTAGTGGCGGATGTTCCTCACGTAGTTCCCTGCCAGCTTCAGGATGTCTGCTGAGATGTACTCCAACACGGCCACGATGTACACCGACACCTGGTGGTCAATCTTGTACCCTAGTACCTCCTGAACAAGGGAGGGATTATGGGAAAATGAGTCCACTACATACACATATACCTACTGTGTACTGGCGGTCTTGTACCCTCGTGCCTCCTGAACATGACCCAGGAAGAGAGGAATCATGGGTAAAAAGCAGGGTCAGTGTGGTTTGACTACTGTACAATCTGACCACCGTACTTTCAAACTAGTGTAAACAGTGCAGGCCTGAATGGTACACAGAACACAGAAAGCGCAGGGTAAGATTTCCATTATGCGTTTTAGTTACCGGTACATCATTGAACAGTAATTGGGCACAATGGGTACTTTAAATACTAATTAAGTCATGTATTACGGTTAATGCAAGGCTCAGAATTATATAACTGGTGTTGTTAAAATTACGTCAATCAAGTAATTCTGTTGTTGCTGCACATCAGTATGTGTATTTCTAAAACAAAGAGCACTACCAGCTCATAGCAAAAAAAGGTCTAAAGAATATAGGTGGAATATTCTTATCAGGTATCCAATAAGAGACATGCTTTTTTTAAAGGTTGCTTGGTCACTCAAAGCATCTATATGGTTAGGTGTTAGTTCGCATTCTAAAATGTGAATCCTATCCTTCCTTATTTAAAAAGGGGGCAATAGGTAAAAGAATACAACAAAAAGTGCAAATAAGTTGAGGTCTAAATTAAGTAAATCTTTGCATCTCGGCCTCCTTGGAATGTTCCCTTTCATGGTTTGAGTGAGAGTACCATTTGAACTCTACATACAGCCACCATTCATTCTAGCCTGAGCGCAAACCCTCATATTGGCTTTCGACATTTCTCCATACCCATCCCACAGCTTTTTACCAAAATGTGTTATTGTTTCAACTGCATATCGCCCCTTTAATATCATCTCAATTAAAGTATTTGGCATGGGTGAATACATTTTGTTAAGCATCACAGGTTCATCATGGATTTTCAATAAGTGACCAATTCCACAAAATAGTTAAATGTCTCCCTCTATTGGTCAGTATAGGTACTGTGAGAAGTGGCCAATACCGAAACAGAAAACATTTTTGACAAAGAATACACAAAATATCGATTTTGTTTATTGAGTCACGTTAAAAGCAGTTCAATCAATACTTTGTCTGTTTCATAACATTTTTTTATGAAGTGGAGAGCACAATTCCTCCTTTGGCCGCCTTTCCTTCCAGTTCTCTGCTGCCAATGACTGGAACGAATTGCAAACGTCACTGAAGCTGGAGACGTATATCTCCCTCACTAACTTTATTGATCAGCTGTCAGAGCAGATTACAGATCATTGCACCTGTACATAGCCAACCTGACTACCTCATCCCCATATTGTTATTTATACATTTTTGCTCCTTTGCACCCCAGTATATCTACTTGCACATTCATCTTCTACACATCTATCACTCAAGCGTTTAATTGCTAAATTGTAAATATTTCTCCACTATGGCCTATTTATTGCCATACCTCCCTAATCTTACCTCATTTGCACACACTGTATATATACTTTTCTATTGTGTTATTGACTAAGTTTGTTTATTCCATGTGTAACTCTGTGTTGTTGTTTGTGTCACACTGCTATGCTTTATCTTGGCCAGGTCAGTTGTAAATGAGAACTTGCTCAACTGGCCTACCTGGTTAAATAAAGGTGAAACACATGTTTTTAAAGATATCAGTAACTGGGCTCTGTTCAGGAGGATGTAACATTACAACACTTTCAGATATATTGTGTAGAACAGCTAGAACGGATGCATAAATTAATACTTGACAGACAGTCCTGTTTGCAACATTCAGGACTTTTTACTGTGCCATCAGAAAGTACTCACATCCCTTGACTTTTTCCACATTTTGTTGAATTTTGATTGTGTCACTGATCAATACACAACACCCCATAACATCAAAGTGGAATTACGTTTTTAGAAATGTTTACATATTCATTTTTAAAAATGTAACGCTGTAATGTCTTGAGTCAATAAGTATTTAACCCTTTTGTTATGGCAAGCCTAAATAAGTAAAAATGTGCTTAACAAGTTACATAATAAGTTGCATGGACTCACTGTGTGCAATAATAGTGTTTAATATGATTTTAAAATGACTACCCCATCTCTGTCCCCACACATACAATTAGTAAGGTCCCCCAGTCGAGCAGTGAATTTCAATCACAGATTCAACCACAAAGACCAGCTAGGTTTTCCAATGGTTCGCTAAGGGAACCTATTGGTAGACGGGTAAAATAAAAATATAAAGCAGACATGGAATATCCCTATGAGAATGGTGAAGTTATTAATTACACCTAGGATGGTGTATCAATACACACAGTCACTTCAAAGATAGAGGCATCCTTCCTAACTCAGTTGCCGGAGAAGAAGGAAACCGCTCAGGGATTTCACTATGAGGCCAAAGGTGATTTTAAAACAGTTAAGAGTTTAATGGCTGTAATAGGAGATAACTGAGGATGGATCAACATTGTAGTTACTCCACAATACTAACCTAAATGACAGAGCGAAAAGGAAGCCTGTACAGAATAGAAATGTTCAAAAATATGCATCCGGTTTGCAGTGAGGCACTAAATTAATACTGCACACAATGTTGCAAAGAAATTAACTTTATGTCCTGAATACAAAGCGTTATGTTTTGGGCGAATCCAACACATCACTAAGTACCACTCTCCATATTGTCAAGCACGGTGGTGGCTGCATCATGTTACGGATATGCTCATCTCCGGCAAGGACTTGGGAGATTTTTGGGGATAAAAAGAGTATAGGAATATAGCTAAGCACAGGCAAAACCCTAGAAGAAAACTTGCTTCAGTCTGCTTTCCAACAGACACAGGGAGACAAATTCCCCTTTCATAAGGCCACATATACACTGAAGCTGCTTAGCAAGACGACATTGCATGTTCCCGAGTGGCCTAGTTACAGACAGATTTTCAAGAAGATTTTGACAAGACTTGAAAATGTCTGTCTAGCAATGATCAACAACCAACTTGACAGAGCTTGGAGAATGTTTTGAATAATGGGAAAATATTGTACAATCCAGATGTGCAAAGCTCTTAGAGACTTACCCAGAAAGACTCACCGCTGCCAAAGGTGATTCTAACAAGTTGACTCAGGGGGTTGAATACTTATCTAGTCAAGATATGATTTGATTTAGTTTTTACTTTGACATGAGTATTTTGTGTAGATCCTTGACAACAAATGAACAATGTTTTGGGGAAAATAAAGTCAAGGAGTGTGAATACTTTCTGAAGGCACTGTACATCACTGAATACACCCAGCATTTTCACAGCCTGACGAATGTACTTGGCGCTAAAGACCTAGGCTACATCCTGACCTTCATTATGATTGGTCTAGCCACCAGGGTCATGTTCAATAGGCGCAAAACGTTTTGAAACAGCTACAAACTACCTGAAATCAGGTTCCAACGTTAACCTTTTCTTTGTAAATGCATTAGGCTCATGCAGGGCCTAGGTTGATATGCTTGGTCTGTATATATATTCAGTTCGTAATAGGCTACATTTGGTTATTATGGTAATACTGTATTAAAAATCTAATATAAATTTAGCAATGTAGACATTGTATTATTTTTGCTAGTATGTTCACTATTGAGGTTTTACTTTTGTAAACCCCCTTCCCTAAAATAAATAAGCTTAGCGAGTAGATTTGAGCCCTTCTTTCTACTCTGGACAGCTCATATGTGCCGTGTGAAGGCATGAAGTCATGTAGTGCGAGCGCTCAAGAAGTTCTGACTAGCGAGGAGCATGGTTGAATTGACGGCCAATAATTTTGCTCAAATACAAATAACATGACTTTTCAGAGTGTAGTTTTCAATGGTTTTCAATAGCAGACTGACTCAGCAGGTAAACTGGAACAACAATATGCGCTGAGAAGATACTGCCTCAACATGTTTTTACTGGCCAGCGGGCCGGGCCATCAGCAATGTCAGATCCTGCTGAAAGTGTCCAGTAAGACATGTTCATTCTCGCTTTCCATTTCAAATTGCTTTGCCCTACTGAACATGACCCAGAGACATTTGGGATTATGGGTTACCTTGAGCAGCGGGTGGATCTTATCCACTGGCAGGGCCAAAGGATTCCTCCTCTTCCTCTTTTCGATGGCTGCCTGCGCGTCGGCGATAGCCCACTTATCGATAGGGTGAGGGAAACTCTTCTGCACTCGCTCCTGAGGGGAGGAAAGGAGGGACGTGTGAGGGAGATTGAGAGCCCTTCAATAGTGCAATACTTTTGACCAGAGCCCTATGGGCCCTTGTCAAACGTAGTAGACTACGTAGGGAATAGGGTGCCATTTGGGCTGCAGTCCGGCCTTATCTCTTATTTACTTGAATTACATATTTCCTGGTCCTCTGTTGATGCTGCATCAATAGGCAAAGCAAACATGTCTTCGTTCACTGGGGGTAAACATGACTCCTCCTTCAAACTGCCCTATGACACTTGACATAAGCATTTCCATGCGTTCACCATTGTTTTATTGTCACAGACGTTTCACATGAGACTTTTCCCTTAAAAACGGGACATCTATAGGTTGTCAATGGGAGGGCGGGTGCATGACATGTACATGTCAAGTGTCATGTCACACTTCTGCTGCAGGCACTACCAGGATGTCCCTCCCTTGACGTATGAGTTAGGTAAAGAGTTAATTTAACTCTTTAAAAACAAAGGGTGAGAACTACAAAATACATCCACAGTTAACGGAGGACATCTTCATAACCACTACATAAAAAGTCATAAGCGCTTATGTCAACAACTTCAAGTTGACATAGGCTTTCTGAGGCCTAGGCATTTACAAAATGTTTGTGTTGTATATTTGCGGGAATCAAACATTTATGTTGTGCTTACAAAAGGTATTAAGGAGCTCTTTATGAATGCGTTATGTAGTCCTTATGTAGGGTACATACATAGTACACAAACAATACAAATTTCACGCAATCTGTTGGATTCAATGGGTCACAAATTACAATATACACAAGCACAAATGAGTGTGGTCAGTCACCAACCCAGGCAGGTCAAGGGTTAAAGTTCATACAGACAGGGTCACAGGGAGAGGTCAACAGAAAGAGAGAACACAGAACTAAGGGAGGAGTAAACATGGTACAAAGAGACCACATATCCATGGTTTGACTTTACCATGCCCCATGGCTAGGGCCATGGACCGTAAAAAGCACCTGCGGATTTCACGTGATCCGTCTGCTAGCAAAAAATGAGTCAAGGTGGACAAAACAAAAACAAGAGGTGAAAACAGGTTGGCCATCTAAAAACATGGACAGAACGAAGCAAGATGTCAGATGTTTTCTGCATTAGCTCATGTCAGTTATCATTGTAGAAAAGCAAAAAGCAACAGTGTGATGCGCAAGAAAACGTTCTACTGTTCAATGACATAAAATAAAACAAGATATGAGAATGCTGTGAGTTCTGTTCAAATGATTGTCAAAGCAATAGAAGTCAAAATACATGTCCGTAAATAGCTTAACTTTTCTACCGGTCACTTTGTAAATGGATTGGATTTGTAAGAATACAAATGAAAACTGAGTTTTATCTCAGTGCAAAACAAACCGTCTAAAGTACACCATGACCTGAGCTTAAAATAAATCCACTTCACAAACACTGATAATTTCCCCTTTTTGGGTGGGCACATAAAATCCACATCCTCTTTTACTGCAACCCTGACTTCACCAGCTGTCAATAAAAAGTGTGCTAACAGAATAAACAGCATCAAATTAAGTGGAATGCTATGCTATGACTGTGGGACATTAAAGCAGCAATCAGCAGTAGAAAGAGAAATGTAACCAACCAAATTCAGACAGTGCTATGGATGCAAGGACTGGCCATCCATGATATCAACATTATAGTTTTAACCATGTCTTGAGGCTATATAGTGTTTGTTTACACACATTGGAGTAAAACAAGCTTATATTTTGGCTTCTGATGGGGTACGACAGTTGAACTAAGCTCATGAAGCATTTATAAATGATCTTCAAGAATCATTACGTACAAATCTTTAATTTAAGTCCCAAAATTGATGTATACTGAAACCAAATATAAAACACCTAACTCTCAACAATTTATACGATTTTACAGTTCATAAAAAGGAAATCAGCCAATTCAAATGTATATTAATTAGGCCCTAATCTAAAGAGTTCACATGACTGGGAATACAGATACAGTGGGGCAAAAAAGTATTTAGTCAGCCACCAAAGTTCTCCCAAAGGCCTGTAATTTTCATCATAGGTAACACTTCAACTATGACAGACAAAATGAGAAGAAAAAAAAAAATTCTAGAAAATCACATTGTAGGATTTTTAATGAATTTATTTGCAAATGGTGGAAAATAAGTATTTGGTCACCTACAAACAAGCAAGATTCCTGGCTTTCACAGACCTGTAACCTCTTCTTTAAGAGGCTCCTCTGTCCTCCACTCATTACCTGTATTAATGGCACCTGTTTGAACTTGTTATCAGTATAAAAGTCACCTATCCACAACCTCAAACAGTCACACTCCACTATGGCCAAGACCAAAGAGCTGTCAAAGGACACCAGAAACAAAATTGTAGACCTGCACCAGGCTGAGAAGACTGAATCTGCAATAGATAAGCAGCTTGGTTTGAAGAAATCAACTGTGGGAGCAATTATTAGGAAATGGAAGACATACAAAACCACTGATAATCTCCCTCGATCTGGGGCTCCACGCAAGATCTCACCCCGTGGGGTCAAAATGATCACAAGAACGGTGAGCAAAAATCCCAGAACCACACGGGGGGACCTAGTGAATGACCTGCAGAGAGCTGGGACCAAAATAACAAAGCCTACCATCAGTAACACACTACGCTGCCAGGGACTCAAATCCTGCCATGCCAGACGTGTGAAGTTTGCTAGAGAGCATTTGGATGATCCATGAGAAGATTGGGAGAATGTCAAATGGTCAGTTGAAACCAAAATATAACTTTTTGGTAAAAACTCAACTCGTTGTGTTTGGAGGACAAAGAATGCTGAGTTGCATCCAAAGAACACCATACCTACTGTGAAGCATGGGGGTGGAAACATCATGCTTTGGGGCTGTTTTTCTGCAAAGGGACCAGGACAACTGATCTGTGTAAAGGAAAGAATGAATGGGGCCATGTATCGTGAGATTTTGAGTGAAAACCTCCTTCCATCAGCAAGGGCATTGAAGATGAAACATGGCTGGGTCCTTCAGCATGACAATGATCCCAAACACACCGCCCGGGCAACGAAGGAGTGGCTTCGTAAGAAGCATTTCAAGGTTTTGGAGTGGCCTAGCCAGTCTCCAGATCTCAACCCCATAGAAAATCTTTGAAAGTTGAAAGTCCGTGTTGCCCAGCAACAGCCCCAAAACATCACTGCTCTAGAGGAGATCTGCATGGAGGAATGGGCCAAAATACCAGCAACAGTGTATGAAAACCTTGTGAAGACTTACAGAAAATGTTTGACCTCTGTTATATACCCTGTGTTGGCAATGACAAAGTATTGAGAAACTTTTGTTATTGACCAAATAGTTATTTTCCACCATAATTTGCAAATAAATACATAAAAAATCCTACAACGTGATTTTCTGGAATTTTTTTTCTCATTTTGTCTGTCATAGTTGAAGTGTACCTATGATGAAAATTATACAGGCCTCTCATCTTTTTAAGTGGGAGAACTTGCACAATTGGTGGCTGACAATACTTTTTTGCCCCACTGTATGCATCGGTTGGTCAAAGAAAAAGTAGGGGCGTGGATCAGAAAACCTGTCAGTATCTGGTGTGACCACCATTGGTCTCATGCAGCGCGACATCTCCTTCGCAGAGTAAATCAGGCTGTTGATTGTGGCCTGTGGAATGATGTCCCACTCCTCTTCAACGGCTGTGCGAAGTTTTTTGATATTTGCAGGAACTGGAACACACTGTCGTACACATTATCCAGAGCATCCCAAACGTGCTCAATATGTGACATGTCTTGTATTCAGGCCATGGAAAAACTGGGACATGCTCAGCATCCAGGAATTGTGTTCAGATCCTTACGACATGGGGCCGTGGATTATCATGCTGAAAGCACTCCACACTGCCTTTTCCCACCTGGACAAACGGAACACCTATGTGAGAATGCTGTTCATTGACTATAACTCAGCGTTCAATACCATAGTGCACACAAACATCATCACTAAGCTAAGGACCCTGGGACTAAAACACCCTCTGCAACTGGATCCTGGACTTCCCGACGGGCTGCCCTCAGGTGGTAAGAGTAGGCAACAAAACCATCTGCCACGCTGTCATGATGAGGGCACGACAACACCTATTCCCCCTCAGGAGATTGAAAAGATTTGGCACGGGTCCTCAGAACCTCAAAAGGTTCTACAGCTGCACCAGAGAGCATGGTTGCATCACTGCCTGGTATGGCAACTGCGCAGCATCCGACCATAAAGCGCTACAGAGCGTGGTGCGTCACAGTTTCACACGGTTTCTCTGTGCATTCAAATTGCTATCGATAAAATGCAATTGTGTTCATTGCAATTGTGTCACCCTGGTGAAGACAGCGACCATGCAGATCAGTTTCCCGGAGACGTTTTCTGACCGTTTGTGCAGAAATTCTCCAGTTGTGCAAACCCAAAGTTTCATCTGCTGTGCGGGTGGCTGGTCTCAGACCATCCCGCAGCTGAAGAAGCCGGATATGGAGGTCCTGGGCTGGCGTGGTTACACGTGGTCTTGCGGTTGTGAGGCCGGTCAGCCGTACTGCCAAAAACTCTAAAACGACATTGGGGTCGGCTTACGGTAGAGAAATGAACATTCAATTCCCTGGCAAAATCTCTGGTGGACATTCCTGCAGTTAGAATGCCAATTGTACGCTCCTTCAAAATTTGAGACATCTATTGTGTTGTGTAACAAAAAGTGCACATTTCAGAGTGGCTTTTTATTGTCCCAAGCACAAGATGCACCTGTGTAATGATCATGCGGTTTAATCAGCTTCTTTATATCCCTCACCTGTCAGGTGGATGGGATTATCTTGACAAAAGGAGAAATGCTCACTAACAGGGATGTAAACAAATTGTTGCACAGCATCTGAGAGAAATACGCTTTTTGTGCATATGGAAAAATTTCTGGGATCTTTTATTTCAGCTCATGAAACATGGGACAAACACTTTACATGTTGCGTTTATATTTTTGTTCAGTGTAGCAAATGCTGATTGCCCCTTTAAGTAGAAGTAGCCCGCATCACTGGTCAAGGGTCAGTTTATTTCCCAGATGATAGGTTTAAATGAGAGGATCAGGGGAACAGTCATCTGATCCTAGACCTGTGATTTAGAGGCAACTTCTACCTCGCCACAGTTCGTTGTTGATTCCATGAGGGACTCCAAAAGGGAAGGTCTGCTCACTGTTTTTCTGCTTCCAAACGTGATCTGTTAATAATAAAGATTAAACAACACAATCACAACGATTCAACTTAATTGTGATTGAAATGTGTTATCACCTTGACCTAAGCTTCAGTAAAAGATCACATTTGAGGGCAAAACAACAGAGCAAACACTCCTATTTCTCTACGTAAAGGACCTGTTTGTCCAAAGCTGCTGCTATTGCTTTGGAAATGTATAAAAAAATATATTAAAAAAATGTTTACACTCTGTAAAAAAGGGGTCAACAAGGTTTTTGGTCCAGACACTGTTGCGCTATTGACGGAGATCCTTACCTCCACATCCTGCACGCTGCGTGGCTGTGCCTGGCAGAGCATGCTGAGCAGCAGTAGGATCAGCTCCTCAATGTACTGCAGTGCATCCTCCTGGGACGACAATTTGGGATGTACCTGGCTCAGCACCTTCACAGAGAGAGATGTGTATTAGTTCAGTATGAGTTTATTTTTTATTTTTTAAATCAGCTGTTAAAAAAAAGGTTGGATCGGCAGAATACGTGGTAAACATGTATTAGTTCAGTATAGGTTGAGTTGCTTATCATTACACTTTTATTTTTAAATCAAGTGTTAAAAAGCTCGAGGTGCATCTGGCTCAGTACCTTCACACATAAACTAAGAGAGATGTGGCTAAGCTACTAGTTCAGTATAGATTCCAGCTGGGCCCAAACCGGTTGAATAAATGGTGTTTCCATGGAATAGAATCAACGTGGGAAAAGTAATCAACGTAAGGGAATTTAGAGACATTTTGAAATTTTTACACCCAACTTTGAACCTAAATCCAATAACAGTTCAAATGTTTGTTGATTTCACGTTAGTTGAGAACTCAAATGTAAAATCAAAACTAGACGGAGTGACGTCTATGTTAAAAAAAACCTTGGGCTGCGACTGGTGAGATATTTTCTAGTGTAGTATAGTTTCACACTTAGTCCTTTTTCAGACAACTCAGTGCGGTTCGCTTAATTTGTTGTGCCGTGTGAACACTCCAAAGTAACTCGGACCCCTCAAAAGAGCCCCCGAAACAAACCAAACTGAGACCATCGCGAGAGGTTGTCTGAATTCGGTTTGTTTGCTTGCCATTATTTCTGCACCCCACACTAGACTACTGCAACACCATTTCCCCTGCCATAAGACCAATGTGCCACAAAAGAGAGAAGACGAGGTAACCCTTTACTTGACCTGTACGGTCATAACCATATCATGTCCTAACAGCTGACATAACACTGTCATGACACATATTTAGACCTGTTGTGACAGTGTTATTTCCTTGCTGTTATGAAACCTACATAAGAGTGGGAAGGAAACTTATTTGCAGAGAAAACTTATTTTAATAAATGTGGGTTCTGACACTTCAGGCTAGGGTCCTTTTTTCTCAATTTCCACCTGACTGACGTGCCCAACGTAAACTGCCTGTTGCTCAGGCCCTGATGCCCAGATATACATATAATTGGTACCATTGGAAAGAAAAAATGTTGGAGACTATAACACAAAAGATATGGTAGGAGAAAATCCATAGAAAAACCAACCAGAATTTTTTTGAGAGAGCGCCTATACTATTACAATGGGAAATAGAGAAATAATTCAATCTAGCTCCCAGAATACAATTCCGATGGCTTCCACATGGTGTCAGCACTGTGTTCAAGGTTTCAGGCTTGTTTCTTCCACAACGAGTAAGAAATATGAGTTTTAGTACTGGGACACACTATTGGAAATTCATGTTTGGTCGCACGAGGAAGACGAGACACACCTGCTAATATCGGTTTCCTATTGAACATACTACTTTCCGTATGAAAAATTATAGTTGGATTACATTTACTGTATCACAATTTCAGTGGGTCAGAAGTTTACATATACTAAGGTGACTGTGCCTTTAAACAGCTTGGAAAATTCCAGAATATTATGTCATGGATTTAGGCTAATTCAAATCATTTGAGTCAATTGGAGGTGTACCTGTAGACGTATTTCAAGGCCTACCTTCAAACTCAGTGACTCTTTGTTTGACATCGTGGGAAAAATCAAAAGAACTCAGCCAAGACCTCAGAAAAATAATTGTAGACCTCCACAACTCTGGTTCATCATTGGGAGCAATTTCCAAACACCTGAAAGTACCACGTTCATCTGTACAAACAATAGTATACAAGTATAAACACCATGGGACTACGCAGCTGTCATACTGCTCAGGAAGGAGAAGCGCTCTGTCTCCTAGAGATGAACGCACATTGGTGCGAAAGGTGCAAATCAATCCCAGAACAACCGCAAATGACCTTGTGAAGATTCTGGAGGAAACGGGTACAAAAGTATCTATACCAACAGTAAAAAGAGTCCTAAATCGACATGACCTGAAAGGCCGCTCAGCAAGGAAGAAGCCACTGCTCCAAAACCGCCACAAAAAAAGTCAGACTACAATTTGCAACTGCACATGGGGACAAAGATCGTACTTTTTGGAGAAATGTCTTCTGGTTTGATGAAACAAAAATAGAACAGTTTGGCCATAATGACTATCGTTATGTTCGGAGGAAAAAGGGGGATGCTTGCAAGCCCAAGAACACCATCCCAACCGTGAAGCACGGGGTGGCAGCATCATGTTGTGGGGGTGCTTTGCTGTAGGACAGACTGGTGCACTTCACAAAATAGATGGCACCATGAGGTAGGAGAATTATGTGGATATATTGAAACAACATCTCAAGACATCAGTCAGGAAGTTAAAGCTTGGTCGCAAATGGGACTTCCAAATGGACAATGACCCCAAGCATACTTCCAAAGTTGTGGAACATTTGTGGGCAGAATTGAAAAAGCATGTGCGAGCAAGGAGGCCTACAAACCAAACTCAGTTACACCAGCTCTGTCAGGCGGAATGGGCCAGAATTCACCCAACTTATTGTGGGATGCTTGTGGAAGGCTACCCGAAACATTTGACCCAAATTAATCAATTTAAAAGGTAATGCTACCAAATACTAATTGAGTGTATGTAAACTTCTGACCCACTGGGAATGTGATGAAAGAAATAAAAACTGAAATAAATAATTCACTCTACTATTATTCTGACATTTCACATTCTTAAAATAAAAGTGGTGATCTTAACTGACCTAAGACAGGGAATTGTTATTCGGATTAAATTTCAGGAATTGTGAAAAACTGAGTTGAAATGTATTTGGTGCATGTAAACTTCCGACTTCAACTGTGTATATATAGATTTACTCTTTTTTTTATTTTTTATGTATTGTGTCTTCTGGTTTGCTTTAAGGAATTTGAAATTATTTATAATACTTAAGTAGATTTGAGCAATTACATTTACTTTTGATACTTACGTATATTTAAAACAAAATACTTTTACTCAACTAGTGTTTTACTTGGTGACTGACTTTTACTTGAGTGTTTTTCTATTAATAAAAGGTATCTTTACTTTTACTCAAGTATGATAATTTGGTACTTTTTCCCCACCACTGTAAGTAGGTATATATAGCGGTCTGATCAATTCTGATGGGATGGCTTGTCCTGCACTTTGTAAAAACCCAGAGTGCATTCAGGGAATGTTGGAAAAAGCTTTTGGATCCTTTCTGAACTTGGCAAATGTGAATAAAGAGGACTCGGACCACAAAATAGTTGAAGTGAACTGGCGAGAGAGTTGAGTCCTCATTCAAAGGCAAGGGCAGTGTGAATACAAAGAGGATTTTGTTATATATACAGTGCCTTGCGAAAGTATTCGGCCCCCTTGAACTTTGCGACCTTTTGTCACATTTCAGGCTTCAAACATAAAGATATAAAACTATTTTTTTGTGAAGAATCAACAACAAGTGGGACACAATCATGAAGTGGAACGACATTTATTGGATATTTCAAACTTTAACAAAACAAAAACTGAAAAATTGGGCGTGCAAAATTATTCAGCCCCTTTACTTTAAGTCTCCGTATAAATGCACCTGCACTGTGATAGTCTCAGAGGTCCGTTAAAAGCGCAGAGAGCATCATGAAGAACAAGGAACACACCAGGCAGGTCCGAGATACTGTTGTGAAGAAGTTTAAAGCCGGATTTGGATACAAAAAGATTTCCCAAGCTTTAAACATCCCAAGGAGCACTGTGCAAGCGATAATATTGAAATGGAAGGCGTATCAGACCACTGCAAATCTACCAAGACCTGGCCGTCCCTCTAAACTTTCAGCTCATACAAGGAGAAGACTGATCAGAGATGCAGCCAAGAGGCCCATGATCACTCTGGATGAACTGCAGAGATCTACAGCTGAGGTGGGAGACTCTGTCCATAGGACAACAATCAGTCGTATATTGCACAAATCTGGCCTTTATGGAAGAGTGGCAAGAAGAAAGCCATTTCTTAAAGATATCCATAAAAAGTGTTGTTTAAAGTTTGCCACAAGCCACCTGGGAGACACACCAAACATGTGGAAGAAGGTGCTCTGGTCAGATGAAACCAAAATGGAACTTTTTGGCAACAATGCAAAATGTTATGTTTGGCGTAAAAGCAACACAGCTCATCACCCTGAACACACCATCCCCACTGTCAAACATGGTGGTGGCAGCATCATGGTTTGGGCCTGCTTTTCTTCAGCAGGGACAGGGAAGATGGTTAAAATTGATGGGAAGATGGATGGAGCCAAATACAGGACCATTCTGGAAGAATCTGCAAAAGACCTGAGACTGGGATGGAGATTTGTCTTCCAACAAGACAATGATCCAAAACATAAAGCAAAATCTACAATGGAATGGTTCAAAAATAAACATATCCAGGTGTTAGAATGGCCAAGTCAAAGTCCAGACCTGAATCCAATCGAGAATCTGTGGAAAGAACTGAAAACTGCTGTTCACAAATGCTCTCCATCCAACCTCACTGAGCTCGAGCTGTTTTGCAAGGAGGAATGGGAAAACATTTCAGTCTCTCGATGTGCAAAACTGATAGAGACATAACCCAAGCGACTTACAGCTGTAATCGCAGCAAAAGGTGGCGCTACAAAGTATTAACTTAAGGGGGCTGAATAATTTTGCACGCCCAATTTTTCAGTTTTTGATTTGTTAAAAAAGTTTGAAATATCCAATAAATGTCGTTCCACTTCATGATTGTGTCCCACTTGTTGTTGATTCTTCACAAAAAAATACAGTTTTATATCTTTATGTTTGAAGCCTGAAATGTGGCAAAAGGTCGCAAAGTTCAAGGGGGCCGAATACTTTCGCAAGGCACTGATATATATATATATATATATATATATATATTTTTTTTTTAAATACCCTTTGTAAAAATTTAAAATAAATGGGGATTTCTCATTTCGACCACTCGAAAACAGACAGACTACAATAATAGTCAACTTTTTACTGAAAGTAGGCTAAACTTCACACTCTCTTTTGGTTGGATAGGATGCGGTGGAATATAATGTAATGAATAAAAAAGACAAATAGGCTTGTAGTGTGGCTCCCCTTTGGAAAAGCCCTCTAGATATGCATTTGCAAATTGCAATACAGCCAACGAGTATTAGGCCTACCTGATGAAATGCAAAATCAGAGTGCTGTGTTCACCAGTACCTAGTCTACTCAAATACATTCTTACTCTGGATAGGCCCATCTGCATTCCAGTCAAGTGCACTCCATCATAACAGTCACAAGTCACTGTGACCTACACGAGGAGTTCTTGCAGAACATGCACATCATAACATAGACTCCTTGAACACAGCCCATGGTTGGCTTTAAATCAAACACTAGACATAGGCTACATGATTATTGATGAAAGCTATTTCCAAGTCAATTCATATATTTCCAGCAGGAAATTGCTATTATGTACTCATTATCCCAAACTAATTTTGTATTGACTACTGACAAACTTGTGCCCACTTCATGCAATCACTCAAACAGTGACAAACATGGCTAGAAAAAGAGATGACCAGCGATGAAGGGTTGTCGCTACGAACATAACTATAAAGACACATTACTCTAACGTTGAGGCCTACCTTTTGGTCCTGCATCTACTAACCACCATCCATTGAGTTGGTACAAGACAACACATCAATCTTAACTTTATGGCTGGTAATGGGTCAAATACGTTAGGGAAAAAGTACACAATTAGGCTACTTGAGTTTAGGTTGGAATAAGCATATGTTTGCGGTTGTAGCTCGTGGAGTGGGACTACTGCCTCTAACTCTGTGTCCCTGGTAACTGACTGAGCCCAGTGACAAGAGCACAGCATAGACACTCCGGTCTCCTCAGTTCGCCTCGCCAGCCGATGCCTCCTATCAGAGCATGACTAAGCAAGCTCAGAGTCTCTACTCCCCTCCTCCTCTTAGAGAGGGCACGGTCCTACTCAACTTGGCAGCTCTTCAGAGGCAGAGAGAGTTACAAAGGGAGAGAGAGAGTGTGAGTGAGAGGGTGTTTTCTGAGGTCAGAGTGAAAAGATGGAGACCTTAGAAATAGAAAGTAAAACTATTTTTATGAATATGCCATTTAATTTTAAGGGAGAGACTGCATAAAATAGTAAACTGATCTGTAAAAATGGTGCTGAGTGAATAAAAGCAAAAAGGCGCAGATAGCGTGAAAAGCTAAATGAAAGGGAGGTAAGTAAAGAGGGGACTATAACCTACAGCAGGGATCATTAAGATTTTTTCAACATGATTACTAATTATTTGGAGAGAGCAAATTGACTGCAAAAAGCCCAAATATATATATTTGACTAAAACAATTACATTTCAAACCTTGCTTACATTTGTATGCAATTACACATCTCTCTCTATTAGGCATGGGAATAATGTGGAACAGATGACCAAAATTAAAATCACTTGGAGCTGATTTCCTGCTGTTAACAGTCATTTATTTCCAACAATTAAAATAAAATCCTAAATACAAACTCCAAAATACATACAGTACCAGTAGTTTACACACCTACTCATTCAATGTTTTTTCTTTGTTTTGACTATTTTCCACATTGTACAATAACAGTGAAGACATCAAAACTATGAAATAACGCATATGGAATCATGTAGTAACCCAAAAAAGTGTTCAAATCAAAATATATTTGAGATTCATCAAAGTAGCCATCCTTTTCCTTGATGACAGGTTTGCACACGCTTGATACTTCATTGGAGCAAGAAATACGGTGGAAACCAATTCGAGCCCATGACAAACACCAAATCAACAAGCAAGTGACAAAACTTCAGATAGAAAGGCAGAGAATTGGAACATGGCGAAAATCGTACTGCAGCTGAAGTGCAATCTTCTCCCATCACAAGGCAAAGAAAACGCCCATCTTCTATGGAAATACAGAGGTTGCTGTACTGGGTCAATAAAGCCTGAATGTTCTCTAATGCCTCCATTTTACACACACGGCTCCTCAGTGGAGGACCAACCTCCTCAGTGAATTTAATAGAAATAAAACTATACTAAATATATTCACCTCACCACATAATTGATTAAAACACACCATCTTGCAGTGAAGGTCTACAGTAGCCTCAACAGCACTCTGTAGTGTAGTACCATGGTGTAGCTGGAGGACAGATAGCTTCCATCCTCCTCTTGGTACAATGACTTCAATACAAAACCTAGGAGGCTCATGGTTCTCACCCCCTTCCATAGACTTAGTCATTGCGACAACTTCCTGAGGACGACGTCCAACCTATCAGAGCTCTTGCAGCATGAACTAACATGTTGTCCACCCAATGAAAGGACCAGAGGATGACACTAGTACTGAAAAAATAAACTACAGCTAGCTAGCACAGAAGTGCCTAAAATGCAGTGAGTGGAAAGACAGTTGAACAGTTTTGAATATAAGTTTCTTACAAAACTAAGGAGAAGCAAGAGTGAGATATATATGGTTGTATGTTTATTTTTAAACTTTCACTTAGCTATCGAATGTAGCTAGCTAGTTTAGCCTACTCAAACAGAGAGGGATGCCATGTTAGCTTGCTGGCTATCCAACACTGGAACTTTTCCAAGTCAAGATTTTGATTTTATTAATTTATTGCCACCGGGGCCCACCAGTGTAACTGCTAAACTGCTTTCTGACTGTACGTTGTACTGCATGATTGTAGCCGGTTTACTAACACGTTAGTTCTAGTAGCTATGTTGACTATGACGGGACAACGATGTAGGCTGTGTATCGCGGCCAGCGGTCCTGATATGAAGGTTTGGTTTGGAAAGGTTTTTTCACCTGGTCAGACAGCTGATGTGTTGTGCACTGAAGTCCACAAGCGACAGGAAAAGGTCATAGGAGGAAAGCATGTTGATAGTTGCGAGAAGGAATTATATATACAATAAGCAGAGTGAGCATGCTATTTTTTTGCTGCTATGAATGTGAACTGTGTCTGATAAGGGGTGTATTGATCCCGCTAATTCGGTTGAAAAATGTTCCTTAAAACGGAAGCGGGATGAACATACATGAATTTGTACACTAGAAACTAATTTGTAACTGTTGGACTAATGATTACACCCTAGATCAGCTAGATGCAGGCAAGAGTGTGCAAGGTGTCTCGCACCTTGATTACTCAATTATCTCGACCGGTGCACCTACGTTGTAAACTTTCACTCATTGGTACAGGGAAAATGTGAGTAGCATATGAGCCTAAAACTATCGACGTTAGATTGAGCTGGGTGTTACTTTGAGCTGGGTGAATGGAACATGAATGAGTCATCCACTATGCTGCAATTGAAAGACAATGCTCATAAACAAAGATCATCCTCCCTCATCTTAAACGGCAACGACCGTCACTGACACACACCTCTACCTACCTTTCTCACCTCGCGACGGAACAAACAGAGGTATTCATCTGTCGTGGGTATATACGTAGGTGCTTTCAGAAGTGTGTTTTGAGTGGAGAATGATCAAGGTCTAACAGGAGGTCCTGAGATGATGTAAAAGATGTCAGGCTAGGCTACATCATGATTGCCAATGGGGGGAAAAAATGGAAGATTGACTAGAAAGCTCTGCTTGAAGATAACCTGTATGCTGGAATACATTGCATGCTGCAATTCTTTAGACCGTTTGATCAGACTTCTTCATTTGCTCTGCTTCCTTGTGAAGGCAAATGATAAATAAACAAAAAAGTGAAAACAAGTCTTATAAAACCCATTATAATAAAGGTAATAATAATCTGAATAAATGAGTTGCAAATAAAATCTGCACACACACAAGATAATATATGGAGGATAGGTTTATGGGAAGCTCCAAGAAAAATTGGAAGAAATGCTCATTATTCTAACTGAAAATTGGGGGCCAACTCAATGCTCCCCCACAGAAACAATGCCTAAGGTGGACTTCAAATCAAAAAGTGTTGTGTGTTTTACATTTAGTCAAGCCTTGTCCTCACCTCCAGACATGTGTATTAGAGCAGTGTGGTCCTCTGATAGACAACATCAAGTAAAGAGTAGAATGAAATACTTGGTTGCAAATTCAAGATCACTCTCCAACCCCAGATTATGAGTGGACTGAGTGTCGTTCTAGAAGGAAGCATGGGAGTCTCAAATCCAGAGTAAGCTGCTGATCATGTGAATCAATATCGTTGATGACGATTCAAGCTCAAGTGAATTGACTCCAGATGTGCAAGGTGGCCTTGTGATCCCTAGCCCCACATGACCTCTTCACCTGATATTGTGTCACTCTTGGCCCAGAGGTTTCCAATGACAACCAAGCTGGTGTACCCAGGTGCTCCTCCCTCAATCTCAACTCAACTCTGGTAACCAACCCTTGCCCATAGCCCTTTCCTCAAGAGTCTTAACAGAACTGAAGGGACCAAACAGATCTCCTAATCTGCAACCTATAGCACCTCTCCAATAGCACTTCCACCTGTCCAGGTCCTGTCAGGTCTGCGTGAATTATGTGGGAATGGGCTATGGGTTTATGAAAAGGGGTTAAAGAGCAGAAGGAATCCGGGCCGGAGCTGCCCGTCTCAGGTAGGTGGGTGTGGTGGAGAGAAGGCCCTGGTTCCTGCATGCCAGACTAACCCAAAGCAATGCCAGGAATTTCATTCCCAGGAACCCCAGCCAGTGCGGGCCTGCACGGCATGACATGCAAATAGTGGGGATGTGCATCTTTCACATACAGGAACGATACTTTTTAGTTTGAAACAATTTTGTTTGATTTGAGAACAAATAAATGCAATTCAGTTCGATGCACTAACACATTAATTCTCCATTCTAAATAAAAATCTGCTCATGGAACTCATGAGCTGGGCCTCCCTGAGCTGAATCTGTCTGAGTTGATTTATGTGCGTGTGTCTGTGTGTAAATGATGTATGTCTATGGTGTACTATGTTGGCACCTGAGCTGAGCCATAAGGGAGACTAGGCATCTAGGGGGGGGGGGGGGGGATCAATATTTATCATTTACAAATTAGCTATGATTAGCTATACTTTGAATTTCACCCCATCTCAAAATCTAATGGTTTTGACCATTTTTAAGTTTTGACAGAGTGACATTTTCTTCTCCTCTCGCTTCAACCATGCAGTGAGCCTCACAAAAAGGATTGCGGTCCACGTTATGAACTTTACCCTTTATATATAGAAATTACCATATACAGACAAAACTATTGCTGATGGTGAACCTGAACAATCAAAATAAAATGTATTTTAAGCACTGTTTGGCAGGTAAATCCATATGAGAGTTGTCTCCGGTAGCTTACTTGTATTCCCCTAAAACACCATTTTTAACAGTGCATAGATATCAATACCCAGCAAACACAGATTTTTTTGTGAACTAATATAGCCTAATATCATGCAAGCCATTTTACTATATGAATGCTGAAGGTGCCGAGCAGATGTGCAATATCAGGAACAGACCGCCTACCCCACATTGGTCAGCGCCCAAAGCTGAGCACAGTTTGCCTAGGCTACTGATGATGTCTGGGGTTGTTTAGCATGCAAAATGACTTGTAGATCAATGACTGTCAACAGACACACGCAGTTCGACACTGAAGGAGAGGACACCGGTTGTCACAAAAGATGAGGTAGTTTCGGAAGGTAGAAAGAATTTAATACGATTCCCCAAAAGTTTTAATCGATTTTATGACCAGATGCAAGCTACATTTGTATCGGTTTGGGGTCCGCGGAACGATATTAAACATTTGAATCAGGGACCGATGCATATCGGTGAATCGTCACATCCCTAGCAAACAGATTAGGGGAACAACAGAAAGAGGAATGGGGCACACCGTTTATATGGAAAATTGTCTGCGCTTGAAAATTGTAATTATTGCAGATGCTAGACTGATTAATTATTGCCAGAGTAGAGGCAAGATGCAGCATGTTTGGATGTTAAATGCCATTGTAGTGTGAAAAGTCTTTGTAAGTACATATGGAAGAATCAGTGTGACATTTTCCATCCCCAATTGAAGATCATGTCCATTGATGTTTAGCAGGGTTGGGAGAATTAGGGGATATTCTAGACTACAGCTGTTTTTTGTTTTTTTAAACCTGACCACAACTTCTCCTCACAAAATGAACAAGTTACTCTGTGCATAAAGTTTTTAAAAAATCCAGCAGAGAACTTCAAAGACTTTGCAAACTCACGACATTGGAAATTTGTGGGGTGGCTAAAATGAGGGCTTGCTCTTGACAAAGCTTTTCCTGGCAGGGCTGGCTAACCTGGCATCTTGGCTTTGGCAAAGCAGGCCAAAATGTCTTGAGCAGTGGACCATGGAGAAAATATATATTTTTTAAATGGCATGACAAAACTGACCCCATTTCCCCATTTCATTCCACAGCAGAAACCTGAACAATGCTCATCCACTGGAGTGCATGCAAGTTTTCAAATCCTCTCAGTTCCCTGTGCCAGAACATTCCAGATAAATGTAACATTTTTTTTTTTAAGCCGATAGGCCAATGGCTAAATCAATAGGGTGAACAGAGGGTGTGTCAATTTTGAACGGCTCAATGAGGAGAAGCTGGTCTTGCCATGGGGCTCTTTTGAAGTCTTCCATAACCGCTCCTAGACTTGTTGACACAGCTTGAGCGGGGAAAGCAACACTTGAGGGATCCAATGGGGGTGGTTTGGAGGAGAAGGGGGTAAAAGCTTGTTGCAAAAATGTCCTTAATGCGACCCACTGGGGCTAAACCTCCCCTTCGTTGTCGCTCACTCCTGTTTTCTGCGAGGGCTGACTTGCTCTGACCTCATGCATTGGGCTACATTCCTGCCATGCCTGTGGCGTTGTATTGCTACGGCATCATCGCACTTTGGCATTTGCCGGCCCTTGCCAGTCTACACACAACAGGAATGCAGAGGCCATCCCCCCTCGTTGGGATTCCACATGTGCCAGTCATCCAAAAGTGGGACCTCGAGCAAAGACTTGAACTGTTTCTCTGCGGCATTCCTCCACAGTTCGTTCAATCTCCCACATAAGACCAACTTCTCAACATAACTCACAGTGTACCGTTTCTGCAGCGTTAGCTAAAAGATTAACCGAGGCATGTCAAAGGTAATTTTCATTTCCAGATTCATATCAAGCGGCACACTATCATTACATAATTCAGTCCTAGCTGGTCCATTAGGATGTTTTTCTTTCAGTAGGCTAGAATTCAGTTTCGGTATTATTAACCTACTGTTTAAGTATAGTTCTGATTCTTCCAGTTCTTCTTAGCATTGTCTTCTCCTGATCACTACCTCCGGTCCAACGTGACACAGAGGGGCTTAGGCTGGGCCTACCCCTTCATGTCAAACTCACATTGTAAATTGGGATACTTATTGTGTTTTTTATTCAGGTGTCCTTTCATCTTGACTACTACCATTATATAGGCCCAATAGTTTTTCTGTTTAGGCCTAAATTGGTTGGTCTGGAGTGGTTTTAACTAAGAATGTTGCAGTGCCCAAACATGAACTAAATATATGCTAGTCATTGAAAACACTCATCTTAAGAAAGCACTGGGGTGAACAAATAAAAATGTAAAGAACATTTTTTTTAAAGAAACAATTTTCTCAACTGTCATTGTAACATCTCACTTGAGAGCTGTGACTGAAGTTCACTGACTCGGCATTCCCCTGCTTGCAGCATCTTGCTGAAAAACCCCACCCTAATCGCCTCACGCCAGCTATAGGCCTCTATTTACCAACACACACACACACACACACGCAAACCAGAGAGGCGCTAGTCAGTGTTCCCTCCGTGTAGACCAAGGTACCGTGTGTGGTGTGTCACTAAAATTTGCCCACATCAGACATGTTATTTCAAACCACCCCAAAGGTCTGTAAATCGACAAAAACATGGCCACCACCTTCATGAGACTATATGAGGGCGTCCCAAAATATCGAGACTGAGTCAGAACCTACTTGAAAAAAGGTGCTGAGTCAATCTTGATGAGCTGTGACCCATGCAATGTTTCAAAACCTAATTTCTCTACAAATACCTGACAAGTCTAGGTGTGCAATTTGCATGTTCTTATTTTCTTTGGTAGGAGGTAGAGTAAAGCAGTGTATCACAACAACAATATAAAAAGATACTTATGACTAATCTAGCAACAACTTCTGTAGTGTCAATGATGTTGTCCATGTAAATGGTCAAATAGCCTATTCATAACCAATAAATGACTATGACAGTCACCTCCACCAACATAGAATTTCTAAAACTGCCTTCAGGGACAAGAACAAACGACTCGTTTCATGATGATGATTAGTACTACAATATTCAGGGTTGCTGCTAGCAAGTACTTTATTCTGTCTGAAATTGAGGGCCCAGTTTCAACGTTACTATGGAGCCCTTAGCTTAGGAAAAAGTGATGCAGTTTTGCCGAGGGGGGGCGACGTTCTGTGAGCGTGACAGCGTCCTCCCCCACAGAAGATTCCAGTTCCGTCACACTCAAACTGACACTGTGGACAAGATGTACATACAGTGACGCTGAGATAGCAGATACAGATAAAGGGGGACGTTTTTAGGAATGGTGTAATGGATGGGGAACTAGTGACGTTCGAGTTTAGGTGAGGGAATCAAACAAAAACCATTTGAGTCAAACATAGGGCTGTGTCATATAGAAGCATCGCGTCCCCACGGGTGCACCCCAATAATGAGCTAACAGTAATCGAAATACAATGTTATCTTGGTACTATTAGCACACGCAATCATCTCGCTACACCCGCAATAATGTCTGATAAATACGTGTATACACCCAATATAAATGTGATTTGACCAACCAAACCATGTGTCACTGGCAACATGGTGTGTTTTGACGTGGCACCATTAAATGTTTGTTAAAAAAACAGTTTAAGGTAGCTAATTAACGTTAGCTGGCTAGCTAATAATAGCCACTTTGCTTGTAATGCATACCCCGCCGTCTAACGTTAATTTGTTCGCTTGGCACCTGCCAACTTCCTAGCTTACCTTGTTCAGGGAGGGTACCAATAGCCCCCGCCATTTCGGTGCGTTCTCCTCGCTGAAAAAGTCGTACTGAACCTGGGCCGCTTGCATGGCTTCAGCTGCCGGTCTTCGTGCGCTATCTTGCAGCCAGTGAGCGTTGTGTGTTCACGGCCACTTCTCACATCAAAGCAGTATATAGTGTGGCCTGTGGTTGGAACTGAGAGGTGCAATATTCTGTGCGGCCCGCTGCCTCAGAATATCCACCAAATGAGCATTCCTCTACCAAAACAGTTAACAATGCGACCATTGCATCGGCAGTGTACAGATGTTGATAGCTGCTAGCTAGCCGTCTCCAGCTGCCGAAACAAGTCGCTATCGTTAGCTAGCAGGTTTGCTCTTTCGGGACACCGATAGTTTAAAAAAAAAGCTCAAAATGCACGAACCCAAAGATACTTCAAACGCTAACTAGCAAGCTTGCGTTGATTTGGCAGATGGAAATTTTTCCAATTTCCGAACTGACGTTGTTGGTGGCAACAAATGTTACCCTAACTAATTTAGCAAGCTAGTAGTAGCTAGCTAGCAGCCGAGCTGGTGATGTTACTAGCCGTAGCGGATCGATCCGAATCGGAAGATGGTTGGAGTAGTGGTGAACTAACTAGCAATATGTGGACAGTGGCGTAGCTGACTAGCTAGTATCCAACGTGGGAGTGAATGTGTCACTTCACGTTTCGGGAAATGCGATACTGTTCGTCCTTTTCGACCAGTTAAATCATTCCCTATATTTTGGGCAAAAAAAACCTCTTCGGTACAAAATCGCCCATTTTCACCGAATCTTCGGCAGGGTGGATATTGATAACCGTGTTATCCTCCATGAATTTATAATTTTCAAAACATGTCTTCAGACTATTTAGCCTTTTTGTTTGGTTATCGAGAAAACCAAGAATCCACGCAAAGGCTGGTTTTAATTACCAGTTTACCTTTGGTCAAAATTATTTATTTAGACGATTGTTATGACTCGGGTCGGGTGCAGTTGCTGGTAGAAGAATATTGCACAGGCGCAGATGATAGCTAATGACGTCGTTAGGGCTTGTTTACGATAATCATCGCGCCTGCCCACATTCGCAGATCTGTATACTATCTGAATAAACCGAGAGCAATAATTAATTAAACGATAGCATGAAAAACATCGTTTGATGAGAAAGATCAATTGAAACCATTGCATACTCACATTGCAAACTCAATGTGCCTAGTCACATTACCTCCATACATATCTCCTACCTCCGTCACTCCAATATTCCTGCACATGTACATGTAGTATTGGAACTGACTTTAAACATATTTTCTGTATTTAGTATGCTTACTTAATTACTTATTTTTTAAATTATTTATCTTGTGCTTTTTTCTAGTAATACATTGTTCTGGATTATTGCGTTGTTGGGTTGAGTTTGCAAGAAAGGCATTTCACTGTACTTGTGCATGTGACGTTAAAACATAAAACTTCAAACATACCAACGATGCATGTGAACTAGTGCTAGTTTTGTGCGCACGCGGTGAGGTCGCAGACTTGACGAACAGAGCCCAGAGAAAACATAATGGAAAGCATTCATCTTTTTGTGGAGACTTCCCAAAGCAGACACCTCCACTAACTAACTGGGTGGAGCAGTTCATGGTATAGTAAGCATTCCCAATGTTCAAAATACACATCTACATCTTGGCAGAAATTATTCCATAGGTTTAATAGGCTTAAAAATACATATACCCACTAAAATGTCAAAGAGAAAAACATTAAGACTTTCTATTTTTTTCTCCAGTCAATCAATGTATCCCTTCGTGAGTTAAAATGTTTAATATGTCCAAATATAGCAGTTGTACAGGCGAAATTAAGCAATTTTATTGTACAATATTTACATGACACAAAAGCAATATGGAAAGAAACCAAGTGAGAAGATCCTTATACTTCATCATACCGTCTAAAATGTTGGAGAAAAATAACAGGCTTCCTATGGCTCATCAGTCAATCAATTTAGCCCATTGTGAGTTAAAATGTTTAATATGTAACATGTTCGAATATTAGCAGTTGTACAGGCACAATTAAGCAATTTTATTTTACTGTATTTACATGACACCAAAGCAATATGGAAAGAAACCAAGTCAGAAAATCCTTGTACTTCATCATACCCTCCTTTAGTTGTGTAAGCTACATGGAGTCGGCAAATCACATTTAGTGTTACATGTTCAATTTGGCCCCACATATTCCCACTGACTCCCCAATGCATGAGGTAGAGGCCTTACTATGACGCCCAAACACCAGAACAAACCATATGAACAATGCAATTTAGCAAACATTCAACATTCAACTCATTGGCCACCATACAGAAAAAGATTCTAAGATGGTACAACTGCCCAGAGTCTCTTCAGTTTGAATGCAGTTTTAACAATAGCGTTGGCGTGTATGTAAAAAAATAAACCTTATATTGCCTGGTTAAATTTGTCTGAGTTTACATCTAAAGTGTGTAGTATGATGTTTTCTAATGCACTCATGCATATACTTTGTTATAAGCACAACTTAACCATGCCTTAAATGTAAGAATAAAGTGTTTTATTGCGTACAACTATGTGCAAATTTCACAACCAGTGCATATCTGAGAATTGACAACTTTCTATGGGGTTGGAATTAAAGTGTGTGAAAATAAAATGACATTGCATATGGCTTCATATCAAAACGAGTCTAACATATTAAAAAAAGGCAACACATGATCAAAATGAACAGACACTTTGCTCTTTGACATCCTACCACTGTTTTGTAAAATTACATTAGTTGACAAGCCCTTAAAAGTAGTACCCCACATTGATTAGGCAACAACTCTTTATATCTCTTAAGTTGGGGGGCAACTTTACAAAATATATGCAGCATGGTTATCTACATGACATACTTATAGTGTACAACCTCAATATTCTATTTACATTAATTACAAACACATCGGTCAAGCACTTGTCAGGTAAGGATGCATGCTCTCAGAAGTTGGTCAATATTGAAATAGTGTGATATCCAGGAATGTGGGTTTGTGTTACTATAAATGTCGACTTACAATTCAAATCATAAGGTTCGATTAAAAACCGGACATATCAAAGGTCGCTTGCTCGATGAATAGTCCGATTGCAATTCCTTGGTCTCAGATGCAGAGTCAGACATGTCCTCCTCATCATAGTCTGTTCCTATCAGGGATGGGGTCAGTTCCATAGTTTAATTTCAGGACATGAATTCCAATTTAATCATAGAAAAATAAACCTAATTGCAATTTTAAATGAATGAATTTCATTCAGATTTATAACCTCTTAAAATGTAACTGAAACCAATCCTGGGCCATGTTCATTAAGGCATACAATGAAATAATGTTTTGCAACCGACAATGAAACTAAGGTTTCTTATTGGACAGGTTCAGACTGTACATCCCTGTAGCACTCCGTTTCAGAAAGCTTTATGCCTACTGAACAGGACCCTGGTTCCCAGAGCGCAGGGTGGTTAGTAACTGTTCTCGTGTCCAGCCAGGATGTATAGGTTGCTGTGTGCTGTAGGGTTGTCTGTAGGTCTGCTCTCCAGCACCACAACCCTGCAATCAAAGGTACAACAGGGGCGTATTCAGTGATGTGAAATGTTCTGAATGTTGCAGATAGAAATAAAATGAACTGCATGAATAAAATATAGCAATCTTCTGAGATGTGACTGCAAAAAAATAAGATCTGGAACGCCACCATAGCTATTACAGGCAATAATCGAGGCACTTAAAAATATATTTACCTTGCATATTTTTATTTATTAATTTGACAGCACCGAAATGAGGGAGATATGTGTAGAGGGACAGATTAGATGAAAGGGACAGAGGGGATTCGTACCCATGTCAGCAGAGGTCGCTAAACTAATTTGTATCCACAACACTAAACACAGGTTTCCCCAAATGGTGGTGATTTTATTTGTAAGTTTTCTGAGCAAAAATAAAATAAAAAAATGTTTATTTTAAATGTGTTATTATTTTATTGTCGGACATAAGATTGTAAAAATACCAGCAAATCAGCTCCAAGTGACTTTAATTTTGGAAATCTGTTCCAAAGTATTCCCACGCGTAATAGAGACATACAGTATGTGATCGTATACAAATGTAAGCAAGGTTTGACATGATTATTCGTTTGGGCTTCTTGCGGTCAATTTGCAGTTCACAAATTCTTTCTAATTATGTTCTGGGATTCTGACCATCCGCTCCCCCCCCAAAAATAGTCCTGAGGCTGAATCTAGTTGATGATCCCTGCTAAACGGATTTAGCCTCAATCTAAAAATGGATTTCTCACCTGTCTGATCCTAGGAGTCGGAATATCCTGGTGTTGTCGGAAATCTCCTGTGTAATCTGGTGGGAATATGGACAGGATCTAATATTCACGTCATCGCAGTCATTATCATAGTCATCATATTACAACAACAATAAACAGTTCAAATACTTGCCTCATTAGATTTGAAACTCCGCCCTTGCATGCCATGTCTCCAGAAAGCCAGAACACTGTCTTGAAGGCAGACTGTGGAAAAGATGGATGTTTAATATACCATATGAAAAATTCAAAATTTTACCAGAATGTCATTCATCATAACATGACTGTGAAACTCTGCTCTCCATTCTATAGCTGTTGATACATGTGTGTGTGTGTGTTGGCGAAACTCTAGCAAAGGGGTCAAGGGCGATTACCTATCGACTCAATCTGGAAATTAAACGTCAGCTCAGCTGAAAGCTTTCTACTGGACTTCAGCCTCCCCTGCAGATTCACAATCTTAATGGATCCTGAGGAGTTAAACAATGATGCTATTACAAGAAACTGAAGACATCCAGGCACAAAATGGCTGCCGTCCACCCAGGCGGGGTGCAACACATTGGTGGCTATTGAGGTGAGTTTCCCTCAATCTCATTTAAAGGACTGCTCAGTGAAAAAAAATGATACACTGTTAATATATTGTTTCTAATGTTATTAGCAACGCATACAATGAACGTACAATGCATGTATAATCTACATAGATAATATTACAATGCAAATCCGATTTTTGGATTGCCAAGACATGCTGCTAGACTCACGATCCAGGCAGACAAGAATGGTGTCTCTTTCCAGTTGAGTCACATGGATTACACAGGTCTGTGGAGTGTCTAGGAGGAGATAAAAACATAAAAACTTCAACTAACCATTTAATCTGTTGCTTTATTAGCGTCAAACATGTTCCATTATGAATGGAATCAAATAGGACTATATTTTCTCTAGAGTTGTGTCAAGTCTATGTCAATGAGGAGTCAAGGTCAGTCTTTGAATGAGACCTTACCAGACTCTTTGAGCCAGGGGCAAGCGGTGTTGGGGTCCAGCGTCTCAAAGCGTACCACCTGGTTGAGCTCCGTGCCCTTGCTGACGCCCATACAGATGAGGGGGTACTGGTGCTCGGGCACCACAAGCATCTCAAACACCTCCATCGGGCAGGGCAGGGGAAAGTCAATGTTCTTAGGAAGACAGGGTTAGCATTAGCTATGTCAATGTTAGAAAGAGAGGGTTAGCATTATCACTATGCTACATTGGTCTAGACTCTAGCATGTTAGCATGCTAATCTCAAATTCGATGTTCTTGCGAGTAGAGGAGCGTTAGCATTAGGCATGTAGACGGGTGGGGTGTTTACCAACAAAGCCGATGCGTGCGCGGAACCACAAAGTATTATTGACAACATGTACGATATACAGTTGAAGTCAGAAGGTTACATACACTTAGGTTGGAGTATTTAAAACTCGTTTTTCAACCACTAAAGTTTTTTCAACAAACTAAAGTTTTGTCAAGTCGGTTAGGACATCTACTTTGTGCATGACACAAGTCATTTTTCCAACAATTGTTTACAGACAGATTATTTCACTTAATTCATTGTATCACAATTCCAGTGGGTCAGAAGTTTACATACACTAAGTTAACGGTGCCTTTAAACAACTTGGGAAATTCCAGTAAATGATGTCATCGCTTTAGAAGCTTCTGATAAGCTAATTGACATCAACACATTTGAGTGACCCCCTTCTGTCAAGAGACATTTTTTAAGTTTTAGCGTTTAATTTTGTGTTGCAGTTTTAATGCAAGTTTGCTGCAATTCTATACATTTGCAATGGAGTGGAAAGAAGATTTTGCAATTTTAAAACAAATTTTCTTGCAATTCTACTAATTTTGTCATGGGGTGGAGAAGAAAATTGGTTGTTTTACAGCTCATTTCCTGCAATACTACACATTTTTCAATATGGCAGAGAGAAATGTTTGCAGTTTTTAATATGATAAAGTGAGACTTACAAAATCAATGGGGGCCCCCGACCGGTATTTCGATCACGATAACAAGTTTAGTAGCTGGCTGCTAAACTAACTTTAGCAATCGAAAAATGTGTTTGCTGACATGGGCTAATTGACTGACTATCAGTGACTGACATAAGAGAAAAACTGTTGATGCACAATCAAATTTAGAAATTGCACCATGTCAATTCTACTATGACCTAAGAACTCCTTGGTCTAGACTCTAGCATGCTAATCTAAAATTATGTTCTTGGGAGGAGATGGCTAGAGTTAGCATTAGCTTGTAGATTACAAAGTAAGGGTAGCCTTGTTGGCATGATTATCTGAAACCCGAACACCTCCATCGGCATGGCAGAGGAAAGTTAATGTTCTTACGAGAGGACAGGGTAAGTGTTAGCTCGTCGGTTACAAAGCAAGGGTAGCTTAGTTTATGTTTATGAAACACAAACACCTCCAGTGCCAGTGGGCAGGGGGAAGTCAGTGTTTTTAGGAAGAGGGAAGTGTGTTTCCATTAGCATGTAGGCTACAAAGTAAAGGGATGTCTCTTAGCATATCTCAAACACCTCCATTTGACAGGACAGTTAGCGGAAGGTTGTGGATTGTCTTCCCCGGAGGCTCTTAGCATAGCTACCATCAATGCTTTATTGTTTTTGGTTGAAACCTCATATGGCTATGACATGTGCTGTCAGCACTCCTCAAAGTTTTGGAAGTAAACCGTGAGCCTGGCAAACACAAAGAGATGACTAAATAAATGCACACAGATGCAAAAATTCTTACCTTGATAAGCATGAACTTCTGCATGGGCTCCACCCATTCCAACATGACCACACTGGATTGGAAGGCCCCACACAAGTACTTGTGGCCCGTGTAAGGGTTTCTCACTAAGGGGGAAATTGTTGGTAGTCAGCCGGGGTTGTCAATCATACTAAGCTGTGACCACAATAATATATTTCAAAGACCTTTCAACTATTGGTACTCAGATGAAGAGGTTGTTGTCATAATTGGTTATAAGGGGAATGGAGAAGTATTGTGTTTATTACATGTAGTGAAGTGATGCATCTAAGAAACACAGTAGTGTAGCAACTACTCTCAATCTTGTACCAAGATGACGTAGCAACTTGTGAGAAAGTAAGGGGTTGGATGTAGAAAGAGGGGAAAACTAAGGGGGAGAGAGAGAAAAAGCATGAGAGAAATAAAAAAAAGAGAATGTCCATCTCTACTCACCCACACAGCACTTCTGACATCCCTTGGTGTCGGGAATCTTATTGGAGATGGAAAATTTCCTAAAAACCACAATAACAAGGAATTTTGTCGGAAAAGTGGGACTCATCCCACAGAAAACTCCTACACACAGAGACATCGCCTTCTTCTTACCTTGGAATGATTTTGTCTGGGAGCCGGTGGGTGGGGATGGCCATTGGCAGCTTCTGCATCTGTCGAGCATGCTCGTACAGACCCGCCAGATTGTGACAGTACAGCTGAGAAGCTTTTCCTGCCAAAAAACACAACGAACACACCTTTGAATGCTTTGAAAATCTTAGATTTTCACGCAAACAGTGCAGTGTCTAACTGCTTGTATATCTGAAGCAAGTATTGACAAGTAGTATTTACGATTTATATTTACGAGTGCATATTTAATGATAAAATATTGCTGCTTTTGGTTTATGTTTTTAATGTATGTCACTGTCATTGGGGTGGCAGGTAGCCTAGCGGTTAGAGTGTTGGGCCAGTAACCGAAAGGTTGCTGGATCGAATCCCCGAGCCGACAAGGTAAAAATCTGTCATTCTGCCCCTGAACAAGGCAGTTAACCCACTGTTCCCTGGTAGGCTGTCATTGTAAATAAGAGTTTGTTCTTAACTGACTTGCCTAGTTAAATAAAGGCTAAATAAAAAATGTATGAAAAACAATGTGTGTGCGGCCAAAGGTACATTTTATATGATGTGTCTGGAGAATCTATTCTATAAACTACAAATAAAACAAACAATGTAACAGTTTTAGTTATTTGTTGAGATATATTAGCAATGTGTGTGTGGCAATACAGGTTTCTATGATGAATCCTTACCAGATATGGAGAGCAGACTATTACTCATGACATAAAGCCACGTACACCTCCGGGGAAAGAGCTAGGGAATAAAAACATGTTTCAGTTTTTAGTAGGTGGTACAATGAATCATAATACGTGTCTTATTGACCAGTTGTGGATAAAACCTCAAATCCGTGTGGATAAAACCTTGTGGATCAATCCTCAAATCCTTTACTTGAGTCACACAGAAGGAAGCATTCAAATTGAACTATAATCTGTAGTATGATGCGATAAGAGAATATTTTCCACCTTCACATAAATAGAACAATTTTAATTTACTGGCAAAAAGATAATATAAATGAAATAATAAGACACTGACCTGTTCCATGGAGGAGTCATGTAGTTCGTTGAGATTTAGAGTGTAAATGCCCTCTTCGGCACCAAATAGCAGGTATTGGTCTAAAACAGAGATTGAAACAATTAAGTATTACAGCACAGAGAGACTGGCACACTTGCATAATACACACATTGCTTAGCACACTGCCTAAGAAGAAAACTAATAGTAGTACACGCAAACTGCCAACAAGACATGGGGTAAGACTTCAAATCAAGTTAGCTTCGACTCCTGCTCTAGGCTTCTCCAAGCCTTTCTCCAACAAGAATACGGTGGGACGACTGGTAGCGCAAGACTGAAAAATAAAGTTAGCAAATGCTTCAACTCAATCAATTGCAGATAAAAGGTCAATCGCACAGTGGGTTCGGTCAAAATTGTAATCGCGCTCTGTCTGTCACACCCTGCACACCCTTTGTGGACATTGTCATTGAACATTGACACAAAACCACATCTGTCCTTAAAACCCAGCATAAATACAGTTTCCTGTTATCTGCAATTGATGGAATCAGGTTCCATGGTAGTTAGACAGAAATGAACCTCTCGTGTCGGGGTTGATCCAAGACGCCGCACAGTGGATCTTTAGAGGGCAGCCATTGAAGACTTTGGAGAAACAGGCTCCCATCTGTGCAGCAAAAATAGAAAACAAGATGTAGAGGAATGTAGGTGTTTAGTTATAGTTGATCAATGTAGAGCATATCACAATGTAGAGCATATCACAATGTAGAGCACCTGGAAAAGCCCTTTATAAATTCAGTACAATATAATAAATCGCTTATTTTGAAACAAAGTTGTGGCAGGATCTCTATCTCCAGAGTCGCGGTAATTACAAATGTGTTGTGAACTCAACACTACTACTTTTAGGTTGCTAATGAATGAATTACAACTCACATAAATGATTTAGATAGTGAATGTGTAATCAACACATTTGTGCTTTTGTTTCTGTATCTTAGTGCTCATTTGCTTTTTCCTACAGCGCAGAGTTATAGTTTTCTACTTGACAATGCGTGTGTGTAAGAGCAGGTAAGGGGTGTTAAGACTTACGTGGACTTTTGGCGTAGGGGGAAGGCCATTACTGATTGGTTTCTGAGGAAACAGGAAAAGACATCATCATACCAAGGTCAGCGTAGAATGATTAACAATCATAGTTCAAATATACTGTATATTATACTGTAATATTGTTAAATATAAAAAATTATATGTGGATCTTATAGAGTTCTATTTAACTATACGTTAACAATGGTATCATTCTGCTTTATCAGTGCTGTAATAACTTGGGAATGACACAGTAGCACTCATGATTTTTAATTCATGAGTCGTTGCTTATTAATGAGTAACTAATGAGGTAAACATAGAATAAATGTTATTTCTTCAGAGCTCTGGGTGCGAATAAAAATCCTATTCTAAGAAGAATGATAAGATTTACATTTAGTCATAATGCAAAACCGCATAATTATATAGGTTGCAATGAAAATGTAAGCCTGTTATCAAAGCTGTTCGGACATGAATTAATCACCATTTACAAAAATTATTCTCCAAATAACTTACTTTCAGGTAACACATAGTTCAATTAGTGTGTAAAAATGTGAAAAGGTCAGAAACTGTCTATATAACACTTGCTATGAACCAGCAGTGTGTAATTCATTATGAATACATTATGCAAAAATGCATTATGTATATAATAAACACCTCACTATAGGTATTAATGAATTAATGACAGCCACGACCACTTATCAATACAATGAACTTTACAACCTGTATGTTTAACACAATGCTTGCAGGAAGTCTTATAATGCACTACAGATTTGACAAAATCCACTTTAAGTACATCATACACAAGTTATTCACAGAAAGTGTTGCCACCAATTTTTACGCACAGTTTCTGACCAAGGCTACATTACTATGATGTTACCGGAATCTCTTTCCTGTCCTTCCTCGTGGTGACGCTAGGTGGCATAGTAGACTGCTTCTCGGCACCACCAGCATCCCCACTCACTTCTGACGAGCTGAACCCATTGCCTGTTGGGAGGGAAATTAATTATGGATTCATTTTTAAATATTACATGATTTATTTAAACGATTCCCCGATAGCCACAATCTGAATGGTGCTGTGGAGAGTGAAAAGGAAGCAAGAGAAAATGTGGCTCTGTGGGAACTGAGCAATTCCAACAATTGTGCTGAAACAAGACACTGATACGACTAAGATCGCCTCTGTGACTAAACTTAAGACTATGTCTCAATAGTCTAAAGTGGCGTCCTCGTCTCTTCTCCTTGACATATCTGAAAACAACAGGACAGGCGAATACAATATGATGGAATAGCCCAGGTACTAGTCCAGCTCTTTCACGTCAAGCGCAGACGAAGGAAAGATGATGAGGGGAGGAAAACTATTGCGACGCACACGTGAGGGACAGGGAGCTTCGTTTGAAAGTTGGCCCCTGCCACCAGACTACTCGAAGCAGACAGGATGTGGAAACTGGGGAAGTTTGTGTGAGTGTGTGTGTACTGGAAGGTGACTCATGTGGCAGAGTGGGTATGTGACATTATCACAACACCAGTCACACCACTGCTCCTAATTAAACGGGCTATAAATACTAGCTGGGGCACACACACACACACTCAGGGTCCACTTTGGAAAAGCTGACTGGCTAAGACATGGAGGAAGTGGGGTGGAGCTTCTTGAGTTTAGTAGAGTGAGTGGATAAATGTTGGCAGGGTTGGAAGGAGAAATCCCTGAAAACAGTGGTAGCTTTTATCTCAGCATCATCACACTTATTGTCTAAGTGGTTCGAGTTGGGTATTGTGGTTGGTATTGTGATGAGTTGAATAGAAGTGACGGACTGATTCATTCATTTATTAATTGACTCATTCACCCACCGAACCATTCATTCATTCAAGGGGACCACAGCTTTGGTTCTCCAATTAAGTGCAGGGGAGATAAGAAAACCAGCATTAATGCATTTCTGACATAGGGGATACCACCACTCCCAGAATGCACCCATTCAGTTTGTGAGCATGCTTGTAGACTACGTTACCTACCTAAGCTAAGCTGCCTGTGTGGGGGGTGTCTGGGGGGTGGCGGCCTGGGCGGAACATGGGTGGCAGAGCGGGCGGGGCTCTCGGCGGCCGGACACCGCTTTATGGTCCCGCCGTGGTCGTCATGGTCACCGGGGGAGCCGTAGAGACCGGGGGATCCATGGTGAGCAGGGGAGCCATGGTGAGCGTGGGAGTTGGCACTATCCTGTGGAATGGGGATGGGCTGAGAGCAAAAGACAAAACAGGGTTAATGGAGGAAGTCAACTGAATTTAAACAAATGACATTTGTAAAAAATAAAAAATAAATTTAAAAAAAGTTTAAATTGATGTGACCCACAACGCTACTTGATCGGCATAAAAGCACACACGTCAACATGGAATCATCATCATTGTATGTAAAGTCTTATGCTCTACTGCACACAATAGGGCTATAGGAAATATGAACAAGTGTTGTGCTATGTTCAATTTAAAGTGGTGCCACAAAAATGATTCCTGTGTGTACACTGTAGAAAAGAGATCATCTTACAGGTTGATATGTGAGGAAACACTACGCTCTCAGTCTCATACGATGGACAATGAGTCATTTGAAGAACACATACCTTAACGTTGGGAGGCGGTGGTGGAGGCTCTTTGGGCCGCAATGTGGAGCCCTTGGCACTAAGAGAGAGAGAGGGCATAACTATTAGAACAAATTATTGTACTAACAGTTATACCTTTGTGTACAGTGTACAGGTTTAAACATCCTTCTTTAACCTGTCTCCTCCCCTTCATCTACACCAATTGAAGTGGATTTAACAAGTGACATCAATAAGGGATCATAGCTTTCACCTGGATTCAGTCTGTCATGGAGAGAGCAGGTGTTCATACACCCAGTGTATGTCCTGGGTCACGTTCATTAGGCACTATTAGGCATTATTAAGCATCAAATGGAATAAAACAGAGTAAATATAATACAGACTATCTGGACTTGTCCAATAAGGAACGCTTAATGGACATGAACCTGGCCCCTAGCAGAGTAGCCCGTTCCAATCATTTGCATAACGAAACATTCATAACTGCAGTTTACAGATGAAATGTTAAGAGGCCAGATGTTAAGTTGAAAGGGGTTGAAGACAGTAGGACTTACTGTTGCATTTCATCATCATGGTCACCACCATCATCATCATCATCATCATCTAAATGAGTCTCGTGTCCCCTAAGGGAGAAGCAGAGGGATGTACATTTCAATTCAATACAACTATTAATGCCTTTGTAATTGCCCCTCTGGGATTAATACAATACAATTATTTGTAGTTGTATTGAATAGGTACAGAGATTCATTTCTCAATCGTGGCTCAAAATCGGCTGAGCGCTCCCTTCTATGGGCTTTGGAGAGATGAGGAAAGATCCACCCCATAACAACAATCCTATTGAACAGCATTTCAACAGTGGGAAACATGCTCTTCTCCTGTCCAATGTAGGAAAATATTTAGTAGGCACCTCATGTCCAAAACATTTCAACAGTGAAATTTGATACTAAGCACCATTATCCATTTCAATGTGAGGTCTACCTTAAGGTGTCTCCATGCTTCCCAACCGAAACCGATCAGAAGAGTTTGTGGATATATTATGACAACATTGTGAGGTTTTTGTTCGTTTTGCACTTCGCTGGGGGATTTTTCGGGGCACACAGTTGTTTTTTTTAAAAGTTGGAAGCCGAATCTACACCCCTTCATCAGTGATTATTTAACAGTAGGGATTCCTCATTTAAAGTCTTTGTCATTCAACGAAGCGACTCGTTTTCATGCAAATGTTGTTGATCAGAAATACTGCACCAAACATCTTAGTTATTTATAAAATTGCACGACTAAGATCTCCTCTGCAAAAACGTCAAAATGAATGACATTTCTGGAGTTATTTTTGATTCATTCTGTCTATTTTGAGGAAGTGTATACTGGCTATGGCATCTCAAAATGAACAAAAGTACTATTGCCGCTTTTTTCCATGTTTTTTCAAGCAGAGGTCTTTTAAGGGAGTATGTGAGCACACTCATTCGGTTCGCCTAGCTGACTTTGGATAGCCGCCAGCAGCTGACGCCTTTAGTAGTGAAACCGGCCAACATTTGAGAGTGCCCTGCTTCTGTAAGTGCCATTTCATCAACAAAGATGAAAGTAGAGAAGACATCCGAAACAGTCATTGCCTTATTTTGAACAGAGTCTAGCTATCTATTTGTGCTGTCTTGCTAAACATCACGTGTGGCAAGACAATGAACATAGGAGTTGTCGACACAGCACAAACCGATCTGGGACCAGGCTAGCTGACCTGCTCGTCACTTGTGTATTGGAAATCAGTGTGCAGGTATCTTTCCTGCATGAGGTGTATTTTTTTTTCACTTTAACGTTGAGAATTAATACATGCCAGCGGGATACCACCCTAGCCGCCGAAAGACAAAGACCACAATAAACAATAGCGGACATCCCGCCGACTTTCAGTCCCCGCTGCGCTATAACTGGCCATACGGCTTTAACGCCTCAGCAAGGGTGAGAAATCCCCCCCGGTCTTTGCGGGAGTGGTTCTAAAGCAAATTAGTCGTCCATATCACTCGGACAAGCACAGAGGCAGAAGGTTAGGTCACATTAAATATTGAGTATTGCAAGAGCAAGAGGCTCAAGAGAGAGGGGTGGGGGGAGGGAGAGCGAGAGAAAGAAAAAGTGAGGGAAGGAGAAAGATAGAGGGAGAGGGAAGCAGAGTGAGAAAGCGAGGGAGAGAGGCTGAAGATGAGAAAAATATAAGAGGGAAAAGGGATGAGAATAGAATAGTTTGAGAAAGAGATGACAGAGAATAACTTTTATTTTATAAATTCTTTATTTAAAGAGAGACAATAGAGACAGAAATGAGAAGAGAGGATAGGAAAAAAATAGAAAGAGAGAAATAGAGTTTCAGTGAAAAGACAGGAAGAGATACATAGACAGACATAAAGAGTGTATGAGAGAGAAAGAGGAGTAAAAACTAGAAAAAAGCGGACAGGAAGGAAAGCACAGCTGGGCCTACCTCTGGATTAGCTCCTCCTCCACCGATTTCAGAAGACTCCTGTTGCGAGATAAAGACAGGAGTTAAGAGATAAAACAGATAAAGGGAGATAGATACTGTCATATTTACATTTGCACCCAAGGGTTACTTGCAGGGAGGATAAGGGAGACGATTTACCAAAACACTGTTTTACAAAAAGGCTTTTATTGACTTGAAGTGTAAAGACGGCGCTAGATTGATGTGGATCGTTCAAAGGCCAATTTCCCGTCCGATTTTCGGAAGATGCTGTGAAAGTACCCAACCAACCTCTGATATCTTGTCTAAAAATATCACTGGAGCCATATTCCTTTTTGTAAAAGAACTTTGTCACCTGTTTCTCCATGTCTTGGATTTAAATTATTTAGTGCGACCCGGGGTCGTGCGCTGGGGGCAGTTCCAACAAACAAATTGCCAAGTGATTGTGGAAGAGCAAAAAAAAAGAAAAGGCTACTTATGTTTTATGAATTAGCACTCGGCGAAACCTCTCAATAGGTAGAAAGAATGTTGGCTGAACATTCATTTAAAAAAAAACATCAAAGCTGACAGGGTTCCCTGCTAGTGCACAACAACCTCTCAAACACACTATGCTCAGCAGTAGGCTACTCAATCTTCTATTGGTGGTTCCGATGGCTCAGTTAGTTTTGTCATGATGCTTGCAATACAATAGTTGTGGGTTTGATTCCTGCACGGGCCACAGTGGGTATAGGTTAACTGTACGTTGCTTTGGAAGGGTCTGCTAAAAATGTATACATCGAAAATATATCATATTAGTAGTACTGTATAAGAGAGAACGCTACATTGCTTTGTGTGGAAAGTCCTAGTTACACAGGTTGCAGCTACACTAAATTACCATAATTACTATAATTGAATGATTTCCAGGAGTCGCCTTTTCACTGTTGACGTTGAGACTTGTGTTTTGCAGCTACTATTAAATGAAGCTGCTAGTTGAGGACTTGTGAGGCATCTGTTTCTCAAACTAAACACTCCAATGCACTTGTCCTCTTGCTCAGTTGTGCACCGGGGCCTCCCACTCCTCATTCTATTCTGGTTAGAGTTAGTTTGAGCTGTACTGTGAAGGGAGTAGGACACAGTGTTGATCTTCAGTTTCTTGGTAAATTCTCGCTTGGAATAGCCTTCATTTCTCAGAACAAGAATAGACTGACGAATTTCAGAAGAAAATGATTTGTTTCTGGCCATTTTGTGCGTGTAATCAAACCCACAAATGCTGATGCTCCAGATACTCAACTAGTCGAAAGGAGGCCAGTTTTATTGCTTCGTTAATCAGAACAACAGTTTTCAGCTGTGCTAACATAATTGCAAAAGGGTTTTCTAATGATCAATTAGCCTTTTATTGGAACCATTGGAACACAGGAGTGATGGTTGCAGATAATGGGCCTCTGTATGCAAATGTGCAATTGAAGTCAGAAGTTTACATACACCTTAACTCAGTTTTTCACAATTCCTGACATTTAATCCTAGTAAAAATTCCCTGTCTTAGGTCAGTTAGGATCACCACTTTATTTTAAGAATGTGAAATGTCAGAATAATGGTAGAAATAATTATTTATTTCAGATTTTAAAAAATTCATCACATTCCCAGTGGGTCAGAAGTTTACATACACTCAATTAGTATTTGGTAGCATTGCCTTGAAATTGTTTAACTTGGGTCAAATGTTTTGGGTAGCCTTCCACAAGCTTCCCACAATAAGTTGGGTGAATGTTGGCCCATTCCTCCTGACAGAGCTGCTGTAACTGAGTCAGGTTTGTAGGCCTCCTTGCACGCACACGCTTTTTCATTTCTGCCCCCAAATGTTCTTTTGGATTGAGGTCAGGGCTTTGTGATCGCCACTCCAATACCTTGACTTTGTTGTCCTTAAGCCATTTTGCCACAACTTTGAAAGTATGCTTGGGGTCATTGTCCAGTTGGAAGACCTATTTGCGACAAAGCTTTAACTTCCTGACTGATGTCTTAAGATGTTGCGTCAATATATCCACATAATTTTCCTTTCCTCATGATGCTATCTATTTTGTGAAGTGCACCAATGCCTCCTGCAGCAAAGCACCCCCACAACATGATGCTGCCACCCCCGTGATTCACGGTTGGGATGGTGTTCTTCGACTTGTGAGCATCCCCCCTTTTCCTCCAAACATAACGATGGTCATTATGGCCAAACAGTTCTATTTTGTTTCATCAGACCAGAGTACATTTTTCCAAAAAGTACAATCTTTGTCCCTTATGTGCAGTTGCAAACTGTAGTCTGGCTTTTTTTTATGGCGGTTTTGGAGCAGTGGCTTCTTCCTTGCCCAGCAGCCTTTCAGGTTATGTCGATACAGGACTCATTTTACTGTGGATATAAATACTTTTGTACCTGCTTCCTCCAGCATCTTCACAAGGTCCTTTGTGGTTGTTCTGGGATTGATTTGCACTTTTCACACCAAAGTATGTCCATCTCTAGGAGACAGAACGTGTCTCCTTCCTGAGCGGTATGACGGCTGTGTGGTCCCATGGTGTTTATACTTGCGTACTATTGTTTGTACAGATGAACGTGGTACCTTCAGGCCCTTGGAAATTGCTCCCAAGGATGAACCACAGTTGTGGAGGTCTACAATTCTTTTTCTGAGGTCTTAGCTGATTTCTTTTGATTTTCCCATGATGTCAAGCAAAGAGGAACTAAGTTTGAAGGTAGGCCTTGAAATAAATCCACAGGTACACCTCCAATTGACTCAAATGATGTCAATCAGAAGCTTCTAAAGCCATGACATAATTTTCTGGAATTTTCCAAGCTGTTTAAAGGCACAGTCAACTTAGTGTATGTAAAACTTCTGACCCAATGGAATTGTGATACAGTGAATTTTAAGTTAAATAATCTGTCTGTAAACAATTGTTGGAAAAATTACTTGTGTCATGCACAGAGGAGATGTCCTAACCGACTTGCCAAAACTTTAGTTTGTTAACAAGAAATTTGTGGAATGGTTGAAAAATGAGTTTTAATGACTCCAACCTAAGTGTATGTAAACTTCCGACTTCAACTGTATATATCCCATAAAGAAAATCAGCCGTTTCCAGCTACAATAGTCATTTACAACATTAACAATGTCTACACTGTATTTCTGATCAATTTGATGTTATTTTAATCGATAAAAAAAAAAAAAATCTTTCAAAAACAAGGACATTTCTAAGTGACTCCAAACTTTGGAATGGTAGTGTACATCTTAAATACATCTCATCAATGGGGAGGAAAGAGTAAAAGGAATAAAATAGATGACCAAGTAACCTTCATTGATCCAATTATACTTTTTTTTAGCCTGTGTCGCTTTAAAGCATTTTGCCCAGAAACCATTTCTTAAAGGGTTAGTTAACCCAAATAACAAAAGGACACATTGGTTTCCTTACCCTGTAAGCAGTCTATGGACAAGGTATGACAGCAATCCATAATATGGTTTAGTTTCCCTGTCATTGTTTCCACATGCTAACGTTTTTCAATTTGTGGGACAAATCCTATTCAAGTCACAGGACCGATATTAGCATTTTTCGTACATCACGTTCAAATCATCCGAAAGTATCTAAAATTGATTGTGAAGCTTAACAAAGTCACTTATAGATGTTTTGAATATGATGCACGAAAAATGCTATTATCGGTCCCATGACTTGAATGGGATTTGCGGCACAAACAGGAACAGTCCCAGGGAAACTAAACCAAAGCATGGATTGCTGTCATAAACCAATATGTTATTTTGTCATTTGTGTGAAGGTTTAAAGCGGAGTTAAAACTGCTGAGCCTGTTTTGTTTATCTTAAAACTCCTTTGCGTAGGGATGGATTTTATATGGTTTGGTACACCATTCCATTCCTCTGCACCAGTGTTAAGGAAATAGCTTTTTCCAGCCATGCTCCTATAGTGCAGCGGTCTGATATTGGCAACACTGCCTCTGGTGTGATGGCTATGAGAGTCTAATGAATTTTAAAAAACCAGGCAAGTAACTGGGGGCAAGGTCATGTAGAACTTTAAAAAATAAAAATGTATCCGCACCACCCGGAGGTCAACTGGAAGCCACTTCAGTTCCCTGTAATTATTAGGACAAATATGCATCCCAGGGCTGAGCTTGAGTATAATGATCATCAGTTGGTTTGGGGCCATTTCAAGTTAGTCCTTCAGATTTGTTTTATGCCACTGGACCATGAGATACAAGCATAGTCATAGTTGCACTGGTCAGAGATGTTGCCAGGGTCTGCATAGTAGGCTACTGTTTAAGAGAGGATGCTAGCATGTTGCTTTGTGTGGAGAGCTAAGCTAAATGACCATTTAATGATTATTTCTAGCTCTGTATAAGAACAGTGGACGCCACATTGCTAGGCTGTGTGTGGAAAGCGCTAGCTTCACATGTTATGGCTAAGCTTAATTCCCTACAAATATACTGTATTATTACTAGTACTATAGAAAGGATGCTACGTTGATATGTGTGGAAAGCGTTAGCGACACAGGATGTGGCTAAACTAAATTAGCATATTATATTATTACTAGTCCTGTTATGTTGCTCTGTGTGGAAAGCCCTAGGATCACAGGTTGTGGCTACGCTAAATGACCAGATTGTCATATTATTACTAATAATGTATAAGGGTGCCGCATAGCTTTGTGTGGAAAGCTCAAACTTCACAGGTTGTGACTAGGCCCATCTGTTAGTGTAACTGGGAGCGGCACCTCTCGCCTCCATCTCTCTCGACGCCCCACCGGCCTTCTCAAATCTCCATCTTCCCCTCTTATCACCATCCCCTTCATTAATGGCGGTCTCTACAAATAAATAAAAGACTTAAGGAGAGTGGAAAAGTTTGGGGAAAAAACTACACAAGCTCAAGATTCCCATGAAGATTCAGTGCAATACAACCAGAGTTGGGTTCAAATAATTTATCTGGGCTTGATCGGCCTTGCCTAGTGGCAAAAGTGCACTCCAGATAGGCTACAGAAAACAGTGAAAGTATTTGAAAAATGTCAAAGAGTATTTGAATCCAGGTCTGAATGCAACTTGCCTAGTCATCTTACACTTATGCTCCCGAGTGGTGCAGCGGTCTAAAGGCACTGTATCTCAGTGCTAGAGGCGTCACTACAGACCTGGTTCGAGTCCAGGCTGTATCACAACCGGCCGTGACTGGGAGTCCCATAGGCACAATTGGCCCAGCGTCATCCGGGTTAGGGTTTGGCCGGGGTAATCAAATCAAAGTTTGTGTCACGTGCGCCGAATACAACAGTGAAATGCTTACTTACAGGTTCTAACCAATGGCGTGAAAAAAAGGTATGTGTGTGTGTGTGTGTGTAGGTAAGTAAAGAAATAAAACAACAGTAAAAAGACATTTGAAAAAAAGAGTAGCAAGGCTATATACAGACACCTGTTAGTCAGGCTTCTTGAGGTAGTATGTACATGTAGGTATCGTTAAAGTGACTATGCATATATGATGAACAGAGAGTAGCAGAAGCAAAAAAAGAGGGGTTGGCAGGTGGTGGGACACAATGCAGATTAGCCAATGTGCGGGAGCACTGGTTGGTCGGGAAAATTTAGGTAGTATGTACATGAATGTATAGTTAAAGTGACTATGCATATAAGATAAACAGAGAGTAGCAGCAGCGTAAAAGAGGGGTTGGGGGGGCACACAATGCAAATAGTCCGGGTATCAATTTGGTTACCTGGTCATGAGTCTTATGGCTTGTGGGTAAAAACTGTTGAGAAGCCTTTTTGTCCAAGACTTGGCACTCCGGTACCGCTTGCCATGCGGTAGTAGAGAGAACAGTCTATGACTGGGGGGGCTGTGGTCTTTGACGATTTTTAGGGCCTTCCTCTGACACCGCCTGGTGTAGAGGTCCTGGATGGCAGGCAGTGATGTACTGGGTCGTACGCACTACCCTCTGAAGTGCTTTGCGGTCGGAGGACGAGCAATTGCCGTACCAGGCAGTGATGCAACCGGTCAGGATGCTCTCGATGTTGCAGCTGTAGAACCTTTTGAGGATCTCGGGACCCATGCCAAATCTTTTTAGTTTCTTGAGGGGGAATAGTCTTTGTCGTGCCCTCATCACGACTGTCTTGGTGTGTTTGGACCAATTTAGTTTGTTGTTGATGTGGACACCAAGGAATTTGAAGCTCTCAACCTACTCCACTACAGCCCCGTCAATGAGAGCTCGGTCCTCCTTTTCCTGTAGTCCACAATCATCTCCTTAGTCTTGGTTATGTTGAGGGATAGGTTGTTATTCAGGCACCACCCGGCCAGGTCTCTGACCTCCTCCCTATAGGCTGTCTCGTCGTTGTCATTGATCAGGCCTACCACTGTTGTGTCGTCAGCAAACTTAATGATGGTGTTGGAGTCGTGCCTGGCCATGCAGTCGTGGGTGAACAGGGAGTACAGGAGGGGACTGAGCACGCACCCCTTAGGGAGCTCCAGTGTTGAGGATCAGCGTGGCAGATTTGTTGCTACCTACCCTCACCACCTGGGGGCGGCCTGTCAGGAAGTCCAGGATCGCTCTGCAGGGAGGTGTTTAGTCCCAGGTTCCTGAACTTGGTGATGAGCTTTGAGGGTACTATGGTGTTGAACGCTGAACTGTAGTCAATGAACAGCATTCTCATATAGGTTTTCCTTTTGTCCAAGTGGGAAAGAGCAGTGTGGAGTGCAATAGAGATGGCATCATCTGTGGATCTGTTTGGGCGGTATGCAAATTGGAGTGAGTCTAGGGTTTCTGGGATAATGGTGTTGATGTGAGCCATTACCAGCCTTTCAAAGCACTTCATGGCTACGGACGTGAGTGCTACGGGTCTGTAGTCATTTAGGCAGGTTGCCTTTGTGTTCTTGGGCACAGGGACTATGGTGGTCTGCTTGAAGCATGTTGGTATTACAGACTCAATCAGGGACATGTTGAAAATGGCAGTGAAGACACCTGCCAGTTGGTCAGCACATGCCCGGAGCACAGGTCCTGGTATTCCGCCTGGCCCAGCAGCCTTGTGTATGTTGACCTGTTTAAAGGTCTTACTCATGTCGGCTACGTAGTGTGATCACACAGTTGTCCGGAACAGCTGATGCTCTCATGCATGCCTCAGTGTTGCTTGCCTCGAAGAGAGCATAGAAGCGATTTAGCTCGTCTGGTAGGCTCGTGTCACTGGGCAGATGAGTGAGGTGAGTGATCGCTGTCCTGATATCCAGAAGCTCTTTTCTTCCGTAAGATACGGTTGCAGAAACATTACTTTCAAAATAATTTACAAATATCGCGAGAAAAAGCACATAATAGCACAATTGGTTAGGAGACCGTAAAACAGCGGCCATCTCCTCCGGCGTCATTTTGTCCACCTGAAGAGGTAGGCCGTCATTATAAATAATAATTTGTTCTTAACTGACTTGCCTAGTTAAATAAAGACAATGATCCCAAACCCCCAATCAAGTCTACATGAAAATGGCTAAAAAGCAACACATTTGAAGTTTAAGAATGGCCTAGTCAAAGTCCAGACCTAATCCCAAATGAGATGATGTGGCAGGACTTGAAATGAGCCGTTCATGCTTGAAAACCCACAAGTGTTGCTGAGTTACAGCAGTTCTGCATGCAAGAGTGGGCCACAATTCCTCCACAGCGACGAGAGAGACTGATCAACAACTATAGGAAGCGTTAGGTCGGAGTCATTGCAGCTAAAGGTGGAACAACCAGTTATTGAGTGTAAGGGGGCAATTACTTTTTCACACAGGAACATTGGGTGTTGCATAACTTTGTTTATGAAATAAATGAAATAAGTATGTAATTGTTGTGTTATTTGTTCACTCAGGTTCCCTTTATCTAATATTAGGTTTTGGTTGAAGATCTGATAATATTCAGTATTAAATATGTAAAAATAGAGAAAATCAGAAAGGAGGCAAATAATTTTTCACAGCACTGTATCTACCTCTATCACTCCTGTATCCCTACAAATTGTAAATATGGTATTGGAACTGAGACTGTATATACAGTAGCTTACTTACGTTCTTATTTTTATTTATAGTGTTTTTGTTCGACCTTGTTATTTTTACCACCACATTGATATTGATTACTGCAAATCAAATCAAAAATAACATTTTATTGGTCGTATACACGTTAGGCAGATGTTATTGCGGGTGTAGCACAAATGCTTACATTGTTGGGTTTAGAGTTTTGCATTAGCATTTCACTGCACTTTTCGAAACCTCCATGCATGCGGTCTCACTTACTTATGCCCTCCCAAGAAGGAACTTCTGGGAGATCCCTCTTCGTAATCCATCTGCAAGTCCTAGGAGAAATGAAGACCGTTACACAAGACAGAAGCCTTATTTCATTTCACTTTGCATGCTCCATTCCTCACGAGTCAGAAAGTCATTATAACTGCATGATGATGTGTATTAGAAATGAGAAATAAATGAATACGGTTGGACCGAAATGAAATCATGACACGTTAAAGCTCCATCTCTTTTGAGTGATAGGTGACATTGAGCTTTTGTTGTGCGGAGGTGCTATGTGTACTGTAATTCTAGTCGAAATGCAATGTGATTTGGTTTTTGATTTATTCAGTTGGTGAACTTCTATTCATTGGCATGCCCTATGGCAGTCATTCATTCACACATGCAAATACATCATACCTCTTAATAATAACAATTGATTTGGTTAAGCACGTAATGGATACACACAAGCAAAGATGATGCTGATTGGTGGATGAGCGGTTTGTTTGAACGTCAACAAAATACATGTTGGTTGACACTTCATTTAATGGCAGCTACTGTATAGTTGTTTATGCTGGACACAATACTTGTCCTTACTGGTTATGACAATGATCACGATAAAATAATTTCAAATATTTACAGTATACATTTGAGATAAGATGCATCATTGGTTAGACCATAGCCTTAAACTCAGGAAATGAAGTTGATATGACAAAACTTAAAACATATGAGTTGATACAACTACGTATTTTAAGTGGGGTAACTCGTCTTTTAAGGTTTCGTTTCTAGGCGCTCTAATTGAGTTCTCACCAACATGTCAAAAGGAGACAATCGTAATAAGGAGAGACGTTATGAGGATTTAGTACAATGATGACAAATGGCCACGGTCGACATTGACACAGCAACTCAGAAATAATGCAGATATCTAATACAGGACATAGTTTACAGTCAGAACAAAACTCAGCAGTTTTAACTCGGCTTTAAACTACAGTTTTCTTTGAAAGATTAAACGTTGCTTAATAAATCAGAAAAGCTTGGTAATTCTGTCAGTTTAGTCTTAAAATTCTATAGAGTAGGAGGGGTAAATGAATGGCAAAGGCCTTTTTTAACTATTTTCTCTGAGCTTAAACTCTATCTCCACAGTAAAGACTGGATAAATTGTGTGGATGACACATCTGTCTTAATCAGATTTACCACCTTCTGCCTTTGGAGCGGAACTCTCAGTCATGCAAAACCGCATCGATTTTTTTCACCCCTAGATTATCAGGCGAAATTTCGTTATTCACCGCTCTGCGTTCTGCTGAGGGAGGGATTTTTCAGAGAGGGAGGGGGAGAGAGGGAAGCAGGGGGAGGGAGGGAGAGAGAGAGAGGGAAGGAGGGAGAGAGAGAGAGGGAAGGAAGGAGAGTTGACAGAAGATCTCAGGCTTTGCAGCTCAGTGACTCTGTCACCTCTCTGCCCTCCTCCATCCCTCGCCTCTCATCTCTCCGTCCTCCCCCTCGTCTGAGTCTGCCATCATTGCGAGGGCGATGCGCTTTGATAACCGTCCCTGTCGCTTTTCTTCCATTCCTTCCCCTATAATAACGGTCTCTTAGTCACAGAGATGCCGGGTTCTGTGTCCCAAATGGCCCCCTATCCCCTATATTGAGTAGAAAAAGTAGTGACCTATAGGGAATAGGGGGCCGTTTGGGACAAACAAGGTGTCAGTCTTGAACCCAATGTACACAGAATCTCAGAGGGTGCAGTTAAGAAACTGTTCAGCTACCATCTTTAGTGTCTACGTGATGACATAGTGAATAATGGCAATATATATGTACTACAGCGTATATGTACAACTAAATATATGCGTAAGATGTGTGCATAATTGTATCTTTAGATTAGATAAAAGCATTGGCTAAATTCCATATTACAATATTATATTTCTAGGGCACATTGCTGCTGTATGGCCTAATGGGAAACGCTTGACAATAAACAAAACCTACCATATCACAACACATTCATGCAGAGGTTGTGGGGAGGTTGTGAGGCTAAGCGGAGGCCTGTTTTACCGTGGTGCAGCTGTTGTATGTTGGCTGTATGTACCGTTTGTTACGCAAAGCATCTGTGGTGGGCGCTTAGGCAGCACTCCCCTGTCCAACTCGGAGAGTTTGTCCCGATGGGACAAACAATCACACTTTTCTCTATCAACCTCCTTCTCTCAACCACTCGCTCTATCCATTCTTCTCTCAACCTCTCTTTCTCTCTCAACCTCTCTTTCTCTCTCAACCTCTCTTTCTCTCTCAACCTCTCTTTCTCTCTCAACCTCTCTTTCTCTCTCAACCTCTCTCTCTCTCTCAACCTCTCTCTCTCTCAACCCCTCTCTCTCTCAACCGCTCTATCTCTCTCAACCTCTCTTTCTCTCTCAACCTCTCTTTCTCTCTCAACCTCTCTTTCTCTCTCAACCGCTCTTTCTCTCTCAACCGCTCTTTCTCTCTCAACCGCTCTTTCACTCTCAACCGCTCTTTCTCTCTCTCAACCTCTCAAGCGTTCTCTTAACCTCAACATCCCTCGCTCTCTCTGAACTTCTCTCTCTCTCTGAACCTTGCGCACTCTATCTAAACGTCACTCTCTCTCTCTCTCTCTCTACACATCGCGCTCTCTCTCTCTACACATCGCGCTCTCTCTCTCTACACATCGCGCTCTCTCTCTCTACACATCGCGCTCTCTCTCTACACATCGCGCTCTCTCTCTACACATCGCGCTCTCTCTCTACACATCGCGCTCTCTCTAAACCTCACTCGCTCTCTAAACCTGGGGCGGCAGGGTAGCCTAGTGGTTAGAGCGTTGGACCTGTAACCGAAAGATTGCAAGTTCATATCCCCGAGCTGACAAGGTCCGCCCCTGAACAGGCAGTTAACCCACTGTTCCTAGGCCGTCATTGAAAATAAGAATTTGTTCTTACCTGACTTGCCTAGTTAAATAAAGGTAAAATAAAACCTCACCCTCGCTCCTTCTCTAAACCTCTCCCTTTCTCAACATCTCCATCCCAACCCCTCTTCCCCTCTCATCTCTCCAGCTCCCTGTCCTCCCTCGTCTGAGTCTGCCATCATTGAGAGGGCGTTGCACTTTGATAACCGTCCCCCTCTCTATAAACCTCTCTCTCTCTTTGAAAAAGAGACGTGTCACATTGTGACAAGGCCTAAAAATAAAGCCCTTTTGTGCCCCTGTAAACAACAAGCGTATGCAAAAAAAAAATCTACTTACTACAAAATAGGCTAGGGGACGAGTTAGATGCGATATATTTCATCATTTGAACCTGTTTGGATGATTTTTCATGCTGATATTACTGTGTTATTTCATCATCCACGTCAAAACCAGGTAGGAATACAAATTGATCATACTGTAAGGTATACAGGGCATCAATAAATGTGCAGTGATGCATGACGCTTTAATAACAAAAAGGAACTATAGGCTGCAAACTATGTGTTACAAAAGAGAGTACATGTCGCATGGGTTATGTCTTCACATGCAACAACAAGTGAAAGTGTTATGGGATGCCAACGAAAGGAGCAAGACAGCGGGCTTCAGAGTGAAAAGCATCCAAACGTGAACTGACAACATATGAACTGCGATGAGGATGAGACAACACAAAACGAAGATCAAATGTGGGCAAAAATAAGAACAAAAGTACCATGTTAGATCTTGCAGTGTAGTATTGTTCTTCCACACAGTCCAAAAAATCGTCAGAGTCGGGCTGTTTAGTAGACAGACCAAGAAAATATAGATTATTCACAGTCATCTGGTATTTACAAAAATATAAAAATCACACACACACACAGTATCATTTTTTTGGGGAAGTGTTTAAGTTGTTCTCCGAAGAGGTGGGATGATGGTTGGGTTTAGAAATGTATACACAAATAAAACACACTTAAGGGGTGAGAGACTCAAACGGCTGGCCAGGGGACCAAAAGGATACCATGCAAGTGGGGCCTTCAGAAAATTATCTTTCATGGACTTGCGCTTCTAAAATAAGTGGCCGACCTTCCCCTCCAACAGAAGCACACCAAAGACAGAAGTTGAGAGAGAGAGAGAAAGAGCGTGGTATTACAAGCCTACGATTTTTGTGTGTGATAAACAACAAAAAATAAAAAATAAACACTCCTTGCAAAAATATACAAATATAAGAAAAAAATCATAAAAGATGAGAATACTTCAAGACTGGAGGATGGGAAGGCACTGTGTACAGACTTTATAACTGTGTTGATTCACACACACATTCAAACACTGTTTAGACTAGGTTAGATATTTCATTGTTGGAAGGGTTCCAAAATGTATTCAACAACGCGAGAGTGTCTCACCCCTTCGGTATTTTTGAAGTCAACACACAAACTACTATCTGTTGACTGTGGGTACGTCCCAAATGACTCCCTATTCCATATATAGTGCACTGCCTACCTTTGGAGCACACATTCTGGGTTTCCAATATAGCTTTGTATGAGGCCTCTGACATCCCTATTGTGCCACATACAGTTAATATAGTCTATATAACATATAATTCTATAGTTCGCCTCATCCGAAATACAACAGTTAAGGGATAATAGCAGTGCAATAGTAATAGCAGAAGCCATGGAAATTGTGAGGTTCTGAATTTAAACAGTTGTTATTGTTGCAAAGCGTGATTTGGTTGGTTGAAAAGTGTGAAATGTTGATGGGCAAGCGTGTGTGTGTGTGTGTGTGTGTGTGTGTTAGGGGAGTCACTCACTGCTGGTTCGTGATGAGGTTCAGTCTCCTTCCTAAGCGGGGGATCAAACTTGACTTGATCAACTATCAGGGTTAAAAAAAAAAAAAAACTAAGAATTAAACAAACTGCAGTACTAAGAAATGAACACACGACACATTTCGAAATATAGTCCCAGTGGCCTGGCAAAGAAAAAATTATCAAAAACGCATGAGTCGAACAGTAACATAAGCACAACATATCGCTAAAGATCGCTTATGGGCATTTTCCTACTAGTGCAGGCACTTTCCCCCATAATCCCTGTGGGCACAGAGTTAAAACTTAATGGCAAAGATTTAGACCCTCACATATAGAGTCCCTGAATGAACAGTAAGCAGTTCCCCATATGCCTTTTGCAGATGCAGGGCGGATATTCAAGTCTCTTGGGAAGTGATGTCTCTGCCACTCTGAGTGACAAAAATGAGAGCTGGAGAGATAAGGAGGGAGTGTGTGGGGGGGGGGGGGAGTGGTTTTCCATATTTAACCATAAGGTCATGAGAAGGACCGATTAGGAAGAAATCTGAAAAGCTTTTGTTACATTGTTATAAACGTGACATTATAGATGTCCTAACCAGTCACAGTGACCTTAGTAGACGTTAGATTGTGGCTACTCACTTGAGGCAGTTGTAAAGATGCGTTATAAAGGATTCGTATAATTTCAGCCAGTAGTTTTGAAAGAAGCGCTCACGAGCCAAAACGGTTCCCCGAACATTGTGTACAACATCCGTACATGTGGCGATGTGCATGTTGGGCTCACCCCACAACCTCATTGGACAATACTGTGCTGATCTGATCCCGCCTCCCACTATAAACTTGCAACCATTTTTGACATGCCATTTCTGTATGGACCTCGCTTCACGGGAGCATTGTCATGCAAGAAATGCTGCCACAAAGTTGGAAGAATATAATTGTGCAGAATATTATTGTATGCTGTAGTGCTAAGATTTCCCTTCACTGGAAATAAGAGGCTTAGCCCAAACCATTAAAAACAGCCCAGACCATTATTCCTCCTCCACCAAACTTTACAGTTGGCACTATGCATTGAGGCAGGTAGCGTTCTCCTGGCATCCACCAAACCTTGATTTGTCCTTTGGACTGTGATTCATTACTCCAGAGAACGTGTTTCCACTGCTCCAGAGTCCAATGGCGGTGAGCTTTACACCACTCCAACCGATGCTTGGCATTGAGCATGGTAATCTTGGGCATGTGTGCGGCTGCTCGGCCATGGAAACCCATTTACTGAAGCTCCCGATAAAAAGTTATTGTGCTGATATTGCTTCCAGAGGCAGTTTGGAACTCGGTAGTGAGTGTTGGCAACGGAGGACAGGAGATTTCTACGCGCTTCAGCACTTGGGTGGTCCTTATCCAATTCCGAGGTGCATATTGAAGATATTGGAAGACCCGTCTATTTACTTTTCGTCAGTCAACAATATGAGTAGACCTAACGAACAGCGACAGCACTAGCCTATGTCAATCTACTGTCCCCCATAGTACAAAGTTCAACCCATTCTATTCTGTACGATAAATAAATATTCCAAACATAGTCTGGGACAGTTGTGGGATGCGATAGATCCCAAATTAATACAACCACTAGCATCCCAAAAAAAACTGTTTTTGCAATGTGGCTGACGCAACAGATCAGAACGTTTAACTTAAAATGCTGATAAACTATTAGGCTATTTCTTTCCATTATAAGCGCTGCAATGCGCACATGGTAGTAGGCTATAAGCGGAAATGTTCCATTAGCGGAAAACACCATTCTCAAAAGTGACCGCAAATGCAATTATGCGTGTAATGCTTTTATTAAAAAGGTGAATTTTTATGGTGAAAATGATCTTCCCCAAACTTGAAACTCACGCGCTACTTATGTATGCCAGTTAGGCTCTACACCCCTTGTAAAGCGCATTAATATTATTTTTCGCCATTTTAGTTGTGAAACAAACCTTACTAAAACATACAGGCCTATGGGCTAGGCTATTCTTGATTTAATCTTGTCTTTACATATACTAAATAATATATGTGTGAAATGTGTTTTTATTTAGAATGGACCATTATCATGGACCGGTCTCGAAACAGGGGCAGCGGGGAAAAAATACATGTAACTTATGCACTTAAATGGAGGATGCTTTTCTCTGTGGTTTATTTTCATGCCAGCTAGGTACTCCTGTTGTAAATATAAGCAATGTGCTTAATATTAGGAAAGCTGAGAAATAAATACAGTAGGCCTAGCCAATAGAAAGCTGACCCTCCTATTTTTAATAGAGGCCATTACTGTTTTCTCGCGCAATTGCATAGCCTATTGAAATGTTGCCCAACATTAGCTCATGGCCTCTCATGAAGTGTTTGATTAGATTTTCGAAGACATTTGCATTGATGTCAGAGCGATTAGAAGGACAATAGAATGCTGAGTACCAGGAAGTTAGCAAGTTTGGTAGGCTACTAATGACCATCAGTGGCATCAGAGCTTGGAGAAGCCTAATTACCGTGACTAAAAGGGTCATGTGGAATTTGACCGCCGGTGTGGCGGTAATACGGTCACCGCGACAGCCCTAGTCATGACTGCTTACGACATACTACGGCATGCTAATGTCACTCTCATAACAGTCTTATACCAGAGGGATTAAGACAAATGCTACTGAAGACACTCACAGTTGATCTCGGAGAGTGTCTTCCCTTCTCGTGTGTTCCCGGAGCGAATCCGATGCGGCACAGGTACTGGAGGCTGTCAAAACAGATAAAGTGGAGTGAGGGAAACAGTAAAACACTAACTAGCCTGGTCCCAAATCTGTTTGTGCTGTAATGCCAACTTTTATGGTCATTGTCAGCCCAAACTTTTCAGGGACCAGGCTAGTAATACATTAGTCAAAAATGTAGTATTTTTGGATGCAGTTATTCTGACATACATTCCACCTACAGTACCGTTTCTGAAAGCGTCACAAAAACCCTGTAAATTGTATTTTCAAGTATTGTGTGGCAGCTTTATGAAATGGGAATGCTGGTCATCGGCAGGGACTGGGGAATTTGTCAGGATCAAAAGAAATATGAAAGGAGCAAAGCCTTGGTAAAAAGTTAAAAACCTAGAGAGTTATATTTTTCAGCGAGGCAATTACACACATTGTTATGCCAAAGACACACCAGAATGGCTTTCCAATAAGTGGAGTGATCCTGACTGGTTTAGTCTCAGTCCCGAATTAAATTTGCTTGAAAATCAGAGATACGGTTGAAATATTCCTGTCCATCAATGATTCCTAACCAAATCTACTGAGCTTAAGCAATTTTGACAAACTTCTTCTATTTAGGAATGACGGAGGACACTGTGTTCTTTGGGACCTTCAATGCTGCAGAAATGTTTTGGTACCCCTCCCCTTATCTGTGCCTCAACACACGGTCACCTCACGGATGATCAATGGAAACAGGATGCACCTGAGCTCAATTTCAAGTCTCATATCAAAGGGACTGAATACTTATGTAAAGTAGTGCACCATATAGGGAATAGGGTTCCATTTGGGACACTCGGGTGAGTCACATATTCCTGGCAACCTTCCATGTTTCCCTGATTAAAAAGGCTGGTGTAAAAATAACACCACTGAATGTCGCACTTTGATGACACATGCGTAATGAAAATGGCCCTTCTGGGTGGGGGGGGGGGTCGCTAAGCCCTGTGGGGAAAATCAATGTGTGCATTCCAAATGCCTCCCCATTTCCTATATAGTGCACAAATGTTTTCTATATAGTGCACTAATTTTGACGGCAGTGCACTACGTAGGGACTAGGGTGACACTTGGCGGCAGCCAAGGTAGTCCCAGGATGGCTTCCACTGTTATTTATTTAGCAGTGTGTTCTCCCTCGTGCATCAGAGGACATGCACTTTACTTTATGTGAAGGGCTCACAGTGGAACTGACAGTTCCAGGGCACAAAATGACAGTTGAATGACATCCTTCACTGCGTGGTTGTTTTGAAGAAGAGACTAAAAGCATTTAGCCAAACCGTCAGAAACGAAGGGCGGTTGAAGGACCTTCACCAGCATATATTATAGGATCATTCTTGTCTGTACTTTATATTTTATTAATTTAGCAGATGCTCTTATCCAGTAGTGAGTGCATACATTTTTCATACTTATTCTTGTGGTCCCCCGTGGGAATTGAACCCACAACCCTGGCGTTGCAAGCGCCATGCTCCACCAACTGAGCCACACGGCTCTACAAATAGCATTTGGTTCCAATTTACAATAAGTGTCTCCGATACCTTTTGTATTTACATGTAGAGCTACAGTATCTACACTGTAATTACACTACCTGATGTAAATATGTATTATGGTCACCCACTGTAAAGTGGGACTAAGTACTCAAAAGGTTTAGCATACATTTTAGCTTCAGCAAGGACCCAATGGTATCACACCATTCTCCACGTCAAACCATTTCAGCACACGTCCATTTCTGAAGTAACACCCAAACACACTTCTCATGCACAAAACATCTATGTCCACACAATCTAATTTACCAGAGCAGGCAAACACAGGCCCACAATTCCTCCACACACACACACACACACACACACACACACACACACACACACACACACACACACACACACACACACACACACACACACACACACACACACACACGCGGTACCTCTCTGCCAACGGCAATACGTGGGAGTTGCAGAGAAAGGGAGGGGTCAACAGGTTGAAACACACCCCAGTATGAGCCAAACGACCCTCTTGTATTTCGACTAAGGGCGAAGGAGAGAGGCAGATACACTCAGCCCAACTGATGAGAGGAGATGAGGAGGAGTAGAGTGAAATTGCCCTTAGATGCTGATCTTCAGGTCAGTTTTGCGTTTCCCCCACTAATGGTTAAGGTTAGGATTGGGGGAAGGGATCATACATCTGTACCTGGGGGAAACTTTACCCCAGAGCAGTTGAGGACAGGGTAGGGGGTGAGACGGCCTAAAGAATTCCTTTAAGGCACAGAGTCAACACCTACAGACAGGTATTATGGACCTTGGAAAAAGTGACTGCTACCAGTTAAAGTGACAGTGCAAGGTTTTGGAATTAGTGACGTGTACATTTGATATTTTTTTTTAATTGCAAGAAGATAAGAGGCTAATTAACGCTTATGCTAAGGCTAGTACATCTTCTAAATTAAAACAAAAATATATAGATGCTGTATAATATTATACATTCTGTAATTGTCTAACAAATATGCATTTAAGTGTGCCAATGAACAGGACAGAATGTTCAGTCAGTGTATTCTAGTATAATATTGGCAACGACAGAAAGTACTGCTGAGTGTGAATACCGTGGCTATGAATAGCAAAAGCACTCTCGTCAAGCTCTTGCTGTGCATTATACACAGACTAAATTGACCCCTAAAACCTACAGTGACAAAATGTTCTGTATGACAAAGTACAGTAGATGCTCAATAACCAATTATTGTCCTCTACAGTCAATTAAAATGATTTAGGGCCTTGGTCAATCAAAACCGGTAACCAGGAATACAGGTAAGAAAACACAAATCTAAATTATTACTATTCCGCTGTGAGAATCGATGTCACCATTTTAAAATGGCAACCTCCGTGGCAACCTAGCCTGGGTGCCAATCTGTTTCTGCGATCTTGTCAACTCCTTATGGAATAGTCATGCCAAATGTTTGGATTGACGCAAGGAGTTGGCAAGATAGCAGAAACAGACTAGCCCCCTCGCTAGAGGCAAAGGTTATTGGTTCTGATTGAGTGTCTGCAGCTCCACTGTACCTCCTCAGGCTCCTCGGGCTCGTCATCTAAGTGGTCGTCGTAGGAGGAGTGGTCCGGGTTGCTGGCCTTGTCCAAGAGCTCGATGGCCAGCGTTCGACTTAGGGGTTGCGAGACAAAGGGATGCTGGGGAAACATCAGGGGACAACAATGAAGCTGAGTTCATACTGTAGGAAAGCCTGGTCTCAGATCTGTTTGTGTTGCCTTGCCAAATCCTATGGTTATTGGTGGGGCAATGACCATAGCAGTTGGCAAGACTATACAAACAGATCTGGGACTGGTACTAACTGTAGGAGACTATGGAACAGAAAAGCCAGATTAAGTCAAGAAAATCCATGTGTCAGAAAGATTGCATTATGAGAAATGCAATCGAATAAAACTCTTTTTTTTTTGTACCTATATTGTCAAATTAATCATAGAACTCAATTATTTAAAAAATGATAAATACATTTCCTGCCGTGGTTGTTCCCTCTTGAGCCAAACAGCAGTTGAATAAAATAGGAGTTGGCTTGGCATGGGGAAAATGTTATCTAAGATGAGATAAGATACAACTTTATCCATCCCTCAGGACAATTCGATTCAGGGCTAAAGTGGTGCATCTGATTTGAACTGATATACAAACACTAGACAGACACAAAACATTTATGCTGCGTCCCAAATATGGGCCCTGGTCAAGTAGTGCATTATATAGGGAATACGGTGCCATTTGCCTCAGACAAGCATGACACAAGATATTATCCTGTTTTTATCACATGCTAGTGCAATAGATTATTAAAAGGCTAAAGAGTAATGTGCAAAAGGCACTATAAGTGCAGTAGATCTTCAAATGATTTGATAAACAAGATTTAATTTTTATTATTTTTTTACGTTTGAGATTGTAAGAGTTAGAAGGGTTCCTCTGTCCATGTTTATTTGAGTAATAAACATGGGAGAGTTCTGAGAACACAAACCTCAGGCTACTAGTAAATAAGAGTTGCTATGTAAAAACTGCAGCACTTTCTGCAATTGCAACATCCTTTTCAGGCTTTTAAATCATTTTTACCCATTGATTCTTGAGGGATATTTTAACTGCCTCATGAGCTTAGCTCAACTGTCGTACCCCATCAGAACCCAAAATATAAGCTAGTTTTACAAAAAAAAAAATGTATACCTTCAAAACTATAATTTTGATATAGTATCATGAATGGTCAGTCCTTGCACCCGTTAGCTCTTTCTATACATTTGAGTGGTTACATTTCTCCAGCACCATCCCTCAGCTGTGTACAAAAACAGTGACTGCTGTGTTACTGTTTAAACTTCATATTGTCCGTTTAACCAGTCTACATATAACAAATGCAAAGAGGGCTCTAGTTCCAAATGTTCACACTATTTCACTAAATCTTGACCTTGAACATTTGAAAGGGTTACTTACAAACAATGCTCTATGGGTTGTCACTGCGGCAACCAAATCCCTTGATCTACACAATGACATCACTACAATCCCATTGCTGATCATCTTACCTGCAGCAGCTTGTCTGAAGAGGGCCTTTTCTTTGGATTTTTCGTCAACGATATCTTTACAAAATGATGAAAATTACTGGTCCTTGGGGAGGGAGAACGAAATTGGATTAAAAAAATATATATTCCGCCTATTCGATCATAAATATTCCATTTATATGCTAATAACGATCAAACCTCTTTGGGATGAAACCTGACCCCATATTATGTGTAAATCAAGTTAGGCTGTCAATTCTCAAGCCCCTCTCCACAAAAAAACAGCCTTTCTCGGAGTCCAATGACATCGACACGAATCTGAGGCTCCTTTAACGCCGTGACAGGCGTGTCTGACTGTTAATATTTTAGCAGCATTTTGATTTGATTCGTTAATATTGTATTACATATTTTTTCCCATTCAGTTCTAATGTATAAGAGTTGGGGTGGGAGAGGACGGTGTGTTCAAGTAGCGAAATAGAACTGGCCAGAGTGTAGGTAATGTTGCAGGCGGCAACCCTAAAAGACACTTACCACTTCACCTTGTCTTTCAACTTGGGCGGCTGGAAGTTACTTTTGGTCATTAAAAACAGGGCCCTGAGGGGGGAAAAAAAGTACAGTTGTGTATTTAAGGAAATCAGTCCTTACACTTACAATCCTTGCTTTTACTCAGAGGTGCTAACTTACTAAGCATACATTTAAAATAATGATGTTCTGCTTTCTCTATGTTCTGCAAATGCATACAACGAGTTCGTAGAGTCATTGCATGTTAGAAATATGGGACCAAATAACTAACTTTTGACTACTTCAATACACTATAAGTGAATTTCTCTGAATACTACAGACTTCTTCAAATGGGGGACTATCTACATAAAGTGCTTTCATTTCTTAACGCTAAAACAGATAAGTATGAAAATAACCTCAAATAAAAGGTGCCATTCTGTACTGTCACCTCAAATGAAACATTTGATCTCAAATCCAAAATCCTTGAGTATAGAGCCCCAAAAAATATATGCTTCCCTGTCCAAATACATATGTGGGGTGTGAGTGTATACGATTCCCCTGCCTGTATGGATAAGAATCCCGGCACCTACTGGCCCCTTCTCTCTGTCTGCTCTTCATTTCATAAAGGTCTCTGTCAAAAACAACTAAATAGGAAAGGAGAGTCCACTCTCCTTTAAAAAAAAGAAAAGGACCCTGGTCTGATACCAACGGGTCCAAACACTAACCTCATCGGGTGAAGGTCGAACATGGGCGGCTGCAGCTCTGCCAGCTCGATGGCGGTGATGCCCACTGCCCAGATGTCGCACAGGTGGTTGTACCCGCCCTTCCTCTCTACGGCTGCCACCTCGGGTGCCATCCTGCACACAGGGAGTCGGCTCAGTCAAATGAACCATTCACCACATAGCCTTGGCACAGTCAATAGCAATTAACACTACAGGGTCATCTCAACCAACTCACGCTGATCTCTCAACTCACACTGTCTAACCAACTGTGCCAATAACTCGCTTATAAATGTTTATAAATATGAACACATTTTGTAAATATTTCAAAACTTTTGTTTAGCGGTGGCGCAACCACTAGAGCTGCCAAGTGGGGGGCCACTAAAATGTTTTTCCCCCATGGTCAGGGGTGGCAACCCACCCAAATCTAGCTTAAGGCCCCAAAATGGCCTTATCCAGAGCGACTTACAGGAGCAATTAGGGTTAAGTTACTTGCTCAAGGGCACAGACACACCTAGTTGGCTCAGGGATTGAAACCAGCAACCTTTCGGTTACTGGCCCAACGCGCATAACCACTAGGCACCATCATCAATCAATATAAATCAGAATATGTTTGACACGTTAACTCCCTAGACTAGAGTCGAAGCCCTGCCTAAGCTGGGCGGGGGTTCTACTAAGCTAACATATGGAATTGTTTTAAGGTCATACCAAAGATCCTTTAGTTATTTGATTTAGAATTTTAAGACCCCTTGAAATATAAAAAAAATGAATAAAACTAGCCCATAATAAAATGAGCCCATACGAACATATTGAATAACAGTCACTACATGGAACAACAGATAGTAGCCCCCCAAAAAATCTAAAGGAAGTTTGTTCTGAAGTGTCTGTCCTACAGTGCTGTGAGAAGGTATTTTCCCCCTTTCTGATTTTCTCTATTTTTGCATATTTTTGATACTGAATGTTATCAGATCTTCAATCAAAACCTAATATCAAATAAAGGGAACCTGAGTGAACTGATAACACAACAATTACATATTTATTTCATAAACAAAGTTATGCAACACCCAATGCTCCTGTGTCAATAACTGTTTGTTCCACCTTTAGCTGCAATGACTCCGACCTAACGCTTCCTATAGTTGTTGATCAGTCTCTCTCACGTCGCTGTGGAGGAGTTGTGGCCCACTCTTGCATGCAGAACTGCTGTAACTCAGCAACACTTGTGGGTTATCAAGCATGAACTACTTGTTTCAAGTCCTGCCACATCATCTCATTTGGGATTAGGTCTGGACATTAATAGGCCATTCCAAAACAAAAAATGTGTTGCTTTTTAGACATTTTCATGTAGACTTGATTGTGTGTTTTTGGATCATAGCCTTGCTGCATGACCCAGCTGCACTTCAGATTCGGCTCACAGATGGATGGCCTGACAGACATTCTCCTGAAGAATTCTCTGATACAGAGCAGAATTCATGGTTCCTTCTATTAAGGCAAGTCGTCCAGGTACTAAGGCAGCAAAGCATACCCACACCATCACACTCCCACCACCATGCTTGACTGTTGGTATGAGGTTCTTACTGTGGATTGCAGTGTTTGGTTTTCGCAAAGCATAATAATTATAATAATACATGGGACTATATATGGGGCGGAAAGTAGCCTAGTGGTTAGAGCGTTGGACTAGTAACCGAAAGGTTGAAAGATCGAATCCCCGAGCTGACGGGGTAAAAATCCCCGAGCTGAAGGTAAAAATCTGTCGTTCTGCTGCTGAACTTTTTTTTTTAAATGTATTACATTGCGCTTTATAGATATTAAACAGAAAAACTACAAAATAGGAGTCAAAACATCAGACTAAACAAAATCATGAATAAAGAGAGGGGTGGGCTCAAAGCAGAGAAAGAGTGTGATGTATCAGTGTATGGGAAGGGTAGGGTCAGGATTTAAATACCAACATGGTTTAGGGTAAGGGTCAGCTTTGGGGTTAAGATATGAACCCAGTTTAGGGTAAGGGGCTGGATTGGGGTTAGGATACGAACCCAGTTTAGGGTAAGGGGCTGGATTGGGGTTAGGATATGAACCCAGTTTAGGGTAAGGGGCTGGATTGGGGTTAGGATACGAACCTAGTTTAGGGTAAGGGGCTGGATTGGGGTTAGGATACGAACCCAGTTTAGGGTAAGGGGCTGGATTGGGGTTAAGATATGAACCCAGTTTAGGGTAAAGGGCTGGATTGGGGTTAGGATAAAAACCAGTTTAGGGTAAGGGGCTGGATTGGGTTTAGAAAAAACAAATATATATATATATATATATATATATATATATATATATATATACATACATACAAATCAAAAACTGAAAAATTGGGCGTGCAAAATTATTCAGCCCCCTTAAGTTAATACTTTGTAGCGCCACCTTTTGCTGCGATTACAGCTGTAAGTCGCTTGGGGTATGTCTCTATCAGTTTTGCACATCGAGAGACCGAAAATGTTTCCCATTCCTCCTTGCAAAACAGCTCGAGCTCAGTGAGGTTGGATGGAGAGCATTTGTGAACAGCAGTTTTCAGTTATTTCCACAGATTCTCGATTGGATTCAGGTCTGTTTCAAATGGTACCTTCAGACAAGTCTTGTGAGGCTTGTGGGGGCCGTATAGCAACACAGAGAACGCCATCGTGTTCGTGCGTCTCATCTTTCAATAGTCGTAATAGTTTTTGCAGGCCAAACCGTTCGAACGCTACAGACGTTTTCATAAGAAGACCAATTTTCGGGATGTCTCATGGTCCGACAAGCACCGCTCTAGCTCTACCACCTATTACTGCATATGCGGAAGGGCAACATCGGCAGATGCAATGCAGAAAAAACATCTCTCTAACCTAAACTGATAGATTTTGATGGGGATGTTTTTATTATGCGGGCCGCGGAAATCGGCTCTAAGGGGTCCAACACCTTTTAAAATCAATTGAAGGGCACATTCATATCCTGCTTGACAAAATGGCGGACGATAGATCCATGGATAGATTCCCCTGACTTGGGTATCAAGGGAGAGAGAGAATCGATAGAAGGGGGGGAAGTGATGAAGGACGTTACCAGTAAGGTGTGCCGATGAAGGATTTTCTCTTGGCAATGGTCATCGTGATTTGGGCCGAGACGCCAAAGTCAGCTGCAGAGGAAAAGAAAGACGTGAGAAGCCTGACTTTGTAGTTATATCTACATGAGGCCTCCATTAAGCATAATTAATCGTGCATTTTTATTAACATGTCGTTACTCACCAATGAATGATTTGTAAATGAGTTGTTTAAAGTCAGAGTTACATTAATACAGTAACAGTTTATCATGAATACAGTGAACTTCTAATACACGTTTGATGATGATAAGCTATGCATAATTATGCATAACGATGTTGAAATCAATTCAAATCATGCAATGCTCATGTATTGTAATAATTATACATATTTTGTAAGCTGGCGCAGGTAATATTCCAAAAGGAATACGATATAAAGTGTAGTGTTAGCACTGATACAATTATCACTGTCCAAGCTGTGCATGCGTCGCAGACTTGATTTCGCCTACTACACACATTGAATAGGAAAGCACGCACACACACACACAGAAAGAGAGAGAGGACAGACAGAGAGACAGAATGTGAAAGCAGAAGGTGCTCTTCACAGCCAAGCGCAATTAACAGCTTGTCAATCTTCGCCAGGTGAGGATTCACGCGTTCATCAACTTGCCATGATTCATCATATTGAAACACACATTAAAGAAAACAGTTGCACGCCTGGACTCCTTACCTAGTTTGACGTACCCGTTGTCTGTCAACAGTATGTTTGCTCCCTTTGTGCACATAAAAGAAGATCAGAACGTCACAATGGATCTGCAGTTGCATAGGCCTATGGAAGCGCTTAGTACGTTTTTACCCATTTTCCCCCTTCAACAACGTATCAAACGTCTAACTAACTTGTATCTGCACATTTTCAGTGCAACTTCATTTCTGCAGCAGTCTCTTAACAAGGCCATCTATCAAAAGGAAACTTCACAGGGGAAAGACTGAACCGGGAAAAGCCTGGAGTGACTTTGAAAGATGTCTTGTGGGGATTAAAATGGTGGCCATTAGTGTCAGAAATGTTTTTATAATGGCTATTGCACATCTATGCCAAGAAATTCCAGAGGAGGACACTAAAACTACTGTCAATGTAATTGTACATGTCTGGGTTAAGGTGTTGTTGGTCTATTTGTGTGTGCGTACAAGCTTGTGTAAAATGACTTCCTTAATAAAGAGGACAATAACCTCTATTCTATCCTAATCTACACAATGTATTCCTGCTTGAAACGGTTATTGTTCCAGTCCCACCTTACCTTTGTCTTTGTGCACTCTATTCTATGCAATGGAAGCCATGAATTCCTGCTACAATGTGCCATTTTCCCACCTTACCTTTATGTCTCTGTGCATTTTCCCTTTGTTGTGTAGATAGTAGAGACCCTGTGGAGGGAAACATGCCTACAGTGAGTCAGTCCATTGACCTCTTCACAAATAATATCCCATCCTAATATGTTGTCCCTTTTTAGCATCCAACCAAAATCACCACATATACTTTTCCAAAGCATGAGAGCATTGTCATTTAACCAGGAAAGCAATAGTCTGGTTATTATTTTGGGGGATTTCTAAAGATGGGATTTATTATGGTATAATAGTTGTGTATCAAAATCAAACAAATCAATGACAACAATAGCCCTTACGATGTTGCTATGCAGGTCGCCTACTGGTTAGAGCATTGGGTCAGTAACCGAAAGGTTTCTGGATCAAATCCCCAAACTGACAAGGTAAAAATCTGTCGTTCTGCCCCTGAGCAAGGCAGTTTACCCACTGTTTCCCGGGCGCCAAAGACGTGGATGTCGATTGAGACAGCCTCCCGCAGCTCTCTGATTCAGAGGGGTTTGGTTAAATGCCGAAGACACATTTCAGTTGAAGGCATTCAGTTGTACAACTGACTAGGTATCTCCCTTTCCTATTGCTAAATGCTGCTTTCAGTCTCATTTCAAGTGGATGGGTCAAATCAAAGGTAAGAGGACGTTCAAAGGCAACACTTTGAGATGAAAGACGTGTGTCAGAAGAAGAGTGAGCGCTTGAGGAGGCAAACTGAATTGACGTACCTGAAGAGTTTCTCGAGACACGTAGGCTATTTGTGATTCTGTGAGAGGCCCCGTCACTGAAAGATAAGGAGAGACATAGTTGGAGCCTGAGAAGCACACGTGCTTTATTAAAACCTCGGTCGTTGGTGCCTGAGACAACATCTGGTACCTGAACTCAAATGTATCATGTATATCTTTAATATTATTTAAGCTAAAGGTCTTATTTGGACACATATCAGCATTTCAAGCCACATTTGCCAGTATTTGTGTCATTTAACCCCAGTGTCAACCAAATCACATCAAATCAACAATAGGGTCCACAACTGGATGTTGATCTGACAGCTTTACCTGGCAACGTTAGGTTATTTCACAGTGATTATTGGGACTATAGAACAGACCAGGCACAACAGAACCCTATTTAAAACGGAACAAAAAATTGATTTGCTACTGAATTAGACAGAGCTAGATTCTTCTTAGATTTCAATATCATTTATAGTACTATACAGGAAACGGCATATTCTCAATGATATCGCCTGTATAAACAAATAAAACATCTGTCTATTCAAACATGATCCTCTGGAATTTGCTCGCCCGTCTGTCTGTCTGTCTGTCTGTCTGCCCGTCTGTCTGTCTGTCTGTCTTCAGTTTGAGTGAGAACACGCATCATACACCATCCTGCTTCAATCCTAGGCTGTGTGAGGGCTTTGGCCATACCGTTGAGAGGCTAATCTTCTTAGAGTCTCTACAAAGTAGATTGCAAGCCATGATCGCACCAGTTGATTGGGGTCTGATTAAAAAGGTGCAGTCAGTCACATGACAGGGCTAATTAAACTAACGTTCTCTTAGGCCTCTAAGGGGTATATCAAAAAGCAGGGTCACCAAGTTAGTCAGTTCAATCAATTAGAACATTCCCATTTCAAGCTTATCTTTCCAAAAAATGATGACGTTACTTCCAAATATTTACACAGGTTAGCTGGCAACTCATTGACCATGTTTCAATTGGGAAACTCAGTTGAAGATGACCTCCTACCTTTATATTCTTTCATGGCACTGACCTGAAAGAACCTATACTGTTGACAGCATACTCCCAGCTATGGTCTACCATACTGCTTTCACCTATCCTCCATGTTCAGATCAATGCAGACGGAGAGGAAGCTATGTTAGACTATTGACATGCCCCCTTGACCTCCCCCGCCACCTGCCTACAGGGCGGGTCTAAAACCTTGTTAGAAATACCCAACATCTAAAACGACTGAGGTTAAAAGGTCCAAGGAATGTAACGACACAACGAAACTACAGGGCATTTCAGACGCCTTCCGTTTCGGGGACCCTCTATTTACACCGGAGACGTAGACGGAGCCTTGGGTTGGGGACATTACGAGCAGCGCGTCGTCTCCGTGGCAGCGGGGAGCTGATATGTGGGAGGCTGAGATCAACGGTACTTGGCGGTGTCGACTGCTGTTCTGTCTCTCTAACGAGGGGCCTCGCAGCCGACTGAGCCCAGCACAGTCATTAAGAGCAGAATCAACACGGTCTCTGTGAGTGTATGTGTGTGCGCGCACAAGTGCGACAGCAGCTGCTTAAGACAGCCGCTCTAATGACCTGTGCTTTAAATGGGCAATCTGCAGTTCAAACAATTACAAAGACGTCATGCCACCACTGCTTTCGTACACAACTCCGGGATGAGGCCTGGAGAAATGTAACTACTCCAATGTATAGATGGATGCTATGGATGAAAGGACTGACCATCCATGACATCAAACTTATAGTTTTAGCCATGTTTTAAACCTATACAGTGTTTGTTTACAACTTACAATGTTTACAAACATTGGAGTAAAACCAGCTTATATTTTGGGTTGTGATGGGGTAAGACAGTTGAACTAAGCGCAAGGCAATTTATAAATTATATTCTTCCCGAATTAAAATGGGTATATATCATCTATTTTAAAGTCCAAAAATGGACGTAGCAACTGCAGATTCTCCCTTTAAAGACCAAGACAAGAAGAAGAAAAAGAGTAATAAGAATCTGTTAACTGTCTGTCTGGTTATGTGGTAGGAGCTAGGTTACTTCCTACACGGCAACCGATTCCCTCTGGGCCGTGGCATAAAGTAGTGTACTATAAAGGGAATAGGGTGCCATTTGGGACGTACCCCTAGTAAGAGGACGCCTAGCTTGAGTGAGGAATTAGCTTAAAACCACACACTGAAACGTATTGAATTTGGCTTCATCGTACCGGTTGAACCAGCTGTCATTTTTCAAATATGTGTGTGTATGTTGTTGTGTATGCTTACCATGATATATGTCTTGTAGGGACCCTCCCCCGCAATATTCCATACATATCCATAATTTATCTCTCCTGTAAAGAGCAAAAGGAAACAAATGACATTACAATCGATACTGTACGTCTCAAAATAGTCTGAGTAAAAACCAAACGCTAGGGGGCGGGGTGGAGTCTGGGGGGGTAGAGCGAGAGTATGAGGAGGATGACTGCTTTTGGGAGTCTTTTGTAGGTCGTGACACAGCATGATGCGGTTTGGCTATTAGGCCACAACCGCCCTCCGGGCAACCAACGCGTTGAAACTTCCCTCTTTTCAGCCCCTGCAACTTCTCAGTATGGCCACCCTCCACCTCCCCTTGTCTTGAGCAGTTCAATACAAAGCATTTCCCTAGAGCTAGCAATTAGCCACATCGCTAGCTAACATTAGTGCGGCTAGGTTGGACCAGAGGCTCTGACTGTAGCTTGACTGCAGTGGAGTAAGACTCCACGCTGAGCCTGTGTGTGTGGTGTGTGGTGTGTGTGTGTGTGTATACTTCCTAGCCTGTAAGTGGCTGGGAATTGACTGAGCCAGGGCATGGTTTGGAGGAGGGAAGGGTAGGGTAGGTTAGGGATGGTGACGGAGGGAGCGCGGGGTGCGGGCCTTTAAATATGCTACCTTAAGTAACTGCCAAAGTAGGCCACGATGTTAGAGTGCTTGCAGTCCTTCATCATGACGATTTCCTGCTGCACCACCACGAAGTCCTCCCCTGTGGAGAGACGGCAGACGTGAGAGAGCAGGTGAGGAGAGAGACAAATTCACATATGTACATAAACACACATTTATAAACACATACACAAACACACATGTATGTAAACACACTTGAATGACTTTAAAAGGAACTTCAGTTGCTTCTACATGAATAAAATGGCATAAAATAAGTTTGAATTATTAATTTTTTGATGCAGACACAGACACACGCTTAAACCACCTCGCTGAACCAAAGCACTCTGGCAAGACTAGCTGGGAACTTACAGAATTGGCCAAAAAAAGGTAAGTAGACTCCTCTCTGTCTCTAAACAAGTATCAACTGTGCATTAGTCTGCATACTGACCCGGATGTGCAGAGATAATGGCTCGGAGGATTGATTTAGCAGAATCAATGCGTTATTTGTAATCTATGCTAGTCCCTTTTGATGAAGGCATCTGTCAAACTGGCAAAGCTATCACTGCAAACATTAAGCTCCACACCTCCCAAATGAGGACCATACATCTCAGAATCAATGAGCCGCACGACGTCCAACTACGATCACTGGGGGGAATCAATTCCACAGATCATAATTACACAGGCTGGGAATATTCAGTTTGGCAGCTTGTCAACACCACCAGAAGGCCAGTGTTTCCCGACACTCAACGCTATTCTAAAGCAGGGGAACGTGATGGGCTTGGAAACTGGGGAAATAGAAACCAATAGAAGCTATGTTTTGGGAAGGGGGGGGGGGGGGCGTCTCCTTGAGGGTGCACTCAAAACACACAATCAAAACACATGCACACACACTGACAGATAAGAAATTCTCTTAATGACAAGGCGGCAGTGAATAGCCCTTGACGAAAACCCGCTGGGGATGCTTGCTTTTCGTTTTTAGCAGCTCTGTCAATACGGGATGCGTGCTGCACATTCAAACCCGGCACTCTCCATCAGCAAGTTAGCACTAGCACTGTTGCTAGGTCAGCGCATTTCTCCCAGGCAGAGCTATCGAGCGCAGCTCCACCCGATGCTTCTTCAGAGGAAGAAGCAGGGCACGATTATTGGCTTTAACGAGAAATGACTGCCCATGAAGCTCTCCCTCGCCTTCGATTGGCCCGAGGGACAGACGGCGGGGCCTGGTTGATTGTCGAAAAAAAGAGATTCTCATCCAATGTCCCCTGGGGTTCGTGGACCTGACGGCGCCGATCTGGGCTGACCTTGATCTCCGTCTCGGGTCTCAACGTCTATAAACGTGTGCGCCGGGACAAACGCTTTGGAGGAGCGCGAGAGAGAACAAAGTCACTTTAGTGTGACTGCTGGCTTAATGATGGACGCTCCAGGCCTCATTAAAAAGCTGATAATTTATTTTTTTACACCTCCCTCTTTATCTCTCTCGCCACTATTCAATATTTCTAAGCCAGTCGCTTGCTCCGCGTTCAAAATTCCTTCTGTAGTCTCAATGAGAGATGAAAATAAATATGTATGCTGGCTTACGTAATGGCTCATTAACATGTATGTAACGTGATGGATATGCAAGGCGAGAGTTGTCTATAGCGTTGGCGCTGCAGCAGCAAAAAAGAAGAAAAAAGAAGTTTACTCGAACCCTATGATGAATGAAATATCGGTGGGGGGGTTTTGCGGGTCTTTTTCTGCTTACGGCCTCCTCCTGAGGGAGTGTCCTAGGATTCACTTTCAACAGTGACCAAGGTCAGATGGCCCTGGTGCTTCCTGTCGTGGTGAGCCTGTCCTTCTCCGGTGACGCGGTGACATTTTTCCAGCACAGAGGGGATTGGAGAGAGGAGCTGACTGTGTAGGATGCTCTGGGGGTGAAGTTTCCCCTAGGTACAGATCCAGGATCAGCGTCTCCTGCTCCAATCATAATGTTAACCATTCGTTGGGAAAAGGCTAAACTGTCCCAAGATCAGTGTCTATGGGCATGTAGGACTGGGGGAGAAGCCTACTACTGACTTCAATCGCCTCTATATGCTAACACCAAAGGAGTGACTTTGGATAAACTCCTGCACACTTATCTCGAGCTTGACAGAATCAGTCTTTGGACTCAAAACAATTTCTAAATATATGTTATATTTAGAACACAAGTGGAGGTTTACTGGCTTATTACAGAGATAATGCAAGCTGAATTGTCTACATGTTGTTGTTTTTTAAGTTAAGAACATGGCTTTAACAATGAATCATTCTAAAAGTATTTTTTTCTTCTGTCATTCATTTACTCTTATGTATTCTTTTTGATCACAATATCCTACAAATACATGGAATGAAGTATTCATCTGCAGTTACAAAACAGTGTTTAATATTTACATTCTGGTCACTAAGACCTTACATATTGTAACTGTATGGACCAAATGGTCATTTTTTATTTGGGCTATTTAGCAAACAGTAGTGAATGTTTGGCAAGGAATAAAGACTTTTATTGCTGACCCCAGAAGAGTAGAGCTTACCTTAGCACAAGGATAATGGAATGCAGTTGCCCTTAAGCTCTGACATAAGGTCAGTTTCTTTGCAGCTTTGCACCCCTGACTGGTGCAGTTTAAGCCTCTGGTCAAATGCAGTGCACTATGCAATAGGGTGCACCCTTTGGGATGCACACATACACTGACAGGTAGCAAGGACCACATAATGTGATGGCTGTACAACCACAATCTCATGTTGGCTAACAGAAAATGGCTTAGAGTTGGCAGATACCATGGAAGCAATCAAGGTTGTGCTCATTAGGCACCAAACGGAAGAAAAAAGGAATTCAAAAACGGAATGCTCATTTTGGTTTTCCGTTGCAAAATGTTTTCAAACTTTTCCCGTTGCGTGCCCTAATGAACAGGATCCAGATTTGGTGGAGGGGGCCTTATGGAAACAGATTGTGATCTATTGGAGCAGTTACACAGATCTTGGCAGCCTCTAAGCCAGATTGTTGGGCTGTACATGGACAGCACAAAGCACAAGATGAAGATAAAGCCTGGCAGCCAGCCCAAATGAAAAGGAAACTGTGACAGAGATGCCATCTGAAAATCAAACAGCACAAATTAGAACAAATTGGAACAAGTAAAAAAAAAAGAAGCAAATATTAAATTACTTCTTTGAATTCTGCACAGCACGCCACTAAAGCGAGATAAGCCAATTAGACCAAAGCAAACTGTTGCTAGGGAATATTAGTTGGCCTAAAGCTTTGAAAGCATCTTTGGGAAACCGTTTTACATTTGAGATTGAAACAGACAGGCAGATATAACAAGGTGCTGAATATGGTGTCCGGCGTTGGTTAACTGTGACATGTTAGAGGGTGTTAGCCGCCCACCCTTGGGGGTTGTGTGTGTGTGTGTGTGTGTGTGTGTGTGTGTGTGTGTGTGTGTGTGTGTGTGTGTGTGTGTGTGTGTGTGTGTGTGTCCACTCCACACACTATGAATAGTCAATCTGTCAGCCTATGTCTAGCCTACGTAGGTTTCCATGGTCTTGGCATTGGCGACACACCTCGAGCCATCGACCCTGTCGCCACGAAACGCACTCCTGGACATCATGGCGACATCTGTCAAGAGTGCCAGCTGCCCTGGCCATGATGCGTACTGACAAGCACCTCCATGTCACTCCACGCTGTCACAGTGGATTGTGGCACCTTCCCCTCGTGTTGCCTTGCTGTTGGCATTTTAAGAGGTAGGGTGAAAACCTTGGCAGCATGAATGTTAGATGGGGTTCCTGCACTGCGTTAGCAGGAATGGCTAATAAGAGACCTCCGGGCCGAACTCCACCGCATGTGGTCCACCTGATAAATGCGGGCACACACACACACTCTCTCCCGCTCTCTCTTTAAAGCTTCTGACCACTTTCCAGCTCCAATTGTCACCGTCAATCTAGTTAACCATTAAAGGCCTGTCAAGTGCATTCTCTACCTCTAATGCACTGTAAGAAGACAATAAGCATTTCAACACTAAACAAGGGAAGTTCAAACGACATCAGAAACCCCATCTTGATTTTTTTTATTTCACCTTTATTTAACCAGGTAGGCCAGTTGAGAACAAGTTCTCATTTACAACTGCAACCTGGCCAACAACACAGAGTTACACATAAACAAACGTACAGTCAATAACACAATAGAAAATCTATGTACAGTGTGTGCAAATGTAGAAGATTAGGGAGGTAAGGCAATAAATAGGCCATAGAGGCTAAAATAATTACAATTTAGCATTAATCCTGGAGTGATAGATGTGCAGATAATGATGTGCAAGTAGAGATAATGGGGTTCAAAAGAGCAAGAAGATAAATAACAACGTGGGGGATGAGGTAGTTGGATGGGCTATTTACAGATTGGCTGTGTACAGGTACAGTGATCGGTAAGCTGCTCTGACAGCTGATGCTTAAAGTTAGAGAGAGAGATATAAGTCTCCAGCTTCAGTGATTTTGCAATTTGAGCCAGTCATTGGCAGCAGAGAACTGGGAGGAAAGGCAGCCAAAGGAAGTGTTGGCTTTGGGGATGACCAGTGAAATATACATTCTGGAGCGCGTGCTACGGGTGGGTGTTGCTAAGGTGACCAGTGAGCTGAGATAAGGCGGGGCTTTACCTAGCAGAGACTTACAGATGATCTGGAGCCAGTGGGTTTGGCGACGAATATGTAACAAATGATAAGTCCCCACCCAATGGGCCCCGGTAAAAAGTAGTGCACTATATAGGGAATAGTCATTTGAAATGCAACCTTGAAGTGACTGGAATTCCCAACAACACAGAGACGTCACAGTACAGTGTTCTTTTATGATAAACAGGCTCACACACCTAACATTGATGGTCTTTCATAAAGGGGGCTTTGAAAAAAGTGCCTTGAGTGATTACATGCAGAAGACAATGATACTCTGTAAGGACTGCTTACAAGGTAAGGTTGTAAGGGCCCTTTATATACATAAAACATGGTTAACTGTGGACACTGTCAGCTGTGGATGATAATACAACTGACACAAATCAAATGTTTGAAATGACCATGGCAACCACGAGCACAACCTAAAAATATGCCACAAATAAACCCCAAATCAATTCCTGTTATTGTAGAATTATGCAGTGTCCTTACAAGAACGGACACACGAAGGGAGAGGAAAGTTGCAGCAAATCAATAGTGCCTCTTAACGTTAGAAGCGCTACAACAGAGGTCTCCCAGTCCAAAAGCCTTGCAGAAATACTCCAGTCTTGTGTGTCTATACTAAAGCAGCTTCCAAAATGGAACCCTAATTCCCTATGTAGTGCACAATTATTTCATTCTTTCCTAAATAGGGAATAGGGTGCCATTTGGGACACATGACCAAAAGCAAGGCAGGAGCTGTCACAGCGGATATGGTAAAGAGGTGGTTTGACATTAAAAGGAGAGGATTGGGAGAGTCAGGGGGCGGTTCAATACTGACTGACCCCTCAACCTTCCACCCAAGAATAGCTTTGGTTGTTGAAGAACACACTCACGTACAAGGACAACAACACACACGGCCGCACGTGCACACACACACAAAATTATGAAAGTTAACATTGGATAGCTACAGATGTAGTAACTTCATTTGAGCCAGTTTGCTACAGCAGGAAAATAATCCTGCAGCAACAGGAAATGTGAATTATTATAATTTATGGAAATTTTTGTAGGGGTTGATACATTTTCTTGTAAGGGAAAATGAAGTCTGAAATGTCAAAGTGGAAATTACAAACTTCAGAAGCCTTTTTAAAACCGCAAATACACCACACGTTTTAAATGTCCTGTACTGTAGGAATATTCTCCTGCGACAGGTTAATCAAATTATGATCCTATTCTGTACTGTAGATTTAACGGACTGCCTGAAAGTTGAATATTAGTGGTAACACACACAAGCGTGCTTCACATGAGCAGGAGCTGTATGTAGTAGTGTTCATTATTTCTATAGGAGCTAGTTCTTCCTGTCTGAACTCTTACCCGCCGCAACGTCAGATGGTACCCCACAAGCCTCAGGCTGCATATCTGTACACACACCCGCACACACATAGATAACTGCACACAATTTTGCGCACACACACTCACGCGCACGCACACACACTCCATCAAGCCTACCACCTGCTGACACCCAGTCTCACAAGCCAAACTCAAAGTGAATCCCTGTTGATTTATAGCAAGAAAATGTAAGTAAACATTTCTTTAGTCTCTAGCCTAGCCTAGACCCACCAGTTCCCACTCCCTGGGTTGGTTCGTCCCAACTATAGCATCAACAGTTAACTGTAAAATGAGTCTGAAAGTTGACTAAGACCAAAATGTTAATAAGATGCATCGAGTTGTTGTTTGATTCAGATTCTAATAGCACCATACCTATTAGAAGCAGTAAAATGCCAATATAATATCATATGACTGTACAAAATGAGAATTCCACATTGACTCCTAGCCACCCTTTTGTAGATCTGAAAGGATTTGATAGGTATAAGCAATAAAGTAATAGCTCCACTTTGTCATCAAATATTGTCGTGATAAGGCTTACATCTATCCGAACCTCTCCGATTTCATATTAAGAGGTGTTAGAGTGATCGGTTGACTTGTAAATAGTGTTATAGGTAGCTCAAAAGTAGGAGACCGCTCATCGCAATGGAGTGTTTCCTTAAGGTTGCGTTATCACACAGAGCAAACAGCCTTAGCAAATGAATAGATTATGATTACTAGAATGGAACCACAAGAGGTTGGTGGCACCTTAATTGGGGGAGGACGGGCTCGTGGTAAAGGCTGGAGCGGAATGGTATCGAATAAGTCAAACGCGTGTTTCACGTGAATGGAACGTCATTACCAAACTAATTCTAACATTACTTACATATGATCAATTCAACCTCAATAGATGACCTAATCCACGTATCATAGACAAGAGACAGAAATGGCCGTAGGCTATTATTTCCACATATGGAAGCAACAGAACAGAATGCAGTTTAGAGATTGCAAGGAGACTGATAATGTGCTATTCATAGCAGAATTCAATTGCACAACTGACCGGTGACAGATTATCACCAAACACAAACCAACTATAATTAGGCTGTTTTATAGTAGCAATTATGACTAACTGTGGACCAATGAGATAGTCTGCTAATGCTAACTAAGAAAAACACTCCAATAAAAATGGCTTTTTGGATTTCCCAAAATTACCAGGTTTTCCAGAAATCTCAGTTGGAAAATTACCAGAATAGAGATTTTTTTTTACCCTATTCGGAATATTTTGTGTTAGTGCTGGGCTAGAATAAAAATGTGTAACCCCTGAGGGTGTCATGTAAATGGACGAGCTGCACTGATGTAGAGTAACAGGTAACACTTTGCCTATGGAAGTCCTGCAATCTTCACACATTGTTGCATCGTGACAGGATGTGACATTCAATGCATTTTAATAATACAAGGCGTTTGAGCTCTGTGTTTCACTGCTATGCAATAATGTGAAATTGCACGGGATCCCTCCAGGGTACTTACTAGCAACAGCTCTACAAGAATATCAACAGTGTTACTTTAAGTTTTTCTGAATAACAATTCATATCCATCATTATCATCTTATCATCTTATCAAATTATAAGGACATCTTGGATTTTGATGCATTCGATATAAGCAGCCAGCTTTTGAAATACCACAGAGACTTCAAATCTGATATTCCCCTCTATTTGAAAATTATAATCTTATTGTGGCGCAGACAAAGAGCCTGGCCGCAAGCTCCAACAGGTTTACTCTTAACACTCCAACTTAATCAAGCACTGCCATCTGAGGCTGAGATGAAGGTAAATCTGGTCTGATATGGCTCCCAAGGCTAGCTCCACTCCACATTCCTGGCCTGACATGGGACACATTCCATTTGGAAAGCAACCAGGCCTGCCTGACTATTATAGAAAAAGTCCCAGATAAAACACACACACACCACTCTCATCTAAAGCGATGGGTAACAAATGATAAATGGTAGGCATGAAGCAGATGCCTTTTACGCTAATAAGGCCGGTGTGTGGCCTATACAGGATTTAAACCCGCAGCTCTACTGTAAGCAACATGCTCCAACCAACTTAACCACTAATGTTATGCTCTCACTGGGTCATAATATACTGTACTTCCATGCATATGGCCTGGGGCATTCAGGTGGGTTTCATTTGCATAACGCTTTTGTATTTTGCCTAGGGTCAATTCAATTCCTCCAAATGTTTAGTGGGTCTCAGAAATAGGCACAGTAATGACTGGAGAAGTAGGATAATGGGGGAGAGAAGATTTAAGTAAGTCAAATTGAATAATAGGTCAGGAGAGGCTAAACTAGCTGAGACAGTGAGTTGAGGTGTAGGGTGACGTTGCCCCTCGACGCTAAGCTTGGGTCAGTTTTGTATTTTCCCCACTGATTGGTGGAGGGCAAGCTGATCCTAGATCTGTACGTAGGGGAAACTTCACCCCAGAGTGTGAGAAGATGGAGGCAAAGATTCTTACCGGGCTCCAGTTTGATGACCTTGATGGCCGCCAGCTCCCCTGTGGTGACGTTCCGAGCCTGGAAGACAAACAAGACAGAGGGTAAGCACATCGACCAGTCTCCACACACAGAAAATCACAGGTGATCGATGGAGAGCTGCCCAAGAGCATACCTTGAGGAGGATGTGTTTTGGAACCGGGGCTCGACTTAAAAAAAGGTCCAACGGAGATGTTTTTATCTGGACATAAAATCATTTCTGTGTAACAATTAAGTACCTTACTGTGATTCTTTTTGACCATTTTAAATGAAAACAAACAAAAATCTTTTCTTAGCAAAGAGCAATTTCTCAAGCAAGAATTTTGCTATGACTGTCGAGGAGTGGTCTGAGTGGGGAGAGGAAAACTGAAAACTAGCTGTTACTGGTAGACTGGTTTTGAACTCTAGTTCTCATTGGTCTATTAACTAATTATCTACCTGGTGTCAAAAACTCCATCTCACCAAAGCAGGCTGATTTCACAGTATTATTCCAACCTCATAGTGTGGAAATCACGTTTAACTGCACTGGGCCTTTAAATAGCTACAGATAAAACTTGCATAGTCATGATGACTCCGGTTTTTCGAGATTCTGGTATAATGGGACTACTGTGTATTCTGGATTTTATCCCAACCTGACTAGTGCGGAATTGACGGTCACAAGGAAAATCATGTTTCATGTGTTCAGTGAGAAGATATTCAAGTCATTATGGATTGAAAACCAACATGTGGTTATTCAGGATCAGGGAATGATCATTTAGATAATACGTCTATTTTATTGTGGAGACATGCAATAGGCCAACCTTCAATACAGGTTATTACTAGACGGGGAAATCAAAACACAGAAAATAAGCATAAAGGCAGACATTTAGCCAGCGGATTCAAAGGTTAATCGAAATTGGGATTGAGGTTGAGTTTAGAAGGGGTGAGTTAAGGTAAGGGTTCAATTAGAGCTAGGGTTAGGGTCGGGGGTGGGGGTTAAGGTTACCACTGCCAAGCATTAAACATGTATGGGCACTCATCCCGTTCAGACTGCACTCTCAAAAGGAATTTCTTCCACAAAAGCACAAGGGGGGCAGTGGATGGAAGGCATGGGAGGAAACAAGACGCAGGATCAATTACTTGAGTCTATTTTTCCACGCCTTCTATCTGCTCCACCATCAGATGCAGAGAATCCCAGTTTAGCAGCAGATGTGATGAGCAAGAAAATCATTCACCGCAAAATGGAAAAAAAACTCTTCAGAGCCAGCAAGCTCACATTGTATGTTACATTCATGAAGGGCTGAGCTTGGAGAGAATGGCACATAAAATGAAAACGCCAGCAGGGTACAGTCATAAGATACTCAAGTACCTTTGGATAGACGTACTATACAACATAGCTGACCCTGGGAGAAAAGTTCATCAAGAATCAATGTCATACTTATAATGGCATCTTGGCATGTGTCACAGCAAAGGTGACACTTCTGCGCTTCCTTTAAAGCGATTGGAAAAAGCAACACATTGATTTTCCACAAAAGACAGTGAAAGAAATTAGCGCACACACACACATATTAAAACCTTGGTGAAATTGAATACAAATTTCTGCGCAGTCTTTCACTAATGACCTGAACGCGCTTTGCGAAAAACACCTCCAAAAGGTTAACTAGCACCTTATGGTAAACGTAGACCGCTCGGAGATCAATAGCAGGATCAACCGCACTGGTGGTGTTAACAGGCAATTCTACCAAAGGTCGATATCTAATTTCGTAGAAAATGGCAAATCATATTGGCCATTACCGCATGTTAAATGCAAACTACACCTGTGAAGTACAACGACCACCACCAGCACACCGCCCCCACCTCATCCCACCACCCACCCCCACCCTAAGGTGAGAGCTGAGGACCGTGGGAAACCGCCCACCGGGTATCGACCAGTGCCCTTGAGGGGGCGAAGGGAGAGGAAGGGGCTGGCTGATGATGATCATGTCACAAGGTCTCGGTATGGTTAAGTCCATTGGGTTTCCCCCTCTGTCTAGTTTCTCCATATCTAGTTAGATACTAGAACGGCACCATCATCTAGCATTCTGGAGTCAAGTGGCCATGTTCCAATACATGCATTTGAAGTTGTACAGTATGCTGGAACGGGCAATCAGAAACAAGTCGCTGTCATGTTGATCCACCTAACCAGGCTTTTCAGATTTCTGATCGTCAAGAACAGAAGAACAAGACTCAATAGCTCTCAACGGGACATCATTCTAGTAACCCTGAACCAAAAATAAATTGTAAACTATTTGATTAGGTTCTGTGTTAGATAGGAGCCGGAAAGTATTTGGTTACTGCATCCCCCTCTCCGCAAGTCTAAGGGCCCAAAACGTCACCTCCCCTTCCGAAATTCAAAGGATGCCCCCGCCCTGCGAAATTGTGATTCCTCAATATAACCAGTGACGCAAACCCAGTGCAGTGCAACAATGTTCCTCGCTAGTTGCCGCATCCCAAAGTCTGTTGACGGACGTTATGTGAACATTTATGTACCGCACTCTGTCCGCGAGGGATTAAAGCAAATTACCTTTTCCCTCCATTGGGAGCACTAACCCTACCCCAACCGCTCCAGCGCCACTCAGCCAAGGCAACACAGGGTCAAGATAGAGCTTTCCCCTCCATCGGGAACGCTGACCCAACTCTCCTCCGCCCCAGTGCCATACACTCAGCCAAGCTCAGGCAGCACAGGCGCAGGGCACAGCAGGCCCTTTGGCTACCATCTCAGGTAATTCCAGACAGAGAAAATACATCTCAACATAGGCCAAAGTGACACGGGCCGCAGGGGCCACAGGGTTCACACAGACTGTAGAGCAGAATCTGGAGCGACCTGTTCTTTACACCAGGGCAGTATTTATTTCACTGCATTTTGAGCAAATGAGATAGATACATGTTCAAGGCAATGTGTAGGCTTGTTGCTTTTGTCTGTGGTCAGTTACAGCGGTTTTGTGATGTTTAATGTGTGATGTAATTACTGTCATTGTTTGTAAAAAATAACAGATGGAAATATAATCCAGAAATGCAGTGAGACATGTTGTTTTCTGTGTCTGATCAATCTATTCCTGAATGTCAACACTCAAACATCAGAGACATGTCAGGAGGGAGACTAAAAAGAGGATTTTCGGGGCAGACACTTCTGTCTTTATTGGGTCATTTAATGTGAAATAGGAGCAACTAATGACCCTGACGTTGTGGACTTTTCTGAAATGTAACCCATAGAAATGACCTTTGGGGGAAAGATGTTTATTATACATTTCACATCTGTCTCCAAATGGATTGAGAAATAATTCATGTTTTGTTCCATTCTCACACAGAATGACCCTATTTCCCTTCTGCATGCCTGCTCATAGCAGTGCTGTGGAATTCCACTCACTTCCTGGTCTGAGTGAAACAAGAACTGCCATTGATCCAGCAGCTTTGTTTACAAAGGGAGTATGACAGATAGGGGTAGCTAATGCTAAATGCTAATCTTTCATGGTGAGGAAAGAGAAGACCTCTTTTGAACTTGTACTGAAAAATGTTACAGCGGTGTGAAGGCATCCATGAAGTATTTAACATGTTAAAGGGACAGTTCACCCAAATTACAAAATGGTATGCATTGACTTGCATTGTACTTGTGTCTTAAATGCAAAAAAGTTAGCACTTGGAGACAGTCGCCAGGTAAACAAAACCAAAGCAAGACACCTTGTCCATAGACTGCTTACAGGGTAAGGAAACTAATATGTAATTTTGTAATTTGGGTGAACTAACCCTTTAACATTTTCCTGAGTCAAGTAAAACCGGTGTATGGTTTTGCGTAGCGACCTTTATAAAATACCAGGTAGACTCCCGTCTGAAATAGGCAAACCACAAAATGTTTTACAGAAATACAGCCACAAATATTTTATGCAGGTTTGATAGAATCCAGGCCACTTTAATGTCAACAGTGTACTTCTGACTTTGGACAGACACTCAGAATGACATATTTATAATATAATAAAACATGTCATTTAGCAGATGCTTTATATCCAAAGCGACTTATTGTTTAGTAAGTGCATGTGATCACTGCGGGAGTTGCACAGGCGATATTGACATTGCTAGCTCAATGTTTGCTCAACTTGCTCAACTTCAAGGCCTGAGGAACAAGTCTCAAAAACCCAACCCTAGGAAACAGTGACTAGGGTCTGGTTTCAATAACAGACTGTTTTGGCAACTTCGATAAAGGGGGAAAAAAATGTCCAGGGTGGTTTCTTTTGAGACAGACAACTCTCTCCAACAAATAACGAGACAGATACGCCAGAACGTTGCAATTCGAAACCAAAGTTTCCAGACAAAACCAGTGGTTTTAGTGAAGGTAGCTGAAGCAAACTAGCCACTTGCGAAATGCACTCATTAGAAATAACCTCTGTGATCTCCATCTTGCTAGATACTATTGTGTATTTTATTCAAGCGGATAAGATCGTGATGTGGGCATTGACTCTATCTAAAGAGCCCGTCATTGAAACCAGACCCTAATTACGGTTGCTTAGGGTCGGGTTTTCAAGACTACTGAAGAACAGGTCCGTTAAGAGCTGACAGAGAGGATTTCCTCAGCTTTCCAAACCACAGGGTCCAAAAGTGAGAAAACCTCTGTGTCCAGCCTCTCACACCTTTGAGTGACACCTCTGTGAGAGGGGGGTACGGAGCACGCTGGGGCGTGCTTCTAAACATTGCAGATAGAAATAGAATGAATAGAGCTGACAACTCCCTATTCTACTGCACATGACAGATAATCCAACATGTTCTACACAGTACATTTCTATCTGAACATGCATCCTCCTCAGGCCCCTAGGTCAAAGTCTGTGTTTCACTTTGTTTTACAGGTCTCTATTTAGGCTACTTGTCAGTCATGTTAATGAAATGTTAAACAATGTTGTGGTCCTCTGTAGCTCAGTTGGTAGAGCGTGGCGCTTGCAATGCCAGGATAGTGGGCTCGATTCCTGGGACCACTCATATGAAAAATGTATGCGGGTATGACTGTACGACGCATTGGATAAAAGCATCTGCTAAAAGGCATATATTATACATATAGATGGTAATTGCATATTAATGACCCGATAATTACTTAGGCTGCAAAAAAATAACTGATCCTAGATCAAGGACAAAATAAACTGCTAACTAGGGATGTAATGATTCAGCGATACGTATTGGTCCTGGTTCAAATGTCCCCGGGTCCCCAAACTGATCCAAATTTAGCATGAATCGGTCATAAAATCAATTCAAACGTTACGAATCGGCGGTGCTCATATTACTTTCTACCTTCTGAAAATACCTCATATTTTGTGACATCTGATGCGTCCTCTCTTTCAATGTCGAACTAAGCAACTGTGTTGACAGTCATTGATGTGCAAGTAATTTTACATGCCAAACAACTCAGGCATTATCAGTCGCCTAGTCAAACTGCGCTTGGTGCACGGCTTAGCACGCTGACCAAGAGGTAGGCCGCGCGTCACCTTCAGCATCAAAATGTTTGTAAAATGGCTTGCGCATTATTAGGCTTTATTAGTTGAGTGACAACCAATATAATATGCTAGATTATTGTAATCAAATGCGCGGTTGAAAAGTGTTTATCGGAATAACGTAGCCTAAACTACCGCCTGAGAAACGTCTCATCTGGCTGTAGCATACCTGCTGATCGGGGCTTAGGCTACATTACATTTAATGTTCCGGTTTACCATCAGCAATAGTTTTGGTCATTTTTAGATATACAGGGTAAAGTTGATCATTTCATGAGAACAGAAAACAAACGGTTTGACACGGGGGGTGAAATCCAAAGTTGTGCTATATATTCATTGGCTATGTCATATGATTTTTTTTAAAGAAAAATATTGATTACATTACGAGCTCAAACACTTTGAATCTGCAAAAATGACTAATTAATTAGCGGGTGATGGTGATTTCAGATCGAAAGTGGAGGTAGAAAAAGCAAACATTACCTCCCTTGTCTGATAGTGAGGTGGTAGATGCCCTGTTTCCCCTATGGCTCAGCACAGGTGCCTACATTACACATGTATATAATTCTCACACACAGACAGACAAACAGAGAGAGAGAGGTCAGCTCAGAGAGTCAGCTCAGAGAGATCCAGCTCAGAGAGATCCAGCACGAGTGCCATCAGCAGCCGTTTTGAATTTAGAATGGAAAATTAATGTATTTATGCAACAAATGTTGGTGTATCGAATCGCACCGAACCAATTCAAACTAAAACGTATCATTCCTGTATCGTTTCAGAGGCCATGTATCTAGATACGTATCGAATTGTCTTGAAAGGAAAAGATGCACATCCCTAATGCTAACCATAGTCACAAAAAAGGGTAGATGGGGAACCGAAAGACAAAAAAGGAGGCCTTTTATTATTCTAAGCATTTGACTCCTGAATAGGGCGGTTTTGACGATTCCCGGATGTGGATACACGTTCATACAGAGTGCCTGTGAAGGAAGGTCTAGTGTGATTTCAGTGTCTGACCATTAACTCCATTCTGAATGTTAGAAATATTTATTCATTATTTAAAAGCTCCTTTATAATGCCTACATAGAGGTGTCATAAGTATGTCATTCAAGCACAAAGTAAGGAGATGGGTTTAGGGTCTTGTGCTTCATACCAGACAGAATCTGGTTATGTGACATCATTTGTCAACTTCTAATGTAACGCCAATTAAGTAGTGTTTATGACAACCTTATGTAGCAAGGCATTATGATGACATATTTAACACAAAGTGTTAGGCTATTTTAAAGCAGTAGTGACATAAGCATTTATGATCCGCTAATATACCTCTTATGAATGTGTTATGAATGCCTTATGTAGGTACCCTTCAAATAAAGCACTGCCTAAGACGTATCAGAGCCAGGTGTGTTCAAAGTCAGGGTCATGAGCCCCGGTTGGTCCGCATGGGGAGATTCCAATCTCGGCGCTGTGATAGCGGAACAGGAAGGGACAATGGCCCAGTTGTGGGACTCGGGTAAATAATTGATGAAAAATTCCAAGTGTGAAAGGATTGGGTGACAACATTTATGAGGGTTCGCTGAGGAAAAGAACATTGGTGCCGTCTTGTGTTTCGCAACAGGCTTTTTATACAAAAGACAGTTAATTGATACTGTAAAATAGATGCTTTGTATTCACACATGAAAAGGATGGCCTCACTGTCTCCTAGATAAGGGTAGACTTTTGATTTTATTTTCATACCATGAGAAAGACGTACCAAGAGATATGTAGGCCTACCGGTAGATTAATGGCGAGAGAGTGATAGAGAGAGTGAGATCTCAACAGAATATCTATCAGATTGGTATCTAATTGGCTAGGAGGAAAAGAAGAGAGAACAGGAGAGTCAGACAGAGACAATGAGAGGGAGAGAGTAGTATGTGGTATGAAGAAGGCAGGCCAACAAGGATCAAGACAAGAGGGTTAGTAAGCTAAAGTGTTAATCACCTTAACCAAATCAAGCGCATCCCCCCCATAGCCGTGCCTCTGGACAGCTTAAATGGACTGAGATGACTGGATGCCAAGTAGGCTCTTCACTACACTCTCTCTACACAATGGCTGCTGCTGGACCACATCCAGTCAATGTCTATTCAAAGTTTAGCCCCAAACTTCAAAGAGTTCCGGTTGAGCTGAACTTGGGGTGTATTCAGTGCACACCGTAGCAAAATGTTTTGCAACGAGTTTCTATTGGACAAATTCAGGTAGGTCCCTCCTCGTTTCATTTGTTTTCTTCTGTTTCGTTTTTAGTGAATACACCCCTGAAAGTTGAGGTAGCACATGAAATGCAGTACTTCCTGAAATGCAGGAAAATCAATGGCCCTGTTGGAATAGTTAAAATGTATCCTTCCCTCCTTCCTTTCTTTAAGTAATCACAGATCGGAATTGGTTGTATCAGTGAAGTAATGGGTGGTAACCTTGCTTTCATCTTTCCAATCACTTATAGATCTGTTGATTACCTCAAGGAAACAAGGAAGGATGCATTTAAGTATTCTAACAAGGCCATTGAGTTTGAAGGAGGCCTAACTCTGTCTGAGGAGATCTGCTTACGCAATCCATTTCACAGTTAACCACCACAGCCCTTAGAAAGAGAATGAACAAATTCCACTCAAACCAGGACTGCGACGCAAATATGCAGTGTCACCATATTTCCTTTAGACCCGCACTCTGCCTCTCACTATATCTCTCTTGTTCCCTTTCCCTCACTCTTTTCTCTATATATTTATCCATCTGCCTCCCCCACCCTCCTCCCCTCCATTTTTCCATCCCCCAACTCCACACTGACACACTCCCTCCCCAGACAATAGGGCTTCCTCAGATTGTTGAAATCAATACAAAACCATTTTCTAGACACATAGAAGCCGCAGAACTATCAAAACAACCCGACCCAAGCCTGATGTACTGTCCAAACAGGCAGTTCAGCTATTTAAAAAAGGGAGTGGGAGGGTGGTGTCCCCTCACTTGTCAGTCTCACCTTAGGAAAGGAGAAAGCAGGGGCAATTGAGAGGCAGACCCCTCTGCTGCTCCCTCCCTCCCTCCGTTGAGACTGACCATCAGATGCAGGCACCATCAGTCCAGAAAGAAAAAAAGCTAATTATTTCAATTTATGCTGTGCCTCGCAAGTGATACAACTGATCTATTTTGTTATCAAAGCTCGTGTTTTGGAATATAATATGGTCTTAAAAGAACAATATTGTCAGGCCAAGCACATAGCCAATATGCTCTGATAATAAGTTCAAACTCCCGAGGTGACAAGGTACAAATCTGTCGTTCTGCCCCTGAACAGGCAGTAAACCCACTGTTCCTAGGCCGTCATTGAAAATAAGAATTTGTTCTTAACTGACTTGCCTAGTTAAATAAAGGTAAAATAAAAAATATATAAAAAAATACAGTATATACAGACTACTGCACAAACTTCAGTCCTACATAACTGTTTTTATTAATGTTGCATAGGCTTATATTTTAAGTCATGTTTTAAAAAAAATCTGAGCAGTAGCTTTCGGCTTGCTTTATTACTGTGAAAGTGATCTGGACTCAGAAAATGTTGGTGATCACTGCTATAGACAACACAAGCCTATGGGAAATGGTCATTTTTGGTCAAGTTTTCAAGGTGTTTGTGGGGGCTGCATGTTGTGGTAATTCGGCCATTTGTGGCTCCGGGGGAGTTTTCTATACAGCCTGCCAGGTGCAGGCTAAACTGAAATGCCACGCTTTGGCCATAGATCCGAACGCGGATCTGGCGGCATTTCGGAGAATCCCGAGAGCCATGCTTTCTTTGGAGGGGCGAATTGTGGATTTTGGGCTAGTAAATGGGCTAGTAAATATCCTAAACCTAGCCAGCTAGACAGTGATAGCCACAAGCTAAATCTGGGGAGAGAGGGAGGAAAGAATTCACTTGGTTTAATCAGCTGCTGGCTAAATCAAACACATATTTCCACATATAACTGATATATTGTAGAAAAATCCTGACAGACGTTACATATTAAAAGGTGAAGTGCCACTTACAGTTTACCACAGTACAGTAGGTTACAGGCAACATGTTCCTCCACCGTGTGAGTCATAGAAATTACAATCTTGCGTTCGTGGCTTTCCATCAATTTTCATGGCTTTTATACGCAGGGAGCATAAACGGTACAATTGTAAACAAACAATTATTTTTCAAGAACCCATGTATATTAGTTAATATACAGCACCAACTACATAAATATAGGTTAGGGTCGGTACATTGTCTTCTACCTGGACTTGGTGTTCATTACAATAACAGTTAACACTTACTATCATGACCATGCTATAACACTCTCATGCCACAGTCATACGAATGTCATAGTAGAGAGACACAGGTATAAGTAGGGCTGGGCAGTATACCGTATTTTACTATATACCGGTATTGCTGCACGGACCTGTTACGTGTTTTTACTTTACCTTACATAACGGTATTTGAAAGTTTGGTATGTTAAATGTGATACGCCGTGTGTAACGTCAATTTGTATAGTTTACACCACTACTTGAGTCATCCCTCTCCTCTCTCTCCATGCCACTTCCCACACAGACTTAACCCCACCCAATGTCACTCAAGGAGTTGTTGTTGCTTGACCATGAGACACTTGCGTTCAGTCTGCATGGTCAATGCTGCACATGCAGGATTTTCTTAGCAAGTTTTAGCTAAATCGTGTTAGCCGCTAATGCTAATCACTAGTTAGCTAGCTAGCTAATAAATGTACAGAGTCAGAGCAAAAGTAGCTTGCTTGCATGTTGTTTGTGCAACAGTATCTTTTAAATCAAAGACGAATAGGCAAAGCATGAATATGTTGGCTAGATGAAGAAACATTTAATGTAGCCAAAGATTATAGGGTATCAAAGGAAACACTTACCATCACTTTGGTTCCTATCCTGTCACAATTTCCTTTGTTGTAATGTCAAACACTGTATTCAAAGTGCCCACTATTATTTATATTCCAACCATAGAATTAGAATACATTTTATATTTTTGTTCAATAGATAATGTTTAAAGTGTTGGTCCCATGTTTCATGAGCTGAAATAAAAGATCCCAGAAAATGTTCCATATGCACATAAAGTGTATATCTCTCAAATGTTTTGCACAAATTTGTTTACATCCATGTTAGTGAGCATTTCTCCTTTACCAATATAATCTATCCACCTGACAGGTGTGGAATATCAATAAGCAGATTAAACAGCATGATCATTACACGGGTGCACCTTGTGCTGGGAACAATAAAAGGTCGCTCTAAAATGTGCAGTTGTCACACAACAATGTCACAGATGTCTCAAGTTGAGGGAGCGTGCATTTGGCATGCTGACTGCATGAGTCACCAACAGAGCTGTGTCCAGATAATTAAAATGTTAATTTCTGTACCATGAGCCACCTCATAGAGAATTTGGCAGTGCGTCCAACTGGCCTCACAACCGCAGACCACGTGTATCTACGCCAGCCCAGGACCTCCACATCCAGCTTCTTCACCTGCGTGATCATCTGAGACCAGCTACCCAGACAGCTGATGAAAATGTTGGTTTGCACAAACAAAGAATTTCTGCAAAAACTGTCAGAAACAGCCTCAGGCACCTCTGCGTGCTCACCAGGGTCTTGACCTGACTGCAGTTTGGCATCGTAACTGACATCAGTGGGCAAATTCTCACCTTCGATGACCACTGGCACGCTGGAGAAGTGTGCTCTTCGCGGATTAATCGGTTTCAACTGTACCGGGCAGATGGCAAAAATCGCGTATGGCATCGTGTGGGAGAGCGGTTTGCTGATGTCAACGTTGTGAACAGGGGTTATGGTACGGGCAGGCATAAGCTTCGGACAACGAACACAATTGCATTTTATTGATGACTATTTGAATGCAGAGATACCGTGATGAGATCCTGAGGCCCATTGTCATGCCATTCATCCACCGCCATCACCTCATTTTTTAGCATAATAATGCATGGCCCAATGTCACAAGGATCTCTCCACAATTCCTGGAAAATGAAAAGGTCCCAGTTCTTCCATGGCCTGCATACTCACCAGATGTCCCCCATTGAGCATGTTTGGGATGCTCTGGATCAACGTGTACGACAGCATTTTCCAGTTACCGCCAATATCCAGCAACTTCGCATTGAAGAGGAGTGGGGCAACATTCCACAATCAATAGCCTGATCAACTCAATGTGAAAGAAATGTGACACGCCGCATGAGGGAAATGGTGGTCACACCAGATACACTGACTGGTTTTCTGATCCACGCCCCTTCCTTTGTTTTTTTATCTGTGACCATCAAATGCATTATTTGTATTCCCAGTCATGGGAACTGGGGCCGAATGAATTTTTTTCAATTGACTGATTTCCTTATATGAACTCTAACTCAGTAAAATCTTTGAAATTGTTGCATTTATATTTTTGTTTGGTCTATTTCCATTACGCCAACAGTTCACCCAAGTATTTTGATCAAAATCGCAAGTCAAATCGCAACATTTGGTTAAAAATAAGGCCTAGTTTTCTTTCTCCATATCGTGCAGCCCTATGTGGCAGCGTAGAAATGATCTCAAATGAAATGTATGGAAATGCAGGAAATTATTTTAGGTTGAATTGAACAGTATAAAACAATCCAAATTGAGAAAGACCCATTGAAATCACTTATAAAGCAAATTAAGAACTTTTATTATTGAAAAACATAAATACTGTCCAAAATTTGAAAAATACAGTGATATGATATTTTGGTCACTAAATATAAGCCATTTGTTAGCAAACAACTGGTATGCTGTCCATTACAATAACAGTTATAACACCTGCATGGCATTGTCATAAGAATGACAAAGGTAGAGCTTGGGACTCTAAGGTTCTATCTGTATTTTTCTCAATTTGTATTTATTTGACATAGCCTTGTTCT